>NC_005785.6:0-733643 GCF_000091025.4 Eremothecium gossypii ATCC 10895 | reverse complement strand
TAGGAAGTTCGTTGCCCTTGTCATCACGCAAGGGTTCATCAGAGTCCACTGCCAGCTTCAACTTTTCGAGTTCCTGCATAGTATTCTGAGCGTCTAGGGCCGCAGACACAGTCCGTACTGTGTCTACCACGAATCCACACTTCGCCCTGACAGAGTGAAAAAACCCGCCTATCCCTAATATCCTCTGATTCTTGAGAAAGATCTCCGCCTTTTGACAATACACCTCCCCGATTGTGTGTAGAATATCCAAGCCAAAGGACTCCATTTTAAGCATGTTCGCTTCTTCTTCGAATTTCTTCTCAAAAGCGCGCTTGCAGGGCTCATCATAGGAACTCTCTGTCACCACCGATAACCGGTCGCACAATATTTTACTCAGCTTGTCGATCATCTTTTCCTTGTCGAGCCTCTGCTGCTCCTCAAACTGCTCCAGTTTGGTCTTCTTCCTCTCATCCTGTGTCTCGCCGTCGCCCTTGTCGCTCGCCGCTTTTGCCCCGCCGTTTTCTTCTATCGCACCTCTTCCGCTAGGCTTCACACGCTCCGCAGCAGCTGCCGGCTCTCCAGCGGCGGGCGCACCTGTTTGTGGGGTCGCGCCCTTTTTCTGGTCCTGTGTCTTTTCATGCACCCGCTGCTTCTCTCTCTGCTTCTCCTCCTCGTCCTGCTGGACCAGCTCCTCCGTCTTTTGGATATTCTTGAGCAGCGTTAGCTCACCTATGTACGAGGCAAACGCCTCCCCACCAAAGATCGCCGCAAACTGCTCGCCCGCGTCCTCAAAGCCGTTCTGAGGAACAGCCTCTTCCTTCCCGAATTTATCGTATTTCGCCCGGAGTTCATCGCTGCTGAGCACCTGGTAAGCTTCCGAGATCGCCTGGAACCGCTCTGTCGCCTTTGGATCGTTTGGATTCTTATCGGGATGCTCCTGCACAGACTTCTTCCGGTATGCCTTCTTTATCTCGATGGCCTTGGCATCAGGGGAGACACCTAGCAAGTCATAATACGCCGTGTCAACTACCATCCTGAAGATTCCCTTGGTTCCCCTTTACACGACAATCACACGGCTATAGACCACCCGAACCTCGAATGTCCTAGAAACTCCAGTTATATTCTAGTGCTAAATCGCGCTTAGTTCGTTTACAGTACTTGATTGCTATTACAAGAGGCGCTTGCTCCATATATCGCGGGCGGACGTAGGTTTCATCCGTTCCCAGCGTTGCCGACTTATCCGGGTAATAGAAAATTATGGATATAGCGATGCTGCTGGCTCGGCAGCCCGCAAGTAGGAGGCCGCAGTCACGCCCATGGGGTGTTCCATACGTCGGCTGAAAGCTCAATTAGGTCTACAGAAGGATACTTAGATGTTAGCCGGTCTACGTACCAGGAATGTTCAGTTGTGCGGTAGCAGCAATTCTGTGCAATATCATAAATCCTTGGTGATGTAGTCCATGAAATCATTAGTAGAAGAACCGTTGTTAGGAGACGCTGGTGCACTGTCAAGCTGCGAGGTTGTATTATTGCCCATAGAGCTAGATGTCTGATATTTCTGAAGCAGGCGTTGTCGCCAGCGATCGTCAGTGTCGCCGTCTTGGGCGTAGTCGCCAATAGAATACTCGCTGGTGCTTTCGCGCGAGACGTCCAAGCGCGATGCATGCACAGCGGAGGGACCTGCCGCGGAGGAAGCATCTGCGGCCGACGAGAGACAGATCTCCGAGGAGGCGTCGTGGCTGGAACCGGCCGAGGAGACAGCGGTGGGGCTGACTGACGAGGCAGAGCGCGCACCAGCAGAAAAGGCGGTCCCGGCGCTTGCGGAAAAGGCAGTGCCGGCGCTAGCAGAAAAGGCAGTGCCAGCGCTTGCCGAGAACGCGGAGTTAACGCTGGCCGACGAGGAGTTGCTCGCTATCTCCTCCGAAGGGGCGCGCGCCGTGAAAGTGACGCTCCATGTCGGGAACGATGTGATGGTGTTCGTGGACACGGGCTTCGCCTTCTCCACACCTTTGAACGCAGAGGGTAGCTTCCTGCTGGGGCCCCTGACACGGGTGTTTGAAGTGGGCAACGGCGCCGGCACTGTCGACTTCGGCGGAGATTGGGAACGGCGCGGCGGGGACAAGGAACACCGCGGCGGAGACGCCGAGTGGCGCGGAGGCGAGACCGAGCGGTGGACAGGACTCCCAGTGGGAGACCTAGAGCCCCCGGTGCTTTCCGACGCCGACGTCAGTTTCCGTGACAGCGGCGGTAGCTGCCCACCAGGCGCGATGCCAGGCATAGCAAACAGATTGTTTAGGTTCTGCGTGAAGTTAGCCCGACTTCCGCCCAGTTTGGCCGGAGTGAGGACGCTGTGATGCTCGTCGTGCACTTTTGAACCATAGATTTCCGTCTGCTGCCGCTGCAGCATCTCTTGAAAGGCCGCAATCTTCGAGGATGGCTTCTTGGGCACCAGCGGCTTACCCTTGCTGCGGCCAGGGCTCCCGCCAAGGGAGCTCGATGCCCCGGCGAGGTCAGGCGACACTGCACGGGCAGCGCCCTGCGAATGCGCCGCGGGTGTCTCATCTTCCGCGTTCATCAGAGCGCCAGCAGCAGATGCAGGCTGCTCCGACGTCTCGCCGGTCGCCTGCGGCAGCGGCTTATGTGCGGAAACGCTGTTTTCTTCATCTGCAGCGGCAGCTTCCGGGACGTTGCGTGGTGAAGTGGCCTGCTCCGTCAATTCGTCACCGTTCCGAGGCACACCCTCCCTCTGAGGGACGAGGCCCGCTCTCGCACCTTCCTGCTCCAGCGACAGCGCATCGTTCGTGGTAGCGCCTGCGGCTCCCCTATGTTTGTGGGCGGACTCATCCGGCACCCTGCATGCAATCGTCTCTTCGCCTGCATGCTCAACGCACTCGTGGGGCGCTGGGATGCCTGCTCCGAGGGCATGGCCATCTGCATGTCTTCCTTCTTGCGCTTCCGCGTCGGGTGCGTCGGACGCGGCGCCCGCGTTCGTGGCCTCTTCAGGGAGAGGCGACGATCTTGCAGCCGACTCGAGGCTCGAGGCGGTCAGCCGCTTCTTCGGTCTGATCGGCACCTTAGGCCGCTCTGGGATTGGTGGGGGTTCCGACATCTTCTGTTCGCTGTGTGCGAGTGCCGGACGCTCGGACGCACTGGAGTTGCTGCGCTTAATTGCGGTGTTGATCATGATACAACCCTAGGCGTTTTTAGCCCTGCCGAACAACTAAACCCAAACATGCATGCAGGGCCTTCGGCACCGGTGGCCGCCAACGCGAAGCGCCCTCCCGGGCCACTGCGGTTCCCATTGCCCTGCGCCTGTACTGAACTGCTTTACCTACACAGGGCCACAGCCTCTAGAAAACTATATAAATTCCTCACGCTGAGTAGTTAAGACGGAAGATGTCGTTGAACACATAGTACGAATTGCCCTCCGGCATCAGGTGGAAGACCTGCGAAAACCGCTGTGCGTTCTGTTCGTCGTCGATCAGCAAGTCGCCGGTGATCATCACAAGCACGTCCCCGTTGGGAGACGCGGGCTGCGCGTCCAACGTGGTAATCCGGTGCTGCACCTTCTGGAATGGCAGCGAAACAAGCTTCTCCACGATGTCCTTCGCCCCCTGTAGTTGCGAGGTCTCAAACGTGAGCATTGACTGGTCCCGGTAGAGGTTCCCCAGTTGGCTGCGGTCGGTGTCAAACTGGTTGTAATAGAATTCAGTGAATTGCTGAGCCAAGGCAGAAAAGTCCATCGACATATTTGCAGACCGGGGAATGGATAATCGTACTCACCTACACACGTATGCTGTGGCAAAGGCCTTCTAAGAATCTGTAATACAGTCGAGTCTTGCAGAGATACACTATATAAAATTTTTTAGGAGCAGAGGCTGGGCACGGGCGGGGAACGAAGGTAAAACCCCCCTGCGACATGGCCAGCGCGCAGGGCCCAGCTGGCGCGTATCCGCGACGGCAGGCCATCCACGGGGCCCGCTACAAGAGAAGCGCCAGTTTGGACGCATCACGTGACGCATCACGTGACCAAAATGGCCGGTGAAGTTTGGCCGCCCCGTAGCGGCGCCTGGTCAGCTAACGCCAGGAGCCAGAGGACAGGCTATAGTCGAAGGCAGGTAGATCGCGATCACAGCAAGGAATAGCGGCACGAGGGAGATGTTGAAGCGCTTTTCGCACAGCAGGGGCGAGTCCCTGGATGACAATGGGTCGGGACACTCCATATTTCACAAGCGGACGCCGTCCACACAGGCAGCGGCGAACGCTGCGGGGCTGGGGGCGGCGGCGCACCGGCGCACGACATCGCGGTCCAGTGTGAGCAGCACGTCGAGCAACTTTCTGGCGGAGCAGTACGAGCGGGACCGCCGCGCGATCATCCAGTCGTGCTTCCAGAAAGTCGACGCCGTCACGGGGCTGCCCATGAACGTGTACATAACACACGTGCGCATCATCGAGGACTCGCGCTACCCCAGCAGCCGGCCGCCGGCGGACTCGCCGCTAACGAATAAGAAGAAGCGTGCGCTCATTGTGAGCACCCGGGCCAACGGGCTAGGGATGCAGCTGCACAAGGCGCGCGAGAACAGCAATGGCACGTTCCAGATTGGCCGGTCGTGGGATCTGAAGGAGCTGGTGCTGATTGAGCGCGACCTGGAGCGGCCGGAGGGCTTTGTGTTCATTATGGGGAAGAAGTACTACTGGGAAACGAACTCGGCCAAGGAGCGCCTAGTGTTCATCAAGAGTATCGTGAAAATATACATGGAGAACTCGAACGGGCGCGTGCCGCAGCTGATCAATTGGGACCTGAGTATTTTCTATTTGGACGAGCAAAGCTACCAGAGGGCGGTGATCCGCGCGAAGTCGCAGCCCGACGTTCCGCCTGCGAACGCAAGGGACGGTGCGCACGTAGCCACACATGTGGGGAATACCATGCATACCGGGAGCGCGATCCACCCGTCTGCCATGAATATAGGGATGCAGCCGGGCCCGCAGGCGCAGGCGCAGGCGCAGACACAGAGCCAGTTTGTGCCACCACAGAGCAAAACGTCTTTCAAGGAGCTTTCCGCCTTCTCGCCGGATCCAACTTATACAGAAAACTCCAGTGCCGATGTGCTCCCGCACAATTGGCCATCATATTCGCCAGGTCATGATCACAGCCAGGCGCCACAACAGGCGCCACAACAGGCGCCACAACAGGCGCCACAACAGGCGCCAAGGCAGAACAATCCCCTCGGAAGTGCTCAAAGTTCGGCACATGGGGAGCCTCCCAGGCCTGCAGTTCAGCAGCCTAACATACCTACTGCAGCAACTCATACTGTGGCAGGAGCGATCCCTAGCGGGCCGCCCTCTTCGACTCCGCACCAAGGTTCGCATCCGTATTCAAGTTTTTATGCCCGCGGGAGGAGCGACAGCGGCAACAAAACACTACGCATACCACATTCGCCTTCATCTGTAAGGTCAGATGTATCAAAGACGGGCATCTCTCCCGTCATGCCATTGAATGTTTCTCCGGAAGAAGGCCAGCAGAAAGAAGACTCGCCGTACCAAAGATCCATGCAGGAAAATGTGACACCTGGCCCTGCGCAGCCAACAGCAGTTGGCCGCCATAAACCTGGAACCGTCACGGAATCGAGGGTCTCGTTTGAGAACGACCGGTATATGGAAGAATTGGACGGCGCGCTGAGGAGTTCCCTGGACATAAACCGGGATCATAGCCCATCCAATATCAACACTTTCTCTGATGAGCCTTCCCCATACAAGAAGGAGACAAATATGCAAGAGGCACCCGCCGCTCCTATGCTGGAGGCAATTCGCAAGTTTCCGTCAGAACTGTCCTTTGGTGAGGACGATATCAGACCAGAGAGGTTTTCACATACGAAGACAGATTCCCATTCGAAGTTCTCTTTACCCACTAGAAATGAGCCACGCATTGCGGTTCCTGAGTTGTCTCCTCCAGAGACCACCGGAAGCCACACAGAAATATCAGAGAACGAAGTTCTTGATTTTCAAGCAATGGTAGGCATTTTGGATGAGATACACTGGTCCGCTAACGATGGGTCGGATGTTGTACTGGAGCGCCTATTACTTAAGGTCGCTGAAGCAGAATACCAATTTAATAAGCAACTGATGTCCTTGCCTAAGAAGGCTTCAGATCTCAAACTCTACAAAGCTAAAACTGTTCAAGAATGTGATAGGATGGATCCCACGCTTTCCTTGTTCACCATGGAATTATCCAGCATTTCTAAGGATATAGAATATGTGGAACGTCAATCCAATGGGTTACAGGTTAACTGTGTGAACAAGAAGTTGCTATCAAAAGATCTTTCTGGCATCCTTGATTCTGTTTCGCTGGCTGAATCATCACTAGAAGAACTACTTAATCTCTCCCTGGTTGAAAAGAATTTGGATAAGATTGAATCTTTGCTGCTTGGACTACACAAGGCAATCGGTGCCATTAAGGGAGGTAAAAAAGACGAACAGTCAGATCTAGGGGAAATTAGGGCATTGAAGGACAGACGGCAGGCATATGAGAGGATCACTGATAGCTTCTTGAAAAAGCTGGTCTCGCAGATGGATGCAAAATTCAAGAAAATGCAGGTCTGTTCTTCAGACTTGAATGAACTTCTTTCTGGCCTGCTAGTGTTTTCTTCCCTACCGCTATTCTGCAAAGATGTGTCCGAGCATACCTTTAATGTTTTGCTTGAAAACTGGTCAGCGGATGTCTGCAAACTTTACAACACTCGCGTCGCTAGCGTACTGGATTACATGCAAGAGCGAACTGCGAAACTACAACAGCCGCCTTCTACAACAGGAAAAGATGAACTGGTGCAACTTTGGGACACATATAGGAAGACGAAGTCTCTGTCTTTTGCAAGCTGCACAAAATCAAATGAAGTTGATACGATATTAAAATCATTGGGTGCTATAGAGGAGCTATGCATCACTTATCAGAATTTCGTCGACAGGTTCTTCCATATGTCTTCCTCTTTCACGTTCCCCGAATATGTCAAGAAGTTCGACACCAAATCCAGACAGTTTGATTTGTACACGGTGAAATCTATGGAGTCAAATAGAGATTCAGCAAAACTGAAGAACCAGATGGTGACCACTGTCTTTCAAGCCGAGTTCGCTAGTTTTTTTGCAGAGGTTAGTCAGACTCTCAGGAAAAACCAGTGGCATATACCAGTCGTACTTTTATACCTCGATAATAGGATAAAATGGCTGAAACCTACGGATCAGGAATTCCTATTAAGTGCTATTGTAAAGATATACGAGAAATTGAAGCAAGATTGGGAGGCTTATATCAACGAACAAACAGTTCATCATGAAAGAGCTGTTATCGACTACAAGGCTAGGTATTTGTTCCCTCCTGTTTTGAACTTCCCTATTTTCGTTAAGACGGCAGAAGATGAGCTGGCCCATGCGTTCACAAATTTCAATCTCTCACCTGAGCACAGCTCTGATATTCTGAACTACTTGGACGAAACATACTGTGGGTGGGGTGCGTCAGTGGTGAAACTGCTCGGAAGAGAAGATAAATCGGAACTTGGATCTACAAAACTACCTCCAGTAAACCATTCGGCGAACATAGAGAGGTGTGTTTCTATTGTTAAAAACAGTCATTGGTTTGTTGAAATCCTCCCCATTTTCCGAAAGGATAGCTTCCTCGATATTATCCAGCAATCCAAGCAGGTTTTTGACAAACAGAAAGAATCCTATGCAGATATGCTACTCTACCAGGAAATGGGTGAATTATTTGCATTTGTTGATGGCACACATGGCTTGATCAATTCATCTTCTGCGAAAGCGGATCCTTCAAGGTGGGCAGCATACAGCCCACAGCATTTAAACACTCTGCTATCCAAGTATACCTCGCAGCAGATAGACAACATTGTGGACAAGATGTACAACAACATGGTGCAGCATTTCTCTGAACATGCCGAGAGCAAGATGGCTGAGTCACTGCGCGAAAAACTGTGGTCATGTATCCAAGGCCAAACTGTCTCTTTCTATTTGAAGCTGTATTCACTCATTGACAGGCATTATAAAGGAATCCACGTCCATTTCACTAAAAACGATATAATTAGTGCATTCGAGGGCCATAAAAATTGGTAGTCAATTGTGACTACTATTGAACCAATAAATAATGGCTGATATATAAAATCAATGTCTCTAGTATTCTACAAATCAGGGTTCTGCCTTTTAATTCTGCCTAATTTATAGATTTCGAGAGCTGTTCGCGTAGTTTTTTTTTCTTGAGACCAAATATTACGGGTTCAGTATCATCATCTTTTACAGAATGTTGCAGCATGCCACAATAACAAAGATGACGGATTTCAGTGATCTTGATGATGATGATATCGTAGGTTTACTGGATCAGGATGTGAATCGATGTGTGGAGACGAGTGTAACTAGACACAAGCTGGCGATGCAGCGAGATCTAACAGGAAAGGTGCTGGATGGGGAGAAAAGGTACTACGAAGAGGTAGTCACTAGTGTCACCTACAAGCCTACACACCACCAACTGCGTTACGAAAATCTAAATACGTACCTCTATCCTACAAACTACGAGGTGCGCGAATACCAATTCAATATTGTCCATCGTGCGTTATTCGAAAATGTGCTCTGTGCGATTCCCACAGGTATGGGTAAGACCTTCATTGCCAGTACGGTGATGCTCAATTACTATAGGTGGACAGTGGGCACAAAAATTATATTTACTGCTCCCACACGACCACTTGTTGCGCAGCAAATTAAAGCATGCCTGGGGATTACTGGTATACCCTATAATGATACGGCAATTCTTCTGGACAAGAGCCGAAAGCACAGGGAACAGATTTGGTCAGAGAAACGTGTATTTTTCGCAACGCCCCAAGTGGTGGAAAATGACCTTAAGAGAGGGGCACTGAATCCGAAAGATGTTGTATTACTTGTAATTGATGAAGCTCATCGCGCGCGGGGTTCATACGCCTACGTGGAACTTACGAAATTTATTGACAGATTTAATACATCATACAGAGTTCTAGCATTGACAGCAACACCTGCAACTGATTTAGAAGGCGTTCAAGAAGTGGTTGACAATCTGCAAATTTCTAAAATTGAGCTTAGGACTGAAGAAAGTGAAGATATTGTGAGGTATATGAAACGTCGGGATACAGAAGAAGTCATAGTTCCGCTAATCCCTGAAATTGAAGATATAATTGAACAGTTAGGAATTGCAATTACTCCTGTATTGAAAGAGGCCGTTCAATTAGGCCTTTATGATGATTGCGAACCTGTGAATATCAATGCTTTCATTGCAATGCAGCAAAGCCAGAAAATACTAGCCAACAGCTCAATACCTGAAGGAGTAAAATGGAAAAACTACTTTATCCTTCAGCTACTCTGCCATGTCGGCCATATGTTAAAACGGTTAAAAATATATGGAATCCAAACGTTTTACACCTACTTTGATAATAAATACAGGGAATTTACAACAAAGTACGGGATTGGAAAATCAACGAACAAGACTGCAGCGTCGTTTTACTACAGTTCTATTTTGAAGAATATAACAAAAACTTGTCAAGCATACACAGCAAACCCAAGTTTTCTTGGACACGGCAAACTTTATCGCGTCAGAGACGAGTTAAGCACGTTTTTTGCAAGTGCTGGCGATGACTCCAGAGTTATCATCTTTACAGAGTTGCGTGAGTCTGCACTAGAACTGGTAAAATGCGTGGACAATATGAACGATAGGTTCATCAGACCTCATATATTTATCGGCCAAGCGAAGGGCAAAGAGTCCTTCGATGACGGTGAATATCTGCGGAAACATGCTCCGAAGGGAAGGAAGAAGGTAGATAGAATTCGCAGACTAGAAGAAGAAAAGCGGCTAGCTGATGAGAAACTGCGGAAGAAAGAAGAGGAGAAGTTGGCGAGAACTGCAAGAAGAACAGGAAGCTCCGAAGAAGCCCAAATCAGTGGTATGACGCAGAAGCAACAAAAAGAAGTGATAAGTCTATTTAAAAAGGGAGACTATAATGTTCTTGTTTGTACTTCTATCGGTGAGGAGGGTCTTGATATTGGAGAGGTGGATATGATAATATGCTATGATACCACCAGCAGTCCTATTAAAAATATTCAGCGGATGGGTAGAACAGGCAGAAAAAGAGATGGAAGAATAGTTTTACTTCTTAGCGATAATGAGCCAAGGAAGTTTGAACAGGCAATGGAGGATTATGCACAGTTACAAAGATTAATTGGCGAAGAATCCTTAAATTACAAGGTCACAGATAGAATAATACCCAAGGGAATAAATCCTCAGTGCCAGAAGGAATTCATCACTATCTCGGAGAAGAACAGTGCTGTCAACGGTATGGAAGACGCAGACTCTGTCATAAAGTATGCCACACAAGCAATGTTAGGGAAACTAGATAAAAGGAAGGCTGTGAAGAAGAGTACGGGCAAGGCTGCGCCTAAGCGCTTCTTTATGCCAGACGACGTTGAAACAGGAATTGTACCGGCAATGAAACTGGTAAAAAGTTATAAGTATACAGAAAATGGCGAGGCTTTTCCTGTGGCCGAGTCAGTCAAAGGCAGACGCCCTAAGTCGAAGGACACACTCTTGGACCGTTTGGAATATGATTCGCTTGAATCAGAGTTGTCTTCTCCTGAGAAAGCCACGAAGTCGCAGAATGTTGTTGAAATTCGACCAAAATTATTGTCCGACATATTATTAAAAGACGAGGATACTTTGCATTTTGAGCATAGTTCGTCTTGTCCCAAAGTGGATAGTTTGGCTTCGGTCACAACCCTCTCTAGTGATAATAAATCCACCCCAGATCAGCTTAAACGTTCCCAAAGTGATAACGGCTTTGGTATTCCACCAAAAAGACAACGGCTCTGTTATGACACCAGTGCCAACTGCTCCAGCACCGATACCCACTTGATGGAGGCACAGAGCAAGAATAAGGATAATCCCGCCAACCGCAAGACAGGTGAACCTCATTACAAACTAGAGGTATCCCCACTGAAACGCGAAGAAGATGACCGCGATGTCATTCCACAAAATATTGCGGTTAAACCTGAGGTACCACATCTAACGCAGGAATGTCTCACCACTGGGCGAGTATACAAGTCCGAATTTTCGAAATACGATGGATTCCTGACTGTGTCTGAGAGGCGGTACTTTGAACAGAACTACTCGCCTGTCCACCTGGTGTCACTGGAACCCAGACCTGTTTTCTCGCGGTCGAGAAACCGGGTAGCTATCGTGCCACATAGCGAACGGGTGCAGAGATTAATCAATATATTTGCAGCGATGGACACAGACGACAAGGTGCATATAATCGATATGCATAGGAAGCATGCGCTTGCGCGCCGGACCGTTCATGGTGGCCCCACGGAAAATAGCGATCTTCTGCAGCCTTCTTCTGATGGCATTATAGTTCCAAATGATGACATTCGGCTATTTTCCCTGCGACCAAGAGCTACCGACTTCGAAGATATGTTAGAAGATGATGAGGGCCTATCAGAACTTCTAGACTCTGACTGAAGGACAATTGAATAGAGATCAGGCTTTAATCCTGACACAGCAAAAGTATAATAGATAGATAGAGCAGTGACAGCGGCATCTGTCATCTCGTTAACAATGATATAGGAAAGATATATAAAAGGCAAAAAATCAAAATTCCCTCTTACCTTTGCTGATATTCTTCTCTCCCCATTCTTATGCACGGGAAATACGCATATCAGTGAGGATTCGTCCGAGATTGTGTTATTGCTGGTAAAATAATATAAACCATGACCCGCTCCTCATGGTCATAGATGTCCTAGTACATCGCGGACTATGTAGGGAATTTTTGGAATGACACAATTATATGCCCCTTTTGGGTGTTCTATTCTCAGCTTGCAGCTATGTGAGGCCACATCTCAGGCTGAGAAGCGAGACCTCCATTAAGTTCGGTCATTTTCCAGTATTGACCAGGCCATTTGCCGGCCTAGCTCTCTCAAAGCGGGCGCACAAGGCCGGGTAACTATATATCAAATTTCATTAGAGTTAACCTGAGGAAGAGCCAGAAGAGAATGGACCACAACATCTATAGCTCGACGAACAAGCAATGTTTAAAAAGTATGATAGATGTAACTCTTCTCTGATATTCTGATATTAACAATTATGCTAAAGATTTTCGAAGGAAGACATACACACACGTACTAAGGTGAAAACTTCCGTGCAGAGGTCGTTGAAGTCTAAACTCGTGGAACAATTCCCAAAGCTCGAGGAAGTTATCGATGAATTGCTCCCCAAGAAGACCGAATTGCAGATCATCAAATGTTCGGACAAGATACAGCTATATGCTGTTGGAGATGAGGTACTGTTCTTCCAAAAGTTTGAGGAATTAATCCCTACGTTGCGGTTTGTCCATAAGTATCCGGAGGCGTTCCCAACTATCCAGATTGACAGAGGAGCGATCAAGTTTGTTCTTTCTGGGGCCAACATCATGTGTCCAGGCCTGACCTCCTCTGGTGCTGCTCTTCCAGAGGCCCCAGGCCTTGCGCAGGATAGTATAGTTGTTGTCAATGCCGAAAACAAAGAAAACGCACTCGCAATTGGGAAACTCTTAATGAGCACTGAGGACATTAAATCGATCAACAAAGGCCATGGCGTTGAGACTATTCACCACTTGGGTGATTGTTTGTGGAACTTTAGCTTAGTCTAATGTAACTACCAGATTTGTATATTATCCTATCCGTACATAAATCGACTAGGATTACGACTTAGCAGTCGCTTGGGTTCACGTATACAATTGCATCACTCCTTATTCCGAAAGTCGTGAGAGGAGAAAATTCGTAGTTGAACTCCGAAACGATCCCGGGAGTTATTGAATAGGATAAGCTCATGGCCAGTAAGTCCAGGTCCAGTAGCTGCGCAATCAAGTTCTTCAATAAACGAACTGAAGATGTATTCAACAAGTGGAGTTCTAACTGTTTTCCTTCGAAGTGTACTTCCAGAACGCATATATCATGCCATAGCGTTTCATAGCTGAAGTTCTGCGTGGAGTTGTCACTGATACCATGGTGATATAACAGAGACTTCCACCGAATTGAAGAACAGTCATAAGAGATATCTCCAGAACGTACTTTGGAAATAAAGTATAATTCTGCCTCTCGGCGCGTATCTTTTCCAAGTATACTTCCTTCCAGCATAGTAAGACTTGGGATCCTCGCTATTATTTGGTAGAACTCATCTGTGTCTTCTTCGTCAGAACTAAATATGTTATTGTTGATTCGTAGGTCATGCATATTCGGAAACACTGTTTGAAACTTATCCACCACATCCCACAGGGCGATGTTATTGTATGAAAGATCTAACGTCCTGATAGTTGGACAAGGATCTGGGGGGATATCCGCTATGATATTGTTAGCGGCTATTAACGTCTGAAGGCCCTTTAAGCTTTGCGATTGCCAGGATTTTATCGTGTTTTGAGAGACATTAAATGTCTTGAGGGTTTTTGGAAGCTTAACTGAATCAATATCGTCAATGGAATTGTCAAGGACATCCAAGTTTTCAAGGTTTGGAAACGCTTCTAAGATCCTTCTAAGTGATGTAACGTCCAGCCTGCAATGCCTGATAATGAGTCGTTTAACATGCAAGCATTGATTCATAAAACCCCCTGTTATTGAAAACTTATTGTTACTTACATCCAACGTACGAAGCTTACGAAGATTAGATGCAATCGAAATAACGGCACCAAAATCTATGAAGAGGTTACTCGTGATATCCAGCTCTTCGACATTGGAACAGTTGGTGACAAAGTTGCTCAGATCCTCATCTGAGCCAATCCTATTGATACCTAGTTTAGACAGCGATAGCACTTTCAGATTTAAGTAGTCATTATTAATTAGCGTGAGCTTCTCAAATCCATACCCCTCTAGTCTTTTGGAGCCTATGTACATCTCATCAAGCTCCAGTAGCTTTTCCCCATAGCGAGAATGAAGAGCTTCCAACAGGGTGCGGGTAATACCCACTGTCTTGAGCACCCTGGATTCCTTCAGAAAAGAACCTGTGTCTGGTCTGCTGGTCTCAAAGTATTTTACTCCATGTAGTGTACCACTGTGTTTCCCTCTCCCCTGTGAATCCCATTCTACACCATATGCTACCTGCCCAGGCCAGTCGGGGATGGCACCGATATACCTGAGAGTGCACAGCTCGCCATCAAGGTCCAACCGTTCTCCAACTTTATACTTCATTGATTAGGGGCCGCAACATGTAACCTCTAATGCTCTAGCTATCATTGCAGTTCCAGAAATCAGTCAAAAACTACCGATCTGGCGGCGAACTACTGTCAAAAAATAAAAACTATAATGCACATATGAAAAGACTCTATTTAATATCTCAATTTATAAAAGTGACAATGCGATATAATTTAGATAGCTCTTGCTTAATATTACTTTACAGAGAGCTTCTTAGTTAGCCGTCTGGATTGCATTGTCCAAGGATGCGAATAAGCTATCCAGATCAAACTCCTTAGACCATTCTTCCACAATAGTAGTTTGCTCAGTACTAGAACGCACGCCTGCTGGGCCAGTCTCAGAAGATGCTCCTGGTTGGGTAGCCTTAGCAGAAGCGGCTTTGGAAGAGTTGGGCAAAACCCAGCCCATGATCTTTCCATCCCTCCAGTCGTTAAGCACGGAGACACCTGCACTAGTTAAGTTAGGTATACCGCCCTTACTGAGTCTCCCCCGTTTTCTGGCGACATGAATCAGGAACTGTTTCGTGAACGATTCCGCATCTGGCGCTGGAATAGCAGGAAGCTCATAGAATTTTTTAAAGCTGGCGGTCATCTCCTCGTTCTGCGAAAGCCTTTTGATGAGCTTCAAAACAGCTGGGTACGGATCGATAATGTACTTTGGTGGCAGAGCGTTCAACAATGCAAGCTCGGCTTCTTGCTCACTCTTTGTCTTTTTGGTAGACTCGCTTGGGAAGCAGATACCCGGCGAATCGAGGATCTTGAGCTTGTTATCAATCTTCACCTCACGCAAAGAGGTAGTGACACCGGGCATATTCCCAACTGGGCAGGCCTTGAATGAGCCACCTCTGCGACTGGTCAAAGCGTTAATGATGGACGACTTACCCACGTTAGGGTAGCCAATGACACCCACCACAATGGAACGTTTCAGATTCGACTGGTGGGCATAGGTCTTTAGACACTCCAAGAGGCCGGAAGCAGTGGCTGACAGGGTTAGTTTCTTGTTAAAGCTGGCTGCGTTCGTGGCGCCGGGGGCCGCGCGGAACGGAATGGTGGGGAAACTTGACTTCAAGAAAGTCATCCACTGTTCCAAAACATGCGGAGGCACAAGGTCAACCTTATTTATGATCAACAGCAGCCGCTTGCCCTGAGCCTGCAAGACAGCCTCTTCCACTTTGCGAGATCTGGTGCCCTCGGGATCCCGGGCGTCCAGCACGTAAAGCACGACATCCGCCGCGTCGACCACGGTCTTGAAGATCTTGTCGTACGCCTTGCGCGACTTCTCCAGCTCCGATTCCGCCTCGCCGGCATCCGCGTAGAAGTCCACATCGAGATCTTGAACTTCAACGTCCTCCTCCGCGTCGCCGCCCACGGCCCCGTCGTACTCCTTCGCCGCAAGCTGCGCGGATTCTACAAGGGCCGACAGGCCGTTGCCCTCCTCCATCTCCTCGTCGCTGTCTTCATCGTCCATAACCTCCTCGCCGCGTTCCCTTGCCAGACGTTTGGCCTCCTGCCGCTCCTGCCGGCGCCGTTCGCGCTCCTCTTGATCCTCCCTCTTCTTCTCCTCCATAGCTTCTAGGATCTTATGCTTGTAGGGGAAGCTGGCCGGGATCCCAGGATCTTTCTTGGCCCGCGACTTCCAGGTCACATCTTTCTTAGCTTGTTTGCGTTCCTTACGGTGCTGAGCAGCGGCCTTTTTCTTGATACCCTCCCGCAACCGCGTGGACGTCCTCTTTGAAGTACGCTTTCTGACTCTCATCCCGTGCTAGTATTCGAGAGCGAGCTACCACACTCTAATCTGGAACCCGCCTTTAGTAGTGTTCGATGCCGGCTCGAGCTCATCGCATCGCTACAAAATTTTCAATAAAAAAGAAACGAGATAAATTCGTTCAAAATTATGTTTGATACGTACTCAGTGATTGTCTGTCCCGCTTAATTTAGAACTAAGTGGCAAAGTTTGTCACCTCAAAGATGAGAAACACAAGCCCGCCCGCCCTCCATTTGCCTAATAGGTGTTCTACTGAATGTCGTTGCCTAGTGCTGCTAATGCTAATGCTGCTGCCGCTGCTAGAAGGAAGGTTCCAAACTTGAACATAGTAATATCTTGTCCAGAATGCAAGGTGTATCCTCCTAAAGTTGTGGAACGGTTCAGCGAAGGCGACATCGTTTGTGCCCTATGTGGGTTGGTGTTGTCGGACAGGATAGTAGACACAAGGTCGGAGTGGCGTACCTTTTCCAACGATGATCAGAACGGAGACGACCCCAGCCGTGTCGGGGAGGCCTCAAATCCGTTGTTGGACGGTAATCACTTGTCCACAAGGATCGGCCAGGTGCAGGGCAGTGATGTTAAGCTAACTCGGGAGTTGAACCGTGCGCAGAGCAAGTCTATAGTTGATAAAAAGGACAATGAACTACAAGCTGCATATGCCAAGATCACGATGATGTGCGATGCAGCGGAGTTACCACGGATAGTGAAGGATTGTGCCAAGGAAGCATACAAGCTATGCTTTGAGGAGCGCGCCTTAAAGGGGAAGTCCCAGGAGAGTATCATGGCATCCGTGATTCTGGTTGGATGCCGGAGAGCAGAAGTGGGGCGGACCTTCAAGGAGATTTTGTCCTTGACGAACGTCCGGAAGAAGGAGATCGGTAAAACATTCAACATCATAAAAAAGATCCTAAGGGAGAAAAATGACTCAGGGTTCGCGAACGTGGATACCGCCAACATTTCGACAGGCCAGACCAATGCTGAGACATTCATTCCGAGATTCTGCTCTCATTTGGGCTTGTCTGTTCAGGTGGCCAATGCTGCCGAGTACATTGCAAAACACGCGAAGGATATAAACGTACTTGCGGGACGGTCTCCTTTAACTATCGCCGCGTCGGCCATTTACATGGCTAACCTGTTATTTAGATACAACATAACTCCTTCTCAGATAAGTGCTACGCTACAAGTTACAGAGGGTACAGTAAAAGGTGGGTATAAAATACTATACGAACATAAGGAAAAGGTTGTCGACCCCGAGCTAATTACCACCGGAAAGGTAAGCTTCGATGATTTACCGAAGGTCAGTGACAAAGGAGACAAATGAGCTTCCCGTGCTTTGGCTGTTATAAGCAACACAGTAGTTTCATGACACTTGTCGGAAACTGAGTGTCATTTGAGAACAATACAGTGGTGAAATATATGCCTTAGAGTTGGCACATGACGCATAATTTTATATTTGAATGCACGGACTATTCCAATATAATAATATTAATACTAATAATAAAACAAGAAACCGTAATACTAGTAGTTAGAGCTTGGGCGGTTAAAATCCGAGAAGTCTGCCATAGAGAATATTGTGCCCATCGCATTTTCCGAGAGTGCAGGTGAAGCAGCGCCAGATGCGCGGCCGCCGGGTATAGGATGGTCCTCATATCCCTGAGGGCTCAAATTCAACATAGTCCTGCTTCTAAACTTAAAACCATCCCTATCCCCGCCGAAACGAGACATCGGAAGAACCCCTGCCTCAAGTTGTTCCAATTGACCAGGGTTCATGACTTTGCTGTACCTTATCTTGTTTATCTTCCCTCTTACGTAGTTAATGGCACTCTTTAGACTGTTTATGCTCACGTACTGCTTGATGTGGAGTTTCACGTAGAGCCAATATAGCAGTAGTCCCACAGAAAATAGGAGCACCATCTGGCCAAGCGAATGAAGAAATTGCACCATCACCGAATCATATTCTAGATCGCGAGATATGCCACCAGGAATGAATTTCTTACCATCGTTCTTCGCAGATAATGCACTCGGTTGTAAACCGACTTTTATATTTTCGCCTAGTTGTACCATACTACATGCATATAGCAGAATTTTTCCCAAAGTCCATGTCAGTTCATTACCATTGACATTATCTGCACTTGAGAACGTAATATGGTTTCCGACATCGCCTGACCCGGCATCTGGGGGATCAATACCCTTTCTTGGGATACCGAAGCCCTCGTGTAAGACATTGATAACCCAATTGGCTTTAAAGCAAGCTTCTAGCAGCGACGACTTGGAAATATCGCCGTAATTGCCATTTTCCCTTTCCTGAAGAATCTTTTGCCAATCCAATTCGCAGAATTGCTGAACTTTTCCACTAAAGTTGCTGAAATTATATTCTGCGTCCATATGGAAAACGTCGTTAATTGTGTAAGTATACTCAGATACCCCAAGAAACGAATCTCTCGTAAAGTCTATCTTTGGCATGTGTACCCCACTAAATGAGCACGGCTGTTCCAGACAAGGAGAGTTCTTCAGTAACAGCGGATAAATGGTTTTACTGCATTGTTCGTATTCTCCTACCCCTTTGATGCGTAACTCAGTGCCTGAATATGTGAAGGAATGCTCACTACCCTTTGGAAGACATGGATCGTAGACTCCCCGATCCTTTAGGGCTTTTGGGCTCTTCTCGCCTGAGCCATTCAACGCCGTATGTACCAGCTGATTTAGATATCTCTTCCGTACCTCGCGCGTGCCAAAGCGTAACCAAGTGCTTGTGAATACATCCCATTGTTGAACATCACCATTCACGCTCTTCAAGGTGATCGTAGAAATGTCCTCTCTATGTTTGCTTATCTCTTCTGGATCGCTAGGCTTGAATGCTATTTGTAGCGACCCACCTCCCATGTCCAAAAAACCGTGTGATTTATGATCTGTAAGCTTGCCATCATACTCATCAAAGTACTTCTTCAGATAGTTCAAGCTCAGCCAGCCGTATATGCCCTCTGTTTCCCCGTCTATCGTCTCTATCTGAGCTGCACAGTTCTCTAGTAGAAAGTGTGTCTCATCGCGAATCTTCCTACATAGCACGTCCGTGATACGCTTTTGCTCCACATCCGAGAGCAGCCGCATTCCAGCAGTTGACTGAATGAATATTGGCGTTTCATGGTGCTTGTCCTCTGGGATTACTTCCTTGGCATGTTCCAACAGTATTTTGATATGCTTCTTGTATGCCCGCTCCGGCTTCTTATTGAACGACGAAAGACCTGGCTCTATGCGCTTTGTCCACTCCTTCCGAGTGCGAATATGAGGAACCGAGTGCAGTACCGATTCGTCACTTGTTTCCTTTCCGAGTGCAGTCGGGTCTGTCCACTTGTATACGTAGACCCTTGACCCTGAAGAGCCAGCATCAATGACCACTCCATACTTATCATGCTCTGCTATCTCTTTATCTTCTTCGACCATGTCACCCCTTCGCCTCTGTAGTAGCGGCTTCCCGTTATTAATAGAGTTGAGCAATGTATACAAGCTATCGCGAGTTCCAGTCCCCGCTTTCTTCGGAGGCCCGACTGGAGGGATACAAAGCATATGTATATAATACTGAAAAAGGCCCGTATTTTGTAATGTCGCTAAAGGTAAAACCATATATATAATAACCCCCCACATGGTCCTACATAATCGTGGTATCTTACTGGGTATTCTCTTGCTTCACTAAAGAGAGGATCTCGGCGGATTCGACGATGCGCACCTTGCTCTTGTCGTCGCTTAACGCCAAAGCGACAGCTACCTGGCCCACCTCATCGCCGTATACCGGATAGCCCAGTAGTGCCTGGAAACGCCCGCGGTACACGAGCTTCCCGAGAAATACGGCCACAGAGTTACCAAACCCCTTGTGATGGGTTTCTCTTTCGCCAAGCAGAACTCCTGGCCGTAGAATGACCGTTCTTTCGAATTCAAGGGCAAGCAGGTCACGCTCAATATCGCCCTTCAACTTGTTGTAGGGGAGCCGCGCGTTGACGCTGGCTCCAATAGCGCTTACTATCACACACACACGGCATCCGCGCTCTTTTGCAGCCTTTGCAACTGCGATGTTTAGATCGTGATCCACCTTGTACTGGTTCTCCAGCCCACCGGCATTGGCCCTGGTGGTGCCCAGCCCGCTGAAGAACACATCGACGCCGGCAGGGACGCTCTCCGGCCAGCTGTCGCTCTGCTCGTTGACGATGGTCTCAACGCGCGCCGCACTGTTGGGGATCTGGCGGCGCACAAGGGCGTAAACCTTGTTGAATGAGGTGGCCTCGGCCGCGTGCTTCAAAATAGCTGCCCCGCATAGGCCCGTGGCTCCCACTACCAGAGCGTTCATATCAGGCTCTCTGTGTGCGCTGTCGAAGATGCCGCCAGACGTCTCGGAGGCTGTTGACGGGGCACTTTATATAGCGCCAATATCGCAGTGGCGAAGAATTACTAATTTGGTCGCAGACGCCAACCCACCCCCCGGAGTTAACGTCCGCGAGGCAAAATCGGTTCATATGCCGAGTGTTGCATGCTAGATACACATATGTAGATTGTGCTGCTGCGTTAGTCGTCGTAGTCCGGCGTCATTCCCAGGTACTCTTGCTTGCACCAGTTTTCTATCACCTGGCGCATACTATCGTTCAGGGGCGTGATGTCAATGGATCCAGGCCACTCGGAGTGTCTTCGTACCCTGGAGAAGGACGGGACATAGCAGTTCTCAGGAACCACGACATCGTCTTCGATTATCACAACGTCCCCGATGGTGCAGCAGCGGGCGAGGATGGAGTTCGCACCTACGACAACGCGGCTACCCATACGCTTGCAGTGTATCTGTGCGCCCGGTTTCACCAGCGTATAAGAGTTCATGACCAGTGGACAGTGGATTGATACCGATTTGCCCGTGTTCTTGTCGGTTTTGTATCCGATAACCGCCGGCTTCACTACAGATGCCCTACCAAGCATACAAAAACGCCCCATGGAAATCGCGCTAGCAGACTTCTCCAGCGTGCGCACGTTGCCCTCTACCACGCAGTTCTCACGAATAAGGCACGAACCTGCTATCAGGATCCGCTGCGACCCCGTGATCGTAGCCTTCTTGGAGATGCGATTCCCGTTGCTAGTCTCGATCCAGTCTGCCATGGGTGTCGCAGCAATTGACCGTACTTAGTAGCGACACCTGCGAGTATACCCTGAGAGCACAGTTTGAGTCACCACTGGCCTCCTCGTCCGAGTACTTTTTAGAGAAGGGCCGGTACCATCATCGTCCACGAAACACCATATGGTACCATAAAATTCCAACGCTCCATGCAAAGCCACGAACTACCAACGAACAATTAGCTAAAACACTGAACCCCACAATGAGTGCAAAGCTATTTAGATTAGACGCCGGCTACCAGCAATACGACTGGGGTAAGATTGGCTCCTCTTCTGCAGTCGCGCAATATGCAGCGAACTCGGACCCATCTGTGCAGATCGAGGAAGACAAGCCGTATGCAGAGTTGTGGATGGGCACCCACCACAAGGTACCATCGCGTCACCACGATACCAAGGTGGCACTCAGCGACCTGATCGCAGCAAACCCGGAAGGCATGCTCGGTTCAGGAAATGTGGAAAAGTTCCATTCCAGGAAGGACTTGCCGTTTTTGTTCAAGGTCTTATCCATCGAAAAGGTGCTTTCGATCCAAGCGCATCCAGATAAGAACCTCGGGCGCCGGTTGCACATACAAGATCCGAAGAATTACCCGGATGACAACCACAAGCCGGAGATGGCCATTGCCATCTCCGATTTCGAAGGCTTCTGTGGGTTCAAACCGCTTGAGGAGTTGGCGGAGGAGCTGCAGCGGATCCCGGAATTCCGCAGTCTGGTGGGCGAGGACATCGCAGCCCAATTTTGCGCTGGCATCAAAGTAGGCGCACAGGAGGGATCCGAGGAGGACAAGTCCAACAGAAAGTTGTTGCAGAGCGTGTTTTCCAATGTCATGAATGCCTCCGATGACGTTATTGCGTCCCACGCCCGCCATCTGGTGGAGCGCGCCAAGCAGTCACCTGCGGACTTCAACAACGAGACTCTTCCCGCCCTGATCCTCAGACTGAACGAACAATTCCCAGAAGACGTCGGTTTGTTCTGTGGCTGCCTGATGCTGAACCACTGTGTCTTGAAGGCGGGCGAGTCCATCTTCCTAAGAGCGAAGGACCCACACGCTTATATCACCGGCGACATCATTGAGTGTATGGCGGCATCCGACAACGTGGTCAGAGCTGGCTTCACTCCGAAGTTCAAGGACGTGAAAAACCTGGTCGAGATGCTAACATACAGCTATGACTCTGTTGAGGACCAGAAAATGAAGCTACTGCCTTTCGCTAGGTCCTCGGGCTCCGGTGACAGCATTCTATACAACCCTCCAATTGAGGAGTTTGCAGTTTTGCAAACGAACTTCCACGGCAGCACCGGTACTCATCACTTCGACGGTTTGGATGGGCCATCAATCGTCATTACCACCAACGGGAGTGGCTACATCCAATCAGGAGATGTTAGGTTGAAGGCGGAAGCCGGCTATGTGTTCTTTATTGCCCCACACGCGGAAGTTGACCTTCAGACGGAGGATTCAAACTTCACCACCTATAGAGCGTTCGTGGAGCCTAACTAAAATTGCCTAGTTCACACTCAGGTCAGTTTTTGCCTCGTGCCCAATGAAAATAGGAACTTCTTATTTATAGACAGGTAAAACCCCGCTGTGTGCTAGTAATTATATAGTATACAAGCCTGTTGGGAAGCTCACTGCCTCTCGTCAATATGGTGGGCCTTGAGCCACTTCTTCATTCTCCGTTTGAGGTCACCTACCGATTGTTGGTAAATGTTCAGCTTCAGGTCTCTTGCCATGCTGTTGTAGTCCTCTCCATGCTTCTCATACAGCCTGCCAAGCCACTCTTCTTCTCTGCTGCTCTGGTACCGCACCCGCCTGTTAACAGGTCTTGAAGCATATGACTCCAGTTCCTGAACAACCTCCGTCTTCACTTTATCTTGCTCCAGTTTCTGTTTCAGCTCAGAAATGTCTTCGTCAACGTCTACTGTCTTCATTGTGCCGTATACCACCTTCACTACATCACCGTTCTCATCGCGCTGTATACGCGCTTCTCCTTCGGGTATTTTCGCAGGGTCATACTCTCCATCTTCCAGCGCATCATCGTTATTGCGCTTTTCCTGCTCAACGTCGGACTCACTGTCGTAATCCTCAAAAGCAGAACAGATCGGTACCGATTTCTGAATAACTTTCGATAAATCAATCTCCTCACCGCCAGCGCGTGGTGCCAGCTTAGCCGTCAGTCCAAGACGTTTGTAGTTCTGGGCTAGCGTTAGATTATAGTCCCAGTTCTTCTCGATGATTGGATTGCACGCAATATTTACTTTCCTTTGCTTATCTCTGTTCCTCCTCGTCACCTTCCGAACCGATGAACGCGCCATCTTGCGCTTTCTAACAGATGCCATTGTAATCTGAACTACTTGGGGCGCTTACCTGTGAGTAACTACTACCAGCTGTAGAGTGATGAGGTTATAACCATACCTCATCGCAGCCCAGGCGGTAGACTAAAATTTTAATGTTCGTTGCTTATGACATATAGCGCGGGATCGTTACCCGGTTATGCTGCTGAACCAATCACAGAGAAAGCGCCTATATATTTTCGCAGGCGTGCCCGGTATGGTGCATCTACCACACGTCGCCACTTAAATGGTTTGACTGGCTCGTGCACTGTACCAGCATAACTTGCCGACGTTCACGAAGTATCCCCGCCTTCTGTTGAATAATCCCAGAATGGTTGAAAGTGCAGTTTTATCGAATCCGGTTCCAGGGAACAGTGCTGCCATTCCAATTGAATCTCCAAGGTCGGATGAGCAGCTTGCAGATACAGAGGATAGTTCGTGGGAACAGGATATGTCATCTGATTCCAAGGGCGATCAAGATGAGCAGTCAAGCTACAATAGTTTAGATTCTACAACTCCAGTTTCCCAGCCGTTGAGTAAAGATAGAAAACATGCAAAGCAGGTCGAGCTGGATTCTCGTTCGGTCTTTGTAAGCAGCATTACCCCCGAGGCGACAGCGGAAATGTTGGAAGAGCACTTCAAGGATGTGGGCGTGATCAGTAGGATCACGATCTTATACAACAAAAAAACCGGAGAACCGAAAGGTTACGCATATATCCAATTTGAATCGATAAGTTCTGTCGAAAAGGCGCTGCAACTTGACGGCTCTAGTTTCAATGGGAATACAATTTCCGTTGCTAAGAAGAGGACTAACTTGCCAGGCTTCAATAGACCTTTCAATTATTACCCGTATCAGCAATTTCATGCGCACGGCAATGGGAGATAT
This sequence comes from Eremothecium gossypii ATCC 10895, assembly GCF_000091025.4. Taxonomy (NCBI): domain Eukaryota; kingdom Fungi; phylum Ascomycota; class Saccharomycetes; order Saccharomycetales; family Saccharomycetaceae; genus Eremothecium; species Eremothecium gossypii. The sequence goes on along the minus strand of NC_005785.6, from coordinate 709,314 downwards.
CATCACCCTCAGTCCCATCACCCTCATCCCCAACAGCATCAATTCTTTTATGGTAATCAGTGGCAGAACGGATATCCTCATGCTCATTGGAACTACGGCGCATATGGTGGTGCTTACACTCCTTATAAGAATGTGAATTTTTACAATTCATATCGTTTTCAACAGCAAGGCCAACACTTACCGCAGATGATACCTAATGAGAACAGTAGGGCGCATCTGCGTGAGGGCAGAGCAGGTACTAGAGGTAACAAAGGTGGCAATCCTAATTCAAGCCGGAAATCCAGACAGACAGTTGGTCCTAGCAAAACTAATGACGCTAAGTTAATGAATGACCCGCCCGTTTCTAATAGTACTAGTCATTCTGTGAATTCTGTCTCGACATCTGCAACTACTTCGGAAACGGGTGTGAAGCGTGAATGAGCAAGAAGTGTTACCTGCTTTCGTAAACAGCCTATACCTTGTATATTATTACATTTATTATTTTTTTTAAATCTTATCACTTCAGGACTTCGCAGTGTATGTTTACGTATCTCTCTACATTGTCTTAGTATTACTAGATATAAACTATATGCCTTCTACATTACCCTGTTTACTTTGGATTAACTGAATACTAGTGTCTTTGCAAAATAGCTTGATTCCGTCTCTAAAAAATACCATTAGCTACATTGACCACATTGTTAGACAACCTTCTTCAATCTTATAGCTTAACCCGCAAAATCATTTTCAAAAAAAAATCAATAAACAACAATTTTTTGAAAAATTAATTAATAAAAAAAGCTTTTTATTATGTTACATTATGTTTGCGTTAAATTAATGTATATTAAAATATTTAATAATTTCGGAAACAACATACATATTTAATATTTAATAACTCTATATTTAACACAAACATTGAAATTAATATATTAATATAATATATTGACATAATATATTATAAAAATATAGAACTGGAAATATTCATCAACATTTATAAATTATTGATTATAATAATAAGTGGGTTTTAATTTTATTGATATTGGTCACGTGCCTATAACAAATTATTTTTTTAACTTAAATTGTATTAAAAAAATAAAACGTTTTATATTTTTTGAAAAATAGATAATGTATTTATTTTATTTTATTTAGTACTTACTGGGTATACGGCTGATTATTGAGCTACATCGGAAGAATACACAGAAGGGCAAAATTCTGAGATGAGCAAAGTTAAATACTAATAAATGGCGTCTATATAGTGATTGAGATTATATACTGCTACGTATCTTAAGTAACGGCAGATTACTTTGATGTTTTAACTCACATCTTTTCCTTCACCTATGCTCATTGAATCATTGCAGAGAGCTACCATGACAAATAATTGATTGAGCCTTGTTTCCCTCCGCCCCATTCATAATTTCCGTAATATATGATAGTTGATAACATTAATGGTAAGGGCCGGCACAAACGGATTGACACGTACACTTCAAAACATTGTTCGTGAGAAAGACCTACTGTTGACAACTAATAGACATGAAATTATCTAATCTCTTATTGTTTGCTAACGTTGGGACGTTACTTGTTAAGGCTACGGACGAGAATATATCGCCAAATGAGGAGAATACTCCAAGATACGCACAATTCAATATTGACTACTCGGTCCTGGATCAACCAAATTATGACCCTATGGCCCCTATGGAGTTTGAAAACGGCGAGAATATCACACTAGCTTTTAACTTTGCCAATAACGAAGAAGTGCCAGTTAAGTTAATCGCTGTGGGTGGTAATATTATTAATGCCCGCAGTGGCGATGAAGTCGCGAACATCACCAGAAGTAGTCTTGGTGAAATCGAGGTGGATGTGAACACAAGCGTTTCTTTCAATCAAGCTATTAATTTGAAGCTCGATGAAGGGGACTACTTTTTGTTACCTAATGTCTTTGTTCTCAAGGAAGGGGAATTAATGGCAGTTGGTACATCACCATCGCGGATCAAAATACTGCCACCTCCCATGTCATTTTTCAACCCAAAGTTCTTATCCATTCAAGCTGTACTGATCGGTGTCATAAGTTACTTTACCTACTTCATTTTTAGATCTTCCAAGAAAGAACGTAGAGGAGTTGTATCCAAAACTAAGGCTCCTAAGAAAGTTAAGCTCGATGAGTCCTGGTTGCCTGAGAATCATCTGAAGAAATGAACTTCTATTTTAATTGCCTCATGAACAATGGGTTGAAGGATTATGCTTCCGAGCCTAATTCAAATAAAGGTCATCTATCAAGTCTGTATCTTTTTCGTATCCGCGGAAGCTAGTATCCATCAACCCATCAGACGAAATGTTCATCTATGAAATATCATCAACATCTAGTGAGTATTTCTTAAGTAAATAATGCCACATATCATTCACAAGTTCATGAGGTCCGGGTCCTCTCTTAGTTCAAGCCTTATCTGGCTGGGTATAATGGCTATTCCCCAATTCTGCGTCTTTCATATACTCGTCAATATCGTTGATATGCACTCGTGCCACATAACGCACCAATCGCTCCACGACAGCATGCCATGGATCATATAGTATTTCAGAACGAGGACCCTTAGGGTCTCTTAGGAATGAATTATGATAACCGGAAGGATACTTTTGTAGCCACAAGAGCCATTGAATGTCCTATCATGACAGATAGCATCCGAAACGCTTGATCTTGGGCGTATTTGTATTGCAAATTTGACGCTATATTGAGTGCTATTCTCGTCCGGCTAAGGAGCAGGTTACCTCATCAATGACAGTATCTGCTCGTTTTAGCTACCAGTGCTCTAGTATATTCAGAAGACATGGTAGATTTTTATCTGCAAGTGACTTTCGTTGACTTTCCGACACTTCGGTTAGCTCTTGAAAACATCGATTGACAAATGCTCGCCTTCATGGGGTCCGATATCGCCTGTGCTTCATTCCGAATTCGAATAGTTGCGAATGCAGTTTTTTACAAAAGCACTCCGGTATTTTGGAATTTTCGCCTTTAATCAGATATGCAAGGCTGGAAATAGATGCTGTACCTTGATAATTGTCAGGTGCAGGCTCAGGTGTGCCCTCAAGGGCTGCGATACCGTCTCTATCTTTCACGCAGTTACGAGTTACTTGAAAAAGATCTTCTGGCAGCTAGAAAGAACCTACGTAACGCGAAATTCCCGCCAGTAAATCTGATAATTGTATCTTGCGCTTTGTCTCTATTAGTGATGAGAGATGATCTGCGAACGGTTGCTGCACATCCATTGCCTTCGTACTTGAGAAGTATATTTCTAATGGTATCCACAATGAATGCAGCTACACACTAGTATCAATCCCAATCGCATACAGCAACCCTTTTGAGACGAATTTTAACGGCCACTCGATGGCCACAGAGGCTGTCTATAAACAATGGAGCGTTATCAAAACTGTCAACGCCAATAACATCAACACCAACAGATATTTAGCGGTCTATATTTTCTAAGTCTCCGTCCCTCAAAATACAGCTCTTCAACTCTTTGCTTCTGAATCAAATTTTCTGTATCCATCTAATGCAGGTCTTCCTGGTCGAAAGTCACCTATGCAAGAGCTCCTTGTTCGCGATTGTATAAAGGGCGAATCACTGGCCAAAAAAATAGAATTTAAGTGGTCGTATTGAATACGAAGATAAGCGACTATGTCGTCACAAAAATCGCGCTGAAAAGGGAATAGTACTATCCAGGTGCAACGGTAGCATAGGTATCGCTAAGTTAGCATGAAGTTGTTCGTTAGAAAAGAGCCCAGAGCTATAGCGCTTGCCTCAAACGATTATGTGTTGGTATTCGAAAGGTCAAAAAACAACCCAAAACAGCCCCAAGTGAAAAATGCGCCGCCAACGATCATGGTGAAGACCATGTCGGAGGCATCACTAGTAAACGGTGGTGGTTTTGTCGAATGGACAGCATTTTTGATTAAGGGGCTCCTAGGGGTGATCCATGTTCGCAACCAAGTCTTTATCGGATTAATTACTGGGGTGAAGGACGTAGCCAAACCACGGTGGAGGATTAGAGATGGCAAAATGAAAAGCATTGAATCCATTTTTCAAATTCTCAGCGTCAATTTTTACTGCTTGGACTCGCCGCTGTATGATCAGTGGCTCTATTATGTTTCGGAAATCTGTCAGGAGAAGTTACTAACGGAGCATCCATGCGCACCACTTAAAAAACTCTTTAGCGATGGTACGTTTTATTATTCTAGAGATTTTGATATCAGTAATGTATTGCAGGAACGAGGATTAAAGCATAGAATCGAGAATACCATCGAGAACCAGGAGAAAAAATTCATATGGAATTTGAATCTCATGTCAGAGATCTTGCAACTCCGAGGACGTATTACGCCTGCTGAGCTACAAGCATTTGATGGAGGCCAGTTTCTCACTTTTTTAATCCGAGGTTTTTGTAAGACAGTTTTCGCGAATGAGATTCATAGCCCGACCTCTTTGACTCTAATATCTAAAACCTCCATTGAAGACCTCGACAGCATTAACGATTTCCAGAAAGGGATTGATGAAGAGGGTAATGTTGCGAGATTTATTGAAAGCGAGCTTATAATTCAAACAGAGCGTTACCTATTTGCCTACGTACAGACAAGTGCTGATATTCCGCTCTCCTGGGAAGTCGTAGAAGGTCAATTGTTGCATAGTAAGAAGCTGAAGCTTACCAAAAGCCCTGAGCGCATACAAGCAACATTCGATAGACACTTTGATGATATGATTTCTCGCTATGGTGTGATCAGCATAGTAAACCTCGTTAAGCACAGAAGCTCTTCTCAAGAAACTTTAAGTGGAGCATATAAGGCATGCGCGGAAGTTAAAGAGCTCCATTATACCGCAGTCGATTATCCTGTCGATGTAATTAAGAAGTCACCATACAAATTAATGTACTTTTTGAGAGATGATATATATGAGTTTGGGGCGTTCGCATATGATATTGCTAGAGGTGTCTATGTCGGTAAGCAAACAGGCTCTTTTCGTGTTAGTGCGGTAGATGCCACTTCAAAAATGAATTTGGTTGAGATGTGCATAAGCAGAGAAGTTCTAGACTTGACTACTGACGAACTAGAAGATTTTGCAATAACAACAAGTTTGGTGAAGAAGCATGAAGCTCTCTGGTCTGACAATGATTTTTGGCTTCATCGTATCCACACGAAAAATATAAAAAATCCAGCCAAATATAAGAAAGTTTACTCGCAGGTCTTTAGTCTGTCGTCGAAAGTACTCTTGTATGATCCGTTGCATGCACATATCGCGAAGTGTTTAAAGAAGTTAAAGAACGAGTACACCTATGAAAAAGAGATAAGCATATTCGCGGGGACCTTTAATGTTAATGGTAAGCAATGTAAAGACGAAGCTATGGGTACGTGGCTATTTCCTCCTAATGGTGAATCTGAAGGCAATTATGCCGACATATATGTTATAGGCCTAGAAGAGGTAGTTGAATTAACTCCCGGACATATGCTATCTACCGATCCAATGTCGAAACAATTCTGGGAGAAAACAATACTTCGACACCTAAATTCCCAGGAGGGGAGGCACTATAATTGTATTGGAACCAATCAGCTTGGAGGGGTTTTGCTGTTACTCTACGTCAATGAATCCGAATGTTCCAAGATAAAGCATTTAGAGTACGACGTAAAGAAAACCGGTTTTGGCGGGATTTCCGCAAATAAAGGAGCTGCTGCTATCCGGTTCATGTATTCTGCCACTAAATTTTGCTTTATAGTCTCTCATTTAGCTGCAGGCTTGGAAAACGTCGAGCAGCGGCACAGTGACTACAAAACGATTATGAAGAGCATAGGATTTTCACGAGGTAAACGCATTAAGGATCATGACGGTATTATATGGATGGGAGATTTCAACTATAGAATTCTATTGTCAAATGAAGAGGTAAGACGAGCGATATTAGAAGGAGATTATGGGAAATTATTCGAGAAAGACCAGTTAAATCAGCAAATGATCGCCGGTGAGTCGTTCCCATATTTTAATGAGATGGAAATAACATTTCCACCAACCTACAAGTTTGACCCTGGCACCAAAAGTTACGATACTAGCGAGAAGATGCGTATACCCGCTTGGACTGACAGGATCTTAAACAGAGGAGAAATTCTAAAAGCCATCTCTTACGGATGCGCCGAAGATGTGATATTTTCCGATCATAGACCAGTGTACGCGACGTTCAAGGCGCGCACGACTGTAGTAGATGAAGAGCAAAGAGGGCAGCTGTCGCGTATTATTCATGAGAGGCTCACGGAGATGTTTAGCGGCTTAAACGATGAACAAAAGTACGCATTTTTGGTCGATAGCGAACTAATTGTCGACAAAATAGAAATGGAGGGAAAGCTGCCATTAGTCTCACAGGTTAAAAAGGGTAAGAGACTTCCTCCACCTAGTTCTGACTTGCGGAAGTGGTGGATTGGCAACGGGAAGCAGGTTCGAATCACGCTAGACGTGGATCCTAAAAAGCAAATGCTTAATCCGGAACGTCCTGTCAATCCTTTTATTCCAGGGGAAGACGGGCAAGCATACGTCGTTCCAAAAAGCCGACTTAATAATTAGAGAAAGGCTCGATTTATCGTAGCTCGTGCATAAGTAAAGTATCATAGTAATAAATGTTAGGCAGATGGTTCAATATTGGAGTTTGTTGCTTTATCTGACTTGTTTAACTCCTCTGCTGCTGCTAAAAGCGCTTCAATGTTCCCCTCCAGTTTATTCAACATCTTTTCCATTCGGTCCGCCGTTTCTTCTCCTTCTTTCAGCTTTTGGAATGCCTCCAAGAACTCTTTTGTTGATACTTCACTAGCGGGATCTATTGTCATATTCCTTGTCTCCTGGAGGGATGTATAGACCAATAATATAGTGTACTGTGAGCAGCTTGAGGACGAAGAATTATGGGAAGTATTGCCTCACTACGTATAGGGAAAGTCATTTTGTTCACTCAGCATTACTTCAGAAAAAAAAACTAGCTAAGGTGGCCAATCCTAGGACACCTTTGTAATAAAGGCGGTACGCGATACCAACATACGCTCGCCTCGCATTAGACAACTTGATGTTAGAACGGGTGCTGTTGGGACTGCTCTATGTGGTGTCCATGGCTGCTGCCATTTCCGTCCACGGAATGAAGACTTTGCTTATTTATGACTCCAGAATTACAGATTTGGGTCAATACCAGAACTTCCTGGGCATGTTGAGAGAAAGACAGTATCAGGTGGAAGAAGTGTCTGTCGACGGAACTGCAAGTTCAATTTCCCTTTACGATGGCGATGTTAGGCTCTACGACAATCTGATTCTCTTCCCAATCAAATCTAGAACGATCAGTAAGGATATTAACGTGAAGAGTTTACTTCAGTTCTTCGAAGAGGGGGGTTCGGTGCTAGCCGTTACCTCACCAAATGGTGTCACAGAGAGTGCACGCGTGTATCTTGAACAGATGAAGATTCATGTAAGTCCCAGAGATTATAAGCTGGTTGACTATTTCCATGATGGGCCAATCGATGTGCTTCCTGTGAACACCAGTACAGTGAGGAATAAGCATATTTTTTCGTCTGATTCAGTATCAGAACTAACTTATAGTGGTTCCTCCGCACTGTTGAGGAATGATGGGCTTGTTATACCTGTTCTACCTGCGCCACGGACTTCCCTAAGCAAGAACAAGAAGGGGGAGCAGTGGACGGCCGGCTCTCAGGGATACTTAGTTGCCTCGGTGCAGAATCTGAACAATGCTCGGACATCCTGGGTGGGAAGCGACTCCTTCTTCAATGATGGCAACTGGCAGAAAAACGGAGCTTTCGTTGAAGAACTTATCAAGTGGACATTTGGAGAGAAGGCCGTCATCAAGAGCACAGGTTTCACACACAAACATTCCAACGGGCTAACATTCGATCAGTTGCCTTACAAGATCAAAGACAACATCTTCTACGAAATAGGCTTCTCCGAATGGAATGGTTCTAAATGGGTTCCATTCCATGCAGATGACATACAATTCGAACTCCGGATGCTGGATCCTTATTATCGTTTAACGCTAGAGCCTAGCAGGGTCTCTGTGGATAGCCAATACTATAGCACGGGCAATTTCGCATTACCCGACCATCATGGTGTTTATACGTTCGTTACTCAATATATGAATAGCGGACTATCATTTGTCATTCAGAAGGACGTCAAACCCATTCGGCACCTGGCTAATGATGAGTATCCAAGAAGTTACGAGATCACCAACTCATGGGTATTCCTGTGCTCGATTTCCGCGGTGATTGCCCTGTTCGTAGCATTTGTTGCCATTTACCTCTTCACGCCAGTGGTACCATCTGTCTCGCCTGAGAAGAAGAAGAGCTGAACGCTGGCTTAATGCTCGATAACTACTGAAAAATATAGGATCTGTAGGAACTCTGCGCGCCTACATATGGCTTATATATCACTGTTTAAGGACTTGAATCTTATTATCCTTCTTCCATTTCTCGAATTCCTCCGCGACTTTCACGAGCTCGCCTTTCAGAGCACTAATAGTGGAGGATAAGTTCTCCTTCTTGGTCTGCAAGATTGGAATAGTGGTTTGGACATCTGTCTCAACAAGCGCTCCTCCGACCATGCGGTAGCACTTTCTGGCTTTATCGACTCCGTTGAGTGTAGTTAGCACCACTTCATGTTCTTCTTTATCATTTCCAAGCTCTATTATCTTTGTCTGTAGCTCTTCTAGTGTCTGCTTGTACTCGTTATATTTCAACTGAAGGACTGATACATTGTGAGTAATTAATCTACAATAAGGAGCCGAAAAGTGCATACATACCATTGGATCTCTGCTCGGCTGACATTTTAGGTCCTAGTCTGTTTACGATCCTTCAACCGTGAAATGGTTGTTAGCGAGTAATATATTTCAGGTTACCTATGATTTTGAAAAATTGTCTAAACAAGGACAGCCAGATATGGCTATTTAATTTATTAGTAACAACAGCTGCAAGCGCTCTCAGCGCAGTGGTTCAGGCGGCCAGTAACTCCCGGCTAATATTCAACCTCTTTGCCGCCCTCTGATGTTTAGCATGGGTTTTCTTATGCACTACGCGCAATCATTGTAGGGACAGGTTGCCAGATCTTCCTAACAGCGGGGACCCGTTTGCAGTACATCAAGATACGCCTGCGCCACCCCGGGCTTCGGGCACAAGCATCGGTCCTCCTATGAGCCTCTAGCAGAACAAGAACATGTGTTTTACCATTACAGTCGCATATCACGTGATCGGTAGATAAGGAACGCGCATGTGAAACTGCCTCAATCGAGAGTATTCGGGCAGTTTATGAACGTGTAGCATCCAAAGATGCACAGAGCTGGTTTTAGTAAGTCAAGATAGTGAGACTTATTTTCTATTGTCCGCGCTTGAATTACCTTTTCCTGTGTGAAAATAATCATTTAATTTACAACCATCACAGTAATTCATAGATAGCGGAGTGGTGCATTCATAGTACCTCGAAGGATGCTCGTATCACCATTCTTAACAGTAGGTGCTTTATTTAGCGCTAAAGACCAGATTTAAAGCAGCTTCTATTCGTTACAAGTGATCATGAGTTACACGGGAAGTCATATAAACGGTTGCAGTTTCACTTACAGTTAAGCAGTTAGCTGTACAGAGCCGCCACAACCATATCCTTCTTCGTAACTTTCATTATGAGCTTTTTATTTTCTGGCGAGTTACGAAGTCCAAAAAATGCCTCTACTGAGAGGTTTGTTTCGGTTAGAGGATCTGATGCGTACAAGGAATTATGTTCCCTGGGAATGCTTCCATCCTCGAAGGACCTTCGACAGGACTCCATTTTCCGAGCAGTGGCCAACGAGGTCAAGCAGGTCAAGCAGGACGTGGTGGAGATCAATTCCAGAGTGGTTGCAGAGGTACAAGTGGAAAAAGAGCTGGCCGAACACCTGAACCAAAAATTGAAGGCCTCGGAGTACAAGGTAGATCATTTGGCCAAAAAACTAGTCAGGCTGAGACAGAAGCATAGCACCAACACCCAACGACAGGTTCGTAAATTGGATGATTGCATTGGAGACTTTGAGAGCAACATCAGGGAGCTGCATGGCACGGTTGCCGAGATGGTGGACCGCCTAGGAAGTGTTGACATGGGCTTGCCAGAAAAGGAAAGGCTAATCGGTGACCACCAACTGAACGCAAGGCACTACCCGTTATTGTATGAGCTTTTCCGTGACAAGTTTCCGTCAAAATTCGGCGCTCCACGAGGCCTCGGGATTGCCTCTTCGCTGCCTGAAAGGGCCTTCCCGAAAGCGTTGGGTGAGTCGGACACAGGAGACCTGTCCCATCACGATGTGGCTACAAGGGAAGCACCGCCACTTGAAATGGATTCGGCAGAAGAGGGATGTTTCTACCACCCACAAAATCTGGCAGTAGATCACATCCGGAACCATTTCATGAATAGCAGATCGTCTGACATCAACGAGCGCGAGCTGGAAATATCTGGATCAGCACACGCCACCAAGGCCTCTTCCGCCAGGGAAAACATTCCAGAGAGAATCCTCATGCCCCAGTTCCAAAAGGTTGCGTCCCCGCAGACCGCGCCCACGCTGGAGAACATAGAAGTCACAGTGCCGTTCTCATCCAAATCTGCTGGCCACGAGAGGCACAGTGGGTAGCAGCAACTTGTTTACCAATAGAGGCCCTATATAAACTATCACTGGCATCTTGACGGGATTCCCTGGTCGAGGACATGCTGGACAATCCTAGCAAAGATGGGGTATAGCCCTGACGTTTTATATAATGATATCAGTGGTTCCTCTCGACTACTCTGACTCTCGATCATTTCGACAAATGCTGGGTCTATCGGCACAGTTCCCAGAAACGGAACCCCTGACTCCAGGGCGAGCGACTCTCCCCCACCACGTGCAAAGATGTTGGTGCACTCGGAACAATGAGGACACACAAAGCCAGACATGTTCTCCACCACACCCAGCAGCTTGAAGTTAACTTTTCTGCAGAAGTTTATCTCCTTCTTGACATCAGCGACAGCCACCTTCTGCGGCGTGGAAACGATGATTGCGCCGTCGGGCCTTGCGCCCCGCAACTCCTCGGCAATCGATATGTGCTCATCGGACGTCCCTGGAGGCGTATCGATCAGCAGATAGTCCAGCGCCCCCCAGTAGACGTCCGAGATGAATTGCTTGATCATAGCTGTTTTCTTGGGCCCACGCCACACAACGCTGTCTCCCCGATCATCGAGCAGAAAGCCCAGCGACATTACGCGCAGACAACCTTGCTCCATTCCAGTCGGCACGTCCACTGGGATCCACCCGCGAGGCCCCTGGAGTACGCTTTTTCCTTCCATCCCGACCATGCGCGGCAGCGATGGGCCGGTGAGATCGATGTCCAGAATGCCCACCTTCAGACCCCTGCATGCTAGCGCCATGCCGAGCTGAGTAGTCACCGAGCTCTTCCCGACGCCTCCCTTACCGGACAGAACGAGCACGATGTGCTCAATTTCCCGCAAAGATTCGGGTTCTACCACTATTTCCTCTGCCATCTCAATCTCCCTCTGGACCTTGTTTGTATGCTCATGGGACGAGCTTACTAAGTGAAGATGAGAAGTAATTACCTCGATCAAACGGTGAATCATATTAAACGAACTAACTTTTTCATGATGGTTCAGCTATGGTTAACACTTGTTATCACCAAAAATTATTGGTCCATGGATTACGCAAAATCACTTGCAAGTGGAGTTCAAGTCACTCCAGGACATTGAAGGCGGGAAAAGCGTGATGAGCTCCAGGTTTGATCACAATACAGCTCATCAGAGAACGCAGCTTTTCGGTCCGAACTATGGGAAGCCGGTAAAACGGTCAAGCTCTCCGTTCAGCAACCCCTCCATCGACTATTCGCAGTCCACACTAGCGCAATTGGAATCACAAAGCGACGCGGATGTGGGTGTGATGCGGGAAAAGATAATGGCGCTAAAGACGTTGTCTGAACGGATGGGCGAGGAGATCCGTGGCAGCAGCAAGACTCTCGACAGTTTGGGAAGCACATTCGACGCCACAGCAAATAAATTGAAACGCACATATAAAAAGATGATGGTAATGGCGAGCAAGTCCCGAATTAGTGTCAAGGTGTGGCTGGCGATCTTTTTCGGGTTTGGAGTCTTATTTTTTTACGTGTGGGTGCGTTGAGCGTTTGTCGATGCGACGTATGTGTTAACTTTAAACCTCGTATCTACAACTATAGTGCATACTAAATGGATAACAGGGGTCCTATCAGTGACAGGAAGTGTTGCTATTCAGGGAAGGCTCCCTCCTTGCCCAGGATTCCCATGGTGTCATGTCTGGCAGCGTACTTTTTGCGTTGAACGTACTTTTTGTAGATGCGCGGCAGCCGTAGGGCGAAGAACACCGCTACAATGAGAAGGAACCAGCCCAGAAAGCCATATTGGTGGATGTGTTCAAAAAATCGCCACCTGGGGCCAAACGGTGAGCCGACTAGGAATCTCCGCAGATCATTCCTGGACTTGCCTGACTCAGGGAAAACCAGCGCCCTTATTGCGTCGACCACATGCTCGGGTGAGTGGACCGTCATACGGCTTCCGTCGAGCCCTTTTGCATAATAGAACTTCCCCTTCTCGTCCACAATCAGCACGTCGCCGTTTTCTAATTCATAATCGTGAACGTTGAGACCCAGTCTCTTCAGTGCTTTTTTACTTGATTTGTCAATATAGCCATATAGCACCCCATTATAGTTTTCTGTGAGTTTTTCATTGATCTCCGACAAAAAGGCGGTTTCCGTCTTGTCGTTCCCGTTTACAATCTTCAATATTGCCTTGTCGCCATACAGGCGGCTAAGTCCTTTGTAAACATATTCATCCCAGGTTCCTTCAAACTTGGATATAACATCAAAAAACCCTTTTATGTTCTTGGAACTTTTTACTTCCTGCTCATTGCTAGTATCCAAAACCTGAATGACAACTGGTTTCCGAGGCGAGTCCTTCCCTTTCAGTAAGGGTTTACCAGAAGTACGGGTGAAATCACGTAGATATGGATATGAATTCTCTTTTATCCACTGTATTGCTCGAGAAGAAATATCCTCTTGATCAACCTGGTTTTGTAATGCTATAGGCGTTCTAGAGCATTCCTTAAACATAATGAATAGAGGATCTCCCACGGACAGCGTCCTCAGATGAAACAATTCCTTGTTTAGGCCAACTAACTCTTGCGACGCTCTTTCGAGAAGCGTCGTATATATGCGGTCCAGCATGCGGTCTATATTCTTCTTTAATCTCCCTTCAAACTTGTATATGTAAACGTTTGGAATCCCGTCCAATTCCCTCAATAAACTGTGCAAAAGTTTACCATCCTTCTCAGCGTTTGTGGTGGGCGCAGGGTTATACAGAAGTATTGTCTTCCCAGCAAAGCCCTCGGATATATCTGAAACCTTTGGGACTGTTAGAAGCATTTTGGCAACCTCTTCTGGAGAAATGTGAGGGGCCAAATAGTTAGAGTACGATCTTAAGACAAAATCTAGGAAGTCCTCAAATGCATAGCTGTCTCGTTCGTAGAAGATTAGTGAATCCACATTCGGTAGCAGTAGCGCCAATGCGGGTATTTTCTCACCATCACCTGAGCGCTTAGTTAACCGCTCTAGGCCAACTTTTCGGCATAAGTCCCCATTCAGATAACATGAAAAATGGAAAGTGCTGATCCCCTCAGTGTCTGCACGGTTGGAAAGCAGTTTCCACGTATTTCGGAAAGCCGCGCAATACCTGCAGTTGCGGAACTGGGTAACCTTCGTGATATCGGCAACCTCAGGTGCCGGCCAGAACGAGATGAGCGTAGGGCTTTCCACACCAGCTTCCAAAAGCTGGTTGAACCGCTTCTTGTTCAGCGGCTCGCTCTTGCTCTCCAGCCCCATCAATTCCATGTTGTTCTTGTTACGCGCCTCTGCCATCATAAACTGTACCAAGCTCTCTTGGTCGCGTTCCATGTGGGGATAGTCCTTGATATAGCCCGCTGGCCCATATAGGCGAATACTGGGATATGAGACGACGTTCTCCTGCTTGCACAGGTCCCCACTTTGCAGGCATTCCACCTGTGCCATCGAAATGCCCATCCGAGCGCCCTTCTTATGGAACTCTTTCCATGTCTTCTCCCATGTGGGTGCAAATAGCTTGCAGTGATGGCATAACGGACTGTAGAACTCCACCATGTGCAGCCCCGTGGACATGGTGCTACTGAAGTCCACGGAAGTCAACGGTTCCGGCATCTTCTCCTGCTCACCAGCTGGCTCGGTTGCGGGGGTGCCCACGCTCGCTGAGAACACCCGACCAGCAAACAGGGAGACGTAGATACATACCCTGAGAGTCACCCACATCGCACTATCCTGATTTATCTGGCTGCTGAGCAGTTGTAGCGCTCCAGTGTGAGGGGTGTCTGTCCTGAGTTAATTTTTAGAAAGTACTTCAGCGGGAGTGCTCGATCGGTAAGATCATTACTTACGCACGACCGATCACACCCTCGAAGGTTAACGTCTGCTTCGCGGACTGGGGTATACGACCAGCTGATCTTATAAATACATGGTATATTACGAGAAATAGTAGATTTAGGCATTGATCATGCTCGTGTCCCCCGATGGATGGTTCTATAATGCACTCGGGTGAGATATCACATTAGACCCTCGTTCCACATTCTGAGGTACTTCCGGAAATACTCGAACGAGACCAGAGTAATAACGGAGGCAGGCACAGTCCTCACCAGGTTCGTTGCAAACCCGGAGTAGAACCCGACGTACCCCTCCGAGGCACGTATCCTGCCCAGCAAGTTCAGCAGGCTGGGCGGCACGCCTGAATGCCTGACCTGCATGCGTGTGCGCAGGATCTCATGCGGATACGTGATCACACTGGCCACAACCTTAGATAGACAGGAGGCCACAATCAGACGGTCCAGTTGCAGCTTGTTGTGGTCCAGGCGCTGGCCGTCCGCGGCCGGCGTGTTGCGATGGAGCCAGATCTTGAGTTTCTCGTATACCGGGAAGTGGATGGCAACGTGGAACAGGCCGAAGAGCGACGGTACCAACCCCGAGTAGAATACCTTCAGGCCCTCCGACCGGTACATCTTGCGGAAGGCGTCCAGCGTGCTGCGGTAGTTAGTGGAGTCGCGGCTCACGTCGGACTGTATCATGAGGCGCGTCTTGACAACCCAGATCGGGTTCGTTAATGCAGTGGAAATGGCGCCTGCGGTCAACGCAGACGCCGCGTGGGACACGAAGCCCCCGGGCAGGTAGCTGGGGTACCGCTGCTTGCACTTCTCGTACACCGAGAAGTACAGCATCCACGTGGGAAAGTACCCAAGCACGATCGGCGCCAGGCCCTTGTACAGGCCCGCCACACCCTCGTCCCGTAGGATCGCGCTCAGCGTCCCCACGATCCCGCGGTAGTACCTTTCGCCCGAGCCCGCACCCTGCGCCTGCAGCCGCGTCTTCGCCACGTCCAAGGGACACACCATTATGCCCGACACAAAGCCTGCCAGCGCCCCGGACACGGCTGTCACCTGCGTATCGTCCAGTAGCTGCAGCGCCGACCCGGTCCCACGCAGCCCGCGCCCGCTGCCCCCGCTTCCCGCCGTGCCTCCCCCCCCAATAAGCTCTTCCAACACCTCTGCCGACGACAGCGGCGTCGAGCAGTCCGGCGCAACGATATCCTCTGCGCTCACCACATTCCCACCGCCCTCCGCGCCCCGCCGGCCCGCCACCAGCCGCTCCTGCGCGAGCTCCAGCGGCGGCGCCCCGCCTGCGTCCACATCCATAGTGCTCACTTTCTTTGCCTGCGACTTCCGGCCTCCTAGATTCACAGAACCTCAATGCTGCACCAATCAAACACCGGGCGTATCCCAAACCCACGCTACTGGTTCCGAATCGCCTTTGGTTTTCACGGCTATATGGCATTGGCTTAAAGGAGCAGAATGCGATTTTTTTCAGTTGCTCTTCTTCGGCGTCATTCATGCGAAGACCACCCTGAAACCTCCTGTGGCAGCACGCTAGCCCTCCGTTGCCCTGCGCGCGCCGGCACCGCCTGCGTGCGTCGCTCTAACCGCTATACAACTATTCTACTACCTACGCCTAGGTAGACAACGCGCGGTACCTGAGCCGCAGACGCCGCTCGACAGCCCGCAGCGCTCCCGCGAGCACAGGGGCCCGCGGGGGCAAGTTTAGCTGCGTCACACGTAATAAAGGGCGTGGCCCCTGGGGCAGGGTTTCCTACAGGCGACTACTGCCGGCAGAATGCTTAGGGCGCCACTACGCTCGCTCGGGAGACGGCGCCGGTGGAGTTCATCTCCGCAAATTCTCTGCGCTAAGCAGGCGCGTTACACAGGCGCCGATGCAGATTGTGCCCGGAGTTGCTCAGTTTCAGTACACCGTTAGGGTGGGCAGGCTCGCGACAGGGAATTTCTACGTATGTAAAAAACAAGTGGAGAGCTAGGTAGTACAGTTAGCATGCATTGAGTTATTGGATGTGAAACTGGATCAAGAGGCGCGCGTGGCTGTGTAAATCCACCCGTCTGGACTGGTGTTGCCTTTTTTTATAAATTTTCTGTTTCTGCTTGCTTTTAGACGAGCTTTTCATGGCATATCTACTCGTAAGTACATCCAATGGGAGCCGTGGGGTATTCGAGGGCGCCGTCATTAAATAATCCTGGGTCTATGTCATTTCCGTTCCTTTCCATGCATCGTTTTGCGTCCGGTGAAGTTGAGAAGTGTGTCTGCGTTGACGGTTGTGTGCGTTCCAGAAGCGCTACCCCTGGAAGGCGGGTTTTCATGCTGTAGCGGGTAGGCGTAGACCTGCTGCGGCAACGGGCTGATCTGGGCGGAGGGGGACACCATGTGCGGGGCAAAAGACAGCTGGGCGGCGGAGCTGATGCCGTAGCGCGAGACCGGGTAGATGGGTGGCGTCTGGACATACTGCTGCATATTGTAGCCAGGGTAGGGGGCGTAGCCGGCGGCCGTGCCCTTGGGACATATGGGAGCATGCTGTTGTGGTGGCGGCTGTCGTAAGGCCGATGCAGAGGGGGGCGCCGATGCAGAGGAGCCCTGCGGGAAGGGCAGGGGCAGCTGGATGCCGGTCTGCTTCTGCTGGTCTGCTGCGAAGAGCGAGCCCGGGAGGGGGAGGGCGGCAAACTGGCCGTGCGGCGGCGAGGAGGTGGCGCTGAGCGAGGAGGGCGCGCTGGCCACAGATGCATTCGCGAGCTGGGAGATGTCTGTGGCAGATGCGGCGGAGCCCGTGTGCGGCCGTCTCTGCGCCACTTGCTCCTGTGGCTGCTGTGGCTGTTGCTGGTGCTGGTGGTCGTGTGGCTTGTTTAGGGATAAATGCTGGTGATCTGGAGATAAATGCATATTGGGGTTATTTTGGGTATAGTAACTATAACTATGGTACAATGGCGCGTTAGGATTATGTTGCGATGAGCCCGGGTAGTAATTATGACTGTAGAATGGATTATGCGCTTGACCTTGTAACGACGCTTGCGAAAGCTGCTGGTGGTGGTGGTGGTGATGCTGATGATGGTGATGAGTGGTCAATTGGCCCAGGCCCTGGTACCCAGACTGGTTGACTATAGGCTGGACGATCGGTGGGTTAATGTAGGAGGATACAGCGGCGCCCGGGAGCTGAGTGCAGAGAGGCAGAACGGGCACGTTGCTCACATTTACAACCTGGTTACTCGACCCCATATTGCTGCTGGCATTTCTGGAATTGCCCACGGAGGAGCTGTCTAGAGCGAGAATCAGTTCTCTGCAGGGCTGTAGTTGTTTGAAGAACGGCGTGCCAGAGGGCTTCAGCAGTTTTCCAGACTCCACATCCTCTGCAGTGTAGTAGGAGATAATATGTATTGTTTCCACATGTGAAGCCCGTTTCAACTTCAGTGACATTGTTTTTTTCACTAGGCCGCCCGGCTTGAACGCATAGGAGCTGTTCAGCGACCCAACTAAAGCTTTTGAGACGGGGTTTCTCTGGTCTTCCTGCAAGGGCTCGGCCACATCTGAGTTCTTCCGCCTGCCGGATTGGCCCGCGTGTCCTTGCAGGAGCGAGCTGTTTTGCTTGTCCAGCTCCCTGTATACCAAAAATTTACCCATGATCCGTGACGGCGACCATGATACCCCATCTGTCCACCGTTTGATGCCTGATTTTTCCTCGATGAAAACGAATACATTGCCTGATATTATCAGCTGCGGCCTCTCAATCTCGTAAGGCCTGCGCGAAACAGGTTTTAACTTTCCGTCCAGTATCGCCTGCGCCAAGAGCAGAGCATCTGTGTTAGTCTCTATGTAACCATGATAGCTGGGGCTGACCTCCATGGCGTACAGGATAGGAGATCCAACTCGCGTGCTCAGATCTAATGCGTTTAGATTTGCAATTGCGGTATCAACTGGTAAATGCAGGGCCTTTGTGCGCGCGATCCCTGGTATTGTAACAGCTCACAATAGCTTGGGAAACGGACTATTGTAGCTAGCTGGATTAATATACCGCTTTGTTGTGCCAATCGTAAGGAAGCGGGGAAACTTATCCGCTGAGCTGTTCTGAACTTGTAACACCCGATGCCGATGCTGCTGATGATGGTAACAAATTAAGGGACAATAGTGTCAGTACTGGTGATAACAACGAGGCGGTTAAGGAACAATATTGACAATGATGACTATTAATGATGACAACAGTACTAATAGTGACAACCAGACCAACGATGATAGCAGCGACCACTGGACACCGAAGCAATCAACGGAAGATGTCGGATAGGTGGTGATTACAGCGGCACGAAATAAAAGTGTATAGCGTTGCGGTCAGTTTTCAGAAATCTTCGGTTTCTAGCACCCAAAGGAAGCGAGGCAGGATTAGCAAAGTACCGATAACAATGTAACTGTCGTCTGAGGACAATAATGGCAATGATTATGCTGAATAAGAACAATTTAACAATAACGAATAAAAATATAACGGCGAAAAAACAACAATGAATTATAATGAGAACAATAAGAGAAAGGAGGAGAAAAAGAAAATAACAATGTAATGAGTGAGAAGGAGGAATAATGTAGAAAGAAGAGGGATAGTTAGTACTTGCTGAAAAGATTTTTTCTCGGAATCCTCAATGGCAAATGGAAATGCGCTGGTGGCACTGTTAGCTCATGCCGCTAACTCCAAGTAATGAATGGGGAAAGAGTAGACAGGCGGGATGAAGGAAACCACCTCCGCTTAATGGGGCCTTGTTTTCCGAGGGGGACATATGCATGCTCTTGCTTCACCACCTCTCTGCTCCAGCATTCATCTTTCACGGTACCTACCAATTTCTGTGCCAAATCCTGCGTGCCGTCTGCGCTGCCTGTACGCTGAGGTAACGGGGATCCAGTACTGTAAGTAGGATGGGATACATACCTAATTCTGTCTCTAATGTACCAGAAAAGGGACGAAAAAATAAAACCAAAAATGATCCCAAAAAAGAGGCAGAGCGATGTCCAAACAGGGACTCTGCGTGCGCTGGGTGTGATCTCAGCCCAGCGGCGTTTGCATACGGCCACGCTTAGGGTGACGGATCGCGTAACTCTCTCTCGCGCGCTGTAGCTTGTATCTGAGCGCGACATCATGCTGCGTGCTGATCTGCACGTAAGTCGTCGGCGTAGACCGCCTGTAGCGCACGCCTGCAGACAGAAACAGCAGCGCAACTTTTTGGCTGTAGGCTGGCAGTTGCATACATTACTTCATTACGCCATTACTCGATTACATCACCGCTTGTATCACCTATCGAGTAAAATATTGAATTAAGTACTTTAGGGTCTGCTCGGCGGTCTGCAGCCACTGGTTTCCATTTATGCGCGTCGTGCGCAGAGCACATTGGAGGAAGCCGCGCCTGTCGGCCACAGGACGGATATTGCTGTGACTACAATCTTATTCATGAGTAGTGCATTCTTACCTGCGAGCGCCCCGCGCGTGTTCTTCGTGTTGATCTTGTCTAGCAGTCTTTTGAAGGCAAGCCAAAAGCGTGGCTAAACAGCTGCTCCACAATACGCACATATTTCCTATTGGGTGGGCTGCAGGCGTCGACATTGTATTCAGCCAATGTGCTTGCCTCCGGGTCACGCCATGTACCTGCCATACATAACCCCCACAGAGGAGCCCGCAGAGTATATAATGCAAAACAACGCGAGGCCGCAAATTAATGGCGTAGACCGCGCTGTAGCTCACAGGTAAACACTCTACAATAGATGATAAAACAATACGGTCTGGCCAGGCAGAAAGCCCAGGCAGCACTTAAACATTCGGAAGCGGCAGGATTTCAGCGCAACGGAGAAAACGGCATGGGCTAACAAGCACGCAAACAATAGCGGTATAGCGCCTGAGATAAGCGCCCTTAGGCGGGGCCTGTAGTGCAGGAAAGGCAAAAACGACCGTTAAGAGACGCAGCCGTGCGGTCCCAGCGGTTTCGCCATTGTTATAGCTCAAGGAACGTTTCAGTGATTGGTGTCATGACGAGACAATACTGTCTCAGCCTCCGGCGAGGAGCCACCTGGGGTCTTTGCCGGCAATCGCCGAATGGCGTTTGCCGCCGCCCCTACCGCGGCACTGTACCTCGAGGACATAAGTTTCGCCCGCCAAAGGAGATAACAGCCCGGATCGTGCAGTGTCCGGGCAACTGCCGCAAAAAGGAGGAAACGGCAGTAATTTGCCGCGTACTCACTATTGCTGCTTCTGGACCTTCGGCGGATTCTGTATCATAGACGGCGCCTAGGCCTGTTACGGAAGTCGCCGAGCCAGGGTGGACCTTATACATGATAACCTCGCAAGGTTCATTTACGCACTCAGCGTTTCAGCTGGGCGGGCTCAAGGTGCATGGACCGTCGCTACCACGATCGCGCTGCAACTGTTCCCGAACCTGTCGGCTGCCCGTCCACATGTGCGGCCTAGGCTTCCTGATCGCAGCACGTAGACGCACCCTCAGCTGTCAAGGCCAAGCCACTAACAATGAGGAAAGCCGTTGACCGTTAGGCAGCCCAGCAGCGACGCCAGGCCAATCTGCAGCCCAATTAGAATGTTTCAACGTCTGGCGTTTCCCGTTGCGGTAGAAGTTGCACTTTATTTTTTTGCCAGCGCGCGGCGTGCTGCCGGGGCCTCTAGGTGATTCAGGCAATGCCAAAACTGAAACAACTGTAGTGTCCCTGCCCGCACCCACTCTCCTGGAGAGGTGGCTGCGCGCTTTCGCACGAAAGTGGCGTAGCCGCGAGCTCACGATTTACTGCCCTGCCCGTATAGGCGGGTCCGCTAGCTCGCCTCGCCCTAAAACGGCCAGCATGTGCTAGCGTGCCATGCTAGCCGTTTCGGTTAATGATTCCCGACAGTTACTATCGGCCGCCAGCTGCGTGGTAGCCATCGCCGGCGTTCCTCAGCTACATGGAATGCGTAAAATTGCGCTTTCGCTGACAATATACGTCGTTTGCAGCACACGACCGTCGCTCCGCCCAGCGGCCGGCATACGTCGCCTCACCGCGACGTGCGGCTAGCACCAAATCACTTGCACGTATACGGTGCTCAATTCCTTTCGTCCAAGATTTATACTGTTGCCCCGCATGCGCTCCCACACGCGTCTGGACCGTACCGGTCATGCAGAATGCGTCTATGCGGGGACAATACGCGTAACAAAAGCTTGGCGCTTCTCTCCGTCGCAAACGTGCGCGCGGTCATTCGCCCGGCCCTCGCTGCATCCTCCGGCCTATCGGACCGGCACCGTGCTCGATCCTCCAATTAAAAGGCCGGAAACGGCATGCTGCGGTAAGATTAGCTTATCGCAAGCGAAAAGCGGTATAGGCCACATGAAATTTTTTTCCGCTGAGGTGTGTGGGTTGTAAATTACTGACTCATACCTCGGGCAAATCGGGCGTGATATATAAGACAGCGAAAAGGATGTTCTCTCGCAGAGAGAGGTACGGCTTTTCCACCAGCAAGGTAGCAACGACCCAAGGTATATATCCTCTAGGATCTATTCCTGGCTTCGCGCAGAACTCGTCCCATACTCCAAACCTCACAAGCTTTCAGGCAATCCATTCCACAGCCCCCACCCGCGACAACTCTCTCTTCGCAATCAAGTTTATCAGGTGATTTTATCGATCCAGTCGACGATTTGTGATTTTATAGGAACAAGATATTTATCAGTTTCAATGGCCTGCTAAATTTGTCCTTTTCTACCAAGAAAAAGTGAAGGTTAGTTTTCACGAGAATTAGAGGGTTTTTAATGTTACGGTAATAGTTCTTAGGTTCAGATGCGCCTAGTCTTAAACCTTTAAGAGGACCAGTCAACATTAAGGAAATTATCCTTTTCAGTTTTCACTCCTGCAAAGATGTGCTAACAGTCAAGATGCTACCTTAGGTTTTACGCCCACTCCTGTCTACCATGACATTTCTTTAACCCCGCATAACGATCAGAAACCTCCATTAAAATAAAACAGTCACTTACTGCCACCACGAGTTTACTCCCAAGGAAAGAAAATTTACTACCAGCGAATACAAATATGCCCGCGAACGACTTGAATTCAGCCATTTCGATGTTTGAGATGAATGCCGGCACCCCCGGCGCGGGCGCGGCTGTGGCACCCTGCAGCGCGCCCGTTGCCGCCTACCACATGGGCGTGACCCCTGCGGAGCAGCACGAGGCATTGCAGAGCAGCTCATCTACGTCCTCCTCAGACTCCTCCATTCTTCTGGGCGAGCTGGTCTTTGAGAAGTTTGCATGCGCAGACAACCTGGATCACGAGGCCCTGGCGAAGCTGGAGCGCTCGATGCCTATGTTCTCGGAGTCGAAGAGCTCCACAGATTTGGACTCTGCGGTCGAGAACTTTTTTGGATCCAGCTCCGACTCCACCCCGCTGTTCGAGTTCGAGGGTCTCGGCAAGACGGCGGACCCTAAGACCTGGTCGTCGCTCTTTGATGACGACATACCGGTGACGCTGGAAGACGTTGGTGCTGTGGAGCCTATTAGTGCGGCCGCAGGTACCGAGTCCTGTTTTCTGCCGACCCCGATCATTGAAGATGCCGTTTTGAAGCCTCCGAAGCGCTCTCTTACGAAACGTGATGCCGATTCGGTACCGGCGAGCAAGAGTGCCTCTCCTGTGTCTATATCTTCGAACATCTCTTCGCCTGCTCTGAATGGTTGCACCTCTGCATCCGCAACTTCCAGGAGAAGAAGCTCAGTTATGAAGTCCGAGAAGTACGACCATCTAGGTGTCATTACGTACAACCGCAAGCAGCGTGCTACACCATTGACTCCTGTTGTTCCGGAGTCCGATGATCCAGTAGCGTTGAAGCGTGCTCGCAATACGGAAGCGGCAAGACGGTCGAGAGCTCGGAAGCTTGAAAGAATGAACCAGCTTGAGGAACGCGTCGAGCAGCTGCTCCAGAAAAACTCCGAACTAGAGGCTGAAGTCGCAAGATTGAGGTCCCTAGTACCTAGTTCAGAGCAGCCCAAGTACACATCTCGGGCAGGGAACTAACGTAGTCTACTCGCGTAGCGTGAATTGGGATGAATTATACTGGTTAGTATAGTAATCAAAGTTTTTATGTTTGTTTATTAAATTAAATAACGTAAGCCATGTCAATGTTATTTTTCGAAGAATTTTATCAGACCGAAACTGCATATCCGCTGTTCAAACTTGCATCCCGATCTTAGAGTCACACAGCCTACATGCAAGTGGCAACTCAAGCATAAAGTTGGAAACGATGAGTGAATTTGATGCTATTGTTGGAGATCTCAATAGGTTAACCCTAGATCCTAGCATTCGAACGCAGATTGAGACTATCAAGACATTATCCCTTGCGGAACTCTTCGCACTTAAGAAGACGGTGGAGGATGAGCTTGGAAGGCTCTTTGATCTCCTGCAGAACACCCACAAGTGTGATCTCACAAACCCGCTGGTGACACCCGATGGATTCCCACGTTCCGATGTTGACATTGTCCAGGTCCGTATCCTACGGCGTAATATTAACATGCTGCGAAATGATCTGAAGGCCATTATCGACCACTGCAACAATGTTATGAGCCCTGAGTTTCAAAGTAAACGCGCCGAGCAGCCAGCTTCTCGGCATGGTGTGTCTTATGAGCTCAAGATTCCATTTGCTGTCGTTACGGAATTAACAGTTGACAGTCCGTCATCTCGCGCGGGTATCTTAGTGGGTGATAAAATAGTCAAGGTAGGTAATATCCACGCTGGCAACCATCAAAAACTCTCCGCTGTTGGTATGACGGTCAGACAGAGTAAAGACAAACAGTTGTCTATCAGAGTTTTGCGGAAGGATGGTGCCTTCTACGATTTAACTCTTACCCCATCAGAATGGGCTGGTCCTGGTTTACTAGGTTGCAGGCTTTCAGAACTATAGTATAGGTTATATTCGAATATTAAATAACGTCGAATACGTATTCTATGAATGTATGAGGCCTCATGTCCGCCCTAGCTAGTGGAGCGCTGCTTTTATCCTCCGTGTAGAGTAGAGGTAAAGGATACAATATCTCCATCCTCAAGGACATATTCCTTTTCCCCTTCAAGTTCCCAGTCAGTGTCATTAATCAAGGTCAATATACCTGGCCGAATAGTATTATCCTCGAGAAAGACGGACACATCTTTCTGTTTTTGGATCATATTTGAAACGATGTAGTCTATGAGATCACCTACCGTGACTGAGCCGTTCGCTCCCTCTACAGAAACCTGATGTTTCCGTTGCTTAGAAAATATGACATCGAGGCCACCAAGGAATTCTACTTGCACCTGCACCATCTCTGTCTCAGCGTACAGTACTATTGAGGCTCATCAGAGGCTAGATGGCTTCCATTTCGACGCTCTGTCAAAATATCCACGTGATATCAACAATCATAGTAGACGAATTAGAAAGAGCGCCAAGATAAAATGTCTTGATCACGTGGTATTATGTTTGCAGGTGTATCAAAATGGTAAGAGAGAAAATCAATCTAGCTCGCGTGGCGTAATGGCAACGCGTCTGACTTCTAATCAGAAGATTGTGGGTTCGACCCCCACCGTGAGTGTTTTTTTCTACGCACCTTTTTAACTAATCGCTTTTTTGACTAATTTGTTCGGCTTAAGTTTGGTATGACTCCTACCAGTAGCAGCAACACACATTACCGCATATATAAATGAATCGCCGTCTCTAGATAAACTTACCCAACAGAGTCTATCAAAGCCTTAAGGATAATATTTTAAAACACCTCTCTAATTGACCGCGTGACTAACAGTTTACCAGTAAATATGCCGTACTATTCAGATCCATCAGCCAAGTACAAACCTTTCGTGAACTCTGTTAAACTCACAAACCGCCAATGGCCGTCTAGAACCATTGAAAAAGCGCCTAGATGGTTAGCTACGGACCTGAGGGATGGAAACCAGTCCCTACCGGACCCTATGAGTTTCGACGAGAAGAAGCTCATGCTCAATAAACTAGTCGAGATGGGCTATAAGGAAATAGAGGTTGCATTCCCAAGCGCCTCAAATATAGACTTTGAGTTCACGCAATATGCTGTCAAGGCTGTTCCCGACGACGTGTACGTCCAGGTTCTTTCCCCTTGTAGAGAGGAATTGATATCAAGAACAATAGAATCCTTAAGGGGGGCCCGGAACGCGATAGTTCATATATATCTAGCGACATCCGCGTGCTTTCGCAATGTGGTATTTGGTAAAATGACAGAGGAAGAGTCAATTAAGAAAGCTGCTGCCTGTACCGCGTTAGTTCGCAAATTAACGAAGGATGACCCAAGTCAGCAAGGTACGAACTGGATGTTTGAATTTTCGCCCGAAACCTTCAGTGACACCGAGCCTGAGTTCGTGATCAAAATTTGTGAGGCTGTTAAAGAAGCATGGGGCCCATCAAAGGATGTCCCGATTATATTTAATTTGCCAGCCACGGTAGAGGTAGCCACACCGAATATTTTTGCCGACCAAGTGGAGTACTTTGCGACCCATATTAGTGAGCGGGAGAAGGTTTGCATATCCTTACATCCACATAACGACAGAGGTTGTGCAGTAGCCGCCGCCGAACTTGCACAGATGGCCGGCGCTGATCGTGTAGAAGGTTGCTTGTTTGGGAATGGTGAACGGACAGGAAATGTGGATTTGGTGACTCTTGGTTTAAACCTATACACACAGGGGGTGTCTCCAAATATTGACTTCAGCGACATGAGCTCAATTATTGACGTGGTGGAAAAATGTAACAAGATCTCAGTTCATCCGCGTGCGCCCTATGGAGGGCAGCTTGTTGTGTGTGCTTTCAGCGGCTCGCACCAGGACGCAATCAAAAAAGGATTCAGCCAATACGAGAAGGATCTTGTTACTGCACAGGAAAAACACGGGCCAGAAGCTGTTGTACCTTGGAAAGTGCCATATCTTCCATTGGATCCCGGCGACATCGGTAGAACTTACGAAGCTATCATCCGTGTAAACTCACAATCAGGAAAGGGAGGTGCCTCATGGATAATCCTAAAGAACATGGGCCTCGATCTACCTCGTGGATTGCAAGTTGATTTCTCTAGAGTTGTTCAACGTGAAACTGAGAACTTGCAAAGAGAACTAAAATGCCAGGAGCTTATTGACCTATTTGCAGGAGAATACTTCCTCAGTACCCCATGCGACAGTCAAATCCGGCTTGTGGACTATGATTTTAGCCGCCACCAGGGCGTCTGCAGTTTAAAGGTCCAGATTTCGGTGAACAACGAAACAAGAGATATGGAAGGTACTGGAAATGGTCCAATTTCTTGCTTCGTGAATGCTGTTAACAGTGCTGTCGGAGCGAACCTCAATGTCAACGATTACCACGAACACTCCTTGGGAAACCGGTCAAACTCTCAGGCTGCAACCTACATATCTCTCGAGAGTGATCAGGCATTGCAGTGGGGCGTGGGCATCCACGAGGATGTCACTGAGGCCTCGTTCCTATGTTTGATTTCATGTATCAATGGACTCAGGAGATCAGGAAGCTTCTCCTTTTTTTAGAAACTTCCAGTGCTAGCGCTCCACTATGTAAATATTGCAACCAGACGTAGAATGATGATATGCAAATTAGCTTTGCTATCCGCAGCAGCCAGGTATGGTTGATGGCTGACTTCTTGAAGTCAAACGGCAATCAATAGGAAAGAAAGGGAAGTGCACTAAAAGGTAAATGATTAGCATCTAAATTGGTAGACCACACAACTGAGTATGTTTTCGAACTTCATATTATAATGCAATTAAGTGGTTGGCTTCTGCATTCCGTTCTCTGACGCTATCACTAACTGCAAAGTCACCGAGGTATATTTCCAGATCTCGCGTTCAAGTGCTGAAGTTTCATAAAATCCAGCAAATTTAGCAAGCGTACAGAATTTAACGGAGCGCGTCATTGTACTATCAGGGGCCTTAATGTGTGTCTGCTAATCAGCCTGTCGACCCTCATGGTCCTTGTCAGTGCAACACCTGTACGACGTAGGTAAAGATAAGATACCAGATAAAATATATACTCCAACATTTGTCCGCGATAGTTTAATGGTTAGAATTCGCGCTTGTCGCGCGCGGGATCGGGGTTCAATTCCCCGTCGCGGAGTTTTTTTAGTTTTTTGTTACTAGGGTGCGTCCAAGCACCTGCTTAATCGCATCTCAAAACGAGAGATACACCAGCAGCCATGCCAAAAGTGGTCCTTGCTTCCCGTGCGCACAAGGCGGATTCGATATTCCTCCGGGAGTGGCTCGTAGATGCAGTCGTCCCTGCCCTCGAGAGGTCTGGCGCCTGCGCACCGTGGGCAGGCGTGGAGTGCTTCATTCCTGCCTTACCCCCCGCCACAGCGACATTATCGCTCGAACCCACGGTTATACAAAACCCCAAACGCTTCCTGCGCATTGTGCGTTTCACGAGAGTGCATGACTTCGCCGTGTGCGCGGTCGCACGCGACGCTGGCTGTTGCATCCTTAGTTGAATTTACGCCCCATTGTGTCTCCAACTTCGAGCGCCGTTATCACCAGCGAATCACGTCCAGCACTGTCAACAGCCTCTTTGTGATAGGCAACACTAGTCTACTGTTTTACGCTCGGTCAGACGCCGCAGCTGCGTTTGAGGTGCCCGCCTTGATGAATGGATCTTCCACTCTGCCTGTACTCCGTGTCGGCGATTGCGCAATCTTCGATCAGGACCAAGTAGAGTCACATCGACGCTTCCCACTGGTACAAGAGCACCCGAGGTTCGTGCAGTCCTTGGATATGGCTATGCAAGGCTCGGTATTAAGTAGGTATACATAGGTGTGCTTGGTGCTCTGGCATGTGTATCGTTTGAAAGGATAATGGCAGTTCACTGTATTGCGGATTTTTGACCAGGTTGTCGGTCCCCCGTCTAGTAGACTCACATGGTGTCTAAAACTCTAGCATACATACAATCGACCTGGGGGTGTGCTGAAAAGCCTAGCAACACGTAAATGACTTCTGGGATATACTTCTGTGATTCCAAAGGGAAGTTGCTTCTCTCGAGGCGGTACAAAGACGACATCCCAGCCAATGCCATTGAACAGTTCCCGCACCTGCTAATTGAGAAGGAGCAGGAGTCCAGCGTTTTGCCGCCCTGCTTCAGCTTCAACGGGGTGCAGTATCTGTTCATCCAGCACAATGACCTTTATGTTCTGACTCTGACCAAATCGATGTCGATCAACGTTGCGCAGGTGTTCTCGTACCTGCACAAGCTGATCGAGGTGCTGGAGGAGTACATGAAGGTGGTGGAGGAGGAGTCGATCAAGGACAATTTTGTGATCATCTACGAGTTGCTGGACGAAATGATGGATCACGGGATTCCGCAGATCACGGACACCAAGATGCTGCGCCAATACATCACACAAAAGTCCTTCAAGTTGATCCGGTCGGCGAAGAAGAAGAAGAACGTGGTGCGGCCGCCGGCAACGCTAACAAATTCGGTAAGCTGGCGACCCGAGGGGATTGTATATAAGAAGAACGAAGCCTTTTTGGACGTGGTGGAATCGATCAACATGCTGCTGACGCAGCAGGGGCAGGTGTTACGGTCGGAGATTCTGGGCAAGGTGAAGGTGAAATCCAGGTTGTCGGGCATGCCGGACCTCAAGCTTGGGCTCAACGACAAGGGTATCTTTGCGCAGGGAGACGACGACGACGACGAAGAGGGGGCTTCTGGTGGAACCAAAAAGAAGTCCAACATTGAGTTGGAGGACTTGAAGTTCCACCAGTGTGTGAGACTGACCAAGTTTGAGAACGAGAAGATAATCACATTCATACCGCCCGACGGGGATTTCGAATTGATGAGCTACAGGCTATCAACACCGATCAAGCCTTTGATCTGGTGCGACGTGAAGCTACAGGTCCATTCGCGCTCCAGGATAGAGATCCACTGCCGAGCCAAGGCCCAAATCAAAAAGAAATCTACCGCTAACAATGTGGAGATCTTGATACCTGTCCCAGAAGACGCTGATTCCCCTAAGTTCCGCTACTCACATGGCACCATCAAGTGGGTCCCCAGCCAGAATGCTATACTATGGAAGATCAAATCTTTCCCCGGTGGTAAAGATTACTCAATGGCAGCTGAAATGGGACTTCCATCTGTCAGTGACAACTCTGATCACAAGCTTAAGCGCCCGGTACAGATAAAGTTCCAAATCCCATACTTCACTACCTCTGGTATCCAAGTCCGTTACCTGAAAATCAACGAGCCGAAAATGCAGTACAACAGCTACCCATGGGTTCGCTATATAACTCAGAGTGGTGATGACTATACAATAAGAATGTGATAGATCATCAGCATAGTTCAGCTGCTCCGGGCTGTTGCACGCGCCGTTCCGTTCAGACAAACGCCGCTCATTATTTCCTACTCCTAAGTTGTGCACTATATAGTACATAGTATAATATTAACCTACAATAGAAATTGGTATAACGTACAATGTCTGCTCAGGTCTTTCCAGGGTTACCCGCGAGAGACTTCTTCGCAAACAGTAAAACTTCGCTGAGGCCGTCAGCTATACTCATTTCAGGCGAAATCTTGATGCGCTTGGACCCAAGCTTCCCGTCAACGAAAACCCAGTGGGACCGAATCACACCTGTTTGGGCGGTCTTGCGAGCGCCCAGGGCGCCAATCAGCTCGCGCTTGGGGTCGGACAACAAATCGAAGGGAAGCTTCTGCTTTTGTTGGAACGACTTCTGTGACTTGACGGAATCGGCGCTTATCCCGAACACCACGGCATGCTTCTGCAGCTCCTGGTAGTTGTCGCGGAACCCGCACGCCTGCCGCGTGCAGCCGGGCGTGCTGGCCTTCGGGTATGCGAAGAGCACCACAATCTTGTTCTTTTTGACCACATCGCTGAGTTTCACATCCGCCTGATCTTGGTTCTTGAGGGTAATCTCAGGCAGCACATCACCAACTTGCAGCTCGCCGCCTGGGCCCGTAGACGCTTCCGCTGCGGCCGCCTTCTTGGGCGTCTCTACCTTCTTCGCGGCCCCCGCCTCCTTTTTTGGAGCCTCCGTGACAACTTTCTTGGGGGCGTCCGTGGCCACCTTCTTGGGAGCGTCCGTCTTGGGCGCTTTGCGCACACGCTTGGTCAAGGGCAATTTGCTCTCCGCATATTCTGAAGCATCGCTGGCCTTTCTCGTAGCCAGCCTTGTCGATCGCCGTAGTTCTGTTGCCATTACTGCTCGCAGCTCCTGCTGCTGGCTTGCTTATGGACCTGTGTTATAGATATTCTACAAGAAACAATAAATTGGTGGATCCCTGCTCGTGCACTGGCAGTGCTGCATTTGCTCTGTATTCCTTTTATATAGAAGACACTGAAATTTTAGGACCATAACCACATGTCACACAGGCTGCACGCAACCGAATTTTGCGACCGATTAAAGGTATCCCTGTCCACAAGTATCCAGATCTCCGCGACTTCATTGCTAAGTATTAATTGGTCACATATCATTACGTTACCTGTTCGTCGGGGAAGGTTCAGCAAACTCGTAATATATATGAGTACAATACCGTGCCAGTAACTATCCCGACCGGCAGACAGCGTGTCGTATGTGCTAACAAGACTGGAAGGTCGTATACTCGAAAAAAGGGGGGTCGGCACCATTATTTTTACAATACATGAACAATGATGACAAGTAAGGTGTAAGCATGAGGACAGCGGAGAGGATATCCCGCTACCGGATTTTCAGTAACGCTTGATATGCGGCATCAGGTTGATAGACCGGCCAAATGTAGATAATAAGTTTGGTTCCAGTAGATACGGAGAGGTAGCGCAATACATTTCAGCTTGTGAGGTATTGGACCTGATATGGTCATAAGAGGGAGCTTCTCGATGTATATAGTAGTCATATCAGTCGTATGTATTTCTAGTTTCTTCTTCCTCGTAACTGTGCTCGCTGTAGTGAGCTGAAAGGTCGTCGTTGTCGTCGTTGTCGGCCGCTTGCACGGATAGGTATCGGGAGGTGGAGCTTGTGTCGGCGGCCACGTCGCGGTCGGTGGGATCTTTGGTCATCTCTATGCAGGGCGACGAGTTGTATTCCCCGGCGTCGTCTTCGTTGACCTGGGGGAGCTGCTCCTCCCTTACCTCTGCTTCGATTTTCATTTCGTGCAGTATGTCGAAGCATTCGGCCAGGAGCGCATTCAGGGTGCCTTGCCCCTCTGGTATGTTACCGTCTGCATCGTAAAACTTCCCGTCGACACGCATGTTATCCAATGAGGCCAGTTTCATTTGGTATGGATAGAGATCCCGCTCGCTGTCGACCCCACCCATTCTTTTCAATTCAAACAAGCATCGGCGCACGGTGGAAAGCTGGTTATGGATCTTTTGCAGCGACTCGGACACGGGCTCACTGGACTCCAGCAGCTTGTAGATGGTTGCGTAACATCTCCTCAAGAGATACAAAATTAGCGCCTGACCCTTGGAAGCTGACGAGCTGGACGGCGATTTGCGGTTTACTCGTAGGTTGTCCAGCTCTGCAAGCCGCTTCTGGTAGGCAAAAAGATCAGTTTCCCTCAGCGTCCACCTTCTCGTGACAAGCAGATTCTCGAGAGTGGTCTTAATCTCGAGCAGTTCCTCATATATTGGCTGGAGCTGCGGGTCTAAGTGCAGTACACCACTTGTCTGGTGAGATAAGTCTCCGAACAGGTTGCGGCAGTCATCTAGCAACCCATTAAGCGCTGATTGACCCTTTTGTGGGACCGTATCTGGGTCATCGGGGGAGATGAATTTTCCGGAATCATCCCTATGTGACTCAACCTCCAAAATCATGCTCTCAAGGTCTTTTAGTCGGCTGGCAAGGGTATTTGGGGAGGCGGGCGTAGTGCTACGCTCAGTCGAGCCTTCTCCAGCGGCCCTGTCCGTCTTTGCAGAGGCCGCTAGCGAAAGCAATTCGCGCCGGATATGGAACAGCTTATCGCTGAGAGGCTGCAGCTCAGGCGGAATGGTCGCCGGCTTTGACTTAACCTTCTGATAGCTGTCTACGCAGTGCTGCAGCTTCGCACGGACTAGTAAATCCTCTTCAAGCTTATTCAGACGCTTTTCCTCGGCCAGTTCGTCTAGAGGGGCTTCGTCTTCCACCATACTCATGTAGCTGTTTTTCTCCACTATCTCGCCTATCTCGTCTAACCTCTCCTTAATCGGCCGCAGGTCGCTATACGTATACACATTGGCCTCCTCCATATGCTCCAAAAGGCGCTGCACGGTGCTCAGAGACGCGTACGTCGCCGGTGCGGTGTTTTTGAGCCCCACTGTAAGGAAGCTTAGCGAGAGCAGCTGGAAAACATCATCTAGAACAGAGTCAACCCTGTTATGGAGCGCTGCGGAGTGGATGAGCGTAAAGCCCCCCGTAGTGTCCTCGGCGCCATGCCTCTGCTTACGGACCTGGTCCAAAAGTCGCACTTTGGTTAGCACAGCTTGGTATGTTGCCATTACATCCCTAGAATTCAGGTATTGATTCCGATCCTGCTTGAGCCGTGACAACAAGTTTCTGACGTCCGTGAAATAATTCAGGATTTCCACCTCATCGTAGGGCACCACAGCCAGTTCTTGTTCGTCAGGCGAGTCTGTAAGAACGCTCATGACGCTTCCCAGTGCTTTAATGTCTACCGTACTTTGCTAGTTCGTCCGAATTACTGGATCCCTTCCACAATACCACTCCGCCGGATTCTAATGTGTACTATTGCAATTATAAACCCACTCTTCAACTGCAACTGCCTTGTTCCGAACAGTCCTTCGTTGTGTCTGCACCTTAAGTTAGAAACTTATGGGGTGGACTGTGCCGTTTTTTGCCCCGTAATATCCGGTCTCTCTGTATACTGAAAGTTTTGAGCTGACCAACCTACCTTCTGCCATGACAAAAAAGACAGCCCGCGCGTAGGCGGCCGGGCGCAGTGTAAGGAGCAGCTCAAGCCAGTAAAATGGGCTCATAAAACAATCTTGCTTGGGCCCTAAGCAAGGGCAATTTTGCTTGCCCGATATATAACATAAGCAGTATAGTATATAGTTAAGCATACAGGCAGAGCCGTTTTTCACTCGGTGGGTAAACAGCGCAACGAATCCACGACGCGGCAATCTTCGTTGCAATCCGAGAATGGACGTAACCAGTAGTGAGATTAGTAATGATCGGAAATATTACAGGGTATTGTACATGCCAAATTAATGGTGGGGCGTTAAGAGAAGCCGTTTAACATGGATACTATCCTGGGAAGGAGACGGCTCTCGGCTTAAATTGTAGAAAGAGATAGGAGAAGGGGCCAGCTTTTCACTGGTCTGGGTTGACCACAGTTAAAATGTGGTTGGCTGTGACCGGCGAGCTGTCGATGAGTGAGCCGGTGCTTATTCTGCGTGTATCGTCGAACGGGTTGAGTTTCGTGGTTTCGGAACGCTCCAGCTCCTTTCCCTCCGGAAGCGTGGGGGTCATATACATAGCCTCCTCGTAGTCGACAGGCTTGATGGCCTCCTGGTATTCCTTTTCCATCCGTTCCTGCTCGCGGCGAGCATACATGCGACGCAGGAAATATATGAGCAAAAATATCAGGAAAAGTAAGCCCACGAGAGAGCCGACGATCGCACCCACCAGGGTGCTAGTGGGAGGCCCTTTTTTCTTGTGCTCCGGCTCCGGTGCGCTGTCCGAGGATGGGGTGCTCGATGCGACGGCTGTGACAGTTGTTTGGTACACGCCGGCCGAGTTGGTGACCCGAAGTGTAGTCGCAATCACTTCGGTGGTGAGGGTATTGCCACCTGCGGCGGCAGGCGTGGTGGTAACTGCGGCAGAGGGCGCGACCGTCGGGGTTGTTGCGCCTTCGGCCTTAGTGGTGGGTGTCGCATCCGGCCGTTCACCGTTAGTTGTTGTAGGATTTTTACCCCCTGCTCCGGCTGGATCTGTAGTAGAACTACTGGCAGCACCCTGCGTGGAGGACGAGGCCAAGGCCGAAGAGCTCTCTCCATTTTTATCGGGGGCAATATTATACACGAAGTATGCGTTCGGACCTCCACAGTTCTCGCCTGGATACTGCTTACACCCTAAATTGCACGACTCAGACTTCGCGCCATCCGGACGCGAATTTCCACATAGGCAGTAGTCCCTGTTGAAGAGCGCCATGTAGCGCGTACCGACCTCCCTACACTCCAAGAAGCAGGTATACGAGGTCTGCCCATCCAGCTTTTTCTTGGTGAAGCTTGATGGCAGTTGGGCAAAGCATCCCATCTCGCCGGCATCCTTCAAATTTATCCACTCCCCGAAGTGCTCATTGCTAGACAAATCCGTTCCCAGCACCACAAAAGTCGAAAGAGCCAGCGATACCCACCAGAGTATTTGATCATGCATGCTCATATTACGGCGGGTCATGACTCCCAGCCTCATCTTAAACTTTTTCTGTAATGTATCAAAGCACACACTATAAGTGCTGTATTCTCCGAGCTCCGAGCTACCGCGGATAACTATTAATCCCTTTCTTGAAAGAATGATCGGTGGATCCGTGGACGTGGTATTTTCCTTCTATATGGCTAATAGGACATGTATGCCGGGTATGAAACTCAGACCACACAAGCTCCTTTAACAGCAAAGGTGAAGAACAACGTATTGAGGGAGCCAGGTTATCAGACCTCTGAATAGTTCCCTATAATATACCGTAAAAGTATGTGTAGCTAATCAAGCACTGGGGTGTTAGTTAGCAGTGGCCATTTGGTGAGGACTTAAGCAGATATCTTTTCGTTGCATACCGAAATGCGGAAAAGCAACAAGAATCTTATCGTAATAGTTTGTCACACCCGTGAACCACGAAACCCCGTGTCAACTCGGTTATGGACAGATTCAGCATATTGGCTGGGTAGGAGAGTGCCACGCCGAGGAACGCGAACTTCAAATTGTGCTACTGACTACTCACACGCGCTACTGATGGATAAATGGCTAGCTAGAAAACACTACAAGGTCTCGGCGACTCATGAACGAGGGATAGACAGTAAGGGGATCGGAAGCTCGCGGTATATTGCCGCGCGTCAGCGCGATTGAAGAGCTGCATATCAGAGACAAGCTCGCAGTGCGCCCACTGCCACTAATGGATAAGATAATCAGAACGCCAAAAATTCGAGGGTCGCGCCCCGTCCGCTCGTGCGGGTGTCTGCAATTGCCAGAGAGGAGTGCGAACATGAAACGCAGTCCGCCTGGTGCCATCAGTTGCACAATGGTGCGCGACGTCGGCGCGGAGCAACATCTGGGCCGGGCGGAAAATTGGCGTCGGGGCAGAGAGCCGCACGTAAGCAAATGGTGTTTCACCGTGTGACAAGCTACACGAGGATTCCGGCTTTAAGGCTACTGCTCGCTCCTTTCGAGCAGTTATGTGGTGCTGTCACAAAGATACACAGTATAATATTGGCATTTTTGAACAGCGAGGCCAGTTGCAGCGTGGTGCCTTCATATAATGACACAGTGCGCCGCACGACACGGAGTCGGTTGTTCCCCGCGCCCAGCAGCTGTCGTCTACAGGTTGGTCAACTAATTTTAGATACATAACGTTACTATTTTGATTGGTGGACACGCATGGTGTAGCATCAAATTAGGTAGGACGCTGCTCCGAGCACCCAGTAGAAAGCCAGTGGGACACGCGCGGCATTATAAGCACCGGCGGCACTGGACGAGGACTCAGGAGCAGCGCTACTGCTTGATTCCGCCTTTGCCGTCGCCGTAGCGCCGGACGAAGCCGAGGAAGCCGAGGACGAAGATCCTCCTTTGGCTGATGAATCGCCACTGTCCTTCAAGCCCCCACAGTTGGACTGGGTCTCCAGGTCCAGAGAGTTTGGCTTAGGCGTTTTTCCCTTGAAGAAAGCCTCAGCATCCTTGGGCATCTCTGGAAGCTTTGTGTCGGCATCCCACGTACCCTTATCATAAGGTGGACAAGAAGCAGGCTTGCCGTCCTTAGAGTAACCTGCATCACCCTCTGGGTCCTTGGCTTCCGCGTACTGCTTCTTCAAATTCTCGAAGTCTTCTAGCTTCTTCACTTTGCCGCCCTTAATTTCAACCAGTCCAAAGTTGTTCCCCTCCATACTGTACTCGAAGGCGAGCCCACCGGAGAATAGGGAAGACATCTTCTCAGAGAAGATGGAACTCACCTCACCGAATTCTCTAGCACCGGGCATCGTGTTACACCCGTACTCTGAGAGGAAGATTGGAACTGAGTAGCCCTCGTACAAGTTCATCTTCTCTGAGTACCCAGATGTCCGGAAGGTCTTCGAACCACACCAAGAGTAGTCATTGACACCAAGCATGTCGATACGGGCATCTTCATCGTCACCACAGTTGAAGTATTGTGCGGCCAACACACGGTTCTCGGCAACGTCAGCTGCACTATAGCCAACTGGGATCTTTCTGTACTTCTTGGCCTTCATGTACTTCTTCATGTCGCGGACAACTGCCTTGACATATGGCGCGGTCTCGGTGGTGTCTTTGTCGTTGATCACCTCATTTCCGGCGAAGAACCCCAGTAGGTTGTCATACTTCTGGAACGCATCGACGGTGGCGAATACGTGCTGCAGGTAGTTCGCATTGTACGAGCATTCGGTGTTAAACCGCGAAATGGACGCCTTAGGCGTGTTGACGTCCAGGATGAGATAGATGCCTGCGTCAGCAAGCATTTTCATACACTCGTCATGGTCCTTCGTGTTGTCCACGGTGTAAACGCGGATGGCGTTCAGTCCGAGTTCCTTGAAGTTCTCCACATCACGCTTGCAGATCTCGGTGTCGGCCAATGGGTCCACCAATTCGCCCGTTCCGCCAGGCTGGTAGTCCACACCACGGATATAGAACCGTTTGTCGCTGCCCTTCTTGAAGAAGGCATTTCCGCGCACCTCGATGGGCGCCATAGAGCTCGACGAGCTGTCGGATGCCGCATTGGCGACGGCGAGGGCCAATGTCACTGCAGCAAGATTCGCGCCCAATCTCATCCTTTTAACGCGGCCTACGTACACGGTGCCTCAAGTGAAGAAAGCGGACTTGCCCGGGCTTTGCTATTATATATACGCAATGCCATCGGCAGGGCGTTGGAAACTAAGCCTTCAAACACTTTCCGATTACTTCCTAATGCAGCAGGAGCCTGTGCGGCACCAGAAGCGCCTTGCCGACGTTTGATGCCAGGCACATCCATACATCCAAAAAAGATGCTTCCAACCAGATTCGAACTGATGATCTCCACATTACTAGTGTGGCGCCTTACCAACTTGGCCATAGAAGCTCTAAGATTACGCGGTTGGTAAGGAAGGACATGTTCCTGTGTTCAGACCACGTGACCAGGGCGGCCATGATGTATTGAGCTAGATCCGAACCACGTGACTGCGGGCTTCGGCTCGAGCTTAGACCTCGGCGCAGGCATTACAGACCCCGCGTTCGGATAAATAGATACATCCATACATGCGAAAACGAGGGTATCGGACCCCATATATTCGCATTCGAACTGAGATGCGTTCCTGATAGGGTGGCATCTTTTGTGGCGCCGGTCAAAGAAACCCACACCCTTCGTCGGGCTCTCTGGAAGCTGAACGGCATTGCGTGGTCCTGCCAGCGTCATGTCGCTTTGTGGGGTTTATCCGTAGGACACGACTGCCAGGCGCCGGGCGGACCATATCGGGATGGTCAAATTTTTCAGGTTGCGCGTCCGGCGTATGTGGAGCAGAGCGTGTTTGTTCCCTTTCCTAGTTAGAACAATTTTGCGTTGTATACAAAGCAAGAGCACGCACGGGCAACATAGAGCAGTCCCAATTCGATAGAGCTCGTTAATCCTGGCGTATTTGAGTACACTTGCAAGAAGTGTAGAACTTGTAATCGAGTGTTGGCTTTGTCGCGAGCATAAGTGGTAATCCGGATGGGCGAGGAGAATCAGGAGCTACGTGGAGGACAGGCCGGTCAGGTATATGGGTACTACGTGGCCCTAAGACAGTTCTGCGATGTGACCGGCAACTCGCAGGACCGCTCGACATCCACTCGCGCACAGAAGGCCAGGGCGAAGTTGCTGAAGCTTTCGCCCGCGCAGTTCTTCGAACTGAGCACGGACGTACACGACGAACTTCAGCGGCGGATAGATGAGACGCAGGAACAGCCGGACCATCTATTGCCGAAGGACCACTTCCACGTGAAGCGGAACCAAGCGCGGCAGAAGTTGGCTAACTTGTCGCAGACACGCTTCAATGACTTGGTCGACGATATTCTCTACGAGATACAGAGGCGCGGATACCACCTCAGGAAGCCGGAACATGGCTCTAATGCCACGCGAGGCTCTCCGCATCACACAAGGCAGTCAGTGCCGCACTCAGGCTCGGAGGCGTCGCCATCTAAGGCGCAGTCACCAAGCGCTAGCTTGCGCGGCCAGGATACCGCAGCTGATAGCCGAAAGAGTGATAAGAGCTCTTCTGCAAGCGGTCAGGTACCGATGCTTGTTGCCCCCAACACTTCTGTGCAGACCTCACAGGTTATCCCGAAGACAGCATCTATAGACTGGTCTTCAGACGAGGAGGAGGTTGCTGCTGCCACCAAACGGGTCTCAAGGCTCAAACATATGTCGAAAGTGATGATATCAACAGAGGATGGCACTGTTGTATCACCGAAGCACGGTTCTCCAGGCAGTTATTCGGCGAGACATTCATCTCCTAAATCTGCATTGTTGAAACAAGCATCACCAAAGCTTGCATCCAAGCACTCTTCACCCAAGCATGGATCTAAGTCAGCATCGCCGAAGCATCCCTCTCCGAAGTCGTTGAGCATAGCATCTACGCCTAGCCACAAGTCTGTTGCTTTGATGGATACTACGAGTATATCTCCCACCTCTCCCCTACATCAGCGGACAAGCTCTGCATCTCGCCAGGCACTGTCGGCAGTCTTAGGAAGGGACAAAGACAGAGACATTGTACTGCTTCTCGAGGAGGGTAATAAGCTAGAAGCCAAGCTCATGCAGATCACTGAAGAAAATAAATCCCTAGAGCAGAAAAGTGACGAACTCGCGGGCCAAGTAACGCAGCTACTAAGCGAGAAAGAAATTTTGACTGAACAGGTTTTAGACCTACATACTAAGTTGGAAGAGTCGGAAAAGACCGTAACAGACTTATCTGAAGAGGTTGTGAAACTTCGAGAGAAGGCTGATGCTGGTGTAGTGCTACAGCAACAGATATCCGCACTCACAAACCAAGTAAATGAACTAACGTTTGAGAATGAAGCACTAACGCAGAAAAACCTTACATTAACAACGCAGTTGGCAGATCAGGACGCCACAGTTGGTCGTTCCATGGGCGATAGCTTTAAGGAAAAATTGAGCGCCTTGAATTCTCAATTGGAAGAGCTGATAACTCAAAACCAGACACTGAAACTGTCAAAAGCTGAATTAGCTGCGAAGTTAAGCAAGCAGCAAGATATTATCGCTAGCAGATCTGTGGATGATAATTTCCAAAAACAAATGTCTGTATTGACCAATCAATTGAATGACCTATCGATTGAGAATGAAACATTAAAGCAATCCAATGCTGAGTTAACTCTAAAGCTAAAACGGATCTCCAACATAACTGCCTCTCCTCTGAACATCTTTATTCCATCTAGCTCGAAGAGCACTAATGTTGCGATTGAAAGCATATCAAAATTCATTTCCCCAGAAGGGTCCATCCCATTGCCATTGATCAAATCATTCAATTCTAAATTGGAGCTTGTGTTTAAACACTTGAACCAGGGCGAGCAAACTGGAAACGTTCTATTTGAAGATATTGCCCAAGTTTCAGAAGTAGTGGAGCATATGCTGAACTTAGTATCTCCATCAGACTACCAGCAAGCTACTCTTCTTCTGAAGGCTGCTACTTCCCATGCAATTACTACTATACGTTACTACGCTGCATACCCAACCATATTACCCGTATTTACTGCGGAAAGCGCCTTGACCAATATATCATTTGCAGTGTGCAAATTGGTAGCAGTCGCTGGAATCAAGCAGGGCTCTTATGATGAACTTCCTATTACGCCGCTAACAAAGGTAGCGCATGATGAAATCAGCCAAAGCAATGCATCGAACGATGGCTTGGATATGTCTAATACTTCCCACGCAGCAAGTAATTTTGACAGTAACGATGATATGTCCACGGTTAAACCTCTCAGGATTACGCAAAAGGTCAATAGCGCGTTATTTACTCCTCCCAAGGAAAAACCTCTAATGCCAAGGAGGCCGTCAGGTACATCATTGATCAGTTCGATTATTACTAGTGAGAAGAAAGAGGCGAATAGAAATCGAAATAAGCTAAACCTTTCTATCCCGACTGATAGCTCTTCGGCAGTTCCTAGCCGTCGTGGTTCGGTTAGCTCAAATATGGGAAACAGTGTTTCACCGGAACGGGAACTATCGGATACTAATACTATACACACAAACCCTGGGAACCCAACTGATGCCTCGGATGGTAACACACAGAGACTTATGAAGAATAAACCATTTGATACAGTCGCGGGGCAGAACCCAGGTGGATCAGCTTTACCCTCCAATATTGGTAAAACTAAACCAACCTCTTTTCTTAGCCTCGGCAAAGGCTATCAACAATCAAGTGATTCCTTTGTCACTGCCCCGGAGGACAACAAGGAATCTCCAACCATAAAACCGGGGAACAGTGACTCCAGAACTCGCAGTAACTTAACCCTTGAGCCTATTAACTTCGGTTCACCCCAACAGAAGGCTGAAATAGACGGCCTTGCTGCAAATTTAACTATGAACAATGACTCTCATCAGGAGATGCTACCAGACTCTGGTGAAGTTGCAACGCGCTCATTACAGGCCTCAGGGAAACAGGCCTTGTCTTCAATTCCAGTGGCTTCGTCTGCCTTTTCCAGTCCTAGATCCCTAACAGACTCTGACAAAAGCGATCTGAATGTTACCCCAAAAGGGGTTTCCCCGAAGGTGCTTCCGCATACGTCAACTATTCAACCAAAGGAGCTTAATTCGGGGAATGATGGAATCTCGCCAAGTAAGTCTCCAGGTGTTGAATTATTGGAGCCTATATCGAAACAAGGAGATGCTGCGTCTCTAAGCCACTCTGAGAAAGATGATATCGGCTTGTCCTCCTTGGATACGGGCAAGCAGAGCCGGAATTTAGGGAAACTTATGAAAATGAGCTCCGATCTATCAGAGGTGAGTTCAAAGCATTATTCTATTGAATCAACAGAATCTGCCAGATCTAATTCTACGCCTGCTAGCTCTAAGAAGAGCGCTAGTACTCCAACTAGTCCTATTTCTAGTGTTAATAGACATATGCAAACACCTTCGGGGGTTCACAGTTACTCACCTTCTCACGTTATTGCTACAGTCACGCCCGAGCGTCGAGTGTTCAATGGGTTTACTGAAGATTCTTATGATGACAACAGCTCGGACGATGGTAGCGCTAATACTATGGTAAGTGATGATGATTCAACTTACCAAGCATTAAAAAACAGTATGAGAAGGAATCGGGCTGCTTCTCCAGGATCATTGGTGTCAGCCCAAAATCTAGCCAAGATGCAACAAACTTCTGTCGCGGATAATAACTTGAAACCAGGAGACACGCCTATAGTGGATACTCTAGGAGGCTCGCCTTTTAATTTTGAGACTTCATCAGGGTTTAATGGAACTCCTCAGACAATGGCTGAAGCTATGTCAGTGACGCCTTTGGAAACCAATTTTCCAAATACTGTGGTATATGACAAGGGATTCACGACCAACAGTTATCACATAAAACCAACGACATATGCTCCTGATATGGTTTCCAATTTCGCTTACCAGAAGAAGGACCAGCACATGGACCAATCAATAGAAATCACTGAGGAACATATCGATCATCCTGCTCGGTCTGAATTTAGTAGTTCCGCCAGCAGCAGCGTCAAACAAGCCAGCCCTTTAACACCGCAAAAGGTCAGATTACCTGGCTCAAATACAGGTACTATTTCCAAAAGGCCTCTTCAATTAGATTCACCTATCGATGAGCAGCAGGATACAATGCCTTTACAAATTGGTAACACTCGGCAGTTGCACAATGCAGTTTCCAGCCCAACTTCAGATTCGACGGTAAGCACAGAGGAACCTTATTCAGCTAACCCAGAAGTCTTTTCACCTATGAGAGGTGAGGGCTTCCTATTGAACTCCGCATTTTCCGTGACACCACT
Organism: Eremothecium gossypii ATCC 10895; assembly: GCF_000091025.4. Lineage (NCBI taxonomy): Eukaryota > Fungi > Ascomycota > Saccharomycetes > Saccharomycetales > Saccharomycetaceae > Eremothecium > Eremothecium gossypii. Next base: position 666,687 of record NC_005785.6, on the reverse strand, counting down.
TGGTGTAGATGCCACAAGTAATTCTAAACCCCCATTTTCAGCAGTGTCTTCATCTGGAGCATCTGTTAGAAGGGTAAGATTGGGCTCTACGAAAAGGCCACACGCCACCGCTATACAACCGGTCATTGATGATGCAAGGATGTCTGAGTCGAGTGAGAATGAACGGGGCATTATGTCAAGTGGAGGTTCGTCCAATTATACTGGTATTCATAGTACGCCGGCTGCATTAACTAGCAGAGAACAAACGCCAAAATCCCAAACTTTTGGCAAGAGCGGGTTATCACCAGTTCCGGATCAAATATCAACTAAGGCACTAGTTTTTGGTGTAGCTGCTCAAGCATCACCGGATGCTCAGAAGCGTGTAATTAACCTACAATCTCGGACTTCACCACCCAAATCTGAAACACATTCGCATATACGGCACAACGCTTCTAGCGTGTATCAGTCGGAAACAACAGATAATATAACTAAAGATACCGGGATGTTTTCTGCAGTGAAGTCAGGCTTTCCCCATATACAACAGAAAACCATATCAGCAGGCTCTGAACTTGATGACACTGACTTTCAGAGAACACAAACTACCAGCACAGGCCCACTTCCAACTTCAAGCGAATATGACTCTGCCCCTGTGACAGTTCATGGAGGACTTGATATTTCTCCAAGACCACCTTCCTCTAGCTCCACAGATTTCGACGAGTATCCAACTGGTACAATAACAGAGTCACACAGACGGCCTTATAACGTTAGCCAACTTCCCGAAAATAATGGGAACTCAGCTGCCACTCGTGTGATTAAGAGAAACAGTTCTGTTCTCAGCTCGCCTGGAAGCGTGACCACCACCCCAATGGTTAATCGAGCTACAGTACTCAGCGCCTCGCCGGGAGCGGTTAAATTAACCGAGAAACAGCATAGTCCGGCATCATCTTCAGATATTTCCACAGCCAATAAAACACATTCGAATTCTATTGATCTAAACACAACACCTAATGTACCTCATCATTCACCGGTCATTAACGTTATGCGCAGTATCACTGAAGAGACTAGGAACAAGAGGTCTAGCTTTTCTAGTTCTATGCATAGCGACAATATCGACGGTGAAACACTGTCGAAAGATGCTATTAATATGGCAGATACATTGCATGGGGACAATGCTCATAGCACACCTTCTTCATTTGCAATGTCCTCTTTGCACAGTACTCCCACAGTGTATGCCCAACCCCGTAACCAGGACCACGCAGCAATGAAGCCTTCAGAGGGTCCTCAGTTTAAAAAGTTTGAAGCTGACGCTCATTATTCTTCAGTTATGAGTAGTAAAAAAGAGGGTTCCGTAAAAGAAAAAGATTACCGGATTGCTCTAAAGAATGAGAGTGCAGATGATCGCCGTGCTGTCGAATTTAGTAAATCTATTTCCGGTAGTTCCCTGCAGTCTGACAAGCAAAACATACCTATTAGGAAAGAATTGCATCTTACCTTTGAAGAGCAGAATGATAACACGCATGCATCTTCCGATTTAACCCTGGAGGTACTGCAGGACGCTCAGACACGTGATACCGGGTCATTGACAAATAACCTGGCACATACACCATTGAATACACGAACGGAAGCAGGCGAAATCCCGTCTGCCTTTGAGACATTTATTGAAGAAAGTCAGACGAGAAAAAGGTACAGCATAGAAAGTCATGAGATATCTACTGATCATGGCAAGCTGGACTTTACCAGAGGTTTGCCTGCTCGTAGTGAGGTTATTTCTCCTGGAGGCTTGACTACCCTTGGTGATTTCAAGCCTACTGCTCATGGTGAAGTGCAGTCTATTGCTCATGATCAGGTGAACAACTTTACTGAAGGTTCCACTGTTCATGATGAGGCGAATGCTACTGAAGGTTCATATGCTTTTGATAAGCTGAAACACTCTGAAGGCTCGCCTGCTCGTGGCGAGTTGAAGTCGACTATTCATGGTGAGCTAAACTCGGCTCCCCTTGGTGAGCTGAAGTCGACTGCTCGTACTGAGGCGATTTCTACTGACAGTTCGCCTGCTCGAGAAGTTGTAATTTCCACTGGCACTTCACCTGTCCGCAATGAGGTGAACGCTACCGAAGATTCGACTGCGAGTGCTCAGGTAAAGCTGACTTCCAATGGTGAGTTGAAGTCTCCTGTTCGTCATGAGGCGATTTCCACTGGAACTTCACCTGCACGTGCTGAGGTACACTCTACCGAAGATTTGCCTGCTTGTGATCCGGTGAAGTCGACTGCTCGTGGTGAGGTGATTTCCGCTAGAGTTTCACCCGCCAATATTGATGTGATTTCTACTGGTAGTTTGCCTGATCATGATGAGGTAATTTCCACTGGAACCTCACCCGCCCTTGGTGAGATGATTTCCACTGGAAGCTCGCCTGCGCGTGGTGATGCTGTCCATGATGAGTCCAAGACTGCTGCACCCACTCAGCTGATATCCACCGGAGTCTCGCCTGCGCTTGGTGAGGTGAAGTCAGTTGCCCACGATGGGTCGAGGCCTACTGCACGTACTCAGGTGATATCCACCGGAGTTTCGCCTGCGCGTGGTGATGCGATTTCAGCAGGCAGTTCGCCTGCGCGGGGTGAGGTGAAGTCAGTTGCCCATGAGTCGAGGCCTACTGCACGTACTCAGGTGATATCCACCGGAGTTTCGCCTGCGCGTGGTGATGTGATTTCCACAGGCAGTTCGCCTGCACGTACTCAGGTGATTTCCACTGGAGTTTCGCCTGCGCGGGGTGAGGTGACATCGGTCACCCACAATGAGTCGAGGCCTACTGCACGTACTCAGGCGATTTCCACTGGAGTTTCACCTGCTGATAGTGATGTGATTTCCACAGGCAGTTCGCCTGCGCGTGGTGAGGTGAAGTCAGTTGCCCACGATGGGTCGAGGCCTACTGCACGTACTCAGGTGATTTCCACAGGCAGTTCGCCTGCGCGTGGTGATGTGATTTCCACTGGAAGCTCGCCTGCGCGGGGTGAGGTGACATCGGTCGCCCACAATGAGTCGAGGCCTACTGCACGCACTCAGCTGATATCCACCGGAGTCTCGCCTGCGCGTGGTGATGCGATTTCCGCAGGCAGTTCGCCTGCACGTACTCAGGTGATTTCCACTGGAGTCTCGCCTGCGCGTGGTGATGCGATTTCAGCAGGCAGTTCGCCTGCGCGGGGTGAGGTGACATCGGTCGCCCACAATGAGTCGAGGCCTACTGCACGTACTCAGGCGATTTCCACTGGAGTTTCACCTGCTGATAGTGATGTGATTTCCGCAGGCAGTTCGCCTGCACGTACTCAGGTGATATCCACCGGACTTTCACCTGCGCGTGGTGAGGTGGAGTCGGTTGCTCACGATGGTTCGAAGACTACTGCATATACTCAGGTGATTTCCACCGGAGTATCGCCTGCGCGTGGTGGGGTGACGTCGGTTGCTCACGATGAGCTGAAGTTTACTGGATCTTTGTCTGCCCGGAACGAAGTGAAATTCACCGAAGATTTACCTGCTATTGGTGCGGCGAAGTCGATTGTCCGTGATGAGATGAAGTCTACTGAAGGTTCAGCCTCTCAAGTTGAGATGGTTTCCATTGGAAGTTCGCCCGCGCGTGGTGAGCTGAAGTCTACTGCTCGTGATAATGCAGTTTCTACTAGAAGCTCGCCTGCTAGTGGTGAGGCGAAGTCTACTCCCCGCAGCGAGCTAATGTCTACAGGAGGGTCACCTGCTCCTGGCAAGCTTACATCTACTCCTCGTCATGCTGCTGTTTCTGCTAGAAGCTCGCCTGCTCGTGGTGAGGCCAAGTCTACTCCCCGCAGCGAGCTAGTGTCTATAGGAGGGTCGCCTGCTCCTGGCAGGCTCACGTCTACTGTTCGTGGTGAGGTGAAGTCGACTACCCGTGTTGAGGCGAAGTCTACCCCTCGTCATGCTGCTGTTTCTGCTAGAAGCTCGCCTGCTTGTGGTGAGGCGAAGCCTACTTCTCGCAACGAGCTAATATCTACAGGAGTCTCGCCCGCTCATGGTGAGATCAAGTCGACTGCCCATGACGCGGTAATATCTACTGGGGACTTGCCTGATTGTGATGAAGTGAAGTCGACCGAAGGCTCGGATGCTCATCGTGAGGTGAAGTTGACTGCACCTAGTGAGTTGAAGTCTACTGCTCACGATGAGGAGAAGTCTAGCGGATGCTCGCCCCCTCGTGGCGAAGTGACGTCTACTGATCGTGGTACGCAAAAGCCGAATCTCCTTGATGAGCTCAAGTACAATGGAGGTTTCCACGTCCGCGGTGAGCTGAAATCTACTGGGGGTTCAACTACTCATGAGGTTTGCGAGGATCTTCCTACTGTGCGTGTTTCAACTGACAGAGAACATGATTTTAATCCTCCGTCCACAACCATCGCCAGCCCTGATTTTACTCCATCGAATGTGGCTATGGAAAATGTGCCTGCTATGACTGCAAACAGCTTGCCGGGGACCACCTCTAACACTAATGATATCGCCAAAGACAGTATGGCCGACTCTGCGGATTTCCAGCGCAAGGTTGAAGTTAAACTATCTACATACCAAGATCCACAGATGGAGCACACACCGGTGAAAACCACTTTTGGAAGCCCCCAAACGGCAAGCCGTGAGCCATTGTCCATACCAACCGAGCACCATGTCACTCCAATGAAGAGGCATGTATCACAATATGATGATAATAATGAGAGTGAGTTCAGCAAATCTGGTGAATCTCGAGTATTCCTACATGATGGCGGAATTATTCCTCAGGAAAAGCTTCCTTCGACTAGATTAAACACAGTTGGAGATCTCGAAGGTAAAGTTTCTGTTAGCAAAGCTCCTGCAGGTATAAGTACCACACCTATTTACTCTGAAGGTGTTACGAATTCCGAAAATATTGTGGACGACAGTACTGCAGAAAAAGATAACAAGTCATCGCATTCTCGCATAATTGGTAAACCTTCCAGTTTAGAAGAACCAAAAGATGACCATCCACTACCAAAATCTACTTCTTCTGGTGAGACTACAAATATAGGAAAGGATAGAACTGCGGTAGGGGACAATCAGCAGCACGAACATATAAGGAACACCACTATACCAAAGGATAGCCCAGCAATTAAACATGGCAACGCAGCCAAAACATACGAGAATGACTCGAATATAAGCCGCACCGCCTCCCACTCTATGAAACTCAATGCACGTCCCTCTGCTGCACCATTGATTTTGAAAACAAACAACAACCATGCTCCATTATCCCGCGAAGCTGAACTCCCGCGTAAGACAACCACTTATGAACCAGAGACTCCTCGTATAGATTTCTACGGAACACCAACTTCTGCAAATAGCACCTACACTGACCAGTCTGATGATTACGATGACGATGGAGAAATTGACTTTAATGTGGATGATTTTGATATTGAGAACCCGGATAATACATTAGCGGAATTGCTATTATACTTAGAGCACCAGACAATCGACGTTATAAGCACAATCCAATCGTTGCTAACCGGTATAAAGCAACCAAAAGCGACGACAGGTGTACTGCGGCGTGAATCGAATGCCATTAATCAAGTGATTGGTCAAATGGCTGGTGCCACCAGCGTTTCCATGAACCAAAGCCGCAATGCCGCACTAAAAGAACACGGCAACTGGGTTGTGCAAAGTTTAGTCGACTGTAGGCGGCGTATTACTGTTTTATGCAACTTGCGTCCTGACGGAATTCTTGTCGCTGATGAGCGGGATGACCATTTCGCTGACAAACACTTCAAGCAGCGACTAGCAGGTGTTGCTTTTGACGTTGCTAAATGTACTAAGGAACTAGTTAAGACAGTCGAAGAAGCTAGCCTTAAGGAGGAAATAGAATACTTAAACTCCAAATTGGCGAAGTAGTTCTGTAGATCTGTTTTGGCCCTTTGAAACCATAGAAACTTCTCTAATACAGTGCTCGCTCTTTTCACGTAGCACAGAGAGTGTAATATTACTATCTAATTACTTCTAAAACAAAATGATACATTTATACTAGCCCGCCGCTTACGCGCCATCGATGGATGGTTGCAGCACCGTCTCGTACACTGCGCAGATATCGTAGATGAGTGCACACACACACACACAGGTGAGGTAATATATACAGGTATGTATTTTTAATATGGTCGACAGAATGTAGGCCCAGATCACACAAGTGCTTGTCTACAGAGGACAGTTTTGCTGCGGCATTCCGTGTAATATGGCAACGCAGCCGGGGCCAAAGAGGACACAAGGCTCCCCTCATGCTTTTAGTTCGGCCATCTGAAGGGCTAATGATGGCAGGCTGTTCGCATTGTTACTATCCATCAGTTCTTCCAGCACGAACTTGGCTGTCTTCTCTTCCCCGTTAAATGTCAGACTGCTACCAATTAGAGCCTGCAGCACGGTAGTCCGGACCTTGGGCAGGCCATTGAATTTCTCTGTCGCGCGTGAGTCCCGCTTATTCCAGAAGATCAGGTCGTCAACGTCCCTGGTCCTCATGTGCTCAGAGATAACCTTGCTGTCAGTCCACAGCGTGTATGGCTCGTGCCCCAGATTCGCAACATTCAGCCCATTCACCGGCTTCTGCTGTACACCCGCCGCACCCGGCTGTTGCACCGTCAGCGCCGATGCATACCACTTGAGCAATTGGCCGCCCAGCAACGACAGTTTTTCGTTGTATGGCTTTGCGCTATTGGCAAATGACTTATGTGTCAAACACTGCAGCAGAATATCGTCGGGAATCTGCAACCCGTACTTATCTAGATTGAATGCTTGCTTAAATTTCGCCTGGTGCCTTGCTGGGTCCACCTCGTTGTAGTGCAGCCCCGCCGGGTTCTTAAGATCTTCATTGGGGTTCTTCAGGCCTCGGACTTTGATACCATTAACGATGTAAGATGCATGGCGCGTAGACTGTCTAGTGCCTATCGATATCTTAGAACACAACATGGTGCTATAGACGGCAACTACAGCAGATTAACCACGGCTGGTCGCTCTTGAAGGTGGCCTAAGCCAAGAGATGAGCATCCGCTAAGCTATCAAAATTTTCAAACTACCCCGGGTAACAAGTTATCCGGGTAACCACGTACAAAACGATATTTGAAAATTTTGTATTCACATTGCTTTTTGGTCATTAGCCTGCCCGGTGCGCGATGAGGTCCCTACTTGTCAGTCAGATCGTATCCGAGCTAGTGAGACTGGGTCAGGCCAATAAGGACATTGAGACTCGAAGTTATGGATATTTTCAGGGTTCTGACACGTGGCGCATCGGTGAAGAAGGACGGGAAGCAGGTGGACTTCTCCAGAGTGCAGAGCCAGCGAACAGCGCGGCCTGGACAGCGCGGGAAGGACGAGGACGAAGAGCAACTCTCGCGCGAGCTGGATTTCTTTCGCACGAGGCGGTCTGTGCCTGCTGCCGCAGAGAGGCCAGCGGAAGAGACCGGGGATGCTCATAGGGACGAGACCGAGCAGGACGAGGGCGCAGAGGACGTGGCACCACCGCCCCGGATCACGACAGCAGAAGAAGCGTCGCAGCTACGGCGCTCGTACCGGGGCAAGGTCACAGGCGCGGATGCGCCTCTCCCCATTGGGTCGTTTGAGGACCTGGTGACACGCTTCAAGCTGGACAAGAGGCTGCTATCGAACCTGATTGAGAACAACTTTACGGAGCCGACGCCCATCCAGTGCGAGGCCATCCCCATCAGTCTGCAGAACCGGGACATAGTGGCGTGTGCGCCGACCGGTAGTGGTAAGACTCTGGCCTTTTTGATACCTCTTTTACAGCAGGTGATATCCGACAAGGCCGTTGGCACCGGCGTGAAGGGCTTGATTATCTCGCCCACAAAAGAACTTGCCAACCAGATCTTTGACGAGTGCTCGAAGCTTGCTCAGCGGATCTTCCTCGAGAAAAAGCGCCCGTTGTCAGTGGCATTGCTCTCCAAGTCTCTCGCGGCGAAGCTGAAAAACCAGATCGTGAGCGACAAGAAATATGATATCATCATATCGACTCCTCTGCGACTCATAGATATAGTGAAGAGCGAATCGCTTGACCTAAGCGCTGTCAAGTACCTGATCTTTGATGAAGCCGACAAGCTATTTGACAAAACCTTTGTGGAACAGACGGACGACATCCTAAGCGCATGTAGCCACCCAAATATTAGCAAGGTGCTGTTCTCGGCCACCCTGCCCTCCAGTGTCGAAGAGCTTGCACAGTCGATCATGACCGACCCCGTCAGAGTAATCATTGGCCACAAGGAGGCCGCTAATACGAACATTGAACAGAAATTAGTATTCTGCGGAAACGAAGAAGGTAAGTTGGTTGCCATCAGGCAGCTAATACAGGAAGGGATGTTCCGCCCTCCCGTAATAATCTTTTTGGAATCCATCACCAGAGCCAAAGCATTATTCCATGAGCTATTGTACGATAAACTAAATGTTGATGTTATCCACGCTGAGCGTACCCAAGTTCAAAGGGAGAAGATCATCGAACGATTCAAGAGCGGTGATCTATGGTGCCTCATCTGTACCGATGTTCTGGCACGTGGTATAGATTTCAAGGGCATCAATCTTGTTATCAACTATGACGTTCCTCGCTCAGCACAGGCTTACGTCCACAGGATCGGCCGTACAGGCAGAGGCGGACGGAAAGGTACAGCAGTGACTTTCTTTACAAAGCAGGACGCAATTGCTGTGAAACCGATTGTCAACGTCATGAAGCAGAGTGGGTGCGAGGTCGCCGCTTGGATGGAGAATATCGCGAAGATGACCAAGAGGGAAAAGGAGATGATTAAGAAGGGCAAGGCATTCGTGGACAGGAAGCAGATCAGCACGGTTCCAAAGATACTGAAGCAGAAGAAACGACAGCAAAAAGAAATGATAGAGGCATCTAAGAAGCGCAAACTGGCCCAGCAAGCCGGCGACGCCAGCGAGGAAGAGCATGCATAACTCGCCGGCGCCCAAGTGTCGCGCGCGTACTGTATCATAGTATGAACACAAATAGTACGAATATATAAGATTGATAACTAGTTTAGAGTTGTTATTTATAGATGTATCATCAGATCCCTGAGATCTGCGAATCAATGCTTCATCAATTCGTTTTCTAGGTTGGCTTCCCCACACAATGGGCGCAATCCCGGCCCGCTCCGTCCGCCGCGCGGAATATCTAGTGGTGCGAGGAGTAGTTTGTGTAGCCGACAAGGTGTCTTCTACCGATCGCCTCGCCTAGCGAGTACAGTCCGAGCATCTGCACACCGACGGCACCGTACTTCACCAGGTCATTCTTCCCTAGGCTCTTCACAGATGCCAATGTTTGCTGTGGGTGTGCAGCCGCATTCTTGAACTGCTTTAGTAGTCTCCAGTATACCATCTCGAAGTCAGATATGTTTGGAGGCTGCAAGCCCTCTTTGAAGTACACCGTCTTGGTCAATTCACCGGCAACCTTGCCGCAGTAGACGGTCTTCGAAACAAAAAAGGAGGCCTTCTGACTAGCACAGTTAATGAATGCTTGTACCCGAGATGCCATTTTTAATCACCTGCTGTATGCTCGACAGTTACTACGCAACTAGAGAGTCTCAGCTGGTACTAGATCGCTTATATCGTCAAAATTTTCAAAGGTGGCAGCATTCAGGATATCCGGGTAACAATATACCAATGGCCAATCAGATGCCGGTTTTTAGCACGGAGAGTGGTCTTATACCGGTGATGGACTTTGATGGCCAGGCGGAAGGCGATATACGGCCGAAAAGTAGTGATTGAGCGCGCGGTAGTGTAATCGTTTACTTGCGTCTGTCTATTCGGCGAACGCGGCGAGCATAGAGCTGTTTATCGCGCGTACAAAGTCCGAAACAATTACGCTAAAACAGTGAGAATAGCTGAGTGTGGGCGCGCGAGCAAACTAGACACGGCCGTTCAGGCGTATCGATCTCCGGACGCCGTCGCCGAGGACCACTATCTTGTCTTCCTGCTGCAGGCGATTCAGAGCGTCTGAAATCGTCATGTTGTCCAGGCGGTCCTGAGAGTTCTCGTTCAGCAATCTGGCTAGCTCATTGTAGGTGATGACATCGGCAGAGCGTTCGGTTAGCAGGCGGACAATTTCACGGGCAAGGTCCTCCTGGAGCTTGCGCTGGATCACGGACTTGCCGGTTTGGATAAGGTTCATGTCGATCTTGCCTGTCTTGGGGTCTATTGCGTAGTCCTTGATGGCAGACTTGATCAGTCTCACTGCTTCCTGGACGTCGCTGACCTCAACCTGCTGCGAAAGGCGCACCTTAGCGTGCGCTTCGGACAGTCTGATCATGCTTTCCAGCTGCCGAGTAGTGGCGGTGATTCTCTTCTCATCTGCGCGCGAGTCGTCGCCCATGCTGCGCATGTTCACATAGGCGCGCACCAGCTCGGTCTTGGCCCCTTCTGTGATCACCGGGTGAATATGCTGCTTGGCATAGTTGATATACATTGTGAGAAAGTGCACCGGAAGGATGTCCGACTCGGACACATGGGCGGGCTTGTCCTCTAGGTAGAGGCTGGTCAGGTGCTTGGCTAATTCTCGATCGGTGGACTCGGAGACCTTGTCCAACACCAGGTATACCAAGTCGAATCTAGACAGCAATGGAGGGGGCAGGTCAATGTTCTCAGTCACGGGGAGATTGGGGTTGTATCGTGAACCTATGGGGTTCGCACTTGCCAATATGGACGTTCTGGCATTTAGAGTGGTGATGATACCCGCCTTGGCCACGGATATTGTTTGCTGCTCCATCACTTCGTGCAAAACAGAACGGGTCGAGTCGCTCATCTTGTCGAATTCATCGATACAGCACACACCGCCGTCAGATAGGACTAGTGCACCACTCTCCAGCACCAATTGCTTGGTGTCGACATCTCTTGTGATATAGGCTGTTAGACCAACGGCAGAGGAACCTTTACCAGATGTGTAAACACCACGAGGAGCAATCTTGTGGACGTACTGCAGGATTTGGGACTTCGAAGTAGATGGATCACCGCACAAAAGTATATTTATATCACCCCTATACCTGCCACCCTTTGTAAATGTTTTATTTGTCCCGCCGAATAGCTGCAGGAGAATTCCTTTCTTTATGTCATCAAGTTCGTAGATACTTGGCGCAATGGATCTGGCCAAGACTTCGTAAACATCCGGGCGTGCTGCAACAGCATTGATCTTGGCGATATCTTCATCAGTTACTTTCCGTAGTTCCTCCACATTGTCCATCTGGTTTTGGAGGATTTGCTGTTCAACAGTGGAGGTATCAATATCGAGGCGCCGTGCGCTGACTTTTCGAACGTGAACAACATCCAAGTAGGTCTTGTACAGGGATTTAAGGGCACGCTGCCGCTGATTTGCTCTTATGGGGATAGACCTGAAGATCCCTGTCACTTCAATCCTGTCACCCGCCCTGCAGCTGTCAACCAACTCATCATATATACACAATGACACGGAGTGGGGAGTCTGGCCATCTGGGACAAGATCCGGGGTTTCTTGTAACTTTATAACTTGCTTATCTGCAAAGGAGCATCTATTGTGGATTAACGACATGGAGTTTCTCTGATTACATGCAACACGCGGGCACCGCAACGGCTCCTGGATAATACCACGATCAATTTCTACCGCCGTGGTATGGTCACATACGCTACATTTGAAAAATGCCAATTTCATATCTGGAATGACAGGAGTGGAACGAAGAACAAGACCCTTTATGCTTACTAGTTTATCGATGTCGTTCGGGTTGAGCTCTCTCATGCCCCTCTCTGAATCCAAATTGTACGGCCTGATCTTGTATATTTTCGACTCAACCTCAATTAGGTTTTCATTACCCTCTGCGCCGTCGATATCAACTGCGAGCTGGACCATGCAGTCCTTCACAGCTTGGTCCATAATGGAGATCACTTCTTGTGGATAGTTTAGCAGCTGATGATAGAGCTTCTCCGTGCCCGGAAATGAAATCAAGTTTCTAACGTCAAGGTTTAGATTGCAGGTTCCGAGTTGCCTCATCTGGTGCAGCTGGTTGACATAGTACAATTCCTCATCTGTTGTCTCGTTTATGAACAGCTCTTGCTCGTCTTTGATCTTCCGATACTTGTACTTGAAGGTCATCAGAAAGTTCTTGAAGGTGCATGCCACCTCCTGTATTGACACATTCGTACCCCAGATAATTCTCATGGGCTCGTCATTCTCGGATGGCGGATCAGACGAGGATAACGTCGATGGAGAATTAAAGTTGACCATGCGTCTTGGCGAAGAAAGGTCTGACGCATGAATATCACTGCGCCCGTAGTGCTGCAGCCGAGTCCTCGCCGTGCCTGGCAGTGATGAGCCCGCGTAAGAACGCTCAGACCTGGGAACGCCCTGAGAAGAAAAGGCCCCGCCCCGATTTGACCGCGTATTCTGCTGCGACTGTGAAGAGGATGGATAGTGGAAAGGAGAGGATCCGATCATGTTGCCGGCGTTCTGCTGACCTCGCTCATAGGTGTCCGGCTGAGAAGACGAAGACGGGTTATAAAATAGCGCAGGAGAGCTAGCCTCCTGTGGACGAGAAGGCGAAGAAGTCATACCTGTTAGCAGAGCTTTGTGTTGCGAAGTCTTAGCTAGTGCTGTTGATGAGTGCCAGAGCGCATTGGTGCAGCTGGGATAATTTGAAGATCTTGCACGACGCGCTACGCGTCTCTACCACGTGACGATAGCTAACTACAGCTGATGGGATTTCGTTACTATACAATACTATTGACATAGATATGCTATTCCCACATATAGTAGACCTCCAATACATCCCACGGCCAAGTTCACGTTCAACTACCATTATGCAGGTAATGTCTGTCCGTACATGAGCCCTGGACGGTATGGATACTCACGATGATGAGGTCGATGACGTACCGGTAGTCTGGCTGGTTTGACTGGACGATTCAGTGGTGCTGGTCGTTGCAATGCTGGCAAGCTCAGCAGAATCAAGGGCGATTCTACGCTGGTCAATTTCGTCTTCGACAACTAGAGCGGTGGATATCACATTACTGCAAATGCCGATGATGGAAAGGACAGGGAAAAGCTCGAAGAAGCCACAAGACAAGCCAAATGCCATATGCTGACCGAGCTTTTCGTAGTAGCTGTCGCACTTCATTTGCCTGGTCATCCGTAACTGGTTCATCCAAGTATTATAGTAGTTGAACGACCGTCTAGGACTCAAGAGGATAGTCGCAAACGTCGGGCCAATGATAGGTACCATGGATAAAGCGATAATGAAGATCGTCAGAGTTACCGAGCAGACAAAAAGGAAAACCTGTAGCGGGATCTGGTAGATCCAAAACTCTAGGTGGTTCTTGCGGTAAGTGGGGACCACGGGAAAGGAGCGCTGTTTTAGGGTGTTAAGTAGCCTGCCATAACCTTTCCTGCGAAGATAGGTGTCGAATAGGTCTTCCTTGATCACAGGAAGCACAAACCATTTCACGCCTCTGACAGTCCACATGTTGCACTGCAAAACCATCTGTATGATACTTATCACCATGCCTATTGGGCCCAAAAGAACCACCTGCCAAGCGGATAGAATTGGCAAGAGAAATGTAAAGTATAGGGCGGTAAGCATGATAAAAAGAAGCGCATAGCAGAACCCCACAATCAACCCGAAGCCCCAGTACCGCGGCCACTTCAAGAACTCGCAAAACCCTCGAATCGGGTATAGGTAGTTTCTGTAGTTGGTAAAATCATCCCAAAAGTTCTTCCTGAGCGCACCAGCTCTGGCGGTGACAACGGTACTTAACTCAAAGAGTGAACCCACTGTCGCATTATAGAGTTCATTCCAAAAACCGTGGTTTTGGCTAATGGATGTCCTTTGAGAGCTTAAAGACCGTTGGTCGTACAATGACATCCTTGATCGGTGGTTATTCCTTGATTAGTGCAATGAAAGGGACTGGGATAACAGACTGGTATCGCGTTTTAAGATCTCGGAATCTTGCAAACACAAATCCAGTAAAACGAAATCTTGACGTTCCTGACGTTTTGCCGCAGGGAAGTCTGCACAAACAAAAAATCGGTCGCGTCACAGTTAGCTACACATCACCGATTGACCTTCAGCTGTTCCCAGCCTTCGACGTCTATCACCTGCCATTTGCGGGACGTATTGCCTTTCCCGCTGGACCTCGCAGCGTAATGCTTAACTGTATTTTTTATCGTCTCCTTTGAATAGTGTGGAACGTGCTTCTGGACAATTTCACTGATGGTCCCAAGGGAAAAAGTCGATTCGTGGACCTCATCCAACAGCTTTAACAAGTCCTTGGGTTCGGAGATTAAGCTCTTGGCCTTCTTCTGGGCCTGTCCATGTTCTGGAGAAGTGGTCGACTCACAGACCCCCCGAGGAGGCGGTCTCTTGTTGGGAGCATAGTTAGGGTCGATTGGGAACGGCTGTGCCTCAATTAGATACTGGACCGCTAGCATGTTGAAATACTGCTGTTCGTCAGCTTTCAGGTTGTCAAAGTCCCGCACAAGATGGACCACCGGTATCAGTGGACCAGCGAAGCTCTTCTTCGAGGTGGAGCCAGAGTCGTCATCGCTATCCAGGAAGCCGTCGAACTCGTGCTCGTCCCCCTGGTCCTGCTCGTCGTCGTCGTCGTCGTCGTCGTCGTCGTCGGCCTCGAGGTCATCCACGTCGCCGCCCTCCTCGTCTTCGTCGTTGATCCAGTCCAAGTCTGAATCGTAGTCATAGTTGAAGCCTGTCTCTTCTGTAGAGAACGGATTGCAGCGCGGCAGCGTCACGTTTTTGGAGTAAGTCCCGATATATGGCGGCCGGATGTTCTCGTAGAACTTGATGTATTTGTGGGGCACCTGCCCAAGGAGTGTCTGGAGCTCCTCGTCGGTCTTCTGCTTGGCCGTCATTTTCTGCAGGACCTCCACGGCCGTGCACCTGATCTCGTACCCGCACTTCGGAGGCCGTACAGACGCGAGCCAGTCCAGTGTGTCCTGGGGCGCGGCGGCATCATGCAGCCTCTTATCGATCGCAGCTTCGCTATCCTGCAGCTTACCCCGGTCCAGTTGGTGCAGGCCGGCAACCTTCACGTCCCGCTTTATATAGAACGGCAAGAACGCCCTATCGTAGTCGCTCTTGGAGTCATCCAGAGACTTGGAAATCACGGTTTTCTTGAAGAAACTGCCGATCCTCAGCTGCGCTCGTTCCTTCGCCTCGGTTTTCTTCTGCTTCTCCTCCTCCTTCCGCTCGCGCTCCTCCTTCTCGAGTTGCTTCTTGAGCTCGCGCTCCTCCTTTTCCTTCTGCCTCTTCAGCTCGCGCTCCTCCTTCTCCCGCAGCTTCTTGAGTTCGCGCTCCTCCTTTTCCTTCTGCCTCTTCAGCTCGCGCTCCTCCTTCTCCCGCAGCTTCTTGAGCTCACGCTCCTCCTTCTCCCGCAGCTTCTTGAGCTCGCGCTCCTCCTTGTCTCGCAGCTTCTTGAGCTCGCGCTCCTCGCGCTCCTGCCGCTTTTTAAGCTCCAACTGCTCCTTGGTTGCCTGCTTCTTGGCCTTGCTGCTCTCCTTCACCGCGCCCTTGCTCCTGGTCTTTCTATTTTCGCCCAGCGGCGCGCCAGGTTTCTGCTCTGCCGGGGCTTCCTCGAGCACCGTCACGCAATCCGCGGCTTCTACTGCGTCGTTCTCCTTCGTGTCTACTTCAATGATGTCTATGGCTCCCGCGTCTTCATCGCTGCCAATATCGACGCACTGTACCTCGCACACAGACGCATCTCGAGCCGGGCTGCTTCTTTTTGTCACCAGTTGATCCTCATCTCTTTCTATATTGTCTTCCTTGACCGCAGTTTCACCTTGAAAGAACGGTAAGACATCTTGATTTGGCGATGCCGCCTGAGTATTATGCATTTACGGCCTCGCAGTGCTTGAACTTGAACCTGGACACTTCCTGCTAGCCCCGAGGAAGAGTCGGTATCCATCTGTCCTTTTTTTTCACGCATGCATTGAACTAATGCGCGCGAGGAGGCATGAAATCAAGATGGGTCTCGAGCATCGCAACGACACACCAAGATACAGCTGATGGAGCTGAGATATTAAATAATTACATAGCTAGCAGGAGCAGCGCTAATCGGAAGAATAGTGCTGAGTTATATGCTATTAAAGCCCGTAATGGTCGTTCTGGTATCTTCCAGGTCTGTTCCGGAGACCCTTTCTGCATAGAACTGCTCCAGTGGATCGCCACTCACGTAATCGTCGCAGCCGTCCCTGCTCCAGGTTAGCGGGGTCAAGACAACCTTCCCGAGCTTGCGGGGAGACGTCAAGCGCGACGGCGTCTGCGCGCCGGAGAGCCGGCCGTCGAAGCCGATGGGGATGAACTCAAGAGGTTCCTTTGGGGTTCTGCGCGCGGGCATGGTGAGCTTGAGGTCGCTAAGCGCCTGGACGTAGTTATTGGAGGCGGAGGGGCCGCGCCGCAACTGCGGCGACGTGTGGGTGCCAGCGAGCTTTGGTGGGCGGGTCCTTTTGAACAACTCCGGTAGCGCCGAGGGCGCGGTGCGGTGCGCGGCAATGGGGAGCATGGTGCGGAAGGTGGGGTGCGGCGTGCGCGGCGCAGGTGTGTTTTCGCACTGCTGGTGTGGCATCATGGGCGGGCTGCGGTCCGTGTCGTCGGGCAGAAGCGACTCGGACGGCGTTACGTCTGTTGCGTCGTGCCGAAGAGGATCGGAGGTAGTGTTTTCGGTGGGCACGGAGCTGTAGCACGCGGGGTCCAAGAGCGGCATTGTGCTGTGTATGTTGGTGATGACCTCGATGAGCTGCTTGCGGAGGTGCTCCACGTAATCTTCGGTGCGGAGCCCACATTCCTTCGGGTCGCGGAAAATGGTTGCCAAGTACTCGAGCTGCTGCGAGACCTTCTTGTATTCTAGCTCGCGGTTCAAGCAGACGATGGCGTTGCGCTGAAGGATCGTGAGCTCGTCGAGCACGTCAACGAGGTCGTCGAATTGTGGCACCGCGCTCAGCGCGCCGTCGATCGCCTTAACAAAGGCGCGCCGGGCCTTCAGGGCCTGTCCACTAAAGAGATCACTGCGCTCGAAAATGCTGATTGCCTCGCGCATGTACGGCACAAGCTGGCGCGACACGAACAGATAGCTCATGTGCCGGGAGTTCGACGTCACGCTAACTGCCGAGTGCTTGGTTGAGTGGCTGAAGGGCCTACTGCCCCGGTAGGGCGACCCCGAGAAATGCGTCATCACCTCGTCTTCATCTGGCTTGAGATACAAATCCGAAAGCGGCACGTTGCCTGTCATCGCAGAGTTGTTTGACAAGAGCAGCTCGTCTAGTCGCTGCTGGAGCTGGCCCACTTTGCTTTTGAGTAGTTCCACTTCACTGCCCTTTTCGGATAGCATGAGCTGCAAGTGGCAGTTCTCGTTTTGCAACGCCAGCACCTCATCGGGCGCGGTACCGCTGCTCTTGCAGACGCCGCCGCTCGACGCCGTGGACTTCCTAGGTCCTTCCATACACGAGGAGTGCTGCGAGATCGTACGTACCTTACGACTCCAGCTGCTGAGGTTCACCAGATCAGACATCTTGGCCTGAGCTAGAAGGATGACTGCCGCGCTGCTCTGGAGATCTTCATTCAACAAATATATTGTCTGGGTGACACAAAAACCGAAAGCGGTATCTTTCCGCATTCGCTGTCGCTGACGCGCTGCCGAAACTGTTATCTGCGCGATTCGCGAGACCATCGCCGCGCACCACATCGAGCGGAGTGTCTTGGCGCGGCCGCATGTTGCATATATACTCCCAGTCACGCACGGGCTTTTGCTCCATGCGGCTTTGGCGCTCGAAACGGTGTCGCAAGGTATGCAGCTCGAACCCTCGACTGCGAGCTGAACGAGCACGCGCACATACGCGACGACTGTGAACGGAGGACTGTATGATGGGTAGGCTGCAGGGGAAGCCTGCTCCCATCTGGCCGGCTACTTCTGCCCTAGGCCTCGCGCCCGCCTCTAGTCGAGAACTGGCCGCGGTCACGTGCGAATCGTTGGCAGTGACCTCGTCACCCATGAAAATTTTACCGCCGTTTCTTTTTCTACCGACATCTTCCATCTAAAATAGTGAAGACGCTGCCATCTAGACCGGTGCATCACCCAGGCAGCAACGAAACCAAATCTTACAAGCATGGCTACGAGAACGCAGTTTGAGAATTCGAATGAGGTGGGTGTCTTTTCCAAGCTGACCAACACATACTGTCTGGTCACGATTGGTGGGTCCGAGAACTTCTACTCGGCGTTCGAAGCCGAGCTGGGTGACGCTATCCCCATCGTGCACACAACTATTGCCGGCACGCGGATTGTGGGAAGAATGACTGCGGGTAACAGACGGGGGCTGCTGGTTCCTACGCAGACCACGGACCAGGAATTGCAACACCTCAGAAACAGTCTTCCAGACTCCGTAAAAATCCAGAGAATCGAGGAGCGCCTGTCTGCTCTGGGGAACGTTATATGCTGCAACGACTACGTCGCACTGGTGCACCCGGACATCGACAACGAGACCGAGGAACTGATCGCCGACGTGCTTGGCGTGGAAGTGTTCCGCCAGACGATCTCCGGCAACGTGCTGGTGGGCTCATACTGTGCACTAAGCAACCAGGGCGGCCTCGTTCACCCACAGACCACCATACAGGACCAGGAGGAGTTGTCGTCTCTGCTACAGGTGCCACTGGTTGCGGGTACCATCAACCGGGGCTCCAGTGTCGTGGGAGCGGGGATGGTCGTCAACGACTACCTTGCCGTCACGGGGCTTGACACCACTGCTCCCGAGCTGAGCGTTATCGAGTCCATCTTCCGCCTACAGGACGCGAACCCAGACGCCATTTCCGGTAATCTGCGCGACACCCTGATTGAGACGTATTCTTGATGGACGCTCGGGATGGGTAACGGTTCTGTTCATTGGGTACATATTTTAGCACGGTTTTTCTACAGCTATTCCCCTGACGACTGGCCAGGTGGAGACCGCTCTGTCACGGGCTGAGCGCTTGTCTCCGGAGGGCTACGGTCTGTACATTAGACTGTTGTAGAACGGGTCTCCTATATACGTTATAGATATACCACCACACCAGAAGTACTTCCCCGGCCAGTGGCTGGCCTAAAACAGCGTTCAGACCTGTATCTTGTCGGGGACGCCCTCTACTAGACGCGAGTTGTCCGCCGAGACGTCTACGGGTGCGATGCCCTTGGGGGTACCATAAACGGTAGAAAACGCTTGTTCAAAGTCTGCTATGATATCCTGCAAGTATTCGGTGCCTACAGATACCCGTATGAGGTCCCTGGTCACCCCAGATGCGAGCTTTTCGGACTCTGACAGCTGTTGGTGCGTCGTGAAGTAAGGCGCAATCACTAGGGTCTTCGAATCCCCCACGTTGGCGAGATTGGATGCTAACTTGAGATTATCCACAAATTGTGCACCTGCTGCCTTGAATGGGTCGGCTTCTTCGTCCGTATCAGGCAACGGCTTTACGCCAAACGAGAGAACACCCCCGTAGCCATTCTGTAAATAACGGGTTGCATTACTGTGGTAGTCATGTGATTCTAGGCCAGGATAGGACACCCAAGATACATAGGCTGACGTCTCGAGGTACTTTGCCAGTGCCAGTGCGTTTTGCCCGTGCCTTTCGGCCCTCAAAGACAGAGTTTCAAGCCCCTGTAAGAATAGGAAAGCCGCAAATGGGCTTAACGCAGGGCCGAGATCTCTTAGTAGCTCGATTCTGGCATGTCCAACAAATGCCAGAGGGCCAAGAGCTTCGTTGAGAACTAGGCCATGGTATCCCTCCGAAGGTTCAGAGAACTGTGGAAATTTTGCGGGGTAGTCCTTCCAGGGGAATTTTCCCGAGTCCACTACGAGACCTCCGATCGCAGTTCCGTGGCCCCCAATCCACTTCGTGGCTGAGTGTGTCACTATATCAGCGCCGAACTTTATTGGCTGACAGAAATAGCCTCCTGCTCCAAAAGTATTATCGACCACAACTGGGATCCCGTGTCTGTGTGCCACCGCCACAATCCTTTCAAAATCAGGAACGTTGTACTTGGGGTTGCCAATGGACTCCAGAAAAACGGCTTTAGTCTTTGAGTCAAACCGCGCCTCAAAATCTTCAGCGTTGTCCCCTTCCACAAAACGACATTCAATCCCCAGCCGCTTGAACGCCACCTTGAATTGATTGTACGATCCTCCATATAAATAGGATGTGGAGACAATGTTGTCGCCCGCGTGGGCCAGGCCGCCAATTGCAACTAATTGAGCCGCCTGGCCGGACGCTACTGCGAGGGCTGCCGCACCGCCTTCCAACGCAGCAATCCTTTTCTCCAGAACATCGTTCGTGGGGTTCATAATACGGGAGTATATGAAACCCGGTGCTTCGAGACCAAAGAGCTGGGCGCCATGCTTGGAATCGTTAAACACATATGATGTGGTAGCATAAATGGGCACTGCCCTGGGACTATTAGCGTTTTCTGCTGCGTCTTCCTGGCCCGCATGGAGCTGCAATGTGTCAAAGTGATACCCCATTACAGTATATTATACCTGAGTTAAGATACCTTCTGCAGCTCAAATAAAATACCGGCTAATTGAGTTTTAAGGGTATTTATATGCGTATGGGGACAGCAAGGAGGACTGTGGGAGACTCATAGCCTGTCTTCAGACAATCAGAATTGGCTTATGATCGGTGCCACAACGACTCAGACGCTGTCATTGCGCTGTATATGGCAGGCTAGTTGTTAGATGTTGTGCTAGTTCCTACCTAGAGCATCTGCAGCCACAGTTGCATTAAATTGCATGCCTTCAGATGCGAGAATGTATCAGGTCACGGTGGGAGCCATATCTTCGGTATGATTATGATGCAAAATGTCACATGCCTGAGAAAGACAATATACAAAAAATAATGAGAGCTACGGGATTCGAACCCGCGAATCCGTAGATATCAGAGATTTTAGGAGAATAACCTAAATCTGACGCCTTAAACCACTCGGCCAAACTCTCATACGGAAGTTATATGGGACCCATGTAATATCTCATTATATATATTTCCATAAGCACTACCCAATTAAAGGTTATAGACCAAACAAACGCAAGGATCAAGTGATGATAGGATAAACTACTTAGATTGGCTTAGAGTTAAGAATTTAAGAATTAGAAAGTAAAATATGCCCGTGTTGACTTGAGTGGACTACAAATATCTGCAAATAGCATCTTAAGTGTAATTGGTTCCTTGGCCCAGTTGGTTAAGGCACCGTGCTAATAACGCGGGGATCAGCGGTTCGATCCCGCTAGGAACCATATTTTTAATTTTTTAAAAAATTCCACTTATGCGGCAATCTAATAGTCAATTTTGCATGCCCTTCAACTAATCTAGTCGCTCGATAGTCAAACAATAAATACTTAGAGTTGTCGCAATAAATAAATACGTCGCACAGTAATTATGCGCTCCATAATGATAGGCAAATAATAAATACAAATACATGAAGTTGTTTCGCGAAATCCCTTTGCTAAAAGACAAGAAGGCTGTTAAGCGATTTATTTCTTAGCCGCAGCCAACTTGTTCAATGCAGAACCAGCCTTGAACCACTCAATCTGTTCCTTGTTAAAGGTGTGGTCCAAAGGAGTTTCCCAAGTCCCAGAGCTAGAGTGGATTCTCAAAGTCAATGGCTTGCCTGGAGCAAACTCGCTCAAACCAATAATGTCAACCGTGTCCTCAGGGTTGATCTTGTCGTAGGCCGCTGGCTCATGGAAAGTCAATGGCAGCAAACCCTGCTTCTTTAAGTTCGTCTCGTGGATACGGGCAAAGGACCTGGTGATAATAGCGAAACCTCCTAGGTATCTTGGCTCCAATGCAGCGTGTTCACGGGAAGAACCCTCACCGAAGTTCTCACCACCGATGACAACCCACTTGATACCCTGGTCTCTGTAAGCTCTGGCAGTTTCTGGAACACCGGAATACTCGCCAGTGTAGTGGTTCTTGACGCAGTTAGCCTTCTTGTTCTCAGCGTTGATAGCGCCGATCATGTAGTTGTTCGAGATGTTCTCCAAGTGACCTCTGTACTTCAACCATGGACCAGCCATAGAGATGTGGTCGGTGGTGGTCTTACCCAACGACTTGATCAAAATAGGCATGTTCTGTGGGTCCTTGCCATCCCATGGCTTGAAAGCGCTTAGCAATTGTAGACGGTCGGAGGTTGGCGAAACCTTGACCTCGACTTGGTTACGGTCCTTTGGTGGAGCCTGGTAAGTGTTCTCACCTGGATCGTAGCCACCAGATGGCAAACCCTCCCCGGTAGGTGGCTGCAATAGGAATTCCTTTCCGTCCTTACCCTTTAGCTTGTCAGTCATTGGGTTGAAACGTAGGTCACCAGCAATAGCGAAAGCAGTAACAAGTTCAGGAGAGGCAACGAAAGAGTGAGTCTCTGGGTTACCATCGTTTCTGGAGGTGAAGTTTCTGTTATAAGAAGAGACGATGGTGTTCTTCTCACCCTTCTTGATGTCTCTTCTGTCCCACTGACCAATACATGGACCACATGCGTTAGCCAAGACGATACCACCGAACTCGGTGAAAGTGTCTAGCTGACCGTCGCGTGCGATGGTGGCTCTGATCTGCTCGGAACCTGGAGTCACAGTGAATAGCGACTTCGCCTTCAAGCCGTGAGCCGCAGCGTCCTTGATGATGGAGGCAGAACGCGACATGTCCTCATAAGAGGAGTTGGTGCAAGAACCGATCAAACCAACCTTAACCTCCAATGGCCAGTTCTTCTCAACAGCAACCTCCTTTAGCTTGGAAATTGGAGTGGCCAAGTCTGGGGTGAATGGACCGTTGACGTAAGGCTCCAACTTGTTCAAGTCGATCTCGATGACTTCGTCGTACTCAGCACCTTCGTCTGCAGATAGCAAGTCCTTCTTGTACAACTGAGCGAACTCGGCGACCTGGTGTCTGTTGGTAGCGTTCAAGTACTCAACCATAGACTTGTTGAATGGGAAGACCGAGGTGGTGGCACCGATCTCGGCACCCATGTTACAGATGGTACCCATACCGGTGGCAGAGAAAGTGTCGACACCGTCGCCGAAGTACTCAACAATCTTACCAGTACCACCCTTGACAGTGGTGATACCGGCAAGCTTTAGGATGATGTCCTTTGGCGAAGTCCAGCCGCTCATACGGCCGGTCAGCTTGACACCCAAAATCTTAGGAGCCTTCAACTCCCAGGCCAGGTTGGACATGACGTCCACGGCGTCGGCACCACCGACACCAATAGCCAGCTGGCCAAGACCACCGGCGTTTGGCGTGTGCGAGTCGGTACCAATCAAAAGCGCACCTGGGAACGCGTAGTTCTCAAGGACGATCTGGTGGATGATACCGGAGCCTGGCTTCCAGAACCCCATGTTGTACTTGGCCGTGGCAGTCGCAAGGAAATCGTACACCTCCTTGTTCAGATCGCACGCGCGCGCCAAGTCCTTCTCGCCGCCAACCTGGGCCTGAATCAAGTGGTCACAGTGCACAGTTACCGGCTTGGCCACCTCCGGCAGCCCCGCGCTCATGAACTGCAGGATCGCCATCTGCGCCGTCGCGTCCTGGCACGCCACCCGGTCAGGGTTCAGCTTCAGGTACGACACACCGCGCTCGATCTCCTGCCCGTGGGGATCCTCCAAGTGCCCGTACAGGATCTTCTCCGCATACGTCAGTGGGCGCCCCAGCCGCTGGCGAACGATATCCACGTATTCCAGGTTCTGCTTGTAGTTGATGAACGACTTGTCCTCCAGCAAGTTCTGCTTCACCTGCGAGTCCCGCGTCAACTTCGCCACCGTGGCCATCCCGCGCGCCACTGGCGTCCGTCCTAGTGCACGTGCTGACAACATCGTGCTCCTCTAATGTATCCTACCTAGTCCGTGCTCTGCAACGATATCTTGCTGCCCAACGCACTGATGGCCTCTAGATAGTATACCTTACATATACAAGCTCAGGAAATATGTTTTGTTGCAGAATATATATATGCGGGGACTGATGTGCTGGGCGCGCACGCGATCAGGGCAGACCGCCCGTACAGCTACCGGAGGCCACGCTGAGCTGCTCATGTCATTCGTTGTTGCGCAACCCGCGAGGGATCGGAGCCGAGTGCGTCAGGCCTTTAGGCGCCGGCCCGGCGGCCGACTCGGGTCCGGCGGCGCCGAGTCGGGATCATGTGATTGTCACGTGTAAATGGCGGCAGCCTCGGCGGCTACCGCGACTAATAGGGGATGCCGTTGGTGAGTCGTTGGAACTCATCGTAGCCCTTCGTGAAGACACTTTCGTACGAACGGCGGATCAAGCCACGCATGAAATGGGCTGCATCGTGGTCGGACTTCGCGGGCTGGAAGCGGGCTTCCAAGTGGCGGATGGTCTTGTCAGCTTTGAAACAGGGGAGGCCGCTGCCAAGCATGGGGAGAACGCACTGCACGATGGTGTCCATGTGGGGGCGGGCCGCAAGGTAGGCCTTGGTGCAGAGCTCCTGAAAGCGCTGGTAGGCCTGGGTGTCCGGGCTGCCGCCCATGACACGGACCATCTCCTTGGTCAACTTGAAGGGCACGGCCTCGAACTTGACGCCGCCGGGCACGATGTCGAAGATGAAGCCGAAGTCGATGTGGAGACAGTGGCCGTGCTCGTCGTACATGATGTTGCCGTTGTGGCGGTCCTTGAACTGGAGCAAGTAGGAGATGACGGAGTAGGCGGCGAGAGACTTGACGAAGTTGTTGCGGGCGTGTTCGAACTCGATGGAGTTCTCGGGGCCAAACTTGGTGGTGAAGTACTCGTAGAGACCGTTGACGGCCTCACGGCCGAGCATGTCGCGGGAAATGGAGTTGGGCAAGACGTCGATGACACCGCAGCCGGGGGCGGTCGCAGTGACGCGGTAGGGAAAGACATAGACGTCCATGCCGATGGAGGCCCAGATGGTGCGGAACACGGAGATCAACTGTAGGGCCAAGACGTCCTGGCGACAGTCGTCGCCGACCTTAAAGATGGCACCCTGCCACTTCTCGATGTAGCTGACGGCGCCAGTTTCCTCGTCGCTGACCGTCTTGCGGATCTTGAACGTTGCCATGAACGGCGCCTTGGCATGAGACTGCAAAGGCTTGCCGCTCTTACGGTCGATGTCGATGACCACCCCGTCGGGGTTGCTGGGGAGATACACGTCCGGCTGAATGGCGATTTTTGCCATTTCCTCGTCGATCTTGTTCTTCTTTTCTGCCTTTGTCTTCTTGATGAAGGGCTTGAGCTTTCCTGAGATGCTCGTTACCTCGTTGAAGAAGCCGAACTCCCGCTGGTAATAGTCGCGATGGGCTGCGCTGAAGTCGGCGATCATTTTTTCGCGTATAAAGTCCAGGGTGGGCTTTAGATCATCCTCGATGGTGGCTTCATCGTCCTTGTAGCTATTGGCTAACATATTCCAGATGATCTGGTGGGAGAACAATACACTCTGTTTAGCCGTGTCAAGGATGAAGCGCTGTACGTAACCAAGTTTGTCATATCTTAGGCACTGCACAAGCTGCGGCACGTAGAAAAAGGTTAGATTGACGTCGTGCGACTCTAGTGCGCGAACATTGTACTGCAGCAAAAGCTTGTAATTGCTCCATTCGGGCAGGAAGAGATTGATCACTTGTATTGGGCCGAGAGGAGCCCAATATAGGACGTAAGGAGAATTTGCACCTCCTTTCTGGAGGAAATTGTATAAGGCATCGGGAATATGGATACAAGAAAGCGGATTCTTGTGAACCAAATTGGACAACGTCTCCTTGTGTTTCTTGTACGGATACCGACCTACTAAAGAGACCGCCATTGCCGGATCAATGTCAAAGGCAACCTGGATCAAACCTTGTGGAAGATGCGGTAGCTCGGTCCCTTCATGAAGCGGATTTAACCAAGTCTCTAGTATATGGATCTCACTGATCAAAAAGCACTCAAGAAGAGTGACTTTGTCGCCCATGTAACCGTGTAGAACCGAATCAAGAACTTTAATATGATTCTGTAGTTCCATCAAAAGTGAAAGATCAGCCCGTATTTTTAACTCGTTAGATCCGAATGGCCAAGACCGTGGCTTTTTGAACCACATCAACGCTCCATTAATAATCGCTTGAGATAGTATTTTAGCGTCCCACGTATGCTGATTTATAATGAATGACAATATCATCAACGCAAAGTTCAACAACTCATTACGTGCCGTTCTAGCATATGGATGGAAACTTGCGTATTTGAGGTTGGTAACACCATGGTACGCCATCCGCATGAAGATCTTCAGCAAATGCGTACTTTCGAACAAGGTTCCTTCAAAATGAGATGCGAAAAGTCGCACAACATGGACGTGGGGCTGAATAGAATTTGCAGCTTTGTTGGCCATAAGCTCTATGTGATGCTTATCATATGGACTGTACTCCATGTGTTGGTAAGATTCTGGGACTAAGTCGTGTTCGTGGGAATATAGCCCACGTTTTTCATCAACGGAACGAATGAACGCGGATGCGATCTCTGCCACTAAGAAATGCGACAAGTCCTTCCTGCCCTTGATCACCGAAAGCCAAACGTTGGTCGCGATCTTCATGGAATATGACGAAAAGTCTCTAAATGGAATCGAAACCATATCGTAAACGAGTTTAGATGCGTCACCTGAATGCAAAAGTAACAAGGTTGAACACAAATCCAAATAATCAGCCATCAGTTGCTCAGGAATTCGCTGTGACGCGTCTAGCATCTTTTCGATCTCCGTTTTAGATGAAACACGTTCTAATTCTAAAGCTTCGCAAGAAGACAGAGCTGCCTTCTCAACCAAGAACTTCGATCTCCAAGAGTGCTGCGCCAAGAAGCCGGAAATAGTGTCAGGCTTTTCCATACCACAGTTGTTTAGCTTTGAAAGTTCCCTATCAATCGATAAGACAGAGCCTGCCATCTCAAAGGCAAAAGAAACCCCAAACTCAACGCTGCTGAGTCTATGAAAGCCGCCTAGGTCGGAAAGGTATGACTGTAATAATATTTTAACGTCCTGGTTAGCCTTTTTCAAAATGATCCTCACCCATTCCCTTGCACTTTTATGTAGTCTTTGTAATGATGTTTTACGCCATTGCTGTGAATCAGAAATCATAACTTTTGTTTTCGAGTGTTTGAGTTCAAATTCGTAACATGGTTCGTACTTATTAGTTTCGCAGTCGACGATACTATCAAACAACATGGTTAAAGAGTCTAGTAACATGAATAGAGGGTCCCGATGGCATAGACTTGATGGTACCCGTTTTATTAGAATATCGCAGCATTGGAAGGCACAGTCCTGCAAATGCGAGTTTCGATGCGATAATAACAAAATCATATTACTCAACTGGCTGGCAATTCTCTCGGAGGAAAAGACTCGTGTGTCACCTTTGTTCACTAATTTGGTAAACTTGTGGACAATGGAAATAATTATGGAATTCACAAATTTGTCCAAGCTGCTAGATACAATGGAAGTATTCAAGAAATAGGAGAGAGATGTAGAACAGTCACCAGAATCACATCTCAATGTCTCCAGAAATAATGTCGCTGCCAAGAACATTATTTTTGGGATGGAGATAGACCTAGCGGCTACCGTATTCATATTCAAATGGCTGTTTAGTCTATTTTTTTGTTCCTTCACGTTGTGATTTGATGAACCACGACGGAGGATGGTATTCATATCCACCGAAGTTTCTCTATTATTAGCTGGAAAATCAGACGCCAATGGGGGACTGTTATATGCAATAATCCGTAGTTCTTGGTAGTATTTTTCTGTTAGGCGTGACTCAGCATGGAAACCGTGGACTACCATGTTGTACCAAATATTCCTGTATAAGCTTGTTGTGATTTCATCATTCCTCAAATTTAATGGTTTCTCACCCTGTGATGGTAATAATGTGGCAAGTGGTTTTAAGTACACCGCAATCTGCTCGGCAATTATTGCTATCTCAGAATGTGAACGATGATGTTCCAATTTATCGACATCTCCACGGGCTATAATAACTTCTAATAACTCCCGCAAATACGTGATGTACATTGGGTGATCCAATTTGGTCTTGAGCTTTTTGGATATCGATGTTCTTGCACTCTGGACGCCCTGTAAGAGGGACTCATTGCCCTCTTTCATAGCGACCGCAGTTGCTCCATTATAAAACTTCATCAATAGATGGAACTCAGTATCCTTAACGAAATAACATAAGTCTGAAAGGCCTTCTAGAATAATCATGTCTAATTGTTCTGAAACGACTCTAAACTTTTGTGTCAAAATTGTAACTACCAATGCAGCAATTGTAGAATCATTATAATTTGCTGCAATAGTAATGACTGCCGTTACGGCATTTTTGAATAATGCGTCATGATATGCTGCTCCTTCCTCAAAATGAGCATGCTGCGTCAGAGAAGTATCATCTGAAATCTGTTCACCATTACTGCTACTGGAATTTGCCGTCTCATTAGCCTTTGTTGCCGATACAACCTGCTGGTAGGGTGCAGCCGTGTTGGATCTCAAAGGCCTGGCATTGAAGAGTTTGTCGATTTGCGTTTCGTAGTTTGCGGTATAGCGGCATTCTTTTAGTATCGGCATTGAGGATCCGTTGGCAGACACGGCCAACAAGTTATTCAACGAATAAACGGAGCTGACAACCGAATCCTGAGTAAGCGGTTTTAGCCCTATGGCGAACAGCATAGAAATGGTTGTTACAGTTTCTGTAGGGATATGAGGAGAAGAAACGATATTGGGGAATATGCGAAGTAACTGTGTTGAGAGTTCTTCGGTGAAAAAGTTCATGAGAGACGCCGAACTAATAACGGTCTCAAGCGTGCCTGAAGGAGTTGAGGGGCCCATTGTATATATATTTGTAAGTTCTGTTGAGAGAATTGAAACCAAGGGGGTCTGGTAGCGTTGCTGATCGACAAAGATCCCAAGGGATAATACCTCGAGGGCACTCGCTTTAGTTGCGTAGGCCAAATGTAGGCGCTGGAGAGTATTTAAATTGGCAAACTTAAGTCCTTCCTCTAATTCATTAACCTGCTGATGCGCAAAATTTAGAACCTTAAATAAAAACTGCTTATTGGAGCGAACAGCTGTCTTGAATCGGTCCAAACAATCTAGGTCATTTTCCTCGCCGTCCTTAGCATTCTCGTATTGGTATTCAAGGTCTTGCATGCGTAGGAGGAACGTGGTGATCTTCTTATCGCCCCTGGGAATGTCGAGGAGATTGGAAACGGTCGCAAGCTGGAGGTCTCCCACCAACTTGCAGAAAAGAAAGGCACACACCTCGCAGCCGTTGTCAAAGTAGTTCACTAGTGTCTCGTTCACCACGGTCTCCGAGACAACCTGCTCAACGCGACCGAGGAACGTAGCGTCCATATACTTGTGGAACAACTCCAGCACGTAAGCCTGCAAGTCGCTGATCGCCGTCCCGTGCCGGTAGTCGATGAACGCGCGGAGAAACCCGATGAGCGCGAGGAGCCCGACCAAGTCTACCTGCGTGAAAACGCGCTCCAAAAACCCGCGTAGGAGCTCACGCACCCGCCCGTCGAGCTCTCCGAACCGCGTGTCCAGCGTGATCAAAAAGTTCGTCAAGTGGAAGGTCTCCACCTCCACTGGGTGCCTGAGGTGCGCAATGCGGAATCGGTGTAGCAAATTGTCCGTGAACCGCTGCCGCGGCGCCTCCACGAAGTACACGCCGATCACGTGATCCAACAACTGCGCGGCCTGCGCCTGCGTCCGCGGCACCGCCTCGCTCACAGAGAGCAATATTTCCAGCTCATTGACCGTGAGCGGGATTGTGTAGAGCTTCGACGTGTCTGCCGAATATGCCACGGGTAGCGACCGTGTGATCCGGTCCAAGTTCCCCCCGCCGTCAAGCGTAATCTGCGAAAGCCTCTTCAAGGCGCTGGCCCTGACAGAGAAGTCGCCTTTTCTGCACCCTATTGTTAGATTAATGTTCGGTACCATTGCGCAAACGCCATACTTCCGCATGGCTGCGTATCTTTACACTTACCTGAAGGAACTCATAGAGCTTGCGCTTTTGTTATCCGGTTTGCTTATGTGTTCTTAGTGTGCAGAAGTATATATTTCGTATGCATCTCTGGCAGCAGTTATAGCATATCATGGTCATTCTGTACGTTGAGGCGAAGTTGAGGAAACGTCTGCTGTTTAAGGCCGTGGATTCAAACAGGTGTCATCATAGGTCTGTGGACCGCAATACTAGCCCTACCTCGTCAGCATCGCGGCATAACATAGCCACGCGCATACGCGGCTGCTGTGTGTCTGTTTCTCTGTAGAATTGCGTCTGGTGTGCGCTGCAGGCCGCATGAAAGAGGCCATCGGCGTCAGCGGCATGCAGGCGCGGGCAGAGCGCCGCGGCCAGCAGGCGGCGGCGGCTGCAGGGGGCCAGGCACTGGTCCATAGTCATGGCCGGGAGCACGCTCGGCGCCCCGCAGGCGGGATCGTAGTCGGCCGCGTGGTGAGCGAGCGGATCCAGGCAGAACAGATCCCAGTCTCCGCGGCCATCGCGCGCAGCAGTGGAGCCATAGAGCAGCAGAGAGCCTGCGAGTTGCAGGATCTCGGTGGCCGCGGCGGCGTTGCGCAGGCGGGTGGCCAGGCGGCGCACGACGGGCTGGCGCGCGGGGCCTCGCGTGTCCAGGACGCAGAGTAGCTGGGCAGGGTGCGCGTGGACGGAGGCCACGAGCAGCGGCGTGCCCGGCAGCGGGCGCAGGCCGACGACTGGGCCCGGGAACGTGTGGATCAGCTCCGGGGGCGCATGCGGGGCCGGCGGCAGCCGGAACAGCTGGCCATTGCGGCAGCCGGCGAAGAGCGCGGCGCCGTGTGGTGCCACCGCCAGGGCCAGCACGTCGGTGTCCGCGCTACGGGGCAGGCGGCGTGCGCCTGCGGGCGCGCGCAGCACGCGCGCGTGCTGCGCGAAGAACGCCTCGTCGCCGAGCGCGAGCGCGGCAAAGACCTCGCCGCCGCGCGGAAGCGCGGTATCGCGCAGCGTCCCGTCGGGCGCTGCCAGCGAATATGCGCCGTGTGCGCGCAGCAGCCAGCCGCCGAGGCCGCCCTGCTCGTCCAACACTGGCCCCGCGGCCTCGCCCGCGCCAAAGCCCGCCGCGGGTGCGGCCGTGGACACCGAGCCATCGGCATCGCGCACGGCATACAGCACCGCGCGCTGGTCCATCAGAAGAAACACACCGTCTTCGTAGAACATCTGTGGCAGCAACGTCGCCGGCGGGCGCTCGCGGAACACGTCCAAGTGCTCGCGAACGCGGCCTGTCGTGGGCGGTGCGGGCGCACCGGCTATGCGGCGCAGGTCGCCCGCGCGGCCGCGCGCGAGCGCCAGAACCAGTTCGCGTCGTGCCTGCTCCGCTCGCGCGGCCTCCTGCTGCCTCCGCAGGTTATCGGAGTTGTGCGCGCGCTTGCGGCGCAGCTCGTCGCGCCCGTACCGCTCTGCGCCCGCGGGGGCGCCGGCCGCGGCGACCCTAAAGTACCTGCCGCGGGCGCTATCGTAGTAGAACCCTGGTAACTCGGGCGCCATCGCAGTGGTGTGCTGCCCGTCAGCGGGGGCGATGCCATAGGCTGAAAAATCCTGCGATGCTCCGCCGAATGCCTCCCGCTACCGAGCCCGCCACGCGCTACACTATGGTATGGTAGCACCGTGCACCCGCCGGCGCCCGCCGCTACTAACAGAAACCAGCTCAAGCTGCGCCAGCTGCAGAAGGAGAAGCAGCGGCAGGCCGCACAAGCCCAGGCGCCAGCACAAGGCCGCTCCGCCGCCTCGCCCGCACAGCTGCGCGTCGAGAAGGACCTGGCCACCCTCGAACTGCCCACAACAGTGACGCTGGACACGAAGTGCCTTGGCTCCGAGAACAAGGTCTACCTCCGCATCTCCCCTGAGGAGGGCGTGTACCGTGGCGGCCACTTCCGGTTCTCGGTCGTGTTCCGCGACACGTACCCCATTGAGCCGCCGACGGTCAAATGCCTCAACACTATCTACCATCCCAACATCGACTACTCCGGCAACATCTGCCTCAACGTCCTGCGCGAGGACTGGTCGCCCGTCATGGACCTGCAAACTGTGGTGCTCGGGCTTCTATTCTTGTTTCTGGAGCCCAACGGAAGCGATCCTCTCAACCGGCAGGCCGCGGACACCATGCTGCGCGACCCCTACCGCTTCGAGACCAACGTGCAGGCCACCATGATGGGCGGCCACCTCGACGGCCAGGTCTTCGACAACGTCCGCCACTAGGACTGCACGCTTCGCTCACGGGCATACATACTATTAACTTACACATCTACGTACCGGCCAGCGCCCGCACCTCCGGCACCACGAACCGGGGCGCCCGCGTCCCGCGCCCCACCCGCAGCTCAGACCCGGATGTGGTCGCACACCGTCTCCACCTCGTCGCTGTCCGAGCTGATCACCACCGTCGGCTTCTGTTCCTTGTTCCCCAACGACCACAACCGCGTCGCTGCCGCCGTGCTTGCTGCCCGCGCCAGCTGCGGGAACGTCGTGGTCTTGATCTCGCCGCGAGGCACCGCGCACCGTGCCATCACGGCCGGGCTGAGTATCTGGAATGCGTTCTTGGAAAACATTTGAGTAGCGATTTTGTGTTGTTGTTTTGTGTTGAGCTTGAGAGCTGCGTGGAGCACGGACCGCACGTTCTTCCAGGAGCTATCCACTGCGCTTATATATGTTGCCAGCCCGGATATATGTGCTAGTCCGTGAGTAAGGGAAGAATAGCGTGAGCGCGGTAATGGAGACTAAGCCCATGTGTGTAACGGTAATTAATCTTTAAAGGAGGTTTCGATAAGGCTACACGAGCTAAGATGCAGATTGTGTCCCAGGGGCCGACTGACGTCAGCCGGGTAAGGGGCCGCCGTTAAACCGGCCCTTTGGACCGGCGGGCCAACGGGGTTCTGTGACCGGCCGGAGCTGCGGCGGGGGTGTACTGTTCTTTCCGGAGGGGAACCGGCGTCGCCCTGCGCGTCAGCGGGCGCATCGGCGGCTACGGCGCACCACGCCACCGCAGGCGCGCGATGCGGACTCGCGCGATGGCTGGTATGCCAAGCGCAACGGCCGGGGTGGCTGGCTGGCTTGGTGGCGTTGGGCGCGACCGTTGGGTGGCGGGGCGGGCGGGGCTCGCGCCAGGCACAGGCAACGTAGGGTCCGCGCGCGACGGCGGGGCTGCCGCAGCGCTGCGGCACACGGCGACGGTGACTGGTGGCAGAGCATGGCGACGGCGGGCAGTACCAGCACAGACGGCGACAGCCGGCGGGCAGCGCAGATACGACGGCGGGAGGGGGCAGTGCAGCGGACGGCGACGGGCGGACAGAGCACAAAGACAGACTACGGGGGCTATAAGAGACCGGGCGGGGCAGGTGTGTTCGCGGTGCTGGAAGGGAGCAGTGTCTACGGATAGCGTATCGAGAAGAACACAGACACAGAGCGACCGTGGAGCAGCATGAAGAGTTCCCTATTGAAGAAAGCATTGGTCCTTGCGTGCGCGAGTGGGCGGTTTGCGGCTGCGATGCCGAGCCAGAACGAGTACGAGGTGGACGCGGAGATGACGCCGTTTCCCGCGTGGCTCACGGAGTTGACGGGGCTCAGCCAGTGGCCTGATGCAGACCCCCCGTACATCCCCATCGAGAGCATCGACTTGTCGAAGGTGCCCGACTACAAGCCGTACCGCGAGGGCGAGTGCCACTTGAACCCGCCAGAGTCATGCTCGTTCGACTGCTACAAGTGCTTGGCGATCGACGACGTGCATACGTGCCCACGCTTGAGCCAGACCTTTGACGACGGGCCGTCCGAGGCCACGCTTGAGTTGCTCGGCCATCTCAACCACAAAACAACGTTCTTCAACTTGGGCTACAACATCGTGCGTAACCCAGCCGTCTACCGCCAGGTCATGGCCGCCGGCCACTTAATTGGGACGCACACGTGGTCGCATCCGTTCCTACCGTCGTTGACGAACGAGCAGGTCGTCGCCCAGTTGCAATGGTCCATCTGGGCGATGAATGCCACCGGGAACCACTTGCCACGCTGGTTCCGCCCACCGTACGGCGGCATTGACAACCGTATCCGGGCAATTGCACGTCAGTTCGGTCTAACGACTGTGTTGTGGGACCGGGACACATTCGACTGGATGTTACAGTCATCTGAATTTTCAAGAACAGAGCAGCAGATTCTGGACGACGTCACCGAATGGATGCGCACCGGCACGGGCCTTATTCTAGAGCATGATGGACACGAGCGCACCGCACGCATGGGCATCCAGGTCAATGACATGATTGGTCCCAACCAAATGACAGTTGCTGAGTGCGCAGGGGGCGTGGACTACTTGCAGTCGCTTCCCTGGTTCTCAAGAAACTCTCATTTGAGCTCCGAGGAGGCCCAATAATCATAGTCTACTACTGCAGGGAACCAAGTAAGTATACATTCTATATAAATTTTTATTTACCAATTATTATGATCTTATGGCATGTCTGCGGGCGGCCCACCCTTTCGGGTAGGCCCTGCACGTTAGCGGTGACAGCGCGGGTAGCCCGATGCCAGGCAATGAGGGTGCCGACTTCTAACGGCTCGAGGGCCGGCCTAAAAGTAGCTCCTTACGTAAGGCTCATAATTTCAGTACGAGCCTGGTATTCACTTTAAGGACGTAAGGAGCCTCTTTTCATCATGGCTACTCAGTTGAAGTAAGGTGGACACTACCGGAAGAAGCTGCGACCTCTGCTCCCTATGCTCCAGAAAGCCGAGAAGTACGTTTCTGATATAGGCAAGCTTCTCATTGGACTCCATTTCGGCCGAATTGTCGTATGACGCAACAACAGGTGCAGGATGGGCGGATGAGATGGAGATTTTCCGGGGACTATTGCCGGTTTCATTGTCAGACGAAGGTGAAACCAACGAGCCGGATCTGCTTGAGTGCCGAGACTGCGATGACATGTCTTTGGACATTTTCAGCTGGGTGGACAGAACCTTGTACCTGTTTGCAAGCCTGTCCAGTTTCGCGTTCAGCTCGTCATTCAACGATTTCAATTCCTCGTTGGAGTCCTTCAACTCCCGCATCTTCTTCTCGGATGTGCGCAGGGAATCCTTCAGCTTCCGCACCGTCAGTTCTAGCTCCTCTGAGCCGTCGGCTGCCGTGCTGCTGTGCCTTCTAATGGTTTGGTTGAGTACCTTCAGCTGCTGTACCTCAGTCGCCAACTCCTGTTCCTTTAGCTCCAGGGCATTTATCTTCACGACCAACTCCTGGTTTGTGTTTTTGAGATCCTGGGTTTCGTGATTCTTCCGCGCAAGCAGAACGTCTAGTTCCGACTTCAGCTTGTCACGCTCTTCGGATGCCGCGGCTACCCTGTCTTCCAGCTCACGAATCTTTGTATCCTTCGAGCTTCGATCGCTGTTGATCATACGCCGCATGGTGGTTGCCTCTCTGGTGCGCTCCTGTAACACCGTCGAGGTCTCATTTAATTCGTCTTCCAGTGACATGACCCTCTTAGTTGCCTCCTTAAGTTTGGAGTTTAATTCCTCACACTGCTTCCTTATCGCACTGACCTGGTCGCCGGAGTTGCTTTTCAGGTTCTGCAATGAATCATATTTTTCCTGCAGAACCTCCAGTCTCTCTGAAAGCTTCCCATTCTCCTTGATATAGCTTTCCAGGTTGTCGTCATGCCTCTTTGTCTCAAGCCGGATGCGTTCTAGTTGTTTTTCGAGGTTGGCCGCCGTTCTCTGCCACCGTTCCAATTCAGTCTTCGAATCAGCAAATGCTTTCTTATCTTCAATCTCTTTTGAGTTATACTGCCTCACTTGCTCCTCTAGATATTCGATGGTCTTTTCCTTCTGGGATAGCGACATTCTAGTGGTCGCTTCTGATTTCTTCAGAACAATATAGTCCCGCAGCTTCTCGCTCAAGTCATTGTTTTGGTTCCTGAACTTCGATACGTTCTCCTGGGACTTCAGAAGCTCGGATTCAAGGTCCTCCATTTTCCGCTTATGCTGTTCGACATCTGTTTCTAAAGCTTTCTTCTGGTCATTGAGCAGTTGGAGTTGCTCCTTCAAGGTCGCAATCTGGGTTGAATTCTCTGTCCGAAGTTCCTGTAGCTCGCTCTTCAACCTCTCCACCTCATTGGTTCCTTCGCAGTTCAGTTGCTTTAGTTCGTCACGCGCATGAACTAACTCGTTGCCAACTGTTTTCAGCATACCGCGGACCGTCTCAAGTTCTTCATTACTGTTCTTCAACTTGGCCTTGACATCCTTTAACTCTGTTTCTAAGGTCTCTACTTTCTTGCGCGAGTCTAAGCACTCTTGTTCCCAGTGGCGTGACTTCTCCAGTTCAAGGCTTAGCTGTTGGTGTTCCTCCACAAGGTTTTCGTACTTCTGCTTTGTTTCTATCGCTTCAATGATTTCATCACCAGCTGATGACGTAGAGGGTGTCTTCTCCTCACCTAACTCAAGCTCGCTCGAGGTGTCCGCCTTTTCGTCTGCTGCCTGCACTCGCTTCTTCCCTTTGCCTCGTTTTCCTTTGCCTTTCTTTCCTCTTACGGAAGGAGCTTCAGATGATGGCTGTGCCTCCCCGGTGGCTTGAGAAGCACCCAGCTCTTGAATTGTGGACTTGTACGTAGTAAGCAACTTCTCCGTGCGCTTCAGCTCGGTCTCCATACTCTCGATCTGAGATTTCATCTCCGCAGCATGGGCTTCCGCCTCAGTACAGCGAGTTTCCATCTCCGCAGCGGCCTTTTGGGCATCGTCCCGCTCCGTGACGGCTGCATCCTTTTCAGCAACCGCCTGCTGGCGTAGTTCGCGGAGTTCGGTTGCCTCGCGCGAGCTTTTAGCCAATTCCTCCTCCCTGGACGTTAGATCCCGTTGGCGCTGTTCCAGGCTCTCCTGGGCCTCTGCGAGCTGCTTCTGTAGGCCGTTGTTTTCGCCAGTAATCCGCTTGATCTCCTCCGTTAGCATCGCAGTCTTGACGCCAACATCTTCAAAGAACCCGCGAAGCGTCTCCACGTCGCCAATTGCAGACACCGGCGTGTTCTCGCTCAGCACTTTCAGCAGCAGCTCCACCTCATCGGATTTCTCTTTCTCTGCCTTGTAAGCGTTCAGCAGCAGAGGGTACTTCTGCTCGTACTTCTCAAACTTCCGTAACTTTGCTTGTATCTCCTTAGGCAGCTCCTCGTAGGGGGACCCGCCTTCCTCGCGCCTGCCGCCCTGCGCCCCAGCACCGTGTTGGCCCTCCGAGGCCGTGTCCTCATTTATGCCTTTGGCAAGCTCATCTGTGATATTCTTCCCGAACTGCGACAGTTGCTTGAACATACCCGCGTACTACTAGCCTTATCTCGCAGTATCCTCGCGCTCGTTAGTGAAATACAACCAATGCGCCTCCGTCGGCCTTCCTGCGCGCGCTGACAGATTGCAGAGTGTGGGCTGGGAAACTCGGAGGACTTCAGTTTTTCCCTGCAGTTTACTTTGAAACTGACGACGTCCGGCACATCCCGACTGCACTGCGCCGGGAAATAACTTCATGACTTAGGGTATATATGCGGGTAAGTATGGTCTAAAACTAGGGAGCCTCGGGCACAGGCAGAGCCTGGCTAATTAGTCATTACGTTGCATTAGATAATGTGGTTCCAGCGGCGAGAGAAGAACTGAATGAGCGTCGGCCAGTGCTGCATAGCAGCTCCGGCATATGGTACAGGACGCCAGCTTAGCCACAGCACATGTCTGCGCACATCTGGAAGATGCAGCAGCACAGTAGAACCTTGCAGCAGGTCCCACAGCAGCTCGACTCCTGCTGCGGAGGAGGCGCCTGCTGGATGTAGACGGGTTGCGCCGGTTGCTGGTAGTACATTGGCTGCTGCGGAGGAGGTTGTTGGTAGTACGACATTTGGCTGAGGTGTGTATCGTGTGTCTGCTGGGAAATGGCGAGGCGCCAGTGCTATTGTTCCGGATCAGTGGATGGAAAAACGGCGCCACGTACACCTTCCTGACCCACCTTTAAATATATTCTCCTGGATGAAAAAAATATATGCTCGAGGCCGCGGAATAGTATAGTTCGGCGCCCCAGAGAAAGAAAGGGCTAAGAATTTGTCCAGAATTTCTCATTTTTTGAAATATGAGGCTGTATTTCAAGTTAGACGCCGATTGCGCCTCCAAAAAAAGGCTCTGCAGCTTTTTCTTTGACGATTAAAAATAAGTGTCAGCGGTGCTCGAGAAAACGAGGCGGAGGACCGAGGTAGACGCAGGAATTTCCGGGTGGCTTGACAGCTGGCAAATACGTACACTGACACAGTGGACTAGCAGCAGGCAGCCGGCAGCCGGCAGCCGGCAGCATACAGCAAGGCAGCCAGCAGCAGCAACAACTGGCAGACGCAATGCTGGAAAATAAAAATAGCGCGCACAGAGGTGATGGGAGGCAGGCTTGGCGGAGGGCAAGACATAGCTACGTAAGGGTATCGATTACATGAGATCAAGAGGCTGACCCGTGGCTTCGTTTAATGCGATTCACAAAGCCCAGCTTTTTGCCCTTCATGGCGGCGGAGCCGTGCTTCGCATAGCTGGCGTCGGCGTTCAAACCAGTTGAAACCTCCTGGCGCGGTTCGATCCGAAGGGAAAGCTCATACTGTTTTTCGATGTTCGGGACGTTAAGCAGACGCTCGTCGATAAACTCCTGGATTTCGGCAATGCGCTTGAGACGGTAGCTGATACGCTGGTAGGAATCGATTTCCTTCAGGACATTGACGATTCGTGCCCGTTTCGCGAAATTAATAACTCCCGTGGTGCCTTTCAGATAGTCCGGATTACCGCCAGCAGTGAACGTCAGGTCGGACAGATACACCCCGAAAAAGGGGACGCATGGGCAGTCGCCCAGAGACTCGAGTAGCTCACGGTACTTTCTAAAGTTCTTCGCTGAGTCCATGAGGGCGTTCATCCTGTCTAGCGACTCCTTGTAGTTGTCGTGGACCATGGCCCACGTACGCTTGAGCCGGTAGATAGATGAGGACAACATGGCAGACGTGATTGCGGTCATAGAGGAAAAGTTGTTTAGCGCTCTGCAAGTTTCTGCTACGTCGATGAAATATTGGACGATCTGCACCCGGCGCTTTAAGTCTGTCTGTTTCACGATCATATAGGAGACATAGTTCGTTAGGTGGTTGGAATTCTGGATGAAGTTAGATATGTTTGGCGACCCTCCGAAGTCGCAATACCTCGTCTTCCATGTGCGGTCCAAACACTCAAAGAGGTGAATCTTGCAATAGAGCAGATTCTCCTTGATTGTCAACTGCTTTGCGAAAACACTGGCCTCGATATCTACCTGCTTTAGCTTCTTCAGCCTAAAACTGGTCCCTAGGGATGCAGAGGAGGCGTTAGTTGTTAGGCTGTGGTTTGGAGGAAGTGGCGGCGAAGGTACGTAGCTCGAGGAACCAGCCTGAAAGAACACAGAATTCTCCACCATAAATGGGATGCGCCTGGGAATAAAGCCCTGCATGTCGTTTTTCTGGGCTACAACCTTCTTAATAAGATCAATCAACGGGTCAGAATCCGGAATCTTCTCAGCACTAGCTAGCTGTGCAAATGCTACAAGCTCTTCCAAGCAAGGGTCGTAATATGCCGGCGACCAATATTGTGAAAACCAAAGCTTCATAATGTTTATTACGTTCGCCTTTATGGGTAAGTGCTTCTTTTGAACCCATTCGTTATATTCTTCATAACTTAATCCTTCGGGAGGATAAAGATTGTAACGAAGGATCAGTGCGCTGAGAAGTTCTGTAGTTGTGAACATGCTTTTAAATGTTATCAACATCGTGACATTAAAGGAAGCATCGATGACTAGATGGCTAGTCAGATGCTCAATAAGCGCCTCTTTAGTCCCCCCCCTTATGTTACCATTTGCATCGTAGACCAACTGCGATTCATATTGTGAATCAAGATACCAAGGTAGGTCAATTTTCTTCTTTTGTATATCGTGAGAATCAGCAATACCCCCCTCAACTCCAACAGAGCGATTCGTATCGTCTTCTTCAAACCATCTGTCGTGTTCTCCTTTCATCAACTCAGCAATGAGATCATTTTTCATCAATCTGGCGGCATAATTCAATATGTTTTCCCGTTCACTTACTAGCTGCTCAGTCAGTTGATACCCGGTTTCCACCATCTGCACCAATTTACTAGCTGCCTCCATTGAGACAGGATCACTGACGGGGAAGTTTACGTTGTTACATTCCACGTCCTGCTGAACTAGAGACCTTGCAAGCGCCGCCGCGAACCTATCTTGTTTAATAAAAGAATGTTTCTTGAAATCGTATTCTCCAGCTTCACCCAAATCGTCCCTCATAGGAGAAAAGACAAAAGGATCCCTGAGTGTGAGGCCTTGAACTTCGATAATGACGCCTATGGCGATGTCATGCAGAGCCTGTTTAACTTCAAAAAACTCCATCATAAGAACAGTAACTGTCGCTACACAATGATCGCGTAGTTCCATACTTTCCTTATCTAGATTTGCCGCCGTTTCTAACGTTGGCAAGTTTCTCAAGTTAACAAAAAATGTCAAGTCCAAAGATTCCAACATATCAATCAATTGGGAAATTATGGCGATAATCTCATAGGTTGAAGCAGCCATTTCTAGATCTCGATGTTTGGATTTGGCCAAGTTTAACACATAAGAATCATATTCCTCCAACTTATCAGTTAAATGAGTTACTTTGCCCTTGATTAACCGCAAAGTATCTTCATTCAGTGGATATCTTGTTTTTTTGCTCAATTTGCTTCTAGAGAAAGTTCTACTCTTGTTCCGATTAAAGATGGATGTGACGGTTTTTGAACTGGTGTTACTAAAATTCCTAGCGTCCAGCCTTGCACTTTCAGTACCAGACGAGCCAGCCTTCCCTACCGAAAGGCTTCCAGAGTTCGAAGTGAAATTAATATCACCAGACGAAGATAATGGAAACATCTGCGGGTGAAAGGGGTTCGTCCATGCCCCGCCATCGAATGAGTTTTTAAGCATCCGAGGATAGAGTTGTGGGATCACATCTTCTGTCAATAGCTCGCTTTTGAGAAGATGATATAGCTTGGCTATCTTACCCTTGTATTGATCAACTTCATGGTCAATAACGTGAAATAACATCTCAATAGATAAAATCGACGTTTCATCAAGGAAATTTGGACTTTTGTCATATGTAGCTCCTGTCTTGACAGTTGGCGATAAAGCTGCGCTACCTCTCTCGGGCTCCGTTCTGTTGATCAATCTACTTGGAATAGCGGGCAGAACTGTGGTCGCCCCTCCCTGATCAATCTCTATTGTTGACTCTGGAATATCAGGGATCATGTCTTCATTCCTAACTGATGATTCAGTTGGAGGATCCCTCTCAGAATTATCGATGGTCGGACTGAGGTCAACCTCATTTAAGGTGGTACTGCGACTGGTAACACTCGCTTTCATGTCTCTTATGAAAGAAATATCATCCGCCGCTGTAGAACGCCTTTCTGCGGAAGAAGTACCTGGCTGTCTACAGTCAGTTGAAACATAAATAGTAGATGCGAGGGAAATCTTGGAAAGTGACTTTGTCAGCCCCTTCACAAGTTTTCTTATTTCCTTATGCATATTCTTTTTTGTCACCTCATTTCGCAGTAATCTGCAAGCAAGCTGCCACATAGTTGTCAATCTCGCTAAATGATCGAAATTTCTCTTAAACTGAAGTTGATTGCGTCGAAAGAAGGAATCGTGGGAGAGATAAAGGTAATAAAGAGTACAGTCCCGTAACTCAGTCCATGTCCGCATATCCGACGTATGGTGAAAGAAAAGCTCCTGTTTAGAAAAAAGGACCGGCACTTTCTCCATTGTTGTTTCTAGCTCACATTTCTGGGTACGTGTAGCTGCCCGAGACTGTGCATCGGGGCCATCTGTAGCCTCACGGGATAAATCTCTTACGCAAATTTCCCCAGAATCCGTGTTCGGACAGTTTAGAGCGGTAGGATATTGACCTTCTGCAGTAATATTAGAAGTAGCATTCTTAATCTCATGTGGCTTTCGTAAACTCAAATCAATAAGGTGGTCATCCTTAGGAAATATCGATTGGCAATCCATCCTTGGCTCCTGAAGTAACGGCAAAGTCCTGCAATATATGTTGTGTTCTTTGTTGTAAAATAAAACTTCTCCATCCTCTGTCCCGACAGGCGACCACACTGGCACATATCTGATGCTACCCAAGCTGTTGAAAAACATTTGGACCTCCGCAACAGATAGTAGCTGTGCCCGATAAGAGTTCGACTTCTGCGCCGGCGCAGGTGAATTTTTGGTTTGACTTGGTTCAGTGTTCGGAGTTTCATCTATGGGCAGCCTCTGTAGCGGATCTACAGGAAGAAGCTCAGTAAATGGCGACTTAGAGGGCGATCTGGTATTATGACTGCTTGCCATGCTTGCTCTTCTCTGAGAGCATACTGAGCGACGCCTCATGTCTAACTTGTAGTCCTGTTTCAAGTGTGTCTGAGAAGAGCCAGGAGACGATGTTGTTGTAAACATGTGTGGTGAAAAATGAGTGTCACTTTGGCCGGTAACGGCCCTCGCGAGATTAGTACCACCGTGATTGGAAGTATTGCCCCCTAGATGTGATACTCTAATGTTAAGGCTATTCCGCCGCAATGTAGGCGTAGATGGATTGCGTAGCATCATATGTGGTCGAGAAACAAAATTATGAGCAACTCCGGCAGCACCAGCGCTTGACGACTGCGTACAACGGCGTTCTCGTATGGAACGTGTGTAGGTGCGAGGAAACCAGCCTCGTTGGCATTGGGTAACGGTAGAATTGCCCTTCGCAGTTTGCTCGATAATTATGCCATCGCACCAGCCAGATTCATGCCTCGACAGCACATACACCACGTCCCCTGCTTTCAAAGGCAGATGCTGCTTCTTCAAGGGCACAAAATCGCATAATGCACGCACCACATCTTTACACTTAACCAAAGTGGGTGGTTGGGAACTTGTTAGGCTCTCTGCCATCTTTTTGCCAGCTTTCCGTCAACGGAGAGTCCAGCACAATACCTGGCAAATAAGTCTGTGTCCAATTCCCCAGAAAACAGCAAAAAGCAGTTCCTTTATGATCTGGTTGTTTCTTCCTTAGCAAGCGCTCCTTCGATAATCACCCTTGCTCAACTGAGTTTGCAGGGATGTAGAGTAAACTGCCTTACGTAATATATTGATGTAGACTTGGTCCCAGGCCTGTAGATCAAAAGCGAACAGCGCACTTATGTCCTGCCCAACCGACGCGTGCTCCTGAATACCCAACGAGCACTCCCTGGCCTGCTATCTGCGCGTATTCTGTCAGAACGATCGCCGCTAGAAAGTTACCAAGCGCGTCACACCTGTATTCCCTGGCTTCTCTCTCGGCCTTCGATGTGCTGGCAAGTAGTTCTCCACGTTCTGCAGCTGCCACTGGAAACGTGCAAACCAAAACAAACCTGACACCACTTCTGTCTCTCGATCGCGTCCAGCCTCCAGAACTCCCAGCGCACAGATTTTGACTATAGCAACCCCCGCGACTAGCACTCAAGAACTTTCAATTTTCGCTTGAGCCCGACCTTGTTTTTCGAAGATTCTGACCTATCCTCCTATCGACGTCAGGGACACAAATCACACTATAGTACCTCGAACAACAGTACAGAAAAGAAAACCAGCTGCTCCAGCCAAAATTCACAAGTCCCGTTAGCTGCTAAGGCCAATTGGTGATACTCAGTCTTTAATCTTTACCCAATTGGGAAACTTCACCAAGGAGAGTCTTGCGTCTTAAGGTTTGGCAGTTTGGTTTAAAAATTTTCTTGCACGAAATGTCAGAATGTCTGGGTTCCCCTTGTCGGTCACGTGGGTGTCGGTCACGTGGGTGCTAATCACGTGACACGTGGATGACGACTGAGGCGGAAAATTTTGCAGGTTTAAAAAGACCCCTATGGCTGACGATATAGAACGTTTGAGTGTGTACCTCAATTAGCGACCAATACTCTGGAGCGGAACAAGTGATGAGTGAGCAAGTTGAGCAAGTAGCCGACAAGGTGGCTGAGCTAAGCACGAAGGAGGAGACGGTGATCCTCGGGGAGGATGGACAACCCCTGTCTAAAAAGGCATTGAAGAAGCTGTTGAAGGAGCAGGAGAAGCAGAAGAAGAAGGAGGAGCGCGCTGCACAACTTGCAGCCGAGGCCGAGGCGCGCCAGAAGGCCAGCGCGGCGTCGGACACCGCGAGAGACAACTACGGGGCACTGCCACTAATCCAATCGGCTAGCCGCACCGGCGAGAAGAGGATACAGTTCGCGGAGCTGACGGCCGAGGACGAGGGAAAGGAAGTGCTGCTACGTTCGCGTGTGCACACGGTCCGGCAACAGGGCGCCACGCTTGCGTTCTTGATGCTGAGACAGCGCTCGTCGCTGATTCAGGCGCTGGTGAAAGCCAATGCCGAGGGGACGGTTTCGAAGCAGATGGTGAAGTGGGCGGGGTCCTTGAACCTGGAGTCGATTGTGCTTGTCCGCGGTGTGGTCAGAAAGGTCGAGGAGCCAGTCAAGTCTGCCACC
Source organism: Eremothecium gossypii ATCC 10895 (assembly GCF_000091025.4). Lineage (NCBI taxonomy): Eukaryota > Fungi > Ascomycota > Saccharomycetes > Saccharomycetales > Saccharomycetaceae > Eremothecium > Eremothecium gossypii. Next base: position 622,159 of record NC_005785.6, on the reverse strand, counting down.
GTGCAAGACTTTGAGATCCAGATAACTCAGCTGCACACCATCTCGGAGACGCCTCAGCAGCTGCCTATTTTGATAGAGGATGCTTCCCGCTCGGAGGCGGAGGCGGAGGCCGCCGGTCTTCCAGTAGTCAACCTTGACACTAGATTGGACGCCCGTGTGATCGACCTAAGGACTGTGACCAACCAGGCCATTTTCCGTATCAAGGCTGGTGTGTGCGGCCTATTCAGAGAGTTCTTCCAGTCGCGTAATTTTACGGAAATACACACGCCGAAGCTGCTAGCTTCTCCTTCGGAGGGCGGTGCCAACGTGTTTGAGGTGAAATATTTCAAGGGCAACGCCTACCTAGCACAGTCTCCACAGTTCTACAAGCAACAGTTAATTGCCGCTGACTTCGAGAGGGTGTTTGAGGTTGCGCCTGTCTTCCGCGCTGAGAACTCCAACACCCACCGCCACATGACGGAGTTCACCGGTGTGGATCTAGAAATGGCCTTTGAGGAGCACTACCACGAAGTGATCGAGGTCATGGGCGAGATGTTCATGTTTGTTTTCACCGAATTGAAGAAGCGTTTCGCTCGCGAGATCGCACAGGTCCGGAAGCAGTACCCTGTCGAGGAGTTCAAGTTCCCTGCCGATGGCAAGATGGTGATCCTACATTACAAAGAAGGCATTGCGATGTTGCGAGAGGCTGGCAAGGAAATCGGTGACTTCGACGATCTATCCACCGAAAACGAGAGATTTTTGGGTAAGCTGGTCAGAGAGAAGTACGACACCGACTTCTACATCCTTGACAAGTTCCCAGCGGAGCTCCGTCCATTCTACACAATGCCAGACCCAGCTGACCCCCGCTACTCCAACTCCTACGACTTCTTCATGAGAGGAGAGGAAATCATGTCTGGTGCCCAACGTATCCACGACCCTGAGCTGCTACGGGAGAGAATGAAGCACCACGGCCTGCAGCCCGAGGACGCCGGCTTCAAGGACTACTGTGATGCCTTCACCTACGGCTGTCCTCCTCACGCGGGCGGTGGTATTGGGCTCGAAAGAATCGTGATGTTCTATCTCGACCTCAAGAACATTAGAAGGGCCACTCTATTTCCTAGAGACCCCAAGAGATTGAGACCTTGATTATCGCGTATATATGTTGCGTCATTACAGAACTATAAATGATTCACCCGGATACCTGTATAATCCTTAAGAATTCTCAATGGTCGGAGTATCAACGGCCCTTTGTGTATACCCTATTTCTCGTGGTTCCCGTGCCACTTTAACTCCGTGCCGACTCCGAGACCCAGCACGTTGGGCTGCCGGTCTTCGCCCGAGAGGCTCCGGGCCTCTGTATTACCGCGCTATGGTCGTGCTGCCTGTTCATGGCGCTCCGCCGTCGCCTCTGGAGCTTAGGTAAGCATCAACATTGTATTATTTGAACGCGGCAATTGCTAAAAGTTGTGCGCCATTCCCTTTCACTCTAAATTCGTTTCATCTGCTAAATTGCAGCCCATTCATTGGCACAACCAAATGATCCCCTCCTTGTGCGGATTTGTACAACGGAGATGCATCTGCTTTTGGACGTACCGTTATATTAGGTATTAGTAGCCATTAGTAACAGTTACTCATCTTTGGTGTGCCCATAACCATTCTGGAGACAAAGCACATTTTTCAGTCTGTAGCTGTCACACCTGAAACAGGTTTCGGGGGCTGCTAAAAATAGATTGACTGACACCGAACTGCAAGTACACAAGCGGAAGACCAGGCAGTCGCAGCTCGCTGGGTGGAGGGCGAAGAACGCTCTCAATTATGCAGGTGGCCATCTGGGGGAGGGGCTGTGATATCCGTTCGATTGCGCGGGTTTTGATATGCTGAACGGGTCGGTACTGGCATCGCAGCGTGGTGCAATGCCCAGGGCTCATAGCATACCGGCTCCGGGAGAACTGGATTTCTTCTTGCTTTCCTTCATCAGCCGGCGCTTGTGGGAGTTCACATGTCGGTTCATATTGCTCCTGACGTTGAACCGCTTGGAGCACCCGGGCCAACTGCACTGAAAAGGCAGCTCGCCCGTGTGGATGAGCATGTGTGTCTTGAGCGTGCTGGGACGGGTACATCGTCTGCCACAAACGAGGCATGTCTTGTTCGTTTCGTAGCGTGGCGACGCCGCGGGCCCCACGATGGGCAGCACTGGCCGGCGCAGCTGCGCGTTCCCCGCGACGCAGCGATGCGATGGCTTGGGTGGGAGCGCCGGCGCAATCGCGTCGCCCAGCGGTAGCAACGGGCTCTGGCGCCCCACGTAACACGCGGCGTGCCCCACCGCGCTGCTCAGCATGTCCCTGCCGTAATGGCCTTCGGGATGTGTCGCCCCTAGACACGAGCGCGTGACGGCCCGCGGCTCGCTGTTGAACCCCATGTAGCCGCTGGACTGCAGCAGCGACGCCAGCGGTGGCAGTGTCACCCGGCTCCTCGTGCATGCGTGGCTGGAATGCAGCCCGCAGCTGCGCGGCGTGGCGTCCCCGCCGCACCACAGCACACTGTGGTAGTGTGCCTCGCCCCCCAGCCGCCCACTGCAGCCCAGGCCCGCCGCTCCGAGCCCGGATGCGCGCGTGGCCTGTGTGCACTCGATTCTTGCGCCTGGTGGGGGAATATTGTCGATCCGTGACGGTAGATACATCTGGCGCTCGACGGAATTTCGCTGATCGTCTAGCTTCTTCGCCTGGATCCACCATGCTCTCTCTGGACAGAGCACACGGGGCTCAGTATATATACCAGTCCTAGGAACTCTGAGATAGGCTTCGACAGCTGAGTGCAGACATATTTTGGTACTGGCATTAGAGAGTGAGATACGAATAATATACCCACATTCTTGTTTGACAGAAGGCACCCACAGGAACGAACCTGCAATTCCCATCTGCCCTGCATATCTTTCTGTAGACGACGTGGTCGGAGAAGTGCACGTCGAGCCATCCACACAGCTGAAAATCCCCCGGGGCAAGAAACCAAGGCCTGCTCGCAACACCCGTGCTACCGCGCCGCCTCTCCGGCTCTTCACAGCCCCTTTTCGTACATCCCTCTCGTGTGTTCACCGCCATTCATCGTCACCCCGACAGTTTCCAGACGAAGATCTCGTAGACAATGGATGCCTGTAAGCATTTGTAACGGGTATCGTGGAGGGGTCCCTTCCCGCCTCCGCAGCCTTCTTCGGCTTCTCAATTTCCCATAGCAATGGCGACTCGCACCAGTAAATCCTCCTCTGGGTAGGCTCCGCTCATTAGTCGAACGGTTCTCCGTAGCCCATCCTCGTCCAGTTGCGGCGCCGCGAAAACAAACAAACACTGGCCGCCCGGATAACGTCAGTAGCTATGTTTCAGCAGATTCCGCGGCAACCGTCCAACAGATCGTCTGTAACCGGTGCAGATACGTCTGGGCAGCGGGTTTTAACTGCAGCCAGTGCAGATTTAACGTGCGATGGCAGCCTGCGCGCGGTTCTGGCTGCCCGCCGGTGGCTCCAGCGGAGCGAGCGCGCGCGTCGCGATGCGCGGCGTGGTCTGTGATCGCCGGGAGCTGAGTAGCGCTAGCGAGGTCACACGGACGCCGGATAGTAGATGGAGCAGCGGCCTCTGGACGCTTGCTACGAGTCCGGGGATCTGCAGTCGCGCTTCGTTGGGCGATGCCGGGACGTAAGGCGCATATCCCGCCGCCGCGGGTGCTCGAGATCCGTGTACGTGGCTGGCCGGCGTCCCGGCGGTGGAGGGTGCGCGGCGCGCTGTGCGTCGAGCGCGGCTCAGGGTGTGTGGGTTGGTCGTTTATGTTACGCTGCAGCGATTTTTCAGTTCGCGCATCTTTGCTTTGTAAGACCTCGCTGAAGCTGGTACGGGAGACACAACGGGCGCGCCGAGACTGGAATAACGTTAATTATGTCTGGTAATCCGGGTAGTGCGCTGCAAGCGCTGTCCCCGACACCGCCAGAGCGCGGGTCGTTTCCGCTGGACCACGAGGGCGAGTGCACCGCGCAAATGATGGAGTACCTCAACTGCATGAAACTGGTGCGGGGCGAGAACGCGCCGAACTGCCGGCTGCTGGCCCGTAACTACCTCAAGTGCCGGATGGACCATCGCCTGATGGACCGGGACGAGTGGGCGCACCTCGGCCTGCCTGACGACAAGCGGGCGGAGGCGGCGGCCAGCGCCGACAGCGCGCGGCCGCCGCGGCAGTAGCGCACTATATAAGATCAATACATGCTCTCGCGGAGTCACGTGCGTGGCCGGCGGCCGCGCGTGGCCTGACCAGAGCCGGCCTGCGATGTGCGAAATCGGGGGCCGCGCCTGGCCCGCTACTGAATTCGGTCTCGCCTCCTTGCAGGTGCAGAAAGCGCAGGAAAACAGCGGAAACGGAAGGCAGCGAAACAAAAACAAATACCTGCGTAGACGGCACGCCAAATTCAGGCGATCTGCGCCCCGCATGCCCGACCTCAAACCCCCTATTCCCACGGCGACCGCGCGTGAGTTCCTTTGGTCCTGTAACATGCGTCTTGCTACCGCCGCTGGCGCGCCCAGCCGCTGCTGGATACCGGTTCTGAGCGCTGCGAGCTGCGGCATCGCGGGCCGGGGGCCGTTGGTTGTTCAAAATTACATCAAGACTGCGCGGGCCAGGACTGCAGCCGGCTCTGCGCGCGGTGGTGCCTTGGTGCCTTGGTGCCTTGAGGGTGCCTCAAACCGCTCTGAAATTGTCTATGAAAATGGTTGTCAAGATCTCTCGTGCCATTGCTGCTGCCGTGGCTCTAAAACCGATCCTGGGATAACTAATACTAGTACGTAAGCCCAGCTGGACTAGGCAGCTAGTGCAGTAAAAAATGGCATATCTTCAAGCGGCCACGGAGACGATAAATTGGGGCGGCGCCCCCGCTGGAGATTTCCCTGGTCGAAATTCCGGAAAACGAAACGTCAGGAGCAGCTGCCGGGAAGCTACAGGCAGGAGGACAAGGGCGTATCTCACCTCTGGCGGCGCACATATGAATTGCGTAGATTATGAGTATTATGTGTTCCCAGATCATTAGTTCATCTATTGCATACAAACTAAAAGGACAGAGAGTCCTTTTACAGTTACGGTGCCTCTTTGTGCTTCCGCATATGCCGCAGCATGTTGCTCTTCACGTTGAAGCGCTTCTGGCAGCCACGATGCTCACAGTTGTATGGTTTGTCATTATTATGTACAACCATGTGCGTGCGCAGCGCGCTGGGTCGCTTGAAGTCTTTCCCGCAGATCTCGCAAACGGACCCGTTTTTTTTGTAAGCGCTTCCTCTGTAGGGGTTTTTCCTGGTATGTAGAGGGGAGTTTAGCAGCGGTTGTTGGGGTGGAGTTTGCGAAGCGGTAAAACAGGGCAGGGAGTTACGCCTAGGGAGTATCTGTGCCTGGTGTATCTGTTGCGTTGACGTAGCACTGACGCCGGATATTGGATTAGCGGGGGGAGATGAAACGTTGAGCATTATCAGCGGTGTCATTCTGGGACTGTCCAGTACGCTCGAGTGCCCAGACTTGTCTTGCGCGTACATATGTTCGTACTGACGCTGCTGTGGCAGATAATGGGCGACTTGTATCGGAGGGAGCATCACCTTGCTCTGACAGGTGGAAACACCAGGCGCGATGTAGTGACGCGGCACTGGAGGCGCCACGGGCACCGCCGGAGTTGAATTGAGTATCTCCTTCAGCGAGGGCAACGACGGCAGCGACCGGCTTGTTATTGATGAGCTGCTGTTTTTGGTGCCTGAAGATATGTCTGAAGGGTAATAATGATAAGATCCACCGCCAGAGATCGGATGAGATGCAGCCACCGCCAGATCCGATGGCTGTAGTTGATGGGAGTTTCTAACATGCACGTCTGCGCTCATAGCTGTGGCTGCGCAGTAATTGTGGCAGCTGTCGGGGTGCATCCTATAATTTTGGCTCATAAGGCGATTGGGAAAGCAGTCGTCTAGAAAACAATTGCTACTTATGCAAGTAACTCAGCGACCGTTGGCACCCCGTCTTCGAGCATGCCTCTTCGCTCCTTTTATAATCGTTTTATAAAAGGGAGGATAATCAAGTGAAGATATCTTAGGCTCGCAAGGAATGTATGGCCAATTTTGTATAAACAAATCAGCGGACGGACAAATTCTTCCAGATTTCCTATCTGCAAAGGAACCATCCCGGCTACTCTGTCCCATCGTTCATGGCGGACAGTAAGATCGGCGGGAGCGGCGTCCCAGAGGAGCATTTACAGCGGCCTACGATCGAAGTACACCCCTGCACCCCCGCCCTGCCGGATCGCTGACGTTGCATCGTACCACACGCAGCATCGCACCGCGCGCATATTCCAGAGCTGGGGTCAAAACATGCGAACGCATCTCAGCAAAGGCACGCCGGAGAAACCGTTGGCACCAGCTCGGTCTGTCCTGCGTGGCGATTGCCTTACAAGGAAGTAATACATGAAACAGCTCGCGAGGGAGATCAGGAAACATCCCATCGCGAAAGAGTGGTTTCACGCGCACACATTCGGCACCTTCAGAGGTAAAAAAAGAACAGAGATCTACATCCTATAACCCGCTTATGTTTCAGTGCAAATTGGGCCAACGATCGCTAGTCTCCAGCGTATCCGTTGCTAGAGGAAAAATTTCTCGAGCCTGGCGTCGGATCTTCTAAGACCTAAAATAAGAGCGGGCAGGAGCCAAGCAGGGTCTCGGTCCGTATCAGCTCTCTGCAAAGCTTGCAGTCGGGAAACTTTTCCCCGAAACCAACGACAGCTTGCTGGTTACTGCCGGGCCCGGTTCCCCTACTGTAAGTCCCGCCAGCCAGCCAGCCTTATATAATCCAACGTCCAGAACCCAAACATATATTAGCTAATCCAAAGATCCCTCGGGGAGCAACCATAATAAGGAACGTGCATGAAGGCATTGCGACATCCACTGCAGCGCCGCTAGCCTTGCGGCGGGGCGCGATGCGTCAATTGGCAAGAAGTTGCTGCAGTCACGAAGACACCGAGCGCTGCGGCTGCTACCCTGCGATGTTAGCCAGGAACAGGGCAACATGTGAGCAGCCGCGGCTGCGCCGCCATTATGGCGGCCATCCTTTGCTCGGAAGACCGGGAGGAATTTTGAGCTGACGGTGCGGCATGCTGCAACACGTGAGTGCGGCTGCTCGCAGACAGACGTCTGCAAGGCAGCCAGCCACCAGCGCAGGATACAGCAACGCAAGAACGGGCGTAGAGGTGCTGAAGACGCAAAGAGGATTGTTCCGGCTCCCAGAACTGGCATTTCTTGCTCTCGCAGCCGGTTCTATGCTCTTACCCCGGATTCCTTTGCTCGCATGGGCGTCACGTGCTCATGTTACCCGGCTGCAACCCCTCGCTTCGCACGAGTCACCTAATGACTCCTTTAGTTGCTAATGGAACCAGCTTCCTCCAGACATAGCATCCATCTACTATGTATATACATGGCGCAAGCTTGAAGCCAACATAAGCTGAAGCAGGTCTGGCAGGTCTGCAGGTGAGAGTTGATTAACAGCTATATAGCCGGACATTCACTTGTCTCTTGCGAGTCAGGAGGCAGGGGCAGGTACAACCAAAAACATAGAGCGAGAGGTTCCAATAAGGCCCGGGTTAGGCAGCGATAAAGGACGATGGCAGAAAATACACAGCTCCGGAGGAAGCGTACACGGGCGTTTGACCTAAATGGCTCGCGCGCCGTCGGCGCGCAGAACGGACGAATGGGCGCTGCGGGGGTAGAGATGGGGGACGCGACTGGGACTGCGCGCAATGGGCTTTACATTGAGGAGGAGCCGGATCCGCTTGTCAATGATATGCTGCAGAGACAGATGTTTCTGCTCGGAAGCAACTCTGGGAACTCGGGAGATAGCGGCAGCCTGGTGCGAGACGCAGATGATGCAGACTCGTCGCTCGCGTTCATGGGGGATGTGGGCGATATGGTAGGGGAGCTGGCTCTCGGTGGTACGCATGCCGGGAGCAACTACACTGCGCGTCGCTTCAAGAAGCAGCGTACAGTGTCATTACCACAGCTGCCACACGCTAAATTATTTTACCGGCTAGATGCACGCGGACCTGCTGCCAGCAAAGCTGTGCCGCGGCGCAGCCAGAATGACGACGAGCTACTTCATATTAGCGGATCCAGCAGCAGGACTCTGGATGGAAATCGCATGGTGACGTTGCCCGTGATTCGCTCAGAGTCGCCTAGTTCTTTACTACCTCCCACACAGCTTGAGCAGCAAACCGCGTTAAATGGCAGTGCCATTACTAAAGCGACATCTCTCTTAACGGGGCAGCAGAAACTTCCAAAACTTATTACACGGCGGCAAAGGTCTATAAGACGGGACAACTTCAATACGGACAAGGAGGGTCACTATGTTTTCCACGGTAATGATATTTTCGCTAATGGACGATTTATGACGGAGGAACTACTTGGCCAGGGAACTTTTGGAAAAGTTGTAAAATGCGTGGACAACGCAGAACCCACTAAGAAACATGTTGCAGTAAAGATAATTAGAGCCTTAGACAGATATCGGCAGGCCGCTAAGACAGAACTCCGTGTGCTGCAGACCATCCGTGACAATGATCCACTGGGACAATTTCAGTGTTTGTTACTACGTGATTGCTTTGATTACAGAAACCACATATGTCTCGTGACTGATCTCTTTGGTAAATCAATATATGACTTCATGTGCAACAACGGCAATCCAAGATTTCCCGGGTCCCATGTTCAAGCTATCTCTCGGCAGCTGATTAGGTCAGTCTGCTTTTTACATGACCTGGGTATAATACATACTGACCTGAAACCCGAGAACATATTGATATGTGATGAATCTTTTGTTGAAACACCATTACCAGACACTGTGCTAGCTACCTTGAGTACCCGCAGAAAACAAGTATCCGGTGGTAAGCACAAAGTTCTTACAAACCCAGAAGTGAAGCTCATTGATTTCGGATCTGCTGTATTTTGTGAAGAATATCACCCACCAGTTATTTCAACACGTCATTATAGGGCCCCAGAAATTGTATTGGGTTTAGGTTGGTCTTTTCCTTGTGATTTGTGGTCTATTGGATGTGTACTAGTTGAGCTCGTTACCGGTGAGTCCCTTTATCCAATTCATGAGAACTTGGAACATATGGCAATGATGCAACGGGTGAATGGGCAATCTTTTCCTAGGAAAATGATCAGCAAAATGTTCTATAAAGTAGAGCACAAACTAGGGAATTTGCCGACGGATTTGATGACCACTGTGGTAAGGCATTTTGATAAGACATCTATGGCATTACAATGGCCGGAACGGAACTATAAAGGAGAAATTGTAACAAAGGAAAAATCCATGAAACGCGTGATGGCAACATGCGACAGGCTAGATAAGCATATATCTACAAAACTACAAAGAGATTATGGTGAATGGCTCATAATAGATTGGGATTATACCCCCGAACAGAATTGGAGCATGATTGAATCCAAGTTTTATAATAGAACAATGAGGATAGATCGCGAAACCTTTCTATTCTGGTACTGGTTTGTAGATCTATGCCGAAAGATGTTTGAGTTTGATCCGACCAAAAGAATTACCGCAAAAGATGCGATGGATCATGAATGGTTTACCTACGGGATTTTAGATGAGGGAATATCCAGTTTTGGGCAAACCTAACATTATATCTGGATGATATATCTAATGGGAAGAAATGTGGTTATAAGGGTTGTTTCTGCGAAAGCCGATTAACCCGCCCGTTTTCTGGTCTTGTATATTAGGCTAAAGCTGTTTTCTAAAGGAAGGTAAAAGGTTCCGCTAGTTTGGGTTTAGAAGATACAATTTTAAAGAATACTGTACAGTTGTACAATTGTTATCTTCTTCATATTTGGCAACTTTCTCTGTTACATTACGCGTAATGCACTGATTATCGCTTGCTTCTATTGGGGAATTGTCATTTTAGATTTGGAGATATTATCACTTCAGCTCCACAGTGAGCTGTACCCGTCATCATCGTTGGATGTTGGTTAGAACAGCAATTTCTAATAGAGCTCTACTCGTCCAAGATTAACTTTGATGGGCTATTTTGTACTATGTTTGGAAGATGGCAAACCTCAGTGGAAATACGGAAGTGTTATAAACTGGCAGGTACCGAACGATAATCGATCATTATGTCTCATGTGATAGGAAAGCTGCTGGGGAAATTGATTAATAAGTATATATATATAGTGATGTACTATAAAGACTGGAGGGCCTGCTACATCGATTTGTATATTTATTCATGTGGTGAAGTCAGCATTCGTACTCATAATACAATTTTCAACTGGGCTTCTTTGCATCGTTAAAATCAATATGTTATTTTATTTGATATATGTACACTAATAACCAAGTAATACTTGACAACTGAAATGGAATTTCTTTCTTTATAGGTCATTAATATTTTGCGTGTACTGACACTTGCTTCCTGTGTGTGTATCTGACAGATGTGAAGGGTGTGTTTTGAACTTAATTAGGGAATCATGGTTACGCAATGTACGGCCTAGAATTCACGTCGAACATGATAATTCAGCTATATCGTACCACCAGTGCTTAGTTGCCGACTAAACCAACAGTGATGACCTGAGCTGCGGTGTTCCATTACTCTAAAGCCAATGACTGGGTAAAAAACACCATGATCTGGAAAGTCATGCACTCTGATCTCAACAGCGCTTGTACCTTGTCCCTTCGCAATCCAAGCCGAGGCTCATATTATGAGGTGAGTAGTTTATTCCCGTTATCTCCGCCGTTAGATAGCCTGGAAATATTATTTACCAGTTTTATATACCTATTTAATTAGATGGTATAGAAATGGCTAGCCATAAGAGTAAGTGTTACTTAGATCATAATTCGCATTTTGGGTTGTCACTGCTGACTTAACTAAGGATTCAGAAGATAGAGGCACACTTGGCCACATATTTGCGCACTTGTGTAGCGACCAGGACCGTCTTTCTCAGTCCCCACCGTCTGAGAGCATTGTAGTTAAGCAGACCAGACTGTAGCAAGGGCTCCACCGTTCTTTGCTTTATAGATATAAGCCTACTTTCGAACCTCTGGAGTGGTATATTCAGTTTTGGCTGCAGCTCCCTGAACATAGTACTTAATGCATGAACTGCCCCTTCATAGGAGATCTCCACTGTTCGGCATGTCCGTTGAATGTATATAGTCACTATTTCCCGCACATTATCGCTTGCAGAGGCAGCTATTTGCCTCAATGCAGAATAGCTTGGCAGACAATATGCACCTAGTTGATGTGCTGGAGCGGAGAGGCTGTCGTGGATATGTGTTCTGAAAACCTGGTACTTGTAAGCGAGCTTGGGCAGCCACTCATAGTTAAGTCGATAAAGTAAAGCCACTTGGTAAGATAGCACGTTGGATACAACATACTTACCAGCATACAGTGCCAGAAAGTCTTCCGGGGCATGTACGGGATAGGCGACCTTATTCTCGAAGTCAACCATAAACCTTTTAGTCCCATACTTTTCGAAGGGCACGGGTAGTCCAGCGCTATTGAACACTAGCGTATCATCGTTACCCAGTCCCAATACAGACGGAGTCATCACTCCAGGACTAGGGTAGCCCGTGTTCTGGGGTCGCAACCAAAACCATAACTGTTGCAGCCAGTAGTATGCTACCACCGTGGTGGAAGAGGTCAACAGCACCACTTGAAGGGTAGAAAGACTTCCGATTCGACTTACTGGATGCGTCGCGCGCTCTCCGTTGCCTGCAACGGGGTTGTCGCATTCACTATGTTCTTTCGGGACTGTAGACTCCTCGGAATCTGCCTGCACAAATGTGCTCTGTCCATATTCGCTCCCTTCTGCTTCGCTCTCCAGCCCGCCACCATTGTCCGCCGTATTCGGCTTGAAAACGCACTCAGATTCGTCACTGCTCGTATTGGAGAGCACGTCGTCAAAGTTTAGCGCATCTTCAATTACCTGGGCTTCTCCTATGTCACAGGCGTCTACGACTCGCACCACGTTCCATGCGCGGTCCAGCTCTCTGTTTACAACCGGCATAATCCAACCGCGTATCCTAATCTGTAAGCTTCTGTCCTGTGCCCTATACCGCCTGTCAGACAAAAATGGCTTCAACAGCACGCCGCCAGATTTCCTCTCTCTATATCTTGGGCCTTTACGATTCCTCGCAGGCTCTCGTATTGCGTTCCTATAAATCTCGCTATACACAACAGGCCTGCTAAGTCGCCAAAAGACTGTCCAACTCCTTAACTTCTTCAAGTGTAATATTGAAGGTGTACAAGTTCTATCAGTAGTTAGTTCGTAGCCCCCTTGCGCTTTATCTGAAACATGCCTCCAGCAGTATCGTTTGGAATGACCCTCGGTTTTGTCGCTTCTCGAGCGATAGCGCTAATGGCAGCGATCTGCGATGTCGCGTACCCCAGGACATAGTCAGAACCAGCCGGAGATCTGCGGTAGACCTATGACGAAATGACAGGGTTCTTGCCCGAGCCGTTTAGCTCCTTGACACGTTGATGTAGCTGTGCAACCCGCTCTGCCATGTCCATGAATAGCTCGAATTCTTCGATTACCGTAGCTACAATAGAATTGATCCCGGTTTTGGTTGGTTCCGCGTATTCTGTCGAATTCTCCTGGGAGCCGAACATATCGGAATCGAGGCCATTTACAGCGCTCTTGATGTCTGATAGCACACGAAAGTACTCGTCAAGACGTACCCTGTACAGCTGTATCTTCTCCTGGAAAAACTTCTGCAGCTCTGCAGAGGAAACCTTGGTCCCGGGGGTGAGCAGCTGGTTCAGGATGAGCGAGAAGCACTCAGAGTCCCGGATGTTGTCGTCGGTGAGAGCCTTGATGGCCTGAATACGCTTGAGATCTTGCTGCAGCGATTGTGTCGTAAGAGAATATGTCTTCATGATGAATTGCACGTCGCGCGGAATAGAGCTAATCAGCTCGAGATGCTCGTCTTCTTCTGCCCGCAGGTGATGCGATATGGCGACCTGGCGCTGGATATACTGGTCCAGCTGCTCGATCTCCTGGCGCACCTGGGGCGGCAAGTCGCCAATGCGCGTCATGGAGGTGATCGGAAGTTGGGCAATGGAATGTAACGCTGACGGCTGCGGCTGAGGCGCAGCCTGCGTGCCAAACAGGGCACCAGGCGCACCGCCGCCGGCACCACCAAAGAGCCCGCCAGTGGCAGCTGGCTTACTGCCAAATGCGCCGCCGCCCGTGCTCTGAGTGCCAAACAGCCCACCGGGCTTCGCTGTCCCAGTTGTATCCCTCCCGAAGAGCCCTCCGGAAGACCCACCGGCATTCTGCCCAAATAGACCCCCACTGTTCGACACGCCTTGTTGCCCGAAGAGCCCTCCGCCGGTAGCGGCGCCGCCTGCACCAGTCTGTCCGAAGCTAGTCCCTGTGGTCGCGCCGCTAGCTGTTGTCTGTCCGAAAAGACCTCCGCTCCCAGCCCCCGTCTGAGGCTGCGCAGCCGCCTGCCCAAAAAGTCCACTGCTACCCTGGGCCCCACCGGTTCCTGATTGATTCCCGAAGCTGAACATATGCTTTGATGGCCCGAGTGCTCTTGTTTTCCCGGTATGCCTGTGTAGTGCGCCTTCCATGCGCGATGCGCCAGCTCAAATTTTCTCTCCTGCATTGCATAACGTCGGAGAGAACACGAGATACAGCACTATATACAGGCTTCCATGGCCTGTTTAATCCACAGAGAGGTCTAAAAAGGCCTCTGAACCATTATAGAGATCAATTACTAGCTACATTTAATAGCACGTGACTAGACGTTACCCGCCCATCAGTCACTCTCCACGAAAGCACGAAATGTTTCTTGAAAGCCATTTTGCCACCTGCGCCGGTAGTTGATGAAAGTTCAATCAATAACAACATTCAACACAGGTGTTTGAACATCCGCAGACGGGCAATAAGTCAGGATGGGGATTCCAAAGTTTTTCCGTTATGTGTCTGAAAGATGGCCGAATATCTCGCAGTTGATCGATGGGACGCAGATTTCGCAATTTGACAACTTGTACTTAGACATGAACTCCATTCTACACACCGCAACACATGGCAATGAAGACGATATAAAGAAGCGTCTAAGTGAGGAGGAGGTATTTGCGAGGATTTTTGTGTACATTGATCACTTGTTCCACACCATCAAGCCACAGCAGACGCTCTACATGGCGATCGATGGGGTTGCGCCTCGGGCCAAGATGAACCAGCAGCGCGCACGTCGGTTCAGGTCCGCGATGGATGCAGAGACATCGCTCAATCGCGCGCGGGAGCGTGGTGATGAGATTCCAGAGGGCGAACCGTTTGATTCCAACTCCATTACGCCCGGAACCGAGTTCATGCACAAATTAACGACGAATCTAAAGTACTTCATCCACGAAAAGGTTTCTTCAGACTCTCTGTGGCAGAATAAAAACATCATTTTGTCTGGTCACGAGGTTCCCGGCGAGGGAGAGCATAAAATTATGCAGTATATCCGCACTCTCAGAGCGCAGCAGGATTACAATCCTAATACCAGACATTGTATCTACGGGTTAGACGCGGACCTTATCATGCTTGGTCTATCGATTCACGACACACACGTAGCATTGTTGAGGGAGGAGATTCTCTACGGGAGAGCACAAAAGCCAAAAGCGCTAGAGCAGCAAAACTTTTACTTACTACATCTTGCCATAATGAGGGAATACCTTGAGCTTGAATTTCAGGAGATCAGCGATGAATTGGAGTTTAAGTTTGATTTTGAGAGGCTCTTAGATGATTTCATCCTAGTTATGTTTGTCATCGGTAACGATTTCTTGCCCAACTTACCGGACTTGCATTTGAATAAGGGAGCATTTCCCGTGTTACTACAGACTTTTAAAGAGACGCTAAAACATTTGGATGGTTACATCAACGAGAATGGCACAATTAACTTTGCGAGGTTTTCGGTGTGGTTAGATTATTTGTCCAAATTTGAGCTGATGAATTTTGAACGTGATGATATCGACGTAGATTGGTTCAACAGTCAACTTGAAAATATATCATTGGAGGGAGAGCGGAAACGGAAGCGCATTGGCAAGAAGCTTTTGCTAAAACAGCAAAAGAAAATAGTTGGTGCTGTGAAGCCTTGGTTAATGAAGAAGTTTAGTGAGACGCTATCTCCAGATGTGACTGAGGAAGAAATTACTATGACTCCATGGTTAGAAAAAGACTTGGCGGAGAAGAATATAGATTTTTTGAAGGAATTTGCACTTGAATTGGGACTTATTGTAGTTCACTCTGATTCCAACGATACCTATACTTTCAAAATTGATCTGGACAGTTATAGCATGAATCAATCGGCGGAGGAACACCAGACTCGTGTAGCCGAACTAAGACGTTCGATAAAGAAGTTTGAGCAAGCCATTATCATTAACGATGAAGAGGAACTAGAAGAGGCACAGGAGAAGTACAATGAAAGGTTTATTCGTTGGAAAGACTCCTACTATAAGGAGAAGGTTGGCTTCTCTATCCATGATGAAGACAAACTTAAAGAAATGGCAAATAACTACATCGAAGGCCTACAATGGGTATTGTATTATTATTATCAGGGTTGCCCATCATGGTCTTGGTATTACCGTTATCATTATGCACCAAGAATATCTGATATCCGTAAAGGATTGGATGTAAATATATCTTTTTCATTGGATCAACCTTTTAAACCATTTCAGCAGCTTATGGCTGTCCTACCGGCAAGGTCAAAAGAACTGCTACCACCAGTTTACAGACCATTGATGTATGATGATAAATCACCGATCCTAGATTTATATCCAGCAGAAGTTGAATTGGATAAGAATGGGAAGACAGCTGATTGGGAAGCAGTCGTTAAGCTTAAGTTTGTTGACCAAGATAGATTACTCGCTGCAATGGCTCCTTTGGATGACCTGTTGACTCCAGAGGAAAAAAAGAGGAATATCGTTGGTACCGATCTAATTTTTGTTTTTAACCCTCAGGTGGATAATGTTTACAAGTCTCCATTGAAAGGAGTTTTTACCGATATTGCGAACAATCACTGTGTTGAAAGAGAATATGTTCATCCTTCCATGGAAGGTCGCAGCATTTTGTATGGACTTCCAGAAGGTGCTAAGTTAGGGACTTCAGCTTTAGCTGGATTCCCGACTTTAAAGAGCATTCCATTTAACGCCCAACTTGCGTACAACGAATGCACCATATTTAACCAGCCATCGAGACACCATTCAATGTTATTAACTATAAAAGATGTGTACCAATCGAGTAATTTGAGCGTCAATGATGTCGCGGAACGTTATCTTGGAGAAATCGTATACTCCAACTGGCCTTACATTAGGGAATCAAAAATGGTGTCAATAATTGACAATAACTACGTTTATATCGCCTCTGAAAAATGTAAGAAGAGCGGCGGTACCAGTGTCGTAAGAAAGCCTGCGACTCCCGAGGAGAAGAAGGCTTTCAGCTCGATGGTCAAGAACATTATTCACGGCTATTCGAAGAAGAAAGGTATTGTTCTCCCTGAAGTTCGTGCCATTGCTAGGGTGCTTCCAGTTACTGGGCTAATCAGACAACCGGATGGCTCTTACCAAAAGTGTTTCTCTAAAGTCGAGGAGTTATATCCTCTTCAATTGATAGTCGAGGATGTGGAGAATAAGGACGAGCGGTATATGGAGAGACCACCGCTTCCTATCGATGAAGAGTTTCCAACTGGTTCGCGTGTAATATTTTTGGGAGATTATGCCTATGGGGGTGAAGCTACAGTTGATGGCTATACCAGTGCTACGAGGTTGAAGTTAACCGTAAACAAGCAGTCGACGAAAGCAGAGCCTAATATTGGCAAACGCAGAGCGGAAATGGACAGAAAGGCAGTCCACTACTGGCCATCCTTTGTAGTTGCGAAAAGATTGGGGCTCCATCCACTTTTCTTATCCAGAATAACTTCCCGTTTCTTGATCGAAGTTGACAATAGATCAGTGAATGTTGGCTTAATGGTAAAGTTCCCAGCTCGCGATGAAAAAGTTTTAGGCTATGCGAGGAAAAATAGGGAGTCATGGGAATATTCAAACTTAACTCTCCAATTGGTGGACCAATATAGGAAGAACTTCCCTGACTTTTTCAATGCTTTAATGAATGTGGATAAGAAGATACCGAAATTGAAGGATCTTCTTTCAAGACGCAATGCAGAGGAAGCAAGTGCTATGTTGGCGTCAATTACGGCATTCATAAAGGACGCCCGTCAATCATTCGTCATTGTGCCCCTAGAGAGTGACTCGTTGACCAAGGCTTCTATACAGGCTGTTGAAAAAGAGATCATGAGGATTGCAGACTTGCCAGATCAGTCTGAGAAGCGCCAGTTGGCAAAGGTGCCGAGAGAAGCTATTCTGGATCCTCGTCAGTCATTTGCGTTGTTGCGCACTCAGAGGTTTGACTTAGGTGACCGTGTGATTTACGTGCAAGATTCTGGAAAGGTGCCATTGTTTTCCAAGGGTACTGTGGTCGGATACACGACAATAGGTTCAAGAATATCTATACAAGTTTTGTTTGACCAGGAGCTTGCAGCTGGTACTACATTTGGTGAGAGATTGCAAACCAACAGAGGGATTGGTGTGGACTCCTCTTGTTTATTGAACATCAGCAAGCGTCAGTTCATCTATCACTCAAAAGCTTCAAAACAGTATACTGATAAGGCCGCCAAGAAAAAACAAACTAACGTACGGCAACCACCAAAGATCACTCCTGAACAACGGAGGAAGAGAGTAGAGGAAACCAAAAAGCAACAGGCACATGAAATGCTAAACCGTATCCGGAATGAAAATAGTTCTGTTCCCGACAATTCCAATCAGCTTTCAGGCACAAACTTTGCGAATGGCATAAAAGGTCCATCGATTATCATGAATACTCAGGTACCATTAAACACCGTCGGCAAAAGCGTTGCCAACAATGTTTATAACGCTGTTGTAAGTCAACTAGCAAACCCAGCTATGGATCAGAACATTCCCTTTGGCCTACAGTCTGCGCATATGATGGCGAATCATATGCCACATTCAGGTATAGTTCCGCTACCACCGAACGGTATGGTGCCTATGCACCAGCCGGTAGTCTTCGGTTTCCCACCCCATGGAGGGGCACCGCCCAACATGCCTGTGAGTAGAGACTTTTCTCGCCCAAGCATGGTTCCACAAGCGTTCCACGTTAATGCAATTGGTAACATCACTAACCCGCCAGTAGACGAAGCATCGACTGCTGCTATGAAGAACTTGATACATCCGCAGAGGCAGGATAAGAAGGAGGCCGGGAGGTCGCAGTACTCAGGTCGCGGGAGGAAGGGCCCTTACCGTGGGAATCACGCGAAGAAATAAGCAACATTACATGTTTAGCCCTTCTTTTTGCAAACGTGAGTCCCTTCCTGGACCCTAAGTTCTATGTATTTCTCTTTAATAGGGTACATAAAAAATACCACTCTATCTTATCTAGTTCAACCTCATCAATAACATTCGTTAAACGGTGCGTGTGTCATAGGTGTCAGTAATCCTGTTGCGCGGCCATCTGCTGCGCTTTTCGCTCTGCAAGCTCCCCTTGCTTTGCAAACCACTTCTGCTCGAAACCATTTGAGCGATCTACTCCGTCCCAGCGCCATCCAGGAGCTATCTGGAACCTGTTTTCAGGCCATGCTTTGTTGTAAAGCTTTCTCCCCAGTGGAGAGAGCTTGTATGTGGCGGCCGAGGACTCAGCAGTGAACTGGGCCGCAGGGTCATCCCTACGAATCTGCTCGCCTTCACAACGTGCGGGCCGCCAATCTGGATTCCGTAGCTGATGTAGCTGTATGTCTCCCATGTTCATCTCTCTGCTCTTATTTTGCTGGAACCGTTCGCGTAGCTTGTCCGCCCGCTCACGGTCGCGCATATATGTAGAGTAGTCCGCAATCTGGGCACCGGAGCTGTCCCGGAACACAGTCTCTTTATTGACTGCTGCCGCAGCAGCTTCTCGCTGTGCTTCTCGCTGCTTTTTGCCAATCTGTTCCGCAACCTGCTCTGCCGATTGCAGGCCTGCATGCGCTCCCGAACTCATCTTGACCTCATTTGGCTCTTGCACCTCACTTGCAGGCTTGAATTCGGTAAGCTCATTGGTCTCCAGATTCTTAAATAGTCCTGTTCGTTTCGCTTTGGCCTTTATATCCGTTGCATGGCCCGTCGGCTTATTGTTGGTGAAGACTAACTGTTCGGCAGAATCGGTGATACTAACATTGGACACTTTAGCTTCGCGTTTGGAGCCATTCCTTGACTTGGCTGCTCTCTTGGGACCATAAGCCTCGGTTAGGTAACTGTTCAAGGACATACCGGTCTGTATCGTTCGTCCAGAACCAGACTGTTGATGGATTTTGATGTCGGTCGAGAGTGATGAGCTACGAGAAAGTCATGATTTGATAGTGAACAACCCTACCGCATGTAACAAGGTCTCGTACCAATGCTGGTACAAGAGGGTCCACCTAGCACTCAACAATATGAGATCAAAGATTGGCTGCGGGGTCTTTCATGGGAACATCTTGTCTCGCTGCAATATGATATCGCAGATGAACTGGCTAGGCGGGTACGCGAGATGAAGCTCGCGAGCGGGCTGTCCAAGGATAAGGAAGACCATACTGAGGAGCTTATTTCGACACAAACATCTGCCACGGAGGCCGTGCAGCCGCAGACTGGCTATCTACATATGGGCGCGCCATCTACGTTTCCCGAGGGAGATGGCGACTCTCAGCCGTTGATCCCCGGCACCTTAGAACTACGAAACAAGCACTTTGTGCTTTCAAGTTCGCCACTAAAGAAGGAGCTTCCAGAGAGCCAGAACAGCCAGAACAGCCCTCGCCGCAATTTAAGGTTGCTGCTCGGTCCGCGGCTGGCGCCGAAACAGTCCTCGCCCACAAAGAGCCCAAGACGCTCGCCGACAAAAGAGGTAAGCACCCCCCGTGCGAAGCAGACACAGGAGGCTCACGAGCCTATAGATGAAGATGAAGCGGAGCAGATCAGTGATTCAGAGGGCGATCTGAGCTGGGATTCGAAGCTGCCAGACGTTCACGAAGGCCAGGAGAAACGTGCCAAGATTGACTTCAATACCAACCCCATAGCGAAGCGCCCATGGATATATGAGGACTTTCAGGCTAATCATGAGGTGCTGGAGGAGCTCAGTAAAAAGCGGCTGAAGGATCACCGGCGAAATGTGATGGATGGCCTCGCAGGACTGCCCAACAAGCTCGGCGGGGAGGCCAACTACGATAGTAGCTTCGACGAATCATTCCCGATGTACGACAACTTGAGGCATAGGTCGAAGTCTCCTCCGGGGTATGGCCGATTAGACTTTCCGACTACTCAGGAAATACAAGATGACAAACGGAAAGCACAGGATATGATATATCAGCGCACAAAACACCGGTTTAAGATGGCGGTGCAGCGGAAAATCCCCATATTCGAAAGGGAATACTTCTTCAAGAACCCGCAGTTGAACACCTGGGTCGACAATGGAGAGATCTCTTGGTCCAAAGAAGAGCTGCAAATCTTCAAGAGGACATAAAGCAAACTACGGCTTGGTCCGCAGAGTCGTACATCTACAGGCTTGAAACTTTTGTTGCTGCCTACTTACGATAAGTGTGGCATTATATGACATCTACTTATTTCGGCAGCGTTTAATTCCAAAAGCCATCCAATTCTACGAGTGACCTTCGCTGGACTGAATAATGTAATTTTCGGCATCTGTATCGTCATCATCGTCATCATCGTCATCATCATCATCATCATCATCATCATCACCGCCATTAGCAGTAAGCCGAACGGCATTAGCTGATGACGTTGAATAAATAGTTAGTTATAATAAATAGTGGCACTTTGGAAAGTCAGTGCTTTTTATTCTTCATTGCGTTTAATTCATCATGGAACTGCTGGTATGTGTTGAAATCGAAGTGGGCAAAGTTGTAATCCAGATCCATGAACGCCTTCGCTACCTGGCAACTTTTGTAGTAATAATTCAGGAAGCTGCTGCTATATGGATCGATGTTTGGACCATAAAGGCGAGAGGCCCACTTATTATTGCCCACATGAGGCTCTAGTTGATCGGGGAAAAACGCACTGACTGTTTTGTTTATTGGAGCAAGAGCGCCAACCGGCTCTCTAGTCGGTCTGTGAGTCGTAGAATCATCGTACCTAGGCGCTGGGAAGAGATTGTGAAATATTTCGTAGGCGGCCAGTGTAAACCCAAACTGTGGTGAGGATCTTAAAACTCTGGCAGGCCCTCCTTTGAAAAAGCTCTTGATTCCTTCCTCTTTCAATATGGTTCTCGCGGCATCCCATATTCCGTTGTAGACAGATTCACCTTTCTTTGGATCAATCTGTAACCTTGTTTTGATAACATCGAAAGGTGTAGTCAAGAATGCCGCCGGCATCCCTGCTAGACCACCGGATACAAGTAACTGCCACGTATTGAGCTTATTGCGTTTGTCAGAATCCTTGGGGTCAAAGTTGAAAACATTACTTTTAATGTGAGCATAGGTGGGGAAATATATTGCAGAGAAAGGAATATCTCTTAATAAGCAGGCGCCGGCTCCCCGGTATAAACCAATAAGTCCGAGGTTTTTGATCACCGATATTGCATTGACGCTATTACGGGCTGCGTCGGCAACATAGTCGGACTTAACCTGAAGCCTGATCTTTACAATCTCTAAGGGATTTGTGAAAACGACCTGGCAGGCACCCGCTGTAGCTCCAGAGATTATCTCACAGGGAAGAGACAGCTTCCCGTCCCTACCAGCAAGAGTTGCACGCATATGATCATTTACCGTTAGCTTGATAGCCTTTTCAGGTGCGACGCCGATTAACTGAGGCCCCAATCCAGAATACAATCCTCTAACGCCTTCCTTCGATAGTATTTTAAGAAGGCAGTCGATCGAATTTTTATACTTCGAGAAGTCTCTCTGGGCTTGCATTCGTGTCTTCACCATATCGATTGGATATACAACCATAGCACCTATGCATCCCGCTACCGAACCCAACGTGAAGTTATAGATAGAATCGAATATCGGGTAGAAATATAAGTTCGAGCTCCGTGATTCACTCTCAATGCGCCGCAGCTCCATGTGATGAACCAAGTCGTTAAGGTAGTTCGGATTGACGATCTTCATTATATCTTCCAAGGTCAAGGCTTCGTTAACATACTCGTCTGACAGCCCATTAGTCTGGACTGATTTCCGCTTTTTGAAATGTAACCACTCAAAACTAGAGAGAAAAGAGCTCCATGAGAACACACTTCGCCAGTCGGTAGATGATATCTGCTGTTTAGTATCACCAGCATCTGCTTGTATGATATTCTCGAAGTCATCGTTGAATTTTTCAAGGCTTTCATTATGCAACGAAGATGCAGCATTCCCATTTATGTACTCGTTGTGGATGAAGCTGTCTATCTCCGAATCTCTATGATGGTATGAAAGCTCAGGATTATTCTGCCGTGCGTTGTTCAAGTAGTTTAGCTTTTTAGAGTTAGTTACAATAGAGAAGAGGAGGGATATCTGCGCGGGCGAGAACTCAATAATGTTGTTGATCTTATTGTACTCCGTGTTCATAAACCTCAACAGATCCTTCCTGCTGATATGCTGCTCCCGAACATCACGATCACTGAATTTATGAACTTCCGCGTACCGGTGGACAATTTGGTTGAGAAGATCAAAGTTTTGTATCAGGTAGAACAAGTCTCGAAAGACGTTGTAATTGATGTGGTTGTTATCACATTTAGCGCAGCTAAGGGTCGACATGTTCAGCGAGTTGAATATATCCGCTGGGATTTTGTGCGAGTAAAAGAGCCGCATGAGATAGACAAGCTGATTCTTGCTGATAGTCATAGAGTTGGTACGGTGGTCCAGCTGCGATAAACAGTGGAAGCCCAGCAGCAGCTTTTCCGACTTCAGGTCATTCTGCACTATTGATATCAGCGAGTTCAAGGTGATGTGGGGTCCGTTCTGCAATAGGCCCCGCGGGTAGAACTGGTACCATTTGAGCCAACGGAACTGCTTCCAGTCGAGAAACAGCTTGTTGTTAACGATAAAATCGTCGCGTACACAGCTGTGCAGTAGCCGCAGAGTGGCTTGGAACTGCTCTAGGTCCAAGTAGAGCTCGTCGAACGAAAGAAAGCGGTTACCGTAGTTGATTGACTTGACCGAGGGGCCGTAAGCGCGCTCCCGTGCAGCGTCAAATTTCCGAAAAAACTCATACAGGATGATAAAGTGGTAGTTGTCATATTCTAGCACGTTGTTGAAGTAGAACCAGTCGTTCACATTGAGGTAGCCCTTGTTATTCTCATCGATTGCAAAGAAAATGCACCCGAACACTGTGTTCGGTATCTGGTTCAGGTTAAAGCAGTGATCCGTGAACTTCGAATAGAACGACCGTGAGTTCGAGATGAGGTCCACAAAGTCGTCGAACAACAAAACCTTCTCATTACTGGCTACGTGGCCCCCAACAACCCCCCCGTGCTCATAAGACGCCCGCAGCCGTCTTTCGTCTTGTCGCAGAGGCGTGGCGTAGGCATTGAATATGGCCAACTGTCGTTTCTTCTTTACAGTACTCGCGCTAGACAATTCCATCATTAAATTTAGCTCCAAGCGTGATCATCGGTCGTGTGTCTCGGCAGATACTGTTGCTGTACTTATCCAGAGTGTTATGAAGCTATGCCAGCGCACGCCTTTCCTTGGTAATATACAATTTTACCAGTCTGCTCGTAAGGTTTCAACGCAGTGAAAAATTTCGCCTGGGCGCGGGCAAAAAGCTTATGCGATGAACAGGTCATTCGAACAGTCAACGGGGCATGGAGCCAATGCGCCGATTGGGCGAGGCTGGGGCCAGCGACTGTATTTTCGGTGCGTTCTTCTGCCCAGCCATGCGGGGCCGGAGGCGGATTTGTGCACTGTGCGGCACAATGCGGCTGGCCGCACGGCGAATTGTGTCATCTTCAGTGTTTGAGGCGCGGCAAAGCGCCGCAGTAGCCACTGCCGAAAGTTAGACATCGGGGATACAACATGCAATCAATGTACACACTATATAAGCACAAGCGGCTACGGGTCGCTGGGCTCCTGCGACGAGCCCTGCTCGTGGTGCAGTTCGTGCCCCCTGTGGATGCGCAGGTGACGGTTGAGATTACTCTTGACATTGAATGACTTGTTGCAGTTGGCGTAGTCGCAGAGATAGGGCCGGATATCTGCGTGAATCAGTAGATGAGTATTTAGAGATGTTTTGCGGGTGAACTCCTTGAGACACACCGGACAGGTTTTGCTGTTGAGGGCCATCAGCGGAGACAATGCCGGCGGCGAGCCGAACGGCGACGGCCGCGCTGCAGGCGCGTCGCCGTCGGCGGCCATCGTGTACTCCTGTTCCCCCGCCGTCCCGCCGTCCTCGGCGCTGCTCTGTCCAGGGTCCTCCAGCCGCGTCCATGGGTAGCTCTGTACAGGTCCCGTAAATGTCTTCTTCGGCTCCTCGGAATGCAGAGTCGGTAGCATCTTGGCCGCCGGGACGCCGCGGGCTAAGCACCAAGCGCGCTAAATATATATCCGTGCAGGTACGCCCGTACGAAGCTTCTTTCACACATCCAAATATACCTTACGGTGTGCTCTGCGGCCGGGGCGTTGCCCAGCAGACACTTCTGCAACTCTACACGGTTCGGCCATGCTTTGTTCCGCGAACACTGCCAAAGAAAATAGGCACTGAAAATAGCAACCTCTCTGTTGGGTCAGTCAAACCGGAACAGTGACTTTATCTGCCTATGAGTCGTCTGGCTTGTCATTTACCCAGATTCCGGCCCAGCTTTCCGCATTCCCTTAAACCCTTTACTCAAAATCGGTTTACTAGCTTAGCGCTCGAGCGCCAAAGACCGTTGCACGATAGCGATCCGTGCGACAAACGGAACAGCTAGAGAAATGCCTGATTTGAAAAAAATACGTACCGGGTCAATCCTGAAATGAGAGATCCAGCCGTCTCGAGCGTGCCGGAGTTTGCTTTTAGTAGACCCTAGTGGATAGGCAAGCTCCGGATTCGGGCCTTTGCACGTGGCGTAGGCGCACGCAAAGAAATTGTGGGCGATGGCAGTGAACACGTAATGCTGCAGCAGAAATTGGCTGGCAGTGCTGATCTACGTTTGGCAACTTCGGGGTACTGGCCAGACAATATACCGTCATGTAAACTGCGCATCGAGAGTTGCGTTACAGAGCTTTGTGGGCTTGGGTGTCGGGTAGGACCGCTAGGGGGCTGCCTTCCGATGGCCGGCGCATCGCACGGGTTTAATTTGCTTTCGAGCGCGATGCGGCAGGATGTATTAGGGACAGGGCTGCCTTTACCTGGGCGAATTTCGTGGGATTGATGCTGGAGGCCTCTTGTACGGTTTTCGGGACACAGTTGGGCGGATAATGATCCACTGGGCCTCAGACGAAGGGGAGGAGCAAACTGCAGCCACACAGGGTCTTGTTGTCGAGGCATTGCGCGATGAACGCGTGCCGTCCCGAAAACCACGCACACGCTGACGGCTAATACCCGGGCTGCTAGCTACATATTGGAGGCCAAAACAAGAAGCACTGCAGGGAGCGCAGGTGGACGAGGGACAGAAGGACATTGGATCTTCGACTAGACAACAGCGGTCATATAAACCATGTATCTACACCTGTACTATAGGCCGGGGCAGCAACGCCCACCGGCAATAGCAGAGTCAGCAGCAGGCTCAGGAACAGTTTCGCTTGTGTATTCGCTCATGCCTATAGAGGTTGCTTTTAACGTTGAATGTCTTGTTACAAGTTCTATAGGGACATCGGTAGGGTTTTGCCTTTGTGTGTATGAGCATATGGGTCTGCAGCGACGTCTTCCGTGTGAAGCTCTTGCGGCATATAGCGCACGTTTTGCCCGAGACTTTATGGACACTATTGGCTGGGTCAGAAACCCCCTTGCTGAGCTCACAGCTCAGCGTGACATCTTGGAGGGCCAGTGAGACAAGTTGGCCCTCGTATAACCGTTGACTACCACCCAGGCTCAAAGCTCCGCCGCGTAGGGTGGCATCCGTCTCTTTGTTCTTGCCAGCGAGATCAGGGTTACCGCCCCCCCGAGCGCAGGGAGCAAGCGAAGAACCTACAGCAAGTCCTTCGTCCTGTGAGGCTACCGGTGCCTCGAATTTCACTGTCCATGGAAAACTGTGTAAGGGTCCCGTAAATATTGTCAGTGTCTCTGGTACCTGGTACGTGTGAGGCATGGACGGACCACACGAACGCTCGTGCTGCTATGGGGAACGGATCCGACTTGGTTGAAATGCCCCAGATATATATGCTGCCTGGGAAGTCTTGGCCGCTCGTCGAGCAGGCGGGAGTTCGATCAGTTTAATGTCCGTCTCGGGGACGCTCCGCTGGAACCATGAGCCATATTGTGGGCAAGAACGCAAGACAATAGTTCCTACCAAACTAGAGAAGGTCGCTTGCTCCGCACCTAGTTGTCGGTGCAGGGACAATTGCTTCGGCGCCCCGTAACGGATTATGGAGTCTTGCTGCATCCAATACCGCCCGTGCCCACCGTCGCTGGCGCCATGAACGAGCGTTCGCGGGGAGAAATGCAGCACCTCCGACAATGAGCGTCAAAAGAGTGGCGGCTTCACCTTGCACAGGCACGCGCTATTGTCCCACGCGGGTTACCGGCGGCGATACTGGCTGGCCTGCCAGAACCCGACGACTGCACGGCAATGCCGCATGGAGCGGAAGCTGCTTTGGAAGCTCGCAACAGCTGCATTATGTGCAACCGCCACATGTGTCAGGCCATATTATGTCCGAATGCGGCCACACGGGCGCTGCGAGGTGGTAGTGCATTTGTCCCAGCAGATGCTGACGCAAGATCTTGCCTGTGCCGGCATTCTGGCGCACGGAGTGTTATCTTGAGAAGGGCATCGCAGCAAACCTCGATTCTGGGCCTTAGACACTTAGGATAGAATCCTAAACACACCTACATGTGCCATCTATACTTCAGCAGACAGTCCTTTGGTTGCTGTTGCGACTGTGAATCGCCCGGAATTTTTCCGTTTGACAAACGTTAATCTTCGAGTAGCTTAGATAATACATTTGGACAGGGCGAGATCTAGCAGATCTCGACAGCAGCGGACTGTGACAACAGCCAGCTGGCTTGTGACACGTTCTGGCATTTCTTCCGAGGACAAGTAATTAACGCCATAGCTATCTAGATGTGGTCTGGCATTTGGGGAATCAATGTGAAACGAAGATCGACTCCACATATGGGATCCATAGCCGGGGCTATTGGCCTGCATGTCAATTGCGCGACATGCACGATCGCTAGAACGTGCTGCGGACTAGCGGCGCTCAGTTGGCAGAAGTAATTCGAAATCTTCAGAAGCCGGCACAAGCGGCAAGACCGCATGGTGGCAGGGTATTTTTGATAGCAACAATTCCCGCGTAGAGTGCGGGATGCGGCGAGAGATATAAATACGGCACACACATGGGCTACTGCGGCGGACTCTGCAGACCATGATGGGACCGGCTCAAGAGGGTGCAGTTGTGAGCCTCGACCCGCCCGATAGGCAGATCGGCGAGGAGCCCGCGTGGGAGTCATTTCTTGACATACTAGAGGACAGCTACACTCCGTACGTCGGGCCGTTCCAGAGCTTCCCTTGGACCCAGAGCTTGCCGCACGGAGAGGACAGGGGCTTGACGCCGCCATTGACGCTCAGCCTGGGCGCACCGCTTGTGTGCGCATCGCTGGCGGATGCCAGACCGCTTTCGGAGAAGACCTGTCCCATTTGCAACAAGACGTTCACACGCAAGGTCTCGGTGGCCATCCACATGGTTGTGCATACCAATCTGAAGCCCTATGCCTGCGACTTCCCCGGGTGCAAAAAGAAGTTCAACGTCAAGGGGAACCTGCAGCGGCACACGAAGTCCCACCACCTACACGGCCACTCGCGCCTGCAGACAGGCCCTCCCGCTGCCGCACCCAGCAGCACCAACAGAGTTGCTGCCGGGCCGCGCCACAGCCCTTAACGCCACAGCTGATGCCATACCCTTGTACTACTATGTACGCCGTGCGGGATTCGGTGTTTGGGCCTCCTGTTTTCCGCTCTGCGCAGGCATTTTGCCAGGCGGTACATGCACCGTTTCTGTACCGGCTTTCGCAATGTCCTATTTACCGCATCAACACAAGTATGCAATATTGGCAAGAAGTCCGCTTCCACCGACCGCTTGCAACTTCGATTTATCTGTAACCGCCGATATAATCTATCCGGGATGGCATTCCTGGATACAGCAATGTCTTCTGGGCATATAGACATCCAGAAGAACTTTGCCCTACGCCGACCGCAGCCTGCCACAGAACCGCGCACCCTCAACCCTGTTTCAATTGCTATATCTTGCCAGTAGCAACGAAGATCTCCGCTGCCAACGGGCAATTATATAATTCGGCGTATAATGTAGGTCAGGCAAAAGATAGGGGCAAGTAGGGGCTTTCCACTCCATCGAAAGGCCCTGCTCTGTTTCTACAGAGACAGTGCAGGCTCTGACCATACGGCGCCTGTGCCCCATTTGCAGCACGTCCTGCCTTCTGGACACGCCGGTTCTGCCGGGCGTGCGTGCAACGGGCTGGAGCCCCCAGGGGTGGACGTCGCCATATGGTGAACAGGTACGCAGAGATCAGAATAATGTGCATATTTCCAAAAGAAATACATGCCAGTTAGAGCTGGGCGCTGGCGAAGGCTGATGACTTTCCCCTAGGCACAGCGTCGAGCTCCACAGCCTTTCACTTGTTGCCAAAAGGGGGGCTGCCCCAAATGGGAAGCAAGCGTAAATCTGGAGAGTCCATTTTGCGTTCGGAAGAGCGCGGTTAGCAAGGCACAGAGATGAAAAGTGTTCTGAGCAGCTGTCATGGGGCGGCAAATTATGCATGCCCGCAGCAACGGCTCGGGCGCGGCCTCGCACGGCGGGCACGTGCGGCAGCGGCGAGAGCGACGACTGTGCCCCCCGCCCTCGGATATCCACCAGCAGCGGTGCCCCGCGGGCGGGCGCCCTGCCGGCGCCACGCGGACGCGAAGGTCAGCTTACCAAAGGCCGCCGCAGGGTCAAGGCTGTGTGGGACACTCAGTCAGTATGAATAACAATTACATAGCGGGCGTTTCACATGCCCAGGGCCACGCCTTCGTACTGTGCGGAGGTGTTGATGTAGTCGCCCGAAACCAGGTCGTCGGCATGCGTCGCCATCCACGCGAGTAGCGACTCGCACTGGGCGACCACGGTGTGGCAGCTTTTCTCGTCCATCGTCGTCCCGCAGATGAGCTCCGGCATCATACTCAGCAGCCGCAGCAGATGCACCCCCCCGTAGACCGCGCTCGGGCGCGGCTCCGGCGGCGCCGGCAGCCCGCTCGCTGCGGGCGCGGCGCCACCGCACGCCTCGTCGAACTGCAGCCGCTCCAAGCGGTACAGCAGCAGGTGCGACAGACACTGGTCGAAGTACAGGTGCACGCCCTCCACAAACTCGTGCAGCAGCGTCTGCGCCACCGGCGACGCAAGCTGCGCTGTGCGCTCGCGGTAGTACGCGTCGAGGATGTCGCCCACCGTCGGCGCGCACGGCAGCGCCACCAGCTTGCGCTCCTTCGTGATCCGCTCCCAGTCGTCCACCAGCAGCGCCTTCAGCTCCACCGGCATCCGCACCGCCAGCCGCGGCCCCTGCGCCGGCGCCGCCGGCGCCGCGGGCGCCGGTGACCGCTCGCGCTTGCCCGGCCGCGCCTTCGCCCGCTTCGCCGCCGCAGCCGCAGCCTTCGCGTCCTGCACCAGCTGCCGCTTCAGCGCCAGGTTCTCGTCGTTGTATGGCCGGATCCGCTCCTGCCCCACCCACTCGTCCCACGTCGACTTCCACCCCTGGTAGTGCACAAACCAGTGCTCCCGCCCGCGGCTCTCCGCCGGCAGCCCGTCCTCCTCCTCCAGCGGCACCCCCGTCCGCGTGCGGTCCCGATACGTCTGGCTCGCGGGGTCGTACACCCGCAGGACCCGCGCCTCGTACAGCAGCGGCCCGTGGTAGCACAGGCACTTCCCGTCGATCTCGAACGCCATCGCTGTGTCTCGCGGAGAGGTTGTCGCCGCCCGACGCGCCTCAAATTTTTCACCATCGGAACGCGCCCCACACATGCCACGACACTGCACCGCCTTCCGCAGCACCTCTACCGGTCCAAACATCGCCGCCCCGCGTCCCGCCCGCTCTCCGGCCTTGCAGGCCACGCCCGTGGCCTGCCACGCCGCCCGCCCGTGTCACTTTGTACGAAACCCTCGCCTGCCCCACGGCCTCTGCGTGCCCGCGTGTTCACGGCCGGCCGGCCGCTGCCGTCCGCTGCTGGCCCCACGCCACTGCGGTAGCCGTGGTAATTCCGTCTGGCCTTCGAGCAACCTGTCCGTTGCGGCCTTTGCAGTTGCAAAAGATTTTCATGTTGGCATGGTTTTTGTTTGCGTTTCTTTCTTTGTTCCTCACCACTTTGGACTGGGGTCAGACAACAGAATTTGGGCTGCGTCAAGCTTTGGAAGCAGGTAGCAGCGACTAGTATTGGGTTGTGTAGGGTGCCACAGGACTCGGACGGGTGTGCCAGTTTGAGCGGGCAAAATAGAGTACAGCCGGTTTCAGCAAGAGACAGGCGGATTCGACGGTGTGGCGAGGGCAGCGAAGACAGCGCTTGCTAGAGGCAGCGACAAGATGGGCAACCGGGGGTCGCAGCACGTGGTGGGGATCCACTACGCGGTGGGCCCGAAAATAGGCGAGGGCTCGTTTGGGATTATCTTCGAGGGCGAAAACATGATGGAGGGCGGGGACGCGGGCCGGCGGCCGGTGGCGATCAAGTTCGAGCCGCGGCGGTCGGACGCGCCACAGCTACGGGACGAGTTCCGCGCGTACCGGATCCTTAACGGGGTGCGGGGGATTCCGCGGGCGTACTACTTCGGGCAGGAGGGTGTGCACAACATCCTCATCATCGACTTGCTCGGGCCGTCGTTGGAGGACCTCTTCGAGTGGTGCGGGCGGCGGTTCAGCGTCAAGACGACGTGCATGTTGGCGAAGCAGATGATCGAGCGCGTGCGGGCGATCCACGGGCGGGACTTGATTTACCGCGACATCAAGCCGGACAACTTCCTCATCTCGGAGTTCCAGCGGGAGGTGGCGGCGGGCGAGGTGGTGCGCGGCTGCGCGGCGACGGCGGGCGGGGACGCGAACTTGATCTATGTGGTGGACTTCGGCATGGCGAAGCAGTACCGTGACCCCAAGACGAAGCAGCACATACCCTACCGGGAGCGGAAGTCGCTCAGCGGAACGGCGCGATACATGTCGATCAACACGCACTTTGGCCGCGAGCAGTCGCGGCGCGACGACCTCGAGTCGCTCGGCCATGTGTTCTTCTACTTTTTGCGCGGATCGCTTCCATGGCAGGGCTTGAAGGCGCCCAACAACAAGGCGAAGTACGAGAAGATAGGCCTAACGAAGCAGAAATTGAAGCCGGAAGAGTTGATCTCGGAGAATATTCCGGTGCAGTTTGCTGAGTACTTGAAGTACTGCCGCTCGCTTCGCTTCGATGAGGAGCCAGACTACGACTACTTGATTTCTCTAATGGACTCCGTCATGCATGATTTAAACATAGAAGATAACCAGCACTATGACTGGATGGACTTAAACAACCACACCGGCTGGAATATAGCCGTTAATAAGCGTGCGAACTTGCACGGCTATGGCAATCCGCACCCCCGCAACAATAACCACACAACCAGCAACCTCCATCAGCAGCAGGTGCAGGGTCAGGCGCAACTGAAGCAGCAACCCTCCTCACCTTCTTACCATATGCAATATCAGGAACATTCACACAAATACTCCAAACTCCATAGGTCGCATTCCCAGAGTACGCCACATAGAAACTCCCAGTCGGGCAAGAACCGTGTGGAACTTTCTACGGGGAGCAATGAGATACTCACCAATCACCCGTCAGGGAAACAAGCAGTTGCTGTGCAATCATACGACGCGTTCGGGAAGCGCGTCACGAGATCTGGGCAGCAGAACCATATAGAACAGGACTCCCTTACCGATGCCGGATTTTTTAGTAGGATCTGCTGCTGCAGGTGGTGTTAGCTTTGGTGCAGGTGCAAAGAGGGAGGGCTTTCTGCTTCCACTGCTACGATAGGGGTGCTTAAGATGGCTGTTACGCCTACTACTATAACTTCTACTTTTACAACTACTTTTCTACTACTACTGATGCTTTTGTATGAAGTGTTTTACTGGATTTCATCATTGAATATCCCACTCTTGCTTGGCCCATCCATGTGCTTGACTGCCGGCTACGATGTGCAGAATTTCACACGAAATCCCGGGCGGTCTATCTTGTCTTGGATCCAGCTTCTACCATGCACTCTCGAGTACAATGCAGAGATAAAATCCACTGAGTTACTAGGCAGCAAATCTGATTGTTAGAGTAGGATTGGAAGTCGACGCAATCGAGTGGATTATCGCAATCGCCCCTGTCTCATAATCCTAGCACATCATTCAGCTGCAAACTGCTCTCGTTTACTGCTCTTGGTACGGCTTCTTCAGAGCTACCGTGACTCAATTGAAATGTGTCTTCATTTTGTAAATCACGTTAGGGTCACGAACGCGCCAAGCAAACAAACAGTCAGTCGCGAGCACCTGCTCTCGACAGGAAAGAAGCATATGGCTAATCGTTATAACGCTATGCCAAAGCATACCTAAAATTACATAAAGGGCCATCGCCGTCTACATATACATAAACACATATACATAGTACTGCATGTGGTGCTGTGCAGACGAATGCCAGAATAAACGTTAATATAACAATAGCAAATTAAAACAACGAATTAAAACAATTAATCATTATGTTTGCCTTATGGATTGCCCATCTGGGAGAAATTCTATCCTTGAATGTTACAGGAATGAGAATTAACTACGAATGGTCCACTTCGGCGTGCAGATCTAATGACATGAAACCGCTGCCAAAAATATCATGATGCAACTCTTCGAGCTGAGCTCTTTCCACCAATGTTGAGTCCGATGATAGACTAGAATCGGACTCCACAGCATGGCTCACAGCAGACGGCGCCAAGGTCTTTATCGGAAGTTCTGAATGACGCCGTAGCTTGTTCTTGGACGGTGCAATATAGCATTTTGCATCTTGTACTTTGTGCACACCCAATTCCAATGCATCCAGGGTGATCAGTGTCCCGTCACCTAAGAACTGTAAGTGCAATCTGCCTAACCTGCTAGACGAGCTCCTAACTGAAGAGTTCCGTTTCGAGGAAAATTCAGTGTCGGGAGCGACAACAATATTACCACACTGGATAGTTGTAGAACAGTCGTCCGCGGTCTTGATCGACTGAGGGCTTCGACATAGGGTCATTCTCCTGACGTCAGTCATACCCTCCAGCTCGCGCAGTAGGTGCGACAGCTCCCAAGAAAATATATAGCCATCTTCGTCGCAGCTGTACAACGTATGCGAGTTCTTATGGTATCTGACAGCAGTGATGTTGCTCTTGTGACCCAGGACCTCACATTTAAGACCGGTACTGCAGCGGATGTCCCACACCCGGAGAATATTTCCAACAGAGTTGACTAGCAGGCTCTTGTCTAGCCACAGGCAGTGCTTGGAGTCCGCCGCCCGCTCAAACGCCTTCAGGTGGCCCGCAGGCGCATATTGCCTGCCAATGCCGCGCATTTTTGTCAGGTCCAGCAACGAAATGCCGTTCGCACCGTACTTGGACCCGGACAGCGCCAGCAGCAGCTCATTCTCCGGGTTCACGTCGAACGACTCCACCCCTGGAAAATGGTGCATGTACAGCGGCTCCCGCGTGTCGTCAAACGTGTATATGAAAATCAGCTCGTTCACCAGCGCGATGAAACCAGTCGCATCCGTCTTAACGGAGCGCCACGGCGTCAGCTGCCGCACGCGCAGACTATCAATCTCCTGCAGCCACGGCATGTCGGCTGCCTCGTCCCCGTACTGGGCCCGAAGCCGCCGCAGGTACTTGGCAGGGTTGAACCGCCGGATGATCCGCGCATCGCCCTCTTCCAGCGACGTAGCAATCAGGTTCACAACCGCGTCCTCATGCCCCGTTAGAATCAGCTGGTCGTGCGTTCTCCGCAGCGCCTCTCCCATGACCACGTTGAACCCGGGCCCTGGCAGCGCGCATGCAACCACAGAGCCACCAGGCAGCGTGATCGTCTGTATCCGCCGCAGCTTCGACTTCACGTTGTCATACTGGTACAGCTTCAGGTTCTCCTCCGAGTGGTGCCGGTTGCTGATCAGGATCGTGTCCCGCTCCTGCGCCACTGCAAACGCCGTCAGCGACGCATCTGTCCTCAGCGTCCAATACAGGCTGCGCAGCTTTTTCGTCGTGTAGAACCCGCTGAGCTCCGCTGTCCGTCGCTCCGTGCCCGGCGAGCTCTCGCTGTCGGGCACCCGCGACTCCCGAAAGCACCGGTTCACCAGCCGCTGTTTGCGCTCGCGCTCATCTGGCTGTCGCACAGCAGGCCTAGCCTGTCCTCGATCCATCTGCATGCCACGTTCGTTCAGAGCCATACTGTCTGCCCTCGAGCACTGGCCCTCTGTGCAGCTGCACGCTATATATAGGTCCGTTCGACTGCCGCAAACAACCGCCGGCGCCGCGCTTCCCGCGGTCGCCTCGCCCAGTGAGCTCAGCCGCATATGCGCTCTTGTTGCTGTGCTTAATCCCGTACCAGCCCGCACTGTCGCCACACAACCCGCGCAGGGCTCGAGGCAGCAACCAGGCCGCGCAACCTGCCGCAACTCGGTATCAGCCATTGCAGCCCACAAGATGCCGCGGCGCGGCTCTTTTATCACGTGAATATCACGTGCGTGATTGCGAAGGGGCGTAGTCTGTCACGTGATGTGTGCGGCACGTGCTACATCTTACCCGGTCTGGGGGCTGTCGACAGCAGTCGGGCAAGCGAATAGTCAAAGCGCCAGGGTGATTATTACAAAGACGTAGCGTGGTTGCAAAAGGTCCTGACGACTAGGAGAGCCTATATAGCGGGAGGATAGCGGACTCTGCGCTTGGACAAGGGAGGACCTGGGATTCGTTGAACGCAGTCGGTTTATTTATTCGTGAGCCATCGCAACGACCTCGGCACTTTGTTTAGGTCCACAGCTCCGTACTCGCACCAAGGGAGGTATCGACGGGCACGTAAGAGGAGCGTATCAGCTGGCGGGTGATGTCGATAACTGTTAAGCTAGTTGCGGCAGAGTCGCTATACAAGAGGGACGTGTTCCGGTCGCCGGACCCGTTTGCGGTGCTGACGATCGATGGGTCGCAAACCAAGTCGACGGCGGCGAAGAAGAAGACGTTGAACCCGTACTGGAACGAGACGTTCACGTTCTCGGGGGTGACGGAGAACTCGATTTTGACGATCCAGGTATTCGACCAGAAGAAGTTCAAGAAGAAGGACCAGGGCTTTCTTGGCGTGATAAATGTGCGCGTGGGCGACGTGCTCGGGCACCTTGACGAGGACACGGCGAGCGGTAGCCGGCGCCGCGAGGAGACGATCACGCGCGACCTCAAGCGCTCGAACGATGGGATGAATGTGAGCGGTCGGCTAATAGTCGTTTTGTCCAATGTCGGCGAGGAAGGGCCCTCGGCGAGCGCGGGCGGGGGGTTGCACCCGGATATGGCGAACGGGCCGTCGGGCGCGCTTGCTGCGAGCTCTTCGCGCGGGTCTGCGTCTCCCATGCAGTGGGGGCACGAGGAAGTGGTTGCCGGGGCCTCTCAGGGCACCCTACAGCACAACGGCCTGCCTGCCTCTGCTGCGCTTGCGCCTGGCAGCAGCATTAATAGCAGCAGTCACCATAATATCGCTAACGGCAGCGGCGTCGCTGCAGACGGTAGTCGTACGAATCGGCAGTATTCGTCCTTTGAGGATCAGTATGGCCGCTTGCCTCCTGGCTGGGAAAGAAGGACAGACAATTTTGGCCGTACCTACTATGTTGATCATAACACAAGAACTACCACATGGAAACGCCCCACTTTAGATCAGACGGAGTCGGAACGCGGAGACCAGCTTACCGCTAACACGGAGCTTGAGCGTCGACAGCACAGAGGCCGTACGCTTCCGGGAGGCGCAACTGACAGTGGCGGTATTACTGTCCAGACAAGTGCTTCAGCGACGCCTGCTGTGAATGGTGCAGCAGCAGCAGCATTCGCGGTCACGGGGGCGACTACTTCTGGTTTGGGGGAGCTTCCACCGGGATGGGAACAGAGATACACACCTGAAGGCCGGGCGTATTTCGTTGACCATAACACTAGGACTACCACCTGGGTAGATCCCAGGAGGCAACAGTACATTCGGACCTACGGGCCATCTAATAATACCATCCAGCAACAACCCGTTTCGCAGCTCGGTCCATTGCCTTCTGGCTGGGAGATGAGGCTAACCAATACGGCAAGAGTTTATTTTGTTGATCATAATACCAAGACTACGACGTGGGACGACCCTCGTCTTCC
The DNA here is from genome assembly GCF_000091025.4 of Eremothecium gossypii ATCC 10895. Taxonomy (NCBI): domain Eukaryota; kingdom Fungi; phylum Ascomycota; class Saccharomycetes; order Saccharomycetales; family Saccharomycetaceae; genus Eremothecium; species Eremothecium gossypii. The sequence goes on along the minus strand of NC_005785.6, from coordinate 585,616 downwards.
ATCATCGTTGGATCAAAATGTTCCTCAGTACAAGCGTGACTTTAGACGTAAGGTTATCTACTTCAGGTCGCAGCCCTCATTGAGGATATTGCCAGGCCAATGTCATATTAGGGTCCGCCGAAAGAATATCTTTGAAGATGCTTATCAGGAGATAATGAGACAGTCACCAGATGATTTAAAGAAAAGGCTAATGATCAAGTTCGATGGGGAAGAGGGTCTAGACTACGGTGGCGTGAGCAGAGAATTCTTTTTCTTATTGTCGCACGAGATGTTCAATCCATTCTACTGTCTATTCGAGTATTCTTCGCATGATAATTACACCATCCAAATTAACCCCAACAGTGGTATCAACCCTGAACACTTGAACTACTTCAAGTTCATTGGTAGGGTTGTTGGTTTGGGTGTATTCCACAGAAGGTTCTTGGATGCGTTCTTCGTGGGTGCTCTATACAAGATGATGCTTCGCAAGAAGGTTGTCCTACAGGATATGGAAGGCGTGGACTCGGAAGTCTACAATTCTCTGAAGTGGATTCTCGAGAATAGTATAGCTGGCATTTTGGATCTAACATTTAGCGCGGACGACGAACGGTTTGGAGAGGTGGTTACAGTCGACCTAAAGCCAAATGGTAGAAATATTGATGTTACTGATGATAACAAAAAGGAATATGTGGAGTTATTCACACAATGGAAAATTTGCAGCAGGGTGGAAGATCAATTTAAGGCGTTCATTGACGGCTTCAATGAGTTGATTCCAGAAGATTTGGTTAATGTCTTCGATGAGCGCGAGTTAGAGTTGTTAATCGGCGGTATTGCCGAAATTGATGTTGAAGACTGGAAGAAGCATACAGATTACCGTGGCTACCAAGAATCTGACGAAGTCATTAAGTGGTTCTGGAAGTGTATCTCAGAATGGGATAATGAGCAGAAAGCTCGTTTACTACAGTTTACCACCGGTACTTCTCGGATTCCAGTCAATGGTTTTAAGGATTTACAGGGTTCAGACGGCCCGAGAAGGTTTACCATTGAAAAGGCAGGTGAGGTGCAGCAACTACCAAAGTCGCATACATGCTTTAACAGGGTAGATTTGCCAGCCTATCACGATTATGATACTTTGAAACAGAAGTTAACTTTAGCTGTTGAAGAAACGATAGGTTTTGGTCAGGAATAATTCAATGTGCCTGTGACTTCACTTGCCACTAATCAATTTTGTTTTACTAAATACTGTTCCGTAACTTTTATTATCTATTTACCTCTCATTTACCACTCAATCAGTGACCTTCGCATTGTATGCAATGAAAAAATATATAATTTAACAGCTATTGAACTTAAAGCCTAAAAAGAGTTTATATAACAAGCTCTTCTTTAATAATAAAGAACTGGAATCAATTACTGGAAGCTACAATAGTTACGAATCTTTATTCGGTTAGAATTGTGAAGCTAATATTGACGGAAGTGCATATACGTAATAATATGTATTCCAATACTTCTTCCCCCGAGGACAATAGTGTTTATAACAAAGTGTAAGAGATTTCATATTGTAACAAGCAGCAGTAAGATTCGAAGCAGGTGTCCACACACAATAACGAGAAAACCAGTTCCCTCAAATTAGAGACCGATATTAAAAGCAATACCGCCAATTGCTACTGCAGCTATGCAATAGCGGCTGTATAAACCCTTTTATTCCGCCGTAGAACACATGATTACAATGGTAGACCATAAGGGTGAACCCTAATCCTCCCAAATCATTCACATTCTGCATTTTAGGTATATTTTGTGTGTGTAGTAATATATAAATTTTTGTTCCAACTTCCTCCAGCAGTCCAAAGCCGCAGTAATACCAGAATTATTGCAAGTTGTGAGTGCCACTGGAAGAAGAATAGTGTGAACTGTTGGCTGAGTTGTGACGAAATGGTGGTAATAATATAAAATAATCCCTGAATGATTAGAACAGGTTAAAAATACAATTAGGCAAACGAATGACTGGCCTATCGGGTAACATTTTCGCAGAATGATGAAATTGAACTGGGACTTGGCAAAAGTGATCATATAACATATAGTAACAAATCTGGATTGTGGAATCAATCCTAAGTTGGTTGGTTATCTTCACAGGTATTTTTTTTTACATTTTAACATTTTAATACTCATACTATAATGATTGCAACAACTGGTTTTTTAAGGTTTTATTGAATGTTTATCAATGTATGTCTTTTGAAAGCCTGTTGGTATGGAGCCTTGGTAGAATAATAATAACAACGTCATATAATTTTGACAAATATGCACATATAAGAGTTGGAATTGAAACGAAAGATGATCCTCGATCACAGCGAGGGCAGCATCCTTCAGCGGTAAAATCCGTTACCTAAGTGCATGTCGTATTCCATAGCCGCGGCGTTTGTCAAGTACATTGGCTGCTGGGGAGTTGGACTAGCAGCTCCGCTGTTCATCGCCATTAGATTAGAGGCCGATGATGATGCAGCCTGATGTGAAAACAGGCCCGCGTCGGATAAGTTATGGCGCATATGGGATACGGACGAATGCTGCTGTTGGAGCTGTTGCTGTCGGTGCTGATGCCACTGTTGTTTCTGCTGTTGCTCGTACGTAAACGGGTCGGCAAACGAAGTGGTCTGGGTCTCACCTGAGGCATATGCTGGCGTAGCGTTCGTGAAGTTCATAGAGAGATATTCCGGTTGAGGCGGCATCTGGGGCTGCTGCTGGTAAGTCGATGGCATATTCATAGCCTGATGGGAAGGAGAGACAAGCTGTACATGTTGCTGCTGCGTCTGAAGTTGGTTGAATACAGCCTGCTGCGACAGATGCTGTTGCTGCGAAAGCTGGGACATATTGAAATTTAACTTTTGAGGTAGGCGCATCATGTTCACCTGTTGCTGTGGGTGCCCTTGCTGCCCATGGTAACCACCAGATAATGAAATAGTGCTGTTACTGCGCTGGTGCCTAAAGGAATTTGCCGGTAAGGAGTAGTGCCGAGCATGCTGCTTGCGATGAGAGCACCCCCCGTTAGCAGCTGAGCTTCCAGAAGCAATACCATTGGGTGCATTCTGTTGGCCCTTCTTGGGAGAGAGGTCAGTGAAAGATACGCCGGTTAGTTCGGCGTATGCCTTCACTTTCAACTTGATTTTCTTAGCATACGAAGTGGTCTTGATACTTGGCAATAGCTCCTTCGTCAACACAATCAGGTTGCCCACCTTTAGCGTAAATTCATGACTGAATTTAGTCAATCTAGGAGAGCTATGGATATAGTTATTGCCAGGAATCTCCAACAGGTGAGTGTAGTTTTTCACATCAAGTAAAGTTTGAAGGGCGTAGTTACCAAAGTTATCCCTGATCAGCACATTCAGATTTGCAGTAAAGATATCTGTGATAGTTAGCAGGATCCCCATCGCAACATTGACGACATCGTCTGCCTGATGTTGGTACGAGTGCGAACCATTACTCACAACCTTGATAGGAGGTGAAGCTGAAGCTGAAGGGTTTGTGAGAGAGTCATGAACAATCTGAAACAACTTTTTTATAAATTTCTCAACAACATTGGAAGAGAACTTCAAACAGGACAACTGGCACAGCTCGTGCGACAGCTTGCTGAAAATCTCACCCAATAAGTAGAAATCCAGCTCCTTGATATCAAACAGGAACTGAATTATGTAGTTGCCAAACTGATCATTGATGAGCCCCGGCAAGTACTGGATTATCTTGACAGAAATCTTGAAGATTTGTTGCAAGGTGCACACACTCAAGAGCTTCTGCAAGACACAGCAGCCGTGCTTATGCGTGGAAATCTTGATGATATTGTCTTTTTCGACAATCGCATCGATGATAAAGTCAAACTTAGTTGGCTGAAACTTGAAGATACACTTTTGGATAACATGGTTCCCGTTGAGATCGTTGATAAGAGTTACCACTTGGTTGATGGAAGTAAACTGCTGCGAAAACCCGCTGACAATCATGTCGATATGCTGCTCTGTCTCAGTCGTATCAATGATCTTCTGCAAAGAGCGAGTACCATACTGGTTAATCGATATTTCAAAGACATGGGTGTATATGTCTTGGATCATGGACGTCTTCTGATCCAGAGTGAGATATTCGCACAGCTTCTGAATGAGATAATTGCCGAACGGATCCAAAATAAGGTCCAGCAGGTATGGCTTGATCTGCGAATACATCAGGTCGCGCACCTGGTTGGACTCCGCAGGGTTCTCTAGCTTGCGTTGCAAAAAGCGGCAGCCGTACTGGTCCGTCGCCAGCTGCAGGTAATCGAGCTCTTCGATCGGCAAGGAGCCTAGGTCCGGGTTGCAGCCCTGCGCTCCTGTGCTTGCTGAGGTGGCGGACGAGACTGACGACGACGAGCGCGCCGTTGCCGCCGCGCCAGCCGACGCCGCGCCAGCGTTCGACGCCACCGTCGACCCGCTCACACTGCGCAGCGCCGGCAGCGCCGCACCATACGGCGTTTCACCCGCAATCAGGGTCGCGGAGCTTTCCACCGACGCTGTGTCGAACTCTGTGATCAGTGGCAGCGACGAGATCCGCGGCTTTGCCACCGAAGACAGCATCCCGCCGCTCATCGGCGACAGCGTAGGCAAGTTGATCGGCGAGTTGCTCGCCATGAACTGGTTGAACCCCGACAGATCCAACGAGTTGGTTCTCTGATGGTTCTGCTTGTTGTTCATCTGGCCCAGAGGAGGCGTCACCGGCTCCACCAGCGACTGGATTGAGTTGATCGACAGCTGCGGCTGGTGCGTATAGGGCATGGCGCTGTGCTGGTTTAACGGCACACCTGTGCAGTCCTGGCGTGTCAGTTGCTTAAACTCCCTGTGTGTGCTGCAGGACGCAAGAAACCGCGAGGACAGCCTATAACTACTCCTGGAACGTGGCCGGCGCTGGAGCGGGCCGGAAGAAAACGTAGAGGCCAACAGGCCATGCTCTGTGGCCCTTTTCCGGGATTCTTGTAATCCGCAGGCGGGCTCACCATCCACGGAGGTGTGCTGGTGTTGCCTGCCGCGGCCAGGCCCATTCCCGAGCTAGGTGCCCGCTGGGCCTGGCGCGAGAAGCGTTTGGCCGCGCTATTTGGCACGCCCATGCCACAGCTACACTACTCCCAGCGCAGGCTGCGACACCCGATTGGTCGCGGGCTGGGGCGGCGTCTGCCAGCTCGAGAGTGCCTTTGGGAAAAAGAAGCGAGTGCCTTTGTCACGTGGTGTTTCAGGATAAAACGGCCTAAACATGATCACGTGAAAAATTGCGTCGCAGCGCACAACATTGGGAGAATGAATAGATCATTCCCTGATTACTTAGACATTAGCATAATTGCCTACATATTGCGCGTGGCAACGGAGCAGACCAGAATAGAACCCTTAGTGTACAGTACTGCAGCGGCAGTCAGCCAGAGCACATCTCGCAGGCGCCTGGGTTGTCAATTGCACAGGCAATGACCTTGGAATTGTAAATGTCGTAGTCGGACTCTGCAGTAAGGGTAGATTCAGCGGTGACGGTGGACCCGGCAGTGACAGTGGACTCAGCTGAGGCAGCAGGCTTGCCTTCAGAGGCCTGTTCAGATGACATGGCAGTGGCAGAAGAGGCCGGAGGAGCGGCCTGAACTTCTAGGGAGGCCATGCTGGCGGAAATGGAGGAGATATCACCGGCAGAAGATGGCGCTGCAGCGCGGGGGCTGTCCGAGACCGGGGCGGCGGAGACACCGACGGCATGCGGGACGTAGCGCGGACGGTGCAACCGGGAAAGGTCAGCGACGTTGTTGGCAGCCTGCTCTGCGACGGCTTTGTCAACGGTGAACTGAATAGCGGCGGAGGCGGCTTGGGTGCGCAGGTAGTACATCCCTGTTTTCAGGCCCTTTTTCCAGCCGTAGAAGTGCATGGACGTGAGGCGACCCATGGTTGGGGCGCGAATGTGGATGTTGAGCGACTGCGACTGGTCCACAAAGGCACCACGGTCAGCAGCCATGTCGATTATGGTCTTCTGAGAGAGCTCCCAGACGGTCTTGTAGAGGTCTTTGAGCTCTTGTGGGATGTTGGGCAGTCCCTGAATAGAACCGTTATCGGATATGATGTGGGACTTCATGGAGTCGTCCCATATGCCCAGGTCGACTAGGTCGCGCAGCAGGTAGGGATTGACGATCTGAAATTCTCCGGATAGCACACGACGCGAGTACATGTTTGATGTGTATGGCTCGAAGCACTCGTTGTAACCGAGAATCTGGGAAGTAGATGCAGTAGGCATTGGTGCCAGCAATAGAGAGTTTCTCATACCATGCTCGATAATCTTAGCCTTTAGGGCGTCCCAGTCCCACATGCCGGATGGTTTGTGATTCCACATGTCGAACTGTAGAATGCCCTGGGAGGCTGGCGAGCCCTTGAAAGATTCATATGGGCCCTCCTCAATGGCAAGCTCCATAGAAGCCTCGCAGGCTGCATGGTACAGCGTCTCGAATATCTGGCTGTTTAGCTCCTTTGCCTGAGGGGAGTCGAATGGAATACGCAAAATCATGAATGCGTCTGCCAAACCCTGGACTCCTAATGCAATTGGTCTATGTCTCATGTTGGACCTTTTTGCGGTCTCTACTGGGTAATAATTACGGTCAATGACCCTGTTCAAGTTACGAGTGACGACCTTTGCAATTTCGTGCAGCTTGTCGAAGTCGTACCACTGCGTCTTGCCGTCCGCTGCCTCCGCAATGAACGCAGGCAGGGCGATCGACGCAAGATTGCACACCGCAGTCTCTTCTGGAGAAGAGTATTCCACGATTTCGCAGCAAAGGTTGGACGACTTGATTGTACCGAGGTTTTTTTGGTTCGACTTGCGGTTGCAGGCATCTTTGTAAAGGATAAATGGAGTACCCGTCTCTGTTTGAGCCTCAAGAATTGCGTACCACAGCTTCTGTGCCTTGATTGTCTTTCTTCCGCGCCCCTCACGGACATAACGTTCATACAGTTCTTCGAACTCCTCGCCCCAGACGTCGGATAGCCCTGGTGCCTCGCTTGGAGAAAATAGCGTCCAATCGCCGTTTTCCTGGACTCTTCTCATGAAGAGATCAGGAACCCACAGGGCAGGGAAAAGGTCGCGGGCACGTATTTCCTCCTTGCCGTGGTTCTTGCGAATATCAATGAAGTCGAACACGTCGGAATGCCATGGCTCCAAGTATATAGCAAACGCACCTGGCCGCTTATTGCCGCCCTGGTCCACATACCGCGCCGTGTTGTTGTAAACACGCACCATAGGAATGATACCATTGGATGTACCATTAGTACCCGCAATGTAGGAGCCAGTCGAGCGGATGTTGTGAATGTGCAGCCCGATGCCGCCCGCGGTTTTGGAGATCATCGCACACTCCTTCAGCGTGTCGTAGATGCCCTCGATGGAGTCATCTTTCATCGCTACCAAGAAGCACGAGGACATCTGCGGATGCGGCGTTCCCGCGTTGAACAGCGTCGGCGAGGCATGTGTGAAGTAGCGCATCGACATCAGGTTGTACGTCTCAATAGCCTTCTTGATGTCTTTACCGTGGATCCCCACAGCCACACGCATCACCATGTGCTGCGGCCGCTCCGCCACCTTGCCGTCTATCCGCAGCAGGTACGACCGCTCCAGCGTCTTGAAGCCAAAGTAGTTGTACTGGAAGTCGCGGTCGTACACGATGGCCGAGTTCAACTCGTCCTTGTGCGCCATCACGATCTCGTACACCTCGTCCGAAATCATCGGCGAGTGCAGCCCGTTCTTGGGGTTCGTGTAGTGGTACAGGTCGCTAACCACCTGCGAGAACTGCTTCGTCGTCTGCTTGTGCAGGTTTGAGATGGCAATCCGCGCCGCCAAAGTGGCGTAGTCCGGGTGCACCGTAGTCATGTAAGCACAGGTCTCCGCCGCAAGGTTGTCTAGCTCCACCGTAGTCACACCCTCGTACACACCGGAGATGATGCGCTGTGTTATCTTCACCGCATCGACGTGTTTTGGGTCCAACCCGTAGCACAGCCGCGATATCCGCGCCGTGATCTTGTCGAACTTGACTGGCTCCTTACGCCCGTCCCTCTTGTACACATACATTGCTAGTTGCTCCTGGCTGAACCGCCACGAACGCTGCGGGCCCACTATATATGCGAAATGCGGGCCGTTACTAATTCCTGAGCCAGGAGATGCGAAAATTTTCGGTTTACGCGTCGCAACGCGTAATCTCACGCGTTACCGTTACCCGGCCCGCAGCGGAGTCGCGTCGCGCCGCCTACCCGCACTTCCCGGCAGTGGTGGGCCGGGTAACGGTGGTAGTCGATCCAGGCTCCTGGCCCGATATATACATTGTGTACATAGCCTCGTACTTAGGGCGGCTAAGGCCGCCGTTGCCGCAGCAGAAACCCGGCCGCCGCTGCGACCGCCGCCAGCCCCGCGCCCACCAGCGCCGCGCCCTTGAGGCCCTCGGTCTGGATCTTCTGCTCGACCATCGCCTTCAGCGTGCGCGCCTGCGCGTTGTCAGGCTCGTGCGCTACCAGCGCATCCGCGTAGCGCTTGGCCATCGCGTACTCGCCCAACTTGTAGCACCCGATCGCCAGGTAGTACAGAGACTCGCGGCGGCGCATCGGGGACTCCTTGTATATGTCGGTGAGCAGCTTGACGCCCAGGCGCTGGTCCTCGGCGTCGTGCGACTTGACAAGGCCCCAGGCGTAGTTGAAGCGCGACTGGATCGATGCGATGTCGCCGCCCTCGGAGAGCACCTGCTGGCGCAGGATGTCGAGCTGCTCGGCGGAGAGCGCGCCGTAGGCGTCTTCGATGGTAGGCAGGAAGTTGATGTTGCTCATGACTCGCGGCGAGGGGATGGCGGGAGAGCTGGGGGCTGCAGGACAGCGAAAATTTTGCGTGGTGGCGGCGCCAGCCGCAGCCACCAAGGATGGACACGACGCAGCTCAACCAGTCAAAGCTGGGCACGCGCGAGTACTGGGACGAGTTCTACGCGGTAGAGCAGCGCAACTTTGAGGCGGATGCGCAGGACACGGGTGAGTGCTGGTTCGACGAGGACCGCGCGGCTGAGCGCATGGTGGAGTTCCTGGAGGAGCACGTGGGCGAGTGGCGCATAGCGCCGGACGCGGCGGTCCTGGATGTGGGGTGCGGCAACGGGCACCTGCTGTTTGCACTCGCGGACGCCGGCTTCCACGGGCGGCTAGAGGGCGTGGACTACTCAGAGCGCTCTGTGCAGCTGGCGCGCGCCATCGGCGCGACGCACGACGCGGACGTCGGCTTCCATGCGGCCGACGTGTTCAGCGCGGCGTGGCAGCCGGGCGTGTTTGACGTGGTGCTGGACAAGGGCACGCTGGACGCGATTGCGCTGAGCGGCATGCAGCCCGCGGGTGCCGCGAGCGTGCCCGCTGCGTACGCCGCTGTCGTGGAGCGCGTGCTCGCGCCCGGCGGCGTGCTGCTGATCACCTCGTGCAACTTCACGGAGGACGAGCTTGTGCGCCTGGTGGAGGCCGGCAGCGGGCTGCGCAAGTGCGGCCGTATCGCCTACCCGGAGTTTGGCTTCGGCGGGAAGAAAGGCAGCACAATTTGTAGTGTGGCATTCACAAAGGCTATGTAGAGCATTTATTGTATCCTATATTACACGGACGGCTTGTCCGGGATGAGGTCCGCGATGGTTTTGTAAAGCTGTTCGGCAACTGGCGGGGCGGCGGTCTTCAGTGCGTACTGCACCGGGCCTTTACTACTGTCGGCGGCCAAAATGCGGATGAATTTTTCACTCTGCAGCGAGCCTGGGAAGCCCTTCTGGATCGAAAAGCCCTTGACGAGCGGCAGGTTGAGGATGACCTTCAGCAGGCCGCGGGAACGCATGACGAGGCGGGCCCGACCGGTGGAACGGTCCTTATTGACGTGCACAGGCCCTACGCCACGCTCCTTCCAGCCCTCAGAGATGCTGACGAGCTGGTACAGTTTGACATTGGCCTGGTACAGTGAGTCCTCTGCCTCCTCGCCCGTTTGTGTGACCTGCTTCTGCAGACAGATGCTGGCCTCACGTGCGTCCGAGTCTGCAGCGTCCGAAGCCTCGGACGCCACGGACGCAGCCGTCGACTCCGGCAGCGGAGAGGTGGTGCCATCCTTCTTGTCGAATATGGTGCTGCCGGGCTTGGCATCGGGCTTCAGCACTTTGAAGCCACTGCCAAATGCAAGCCCGGAGCCGAAGGAGAACGGCTTGGGGTCCCCGGCGCTAGGGGCGCCAGCCCCCGGTGGGCTGGCGCTGCCGCTCGCGGCGGCGCCGTCCTTCTTGACGCTGAACCCTGCAGCGCCGAACGGCTTTGCAGCGACAAACGGCGGCCGCTCGCCGAACGCGGTCCTGGGGGCATCGCCAGCCGCCTGCTTCTGCGGCTGCGCCTCTGCGGCCGCGCTCAATTCGCCGTTGCGCGTCGTCTGTTGTTCGCCGCCTGAATCGTCCCCGTGCTCCGCCTTGTCCTCGCATACGGTCTCCGATGCCGACTCGGGCTCCTCAGTCGCCTTGCGCAGCTTCTTGTGCGGCTCCACTTGCTCCTCGGCCTCACCCGAACCTTCTGATCTTGTTCTCTTTGCAGCCTCAGGCTCGGCGTGCCCATTGCTATCGGCTTTCTCGACGATTGGCTGCTCGGGCATCCTGTTTTATGAGACAATTAACGCAGATCGGATACAGGTTGTAGCCATGCCCTGCAAGACGAGAAGGGCTTGATGCTAGCTGTTTGAGAAGGAAAGCATTGATCTTTTCCAAGGACCCGCGATGTTCCGGGTAACGCCCCTTGGCGACGGCTGGCCATGCGCAGAGCCCAGCTGATGCATTGAGGGTGCCGGCCATTCCACTAGATAACGCTACTATATACATCGGACGGTGTTCTTGGCCTATACAGTGCGCCTGTCCGATAAGAAGCGCACGATCGGGTTTATGCCGGTCTGCTGCGTCAGCTTTTCGAACCACGCGAGCAGCATGCCGCCCTGCTTCTGGCCCTCGGGCACGGCCATGCCGCGGTACAGGTACTTGAGCAGCACATCCTGCTGCGGGCGGTTCAGCTGCTGCAGGATGCCCGCGATGTCGGCCTGTCTCACCTGGGTGAGCAGGTCCAGCACGGCAAGCAGGTACTGCGATTTCGTCTGTTCGTCGGCGCCGTACGGCGGGTCCGAGACTGCGATCTGCACGCCGCGCGCAAAGTCGCCGCTGGCGCCTGCGGAGCGCAGCTGTGCGATCCTGGCCTGCAGCTCCTGGGGCGAGGGCTGTGAGGCAGCGGGCGGCACAAGGTCCTGTGCAGTCAGCCGTCCGCTGTCCGGGTCAAACGCGTCTATGTCAATTCTCCTCCAATCGGTCATGCTGAGAGACTCTGAGGTGGAAGGTGTGCAGTTGGCGGTGGATGCGGGTGTGTGTTACAGGCGGAGTGCGGGACTGCTGTACTTGATAAAAGGGGCAGCTACGTATAATATGATATATGGTGCGGATCCTGCCCTGGCATCGCGCCGGCGGAGCGGCTATATAGCAGCTCACGAGGCATTGCTGGGTGCCGTGGGGATGCCCTCGTATTCGCTGTATCCCAGAGCAAGATTGATGTTTTGCAGGCACTGCGTAGCGGCGCCTTTGAGAAGGTTGTCGATGGTGCCGACTACCACGACCCTGTCCTGAGAGCGATTCACCTTAAAGCCGCCAATAACCACGCCGTGGGAACCCGCGATGGCACGGACCAGCGGCACGTCGTCTGCTATGGTCACCAGCCTTTCGCCACGGTAGAATTCTTTATAAAGCGACGACACCCGATCCTGTGTCAGCGCGCCTTTTTTGACAGGAACGGAAATAGTCTGCGTGATGCCCTGGAACCACTGTGCCACATGTGGATGAAACGCGACGGTGGTACCCAATCGTGTGGATATCTCCCGTTCGTGGATGTGGTCTGTGAGGGAGTAGGGTATGAGGTTGTCGTGCAGCACTGCGGGGTCGTTCTTCGGAGACGGCGTAGTGCCTGCACCGGAGTACCCAGAGACGCCGAAGACGACGGGGGCCGCAGTCATGTATGGAAGAAGCGGTGCCAGGGAAAGCTGGGCGCAGGTGGCGTAGCAGCCGGGGTTCGCGATCTTTCGAGCAGAAGCGATTTCGTTGCGGTCGTTAAGCTCTGGCAGACCGTAGGCTGCGACCGCAGGCGGTACAAATCTATAGTCTGCACTGAGGTCGACTATCTTGGACTCGCGCTGGACGCTCTCGATGGCATCCACGAAAGGCTTGCAGACGTTATTGGGGAGCGCCATGACCCACACATCGACTGCACCCTCAAGCTCGAGTTTCTTTGCGTCGTCCGGGCTCAAGTTGTCGTAAACAATCTGCGCTTTCGTGTAGCCCTCCAAGGGTTTACCTGCATTCTGACGAGAGGAAACACATGCGAGTTCTAGATATGGGTGATTTTCAATTAGAGAAATTAAATTGGTACCTGTATGCCCCCTTGCGCCGATCAGTGCCACTCTACTGATGGATGTATTTTCGCCCTGTAGTTTAGGGGGTGCTCTTCTGCTGGCGATTGAGTAATAGCGCTTCGACTGTTTCGCAGAAAAGGCATTATTCATGGAGTTCCTGGCGGACGTCGGGGAAACCCTCCGGAGAAATGAATCTACAATGCTGACGACAGTTTCCAGGTCATTTATCCCGTACCAGAATAGCACCTTGCCGTTTCTAAGGAAGGAACCCTCGGAATTAGAGAAGTGCCATGAAATAGCAGGATCTCTTTCCTCGACCTCCCAAGCCAGCGCCCCAAAGTCTCTCTTTAGTGTCTTGAAGACGTTGTCAGCTACATTGTTCAACCAACCCGCCTGAGAACAGAGGAATTTGTCAACCCTGGGTATTGTTCCGTCATTGTCAATAATAGCCAGCACTTCCATAGGCTCATCTGCATATGTTGTAATATTAGTTTCCTCAATTGACTTCAAGTACGAAGCCACAGACAGCCGTCCCGATCTAATCTCCGGATCTCTTTCAAGGGCAGTTCTCAAGCGTTCTGCACCAAACTGCTGCATGGAAGAGCCCTTCAGTAGTTTGTAACCCCTGCGGATCATCGTACCTGCGCCGGAGTCAGTGAATAGTTCTTTCTGCAAATCTTGAACGTTGATTATAGCAACAGAGGATGTTCGAGGCAGGTAGTCGAGTAGTTCTTTAATTTCCTGCAACTTCAGTTTCGTCCCATACTTAACCCAGCTCTGGCGCATCAGGTCCTCGTACTCCTCATCAAGGTTTATGACGGAAACTTTCTCCCCCGTCTCGCCGTTGATTATACCACCTTTCTCGTTCAGGTATACCACTTTCAATGGCTCAAACGCGCGAGCCAACGAGCTGGCCGCGACATCTGCATTTACGTTTAGGGTCTGGCCTGCCGTGGTTTCCGCAAAAGACGTCAAGATAGGCAAAGCGCCTGCCTTGATTGAAGCCTCAATTGGATCTTTGCACACGCTGGTAATGTTTCCCACTAACTGGTATTTTTCCTTGTCTAGATAGTCTGCCGTAAAGACTCCCGACGTGATCGGCCGGGCACGGACGCCCATCTGCTCCAAGGCCGTCACAAGTTTCAGGTTCTGTTCCAGAAAGCACTCGCGAACTACTGTCATGGTCACAGGATCAGTTACGCGAATTCCTTCTATATATGAAGGCTCGATACCCTGAGCCTCCAATTTGTTATTCACCTGCGGACCCGTGCCATGCAGCACAATCGGATAGAGCCCCACATGGTACAGGAACGCCAGGCATGAAGCCAGTTCCGGCAAGTTGTCGCTGATGATGGCACCTCCAACTTTGATAACCGCGAATTGCTGCTCCGAGACGGAAGTAAAGTACTTCAGGTACTGTTCTACTTCACGCTTAGAGCCAATACTGTTGAGAAGCTGGATCACGGTGGACCGTGTCTGCAGAGACCCAACGCCCTCGTTGTTCCCGGTTCTTGCATAGTTCAGCTTCTTTATAGCGGCAGTGCTGAACAATTCGCGCTTGTATGCGGCACGGACCAGCCCATGGCGTCCGGTTTTAGATCCTGCTACCAGCGAAGCTCTACTAAAACAGTAGAGAGTGCTCGCAAGCATCTTGGTACTCCGTTTATCCCAGTCGCGCCGAGTTCTAGCTCTCGAAAAGCAGTCCGTGTGGCTTTATAAGCTAGACTTTCTCTTTCGGCTTCCGATGACTCAACAGAGCTGTCATTCATATGGCTCTTTTCGTGACATTTTCGATGAGCCCACAGACGAGTTGTCAACGAAAGTCTCTGCAGATCATCTTCGCGGTGGCGATGCGGTTGCAAAGTAGTAGATTGTATGCAATGCGCTATTTAATAAATTGTCTTAACTGTCCTAACTAGCAGTCCATCGACTTGTGGCCCCGGAACTGTCAGGTGTAGAAGTTCTGTCGCGGCGGGACCGGTAAGAGCTCTGTGGAGGCTGCTGGCTTACTGCAGCAGCGGCAGGGCCCTCAGGCGGTTGCCCGGCAGACGCGCCAGGAACATATGAAGAACCCTCACGGATGTACCTCGGCCCGTGGGAGTACGACCCAGGGCGGAAACCGGAGCTGTATCCTTGGAACCTTCCATACGATGCATTAGAGTTAAACCTCGACCGGCGGCCGGGTTCCAAGCTGCGCTTTGCTGAGGCATCCGCAGCGGGCGGCAGCTGGTTCATATTTTCTCGCTGCATGTAGCCCCTGCCTCCCAGACCGCCGCCCAAACGGCGGGGCCTGAAGAACTTGACGGTTCTACCACGCTCAATGTCGACAATCGCAGACCGCCCCCTGATCATCAGCCCCCTGTGTACGCCGATTTCGCGGTACGCCTTCTTGCTGCATTCTGGGTCGCGGAACAATACGAAGGCGTAGCCTCTCGGCTTGTTGGTGATCTTATCACGGACGATTCGTACCCGCTCGATCTCGCCAAATTTGATAAAGTGCTTCTGCAGCTCCAACTCGTCCACGTCATAGTGTAAGCGCCCCACGAAAATCGTTCGAAATGGATCTGTGCCCTGGATATTAGTATCGTTTTCCGGCGCCCACTTGGCGAGCTCTTCCTCCAATTCTTGTTCTTTGCGCGAGTTGATGGTCTTGAGCTCCTCATATCGTTGTATAAGAAGATTCTCCGAGCCCGTGGGGAACTCCTGCATGTATCTCATCAGTGCATCTGTACCCAGCACCGACGATACTGGCGTTATTGTCGCTGTTTTCCGCTCCTCTGGGGCATAATCTACTGGTTTACGATACTGCAATGGAGGCCGGGGCTTGAAAAGTGAAGACACTCTATCAGGAAACTTGGATATGGAATAGGACTTGTTATCATGTTAGTAAATATGACTGATGCGGTTTAAGTCGACTAGAGGGCATACCATTCTGCTGGGTCAGCGTAATTGTGGTGATGTGTGCTTGCGCATAACGAAAATCTCGGATTTGAAATGGTGAGGCAGCGACGATCGAACGCAAAATATATATCGATGTTAAAACTGAAATAAATACAGAGGGAGATGAAGATAAAATCAAGAAACCTACTAGATGAACATGACAACATCATTATTAACTAAATTTACAACCATATCTCCAAATTGCCAGACTGTGCTTAAGTGCCGGCAGTAACCTTCTTGCCATTAATCAGTTGGTTCAGAAGGTCGGTAGAATTATTACTACGGGTCTGGGCCACCATATGCGGTACAGACTGCGTCTGGGACATCTGGCCGTTTTGGACAAACATCCCTGGCGGAGGAGTATGAACGACGGTTCTGTGCTGCTGTTGCTGCGAAAAAGGTGGCTCCTGTGGAGGCTCCTGCTGGGACTGCGAATGAGAATGCTGTAGCTGCTGTTGCTGTAGCTGGCTGGTGGGGGATACTTGTGAGTTTGGGTCTGGGTTATTCCTCTGCATCTGCACCAGCTGCTGCTGTTTGGGAGTAGTGGCCATCTGTTGTTGTCTCAGGACTTGCCGTTGGAGCTGCGGCGACATTTCATTTACAGCAGGGAAGGTGGCGGCCACCTGATCCCATGGCTTAACCGCAAGCATGTCAATAAGCTTTCTTCCTAATATACCTTCAGATTCCGCGGAAACGTCGATATTGGAAAAGGAAAACAAAGAGGGGTAGCTGGCATAAGTTGCGTCATCAATGAGTCCGCTTCTCAAATTGTAGGAAACGCACTTATAGTCAGACAAAAAGGCAATTGTATCGTCAATAAATTTTACCGCGCTGCACAAGGGGTCATAAGGATCTTCATAATTCTTCGTATCGTTGTTCTTTTTATTTTTACTGCTCCCGTTCTGGTTATAACTGGAGGCGGCGGCCTGTACACCATTGAAAGTAGGCGCAGGGGTATTTATAGCCTCGCCTAACGTCGGGAACGCGGTAGAGCTCGACACTTTTGATAATGCAGAGACGGGGGTAGAGGACTGTGTGATACCCCATGGGTTTGCACCTGTTGGTAATGGCGCGGGAGTGAGGATTGGGGTATGCGCAGCGGGTGTCGAAGAGGAAGAGCTGTCATCCATGTGTAGTTGGGCTTTGGCTTGTGCGGGTGAGGGTACAGCGGACGCGCCGTTACTGTTATTAGACGCCGCAGCACCGGAATTATGGGGACCCTTGAAGGGCGAGGGGTGGTGAATATGAGGCTGAGCATTTAGCTGGTGCACGTGTACTTGAGCCGGCTGGTGCACAGATGACTGCAACTGCGAAGGAAGATGCTGGCTACCGTGCTGGTGCAACTGCTGGCCCGGCTGCTGGTGCGGCTGCTGCTTGCCACTGAGCTCTCGTTTATTAAAGGAATCAGCTTCTTCTCCCGGCTCGTGTAAGAACATGCAATTGGGGTTGGGGCACGACTGTCCGCGCAAATAAGACGAGCAGTACTTCGTGGTTCCGTATGCCGCCTTCACCTGCCGCCCATCCATAAACGTACCATCCACAGCCTGTATACAGCGAGCAGCATCCTCTTTCCTGGAAAATGTAACATATATCCCATACCCCGTCTGGTGGTCATTGTGGCCTGTCTTGCGGTTCACGACGATCTTGTTGATCTTCCCGTACTGCCCAAAGTACTTGTCCGAGCGCAACAGCGCACCAACCTCCTCGTACGGTACGGGTGGGTTCAGGCCAATAACGTATACCAAATTCTTCTGGATAACGCGCATGCCGGCGAGATGCTTGCGGTTGGCATATTCGTTTTCCTTTCGCTCCTTCTCGCGCTGCTTGCGCTCGCGCTCCTTCCGCGCCTGCTTCGCTCGCTCAAGTTTCAGCTCCTCGGGGCTCAAAACAATGTACTCCACCGACTCATCATCATACTTTCGCCGACACGCAGGACACCGCCCATTTAGCTCCGGGTTCTGTCTGATGTTGTTGTAGCAGAACTGACAGATTTGATACCCGCACGGACACGGCTTAAAGTTCTTATCGGTGATGTCCAAAGGCTCCATGCAGAGCGGACAGTAGTCCTCTTCATCGTCCGAGAGAAACGATGTGTCGTAGTTCGATAACACCGCCTGGATGTGTTGTAAATTATCATGTACGTGAGGATTCTCCATGTTTGTTTGGTGTTGATTGTCTCTGTCTTCTCTGAACGCTGTCCGTCTTCAAAGTGTCGTATACGCTCTGGAATGCTTCCTAACAACTACTGGCGCTTCTGCTGGGGCTAGTCTGCGTCTTACTGGCTCCTTTTAAAATTTGCCACACGTCTCCTAGTGGAAGGAATCGTTTCTTCTCGTAGGAGACATTTTCAGCAGTTGGCTTCAACAAGCTTGTGATCCTGTTACCCGGACTTCGCGATACTACGCCACAGCTCGATGCCCATCGCGTGGAAGAGCCTCTTGGCACACCCGTATCACCGGGGGGGAGCCGGCGCGGTGCCGGACATACAGCGGCAGGTCCAGACGTTGAAATTGTGTTAACATAAATTGTGGGCTGGGGGCCCTAGTCATCCGCTCATAACGTCGTTACATAGAGTAGCACAATACATAGCCAGCCCGGTCCACGCGCCTCAAGCTACCTGCTCGCTCTGCACAGCAGGCTGCATCGGCTCCGTGAGGTAGTCCACGTCCACCATTGCGGTGTCGTTGTGGCACTCGACGGTCACGTGCACGAGGAATTCGCGATCGCGAACGGCGGTAGGCGCGTGGTAGCGCCACACCACATGATTAAAATTCTCCTCCTTGGACTTGTCCTTAAACTTCAGTTCAGGAACGCCCAACGAGTCTTTGATGTCCTTGAGAAGGTGCTTCTCGACGTGCTGGTGGAGGTGGCGCACGAACTTCTTGTTGTGGCTGTTCGCCGACTCCTTGATCTTCTCCGGGTCCTGGTGTGACTCGTGCAGTACGAACGGAGGGTAGTAGCGAACCTGGCAGTGCACGTGGTCGAACTCCTCGTCCTCTGTTTCCCCCCGCAGATACGTCTCGAACGAGTCCAGGTCCTCGAACACGCGGATCTTCTCGCCCTCCTTGGTCTCCACAGTCTTCACCTTAACCTTCTGCTTCTTGTCCTTCTTAGTCATTATGCTCCGTGCTGCGGGGTCCAGCTTATGGGCTCGCAGGGCAACGCAGGCCGTTTATATAGGACGTGCCAGTCCCGGTGCAACAAGGGCGACCCCAACAGTGGTGCGATCCCCTTAAGGTTGCATGCAGCAACTCATACTGCGCCGCCGTGCAGCGCGTGGTGTCCATCGACCGTATCATGCCGGACTTTGCCTGATGGGCTGATCTGGCAGGAAATTGCGCGGGCTAGGGGCCTGGCAATCGGCACGTGACCGTCAAGGTAGAGTGCGTTTCCGACCTCACCGCGCCGCCAACGGCATCGCTGCGGGGCACCCGCCAGACCATATGCTCCAGCGGGTATGCCACGTGACCGCCGCCCATCAGCCGGGCTGCCGCTCGGTGCTGCAACGGGCTGTCGAGCGGCCCACACTTCTCCCGCGGTGCGGACTCGGCCGATTGCTCCCAGGCCTTCAGCCAGCTACAAACGCTTACTTAAAAGAGGCGCTGCAGCGGCAATTGGCCTCCCGCAATGGCGCCTGTTCCTACACCGCGACCTGCCGGTGGTATAGTCTCCGTAGCCCACTTACTGGCGTGACGTCGCACCGGAGTCGGTGCCGTGAATCATCGTTGCGGCTGAGTGGCGGCGTCAGTGCCGGACCACCGGTCACACCGGCGGCCCGGCGGCACACCTGGCGCCCTGGCCTTTAGAGCCGCCCAGCCGACCGGGCGAAAGCGCCAAATACCGGAAACGGCACAGGCGCAGCTCTAATAGCCGTTCCACGATAACTTTGGAAGTTATGGCACTATGGCCGAGTGGTTAAGGCGACAGACTTGAAATCTGTTGGGCTCTGCCCGCGCTGGTTCAAATCCTGCTGGTGTCGTTATTTTTGCCGTTTCTTTTTAGATGAAACTCAGGGGCCTTTAGTCCGCCCTTTTGCCCGCTGATTCATCGCCCGCCAGCAACACCGGTTGAGCCGATCAGCGCAAGAACGCGCAAAGTCACGTATGGCCCCTAAGAGTTGAGCTCTCCCCCTCGGCTCCTTCCGGGCGCGGAAAAGCCTGCGTCACCCCATTAAGTCCGAAACCGCGTTCAAGTGTACTTGGTCCGGGCCAATGTGGTTGCCTCATCCGAGTCACCGATACGCAGGTGCGCCCGTCGAGTCACCATTAGGAGTAGAGCATCTGATTATATATAGGCCTAGTTACAGCGGTAACATAGACTGATAGCTCCAGCTCCAGCACTAGCTTGTAGGACATCTGCGCGACACCCAGTGAACATGTCCCCTTCCGTCAGAGACGCCCGCAACGACCTTGCCAGCCTGCAACAGCAGGCAGCCGCCGAAGCCGAGGATATTAGGAGATGGTGGAGCCAGCCACGGTGGGCGGGCACCAAGCGCGTGTACACGGCCGAGGACATCGTCAAGCGCCGCGGCACGTTCCCTGTCGTCGAATACCCATCTTCCGTAATGGCGGACAAGCTCGTGGAGACATTGGCGCGGCACTCGCGCAACGGCACGGTTTCACAGACGTTCGGAGTGCTCGACCCAGTGCAAATGACGCAAATGGTGAAGTATCTGGACACGATTTACGTGTCTGGCTGGCAATGCAGCGCCACGGCTTCGACCTCGAACGAGCCTGGGCCCGATCTCGCGGACTATCCGATGGACACCGTGCCAAACAAGGTCGAGCACCTGTTCATGGCGCAGCTGTTCCACGACCGGAAACAGCGCGAGGCCCGCCTGTCGTGCACTACCCAGCGCGAGCTCGACCAATTGGGGCCTGAGATTGACTACTTGAGGCCGATTGTCGCTGACGCAGACACCGGCCACGGCGGGCTAACAGCCGTCTTTAAACTCACGAAGATGTTCATCGAGCGCGGTGCAGCCGGTATCCACATGGAGGACCAGTCCTCCAGCAACAAAAAGTGCGGGCACATGGCGGGCCGCTGCGTGATCCCTGTTCAGGAGCACATTAGTCGTTTAGTGACTGTGCGCATGTGTGCGGACGTGATGCACTCGAACCTGGTGCTTGTCGCGAGAACAGACTCGGAGGCCGCCACCTTACTTAGCTCGAACATTGACGCGCGCGATCATTACTACATTGTCGGGGCCTCGAACCCTGAGGTAACTGTACCGCTGATCGAAGTTTTGGACGCCGCGCAGCAGGCCGGCGCCTCAGGTGACAGATTGGCTCAGCTAGAGGAGGACTGGTGCAAGAAGGCCAAGTTGAGGCTCTTCCACGAGGCATTTGCCGACCAGGTGAATGCCAGCCCTTCGATCAAAGACAAGGCGGGCGTTATTGCCAAATTTAACTCACAGATCGGGCCACAGACAGGCGCGTCGATCAGAGAGATGCGCAAACTGGGCCGCGAGCTGCTCGGGCAGGACGTCTACTTCGACTGGGACCTGCCTCGCGCTAGAGAGGGCTTGTACCGCTACAAGGGCGGCACCCAGTGCGCGATCATGCGCGCACGCGCGTTCGCGCCGTACGCCGACCTGGTCTGGTTCGAATCCAACTTCCCTGACTTCCAGCAGGCTAAGGAGTTTGCGCAGGGCGTGCGCGAGAAGTTCCCCAACAAGTGGATGGCCTACAACTTGTCGCCCAGCTTCAACTGGCCGAAGGCCATGCCTCCCAAGGAGCAGGAGAACTACATCCAACGGCTGGGCGAGATCGGATATGTGTGGCAGTTCATCACGCTAGCCGGCCTGCATACCAATGCCTTGGCCATCGACAACTTCTCGCGCGAATTCAGCAGGTTCGGAATGCGTGCGTATGCACAAGGCATCCAGCAGAGGGAGATGGACGAGGGCGTCGATGTCCTAAAACACCAGAAGTGGGCCGGCGCAGAGTATGTTGACAGCATTCTCAAGCTTGCCCAGGGCGGTGTGTCTTCGACAGCCTCGATGGGTAAGGGTGTAACCGAAGAGCAGTTCGGCTCCTCAAACGGTGCCAAACTATGATATCATCTCTGAGTCATTTCTCTCGACAAGATCCTCGGCCAGACTTCTGGAATATATATAACATCGGGTACCCCGACATCCCTGCCTTCCGCAACGTGCGAAGCAGCTGATACGTATACTTTAAACGCACACTAAGGCCTGTAACCTGGTGTTGATCTTTCGTTCCTGGCATGCTGCGTTGGCGCGCGGCGCTGGCCTCACATCGGCAGTTTTTCCGGATTCTTGTGTTCCGGATCCGGCCGTTTCGGAATTTTTGTGTCGCTCGGAGATCATACCGAAGTAGGAAGTTATTCCTGGAAGCAGTCCACTGCGCCCCAAGAACATCCTAGACAGCGCGATCGCCATGTGCCCCCCCCGCCGTGCTTTCTTGGGCGACTATCCTGAGAAGTTGGCGGAAGCGGCCACTGGAAGCTCCTAGCGCCCGCCGTACGACGGGGGCTCACAGTATGTACGGAGGAACCGTAGTCATGATGGCTGGCATCGACTTTGTCAAAAGAAAAGTCGCGGAAAATCGTCGTTGGGCAAGGCTCAATCATGGTTCACGTTTAGGTCTCTCTCCCGCGTCGAGGACTAGCACCACTATTGTTGAAATATGATTCAAGTGCGGCAACGGTTTTGATGCCTCGGAGTGAGGGCGCTGTCTGCCGCACTCACATTGACTGCGAAAAATTTTAAAGTGCAACTGCAGACCTGTGGAAGGTAATATATATATATCCGGTCCTGACAATCATCCAGCCTGCAGATTCGATTTATCTGCATCCGGCTTTTTAACTTGTAATTAACACACAACTAGAGACACGCTGTACAGGGATCTACGCAGTAATAGGACTCAGTTACGAGTAGCTCCCGACTAAAAGCAACTGGCCTTGATACGATCGCTAGCGACTTCTACTTTTTCTACGGCAGCAACACCGTGACAGGCGTTGAGTATTGTTTTACGTCAACCTAAATATACGGGCGGAGGCACTTTACTAACCCGAATACGTCTGCGCCTAATAAAGAACACATAGCACTTCCAAAGTGTCGAGCATATAGGGACGACTACCAAAGAGCTTTTGGCATATTTGGCCGCTTTAAATTAGCTGATCGTGGACAACTTGAAACGCAGCAATCTGCAGCAGAAGGGTTGTCACATGATGAACAAGGTGCACAAACCGACGGGGAACGGCACTACCCACAAGATACGCGAGCAACTGAATTTCAAAGATAACAAGAAATGGAAGCAGTTCTCCAGTAGAAGGCTGGAGCTGATCGACAAGTTCGGGCTGAGCGAGCGGAAAGCCAGCGAGCAGGACGACAATATCCGGCAGATAGCCACCATCCTTAGGACGGAATTTGGGTACCCTGTAAGCAGTTCTGGCGAGTTCGAGAAGCTGGTTACGGCGGCTGTGCAATCGGTTCGCAGAAATAGGAAGCGGTGCACCAAAACCAGGAATGCAAATACCATGCGGAAAGGCGGGGCGACCTCGAGCGGCAGTGCTACGAGCACCTCTGACGCGGAGGAGGGCATCTCCAAGGTGTCATCTCCAGTCATGCATGGTAGCACTGCCTCTCTATCCTCGTCAGCGGGCTGCATTCCGCCAATACAATCAGCCCCTTCCCTCCCCGTTCTGCAACCTAGGCCCGTGAGGGTCGTAGCTACCCGTTCTCTGAAGCTAGATCACTACGGAAACGGAAACCCGATCTATGGCAGCAATGTCAGCGCTGCAAGTGCCATCAACTGTAATGAGATACTACGGAGCGTGATAATGGATCTGGTGTACAACCATATTCCCCTAGCAGAACAATGCCGGCATGATACTTCACCAAGTCTCACCGACTTGGCCATCTTTTCGCAACACCGCAATCTTCTTTCCCTTGCGCTTGCGTCTTCCAAGCATGAGTCCAAAGAAGCCGAGGACCGAGAACAATCGGACCAGCACAATCGCGCAGCTTCGAACGAAAACATACCATTCTTCCTTAGGGAGAAAATATTACTTCATATCCAGAGGTCCAAGACCTGTATGGAGATTGCCACTGAAGAACTGCGATTAGAAAATTGCGTTAATCTCTGCATGCTAGGGGACACATGTATCAAAGCGGCGGTGTCCTTTGTGATGGAGAGGTTTTTCTCTAGTTTACCAGTCACATCTACGGAATACATCACGCAGAAGGTCACATCTTTGGAGCAATCCGCTCTCATCTGCATGAAATTCTTTGCGCCAGGCACGAAATCCAATATGCAGATCCTGTCAGTCGAGAACAAGGTTACCTTGTTTCAGTTGATCATTGGTGCAATTGTGAAAGACTTTGGTTTTGACCCTTGTCTGTACCCACTAGGCGAGGTCTTCCATGACCTCATATTGCGACAATACCCGCTAGTATGCAGCTCCTCTCCTTCTCAGAAGACTGCTGTATTAACCACTCTGTCGATGAAACCACAGCTAGCAAATCGCGATGTGAATCGTAAAGTTCTGCTGAAATTCCAGGACAAAGAACAACGCTTCACGTTTCCACTTCTCTCTAATGGGCCTCCTACTATGAATGATGTTCTTGAAAATCTGCGCCAATTATTCCAAATACCCAATACCTACAGTAACTTGGCGCTGTTCCACAACAATACGATTATTAAGGATGATATGGAACTAGCCTCTATTTTAAACCAATTCTCAGCCGGAGAGACAATCATTGAAATTAAAGAACCATCCAGTGCGTCTGGGCAGTCAGTAAGCGCTGTGGAGTCCAGCTTTAATGGCCTCACCATTCTCAGCAACGTATCAACCACTGCTGCGCCTAGCATCTCCATGCCTTCTTCGAAGCCCTCATCGGTAATAGGGAGGTCTTCCTCTCCCCTCATATCGAACTATACCCATAGCAATACCGCCAGTGTGGCGGCGCTAGACAGCATCATAAGCAGGATATCATCGCCTGTGGCCGTTAAGGCGCAATCGGCCAACGGTGAAGTCATTGCCCCTCCAACCATTCGTACGAAGTCCCCGCAACCTTCAGGTGCACAAACCAAGGGATCCTTCGAGAAGGGCCTCCCACAGCCCGTTTTCCAGCCGCTGTTGTGAGGGCATTTTGGAGGACATTTGTAACCATACGGTTTTATATACAGAAAATATATGTACTAATGCGTGCTAAGGGGTTATCACCCGTGTCATATAATGATGAAGAAGTGGTGATCTTGGTTGCATGGAGTCCGGACTCGCTTTCCCGTCGACGTGGTCGCGGCCATTATTTGACAGACCGAGAGTACTCGATTGTAGTAATATATTAGACAAAATTTCACTGTATAAATTGAATTACCGCGCTAAGTGCTACTCAGTTTCGCCAATCTCTGAACTTGCAGCTTGTAACCTAACATATACTCCTCTCCATTTATTGCATCCAAACACAGGTCGCAGAGTTCCTTGGAGTGGAATCCGAGGACAGCTTGAAAGAGGGTCGCACGAACCTTGAACCTTTGGAGATCAGGCCCACCTGCAGCTTGTGCCTCTTCTTCGCTGACGGGCCCTTCAATTATGCGATCCGGCTTGTCACTAGGGAGGAGTATGATTTCAACGTGAGATTCAGAATTCTCATATACTCCCACATAAAACTCGCGTGTGTTTGATAGTGCAGCGCCTTGTGATTTGTGGTCGATTTCCAAAAGCTTGGGACACTTAAGCTTAATAAAGTCCTTGAGGATAGTCCACTTCAACTTGCCATATTTCTCAGGATGAGCTGTCATAATAGTGAGGTCGGGTACAATCTCATTTTTCTCATCTTGAAGCACATGAGGTTGAATCACATGATGTGAAGGGATCGCTGCACCGCCATCCCCCCTCTGGATGTCGCCGCCTGAATCAAGCTTGATCTGCGTTGTTTTGACGACCTCATCCCAGTGCAGACATGGCGGAAAATTGGATATCTGCAGCTGATGCATATTGCGCTGCGACATTTGCCGGCGAAAAGCGCCCTCGTTAAATATTTGCGTCAGCCGCTTCGAAGGATGTTGTACAGACTGCTCCCCACCTGGCAATGCTGGCATTGCAGGCCCCGTGAACGCATGAAGCGGTAGGCGAGCAGCATGTTTCTGACGCTCTGCTTGATCATAATGGTGGCCGTTGTTCTTGTGTAAAGACCCCCCGGAGTCGGGTGGGCTTACTGACAGCAGTGGCGCACCATCCTGGGGGATGAAGTTGGGCAATACCCACGCCATCATGGTGTAGTAGTCCCACTGGATGCCATTAAGGTGCATCAACAGGCCCGGCCAGTCTGTATCCTGCCGCAGTAATACGATGCAACTCTGCAGCGGAATGAAAGGCGGCGTCATCGAAGGTATCAGAGGCAGGACCTTCACATTCAGCACCTGCTCGTAAGGTACAAATTGCGACAGGAAGCCCTTGATCTGCCTCCAGCCCTTGGTCGGGGGCAGGTTATCGATGCGGATGCGGATTGGATGGCTTGCTACCACCTCCTGCACCATCTGGTGGGAAGGGTATGCCATCCCCAGTTTGTTCCACTCCATTCAATTTACTTATCTTAGCTAGTCCCCCTCTATCGCCCTTTCGAACGGCGCTCTCACCCTTCCTAGTTTCGATGAACCCGAAATAACGTAGTGAGCTCCTGCAACCACTGGCTCCCACAGATAACCAAAACAGTTCCGCAGTGCTATTTCTTAGGTCCCGCTGGGCTGTGCTGCTGCCAGTTTTTTTAACTCGATGCTGCCAATGAGGTCTTCACTGACTCCTGAGTCGAGCGGAATTTTCGTAGGGTTGCAGGTACACACCAAAGTTTGCTGCGGGGCAGCAATTGCTGTGGGCACAACGGAAGAAGCGTATGAAGCGGCACAAGGAATATAAGGCCCAGAGTTGAAATGGCTAGATAGGGCGCTATACAGCATTCGTTCACCTGCGCTGGGCCTTAAACTTCTTGCCCTGGTGGTAGCCACGTCGCCTGTGGAAGGCATGCTTTCCGACGGCCGCCGCAGGGCCGCGGCCGAAACCGAGCTCCTGGGCAAGCTGCGTCGTTAGGTCCAGGCCGAACTTCTCGAGCCGCGCTAGCTGCTTTTGCAGCGCACCCACTGCCGCGTCGTCCTCGCCGAACTTGCGTGCGCGGTGCAATTTCTTGCTGAGGTGCGCCACAGCAGCCTGCTTCATCTCTTCGGGGGAGAGCGTGCGGGGCTCAGCTGCTGCACGCTGCTCAGCCACAGGAGCCTCGGCCTCTGCAGGCGTTGCAGCAGGCTCCGCCGCCTCCGGCGTGTGCTCCTCTGCGGCAGGACGCGTGGTCGCGTCGGTAGGCTCAGCCGCTGTCGCGTCTGCCTGCTGCAGCCGCTCCACAAGCGCCGCTTTTAGGCCCTGTGTGGGAAGCTCGCGCTCCTTGAGCACGTCCTTCAGCTGTGCAACTGTCATGCTGGCGTAGTCCGTCATCTCGTCGTGGCTCTGACGGTTGGCCAGCCAGGGCCAGCCGGTGGCGTCGGTCGCGCCCGCTTTGCGCGCCGCTGATGCCACGTGATCGATGTCCATCAAAGCCACGTGCTAACCACGTGAACGCGGCGCCTGGTATGGTCTGATTGTGGTCACGTGATATATCTTCGTACAATATGATCAGTATCTCACATGGCTGACACTGATGATGACAGCGATGAGGAAGTAATGGAACCCTCACTAGAGATACCGTGGCTAGTTCTGTTAGTGCGCCCGGCGCCCGGCTCCCGTAACCATCCATTACCTGACGATAGTGGTGATGCCACCAGGCACCAATGCGTCTTCAAGAGATGGCAGTGCTGCTCACGCTGTGGCGACAGAGTATTTTAAAGGCGACAACTAGCTTTCTATTAGCCGCACTACAGAGCACAGACCACGGCCGTCAGAGGCACCGCGGTGGCCCGCAGTTGCCGCAGAAGTCCTGGCTGACACTACGAAGAATCGGGTCCTTTTTAAATTTCGATCACGTGCCGTTGCCCGTGCTCCCGTACACCGTAACACGAGTACGCGTGCCGGTGCAGGGCCTAAGTAGACTGGCCGGCGCTTGTAGCTACGGCCTCCGCCACGTCACCCGCCGACATTTCTGTTTGGTCCCGCGCCTCGCTCCGCCTCAGACCTGGGCTCAATTCCTGGCGCCTCGTTTCGCGTCCAGACCTGGGCTACAATTCCCCGACCCAGCAAGAGATTCACAAGCTCCAAGCGCGCCAGCAATCCTCCTGGTTGGGATTTGCTGGTATCACTTCGCCGGCCCTGGCCCGGCTTACCCATCGGTGGGCAGTGCGTGTGCCCCGTGTCTTGAAACCTCATCCATACCGGCCGCTCATACCGGCCGCTCATACCGTTCTCCCTCATTCTCATCGCGTAACACGACAAACCACGTGATGCTACAGCACGTGACGGTCTTAAACGTTCCGTGACGCCTTGGCCCACGGAATTCTTGTCCCTTTTCTTGACCCACGTGAGGGGTCACGTCATAATGGAACCTCCGGAAAAAAGAAACGGCCGGTGCCTGAGAGGGGCAGCGGAGCCTTTCTGGCCCGTTCGAGAGAGCGTACGTAAGTGTACGTGGGCAGGATACGTGTAGAGATAACGTATGATGGCCTACGCACAAGGGCCCAATTATTACTCAAAAAGAAAGTACACAAGGTTTGGCACATCTCTAGCACATGTATATTTAACTAAGAGTTTTGTGGGCTCTACTCGGATATTGGCAGAAGTTCTTTTGTTCTTCCACTTTCTGCGTACGATATCTATTGCGTCTCGACAGTGTCAGGATCGACAGATTACAGTTACAAGCGAGAGTTCGGCCTATTTAAGGAACAGAACCTATACCACATTTGAAGCTCGAGTTTTGGCACGCCAAGACCGATTTGCGGATTAAGTATCTTGAAGTTTGCACTCAGACTCAAGAACTACTATTACGATACTATAACAAAGACGATGACTAGCACAGCCGACCACAAGCAGCCCATTTCGTTGAAGGTTAACGGGGCTCTATTCGACGTCGACGGGACCATCATCATCTCGCAGCCCGCGCTAGCGGCCTTCTGGAGGGAGTTTGGCAAGGACAAGCCGTACTTCGATGCGGAGCATGTCATCAGTGCCACCCACGGCTGGAGAACCTACGACGCCATCGCTACCTTCGCGCCAGACTATCTGAGTGAGGAGTACGTGACGAGACTGGAGGGCGAAATCCCAGACAAGTACGGCAAGTTCTCCGTGGAGGTTCCCGGCGCTGTGACGCTCTGCAATGCCTTGAACGAGCTTCCGAAGGAGAAGTGGGCCGTTGGTACTTCCGGCACCTTCGAGATGGCACACAAGTGGTTCGATGTCCTCGGCATCAAGCGTCCTAGCACCTTCATTACCGCCAACGACGTGAAGCAGGGCAAGCCCCACCCAGAGCCTTACATCAAGGGCCGTAACGCGTTGGGCTTCCCAATCAACGAGCAGAACCCTAAGGGCTCCAAGGTGATTGTCTTCGAGGATGCCCCAGCTGGTATTGCCGCTGGTAAGGCTGCCGGCTGTAAGATCGTGGGTGTCGCCACCACCTTCGACGTTGAGTACTTGAAGGAGAGAGGGTGCGACATCATTGTCAAGGACCACCGCAGCATCAGAGTCGGCGGTTACAATCCCGAGACTGACGAGGTGGAGTTTGTGTTTGACGACTATCTGTACGCCAAGGACGACTTGCTAGACTGGTGATGTAATCTCGCCGCCTACTGGTTAGGTCCTTGTATACACCTAGTTCGTCACGTGAAACAGAGAATATTGATAGATTTTATTATATACAGTGCTCCATAATATATGTTTGGTATTGCTACTAGAGCTGACACCGGAAGCGTCACTTACCCGCCTTTCGGCCTGGTACATATATAACTCAAAGAGCCGACGGTGCATCGTGCCACAGCAGAGAGCCTGCAGCAGCTACAGGATGCATCCCCGAGTGGTCGTGACCGGCATTGGGTGCTATACTCCTCTGGGGCCGTCGCTAGCCCAGTCTTGGAAGGAGCTGTTGCGAGGGACGAGCGGCCTTGTCAGGCTGCAAGATCTGGCAGAGTACGAGGGCGATTACAAACCACTGTCGAGGCTTATATCCGGTGATCTTCGAGTCGGGAAAGTTGGATTTGAGGCGCGCGACCAGGAGCTGCTTTCGAGCCAGGAGCAACGGCGGACCTCGCGCGCCGCGCAGCTGGCCATGGTCACCGCAGAAGAAGCGCTCCGGCACGCAGGTCTCCTTAGCGGCTCGCATCTCGTTGCCAGCGTGGACCGCAACCGGGCAGGGTGCATCATTGGCGCGGGGCTACCCTCCATGGAGGACATATCGCAGGCGACGGCTTCTCTGTCGTCCGCACGGCGACCGTCCGTGTCGCCGTTCTTCATCCCAAAGATGCTCAACAACATGGCTGCGGGAAACGTCGCCATTAAGTTTCAACTCCGGGGAGCCAGCAATTGTCCCTCCACAGCTTGCGCGTCGGGAAATAATGCGATCGGTGACGCATACAATTTCATCCGCCTGGGCTACTCAGACGTAATTGTGGCTGGGGCCAGCGAGCTGAGTGTGCATCCCTTGGCATTGGCGGGGTTTGTGAAGGCCAAGAGTATCTCCGCGAGCGGCATTTCGAGACCGTTCGACGCACGGCGAGACGGCTTTGTGTTGGGCGAGGGCTGCGGCTTACTCGTGCTTGAGTCGCTTGAGCATGCACGTCACCGTGGCGCAGAGATAATTGCGGAAGTGGTTGGGTACGGTGTGTGCTCAGATGCACACCACATCACGTCACCATCAGAGGGCGGGGACGGAGCCCGCAGGGCTATGCACATGGCATTGCAGGATGCCGGCATCTGGGACACGCGCGACCAGGTTGGATATGTCAACGCCCACGCCACGAGTACACCTCTTGGCGACCGTGCTGAGGCGCGGGCCATTCAGGCGGTGTTTGGTGCTACTGGCACAGGCTCTACGCTTGTCAGTAGTAACAAGGGACATATGGGCCATCTACTAGGTGCTGCGGGCGCCGTGGAAGCAGTCTTCACAGTTCAATCGTTGAGGGAAGGCATTGTACCCCACACACTAAATCTGCAAACGGTTGGAGAGGGGCTGGCAGACAAAAAAGACGGATTCGGTGGGATTACGTTCGTGCAAGATAATCCTGTCCCCGCTCCTCTCACATACGCAATGAACAACAGTTTCGGTTTCGGTGGGATTAACTCCTCGTTGCTGTTCAAGAAATGGTGAATAATTAAACTCAGCCGCTTATATACCTGCGGCGTGCATTGGAGCTGCGTAACGGCTTGATCATTACATAATGTACGGAATGAGCGCATAGGGGGCCACGGCTTGACCCTTGAATTTAGCGTCATAGTACCTCTTCGTTTCAACCGCACTGACACCCAGGTTTGCACACACCCAGATTACCGCCACAGTGAGTGACCACCTAGTCGTCGCCTCCATTGCGGCTAGTGACGCATAGATAACGATCTCATCGAAATAATGCGCGCACGCCACGATTTTGAACAGTCCACGCCGGGGTAGCGTATATTTAATCATGTGCGCCAAGTGTATATGGTTCCTTGCCTGGTCCCATGAGGCGAGGAGAAATCCCACTGCGCCCACCGCGCCAAATACCTTGTTGACTGTGCTGGGGGATCGGGTCCTCTGTCTGGAATTGAGCTGCAAGTACACACTCAAGTTGAGCACAGAGTAGAACCATAGTCCGACAAGGTAGTGGGCAGCATGCATTCGAGATTCTGAGCCCCACTTGGTGACCCGCGCCGACTCCACAAGCCTGCGTAGAGAATGGAAGAATATGCAGCTTGTGATCACATCCTCTGGGAACCAATATAGATTGGCGGTCGCGAGGACAAACGAAAGGACATAGAAATGTGAAAAGTATCGACGCGGTACCGCGATGGATGTGTACCATGGTTCAATCACGCCCACCAGCTTTTTCTGCCTAGTTTTACCATATTGCAGAAGTTTCGGGAGTCGGTACTTGGCCAGCCACAAAGAGAAAAGCCCAATACCATAACTAAAGTGGATTAGGTGCCACACATAAACTTCTGCTCCGCCAGCGGCTATTGGTGGCAACATTTGGTTCATGTGTTGTGAATTGTACCTTGGATTACGTTGCATGTCGCTCGAGACTCAAAACAGTTTTTTCATCTGGAGCAACTCCTAGCATTCCGATAGCATGGCAATTACGTAATTACAGCGCACAGCAGATACTTAATTTTACTTATTAAAGTCGTACTCGATATTAAAGGTGAGTCAAGCCAATTAAACAGTTAGCGGCCCGTGTATTTGAGTTCCAGTGGTCTGCAACATATGTATACGATGAAAGAGAATCCTGCCGCGAGCAGAAACCCGATATCTCCGCCTGCCAACTTGGCAATCGGTCCCGTATAATACTCGTGAGACATACCCATTGCAACCCCTACTGCACCAACGCAAAGCGCAGCGCAGCCAGCGTAACCAGCTGGAAGAAGATCGGGACGGTCCCAGTGGCTGACGTCGTAACCACGGAAGCCCTTGCGGAAGACGAAGTGCTCAGTGACACATATTACGATGTATATGGAGAGGTAGTAGCCAATTGAATCCATAAAGCTGGTCATGAAGGTCTCAAACTTGTAGTACGCAACGATTGCAATGACCAAGCTGCATGCGTTGCCGACCAGGGTCCAGAACACTCGTGGCACACGCGCGAAACGACTCCACAGCGCCTGGGTGCTGAGAGCGATGGAATACATGTTTGGAATATTGTTTGCAACTGTGGACATGGCCAGTACAACGCAGCAGAACTGCCCAAACCCGCCCAGAGCGTTTTCAGCCAGTATAGCAAAGCACAGACCTCCCACGGAATGTTTTTTGTAATATTCGCCCCACGTAGGATTTGTGTGCACACAGCGCCCGGCAGCAGCTCCAAGAATCAACGTGAACAGCAACGGGGTCGCAAGACCCGCAATCATGAAGAAAAAGATGCGGTATTTGTTAGAATTTTTGGGCATGTAGACAGTGTAGTCTGCAGCATATGTTGTCCATCCCGATGCAAAACCAAACACCACGGACCCGTAGGACAGGAAACTACCCGCGGTCGCCTTACCGCCTAGCGATGAACCAGCTGTAAAATTGCCGGCAATCGCTAACCGAGCAATGATGATCAAAAACACGACTAGATTCGGAACCCAAGACCATTTTTCGTAGGCATGGATGACACGATAGCCGAAGAACGTGATGAAGACCGTCGACAACACGATGATCAAACTTGCAGCCCAAGGAGGACAGCGAGCGCCTGTGGGGTTGATCATGTGAAGCAACGTTGTCGAGGCAATGGTGTTCACAGACGACCAGCCAACACACGCAATGACGTTTATCAAACAGAATATCCGCGCTGTCGTATTCCCCATCAGGTACCGCGACAGGATCATCTGGCGCAGCCCGAACTCTGCGCCGAACACCGAGAAGAATGCCACCGCCAGCACGCCCATGAACGAAAACACGACGGTCGCCAGCACGGCCTCTAACATGTTCAACCGGAACACTGCTGTCGACAACACGCCGACCGCAAATGCCGCAATCACCAAATTCGCAGAAAACCACATCGACGCTGCATTCAGCAGCGATGAGTCGTGGCATTCGTCCTCTGTCACCGGCGACACGCCTTTGGTCTCTGCATTGAGTCGCGCCGCCCACCGGTTGACCCATGATAGGGTGGTGTACTCAGTCTCATCGACTTGAGGCGTCACCGGCTCTTCTGCGTCTGAAAGAAACCCTTTCTTCTTTTCTAAATCGCCGTAGCTGCCGTCATCCTTCGTTAATGACATCGAACTGCGTGTTCCATACTGCTCAGCGCTGCTGCCCATCCCCGGAATGCTGTCTTATATGTATATATATATATATCATCCTTCGCCGTTTAGATCTACGGTTTCGGATAGCGCGCAAAATGGATATCAACAACTGCTATCTTTCCGGATATCCACACTATTCAACCGGATGCAAGATTTTTCACTGAATCCGTGAGTCTCGTGCGGACTTTTCTGGTGTACCAGTAGGAATGCGTGCAGCGGACGGCTCTGCGTTATGCGAAAAAGGAATGCGGCGATACGATGAGCTATATCTGGGAACCCTATGCATCGAGAATTCTGTAGGTGATAGGGTGCTAACGCTACGGTGATGTACAGGCGCGGCATCTCAGGTAAATAGACATAGTTCTATAGTTAAATTGCTAGTAGTAATACACAGTGTGAAGATTCTTGGGCGCGCCCGGGTATCATTATCAGTGCGGAACAGCTGCGTTGGTAGAGGCCTTGGCCAGGTGCTCTCGATGCCAGAATTTGTAGAGAAGGTCGGCATAGCGCTGGAGTTCCTGGATCGAGACAATGAGCTCGAAGTCGCAGAGTATGGAGAATTGCAGTTCTAGGCGATTGAGCTCTTCCAGAGAGATACCCCCCACACGGGCGTAGCGTGAGTTGCTGTAGAAGAAGTCGCTGAAGAACTTGGTGCTGACGGTTACTGCGGCGATTATCAGGCGGTGGATATTGTAGGAGTCCATGACGAAAAGTTGGGGATCCAGCGCATTGCAGCGCTTTGCAATGCGGTCGAAGTAGACCAGGAGCGACAGGAAAACGTCGTTGGTGATGGGACAGTACTTCTGGATCCGCGCGAAGTAGTCGCCGAGCGTGATGGTCGGAATGTGCTTGCCGCGGAAGCTGAGCACATGGGCGACGTACTTGTTGTTGATATCGTGCTTTTCTTGGTCAAAGGGCTTGAGACGATCGTTCGACTTGATGATCTTGTACAGTAGACCCGTTAGCATCTCCAGCAGCTTGTCCGTCGGGAACTGGGCGATGTCCATGTGCCCGATGCGCTGGTCTACGCCCTCCGGCTGCGAGCAGTGCATCGTGTGGGCGAGCCCATTGCGCCGCGCGCCAGAATCGCAGCGCCGCCGCGGACCCTCGGGCCGCACAACGCTATCCGGTCGGTCGACGTCTTCCGTTGTGCTGATGGACGTGTGCTCGCCGTTATTCGATCTCTGGGGGGCGCCGCCGGCATCGTGCGAGGAGCCTGTACTCTGATCGCGGGGTGTTGCCTCTTTCGACGCGCCCCTGGATTCGTCTTCCTCGCCGCGCCCAGCCGCGTCTGAGCTCTGCGGTAACCCGTCGGCTTCAACAGCTGAGGCTCCTTCATCAACGTGCGACATATCAGCGCTCTACTATATGCCTGCCTCCGGACCTGCGACTGATTGATTCTTGTGCTTTTTCTCTGTGGTGTGGGTTTCGTTTGATGCCCCTGTTACCTAGCAGTAAAGTAACGGCGGAGGCTGCCTTGTCTGTCGCACGCCACCCGCAGCCGACCACCACACCTGGCCTAGCCAGACTACCCGAAGAGGCATGTATATCGGTCGGTTATCTAGTTATGTTTCACTATTTACAAGTTCCTGGCCAGCTACCGGCGCTCGACGACGTCGCCGTCCTGCGTCACCACCTCGCCAGATAGAGGCTGCATCGCTGCGTACTTCCGGCGCAGCTCTAGCTGAAGCTCGTGCTCGGAAGCGTTGAGCATCTTCTTGCGAGCGGCCTCCGGGTCGGCGTCGCGCTCGGCGCGCTTCTCTGCAGTGCGTAGGGCATCCTTGATGGGCCCCTGCTTAAGCGCGTCGCGCTCCATCTCCTGCACAAGATGCACCGTGACAACCGTGGCCGCGCTGGCCGCCGTGCACAGCGCCAGCGTAATTTTACTTGCCCTACTCATTGGTGTGGTGTGTTTGGCGCGCACCGTCTGCGACAGCATACGCTATTTAAGGCCTAGGTCACGTTACCCGGCTGGCTCCGTTACCCGGCTGGCTCCCTATATATAAGGCGGCCAGCTCTCCACGCCCGCGCCGCCCGCCAGTATGCGCCGCCTCACCCAGACCGCCACAGTGCTTGCTAGATCCATGTCCTCGCTCACGCCCGTCCGCACCACGGCTGCGCCGCCGCCTGCGGCCTCATACTCGCAGGCCATGCGGGCCAACGGCATGGTCTTTGTCTCGGGCCAGATCCCCTACACCCCTGACAACAAGCCCGTCGAGGGCTCCGTCGCCGACAAGACCGAGCAGGTCATCGCCAACGTGCGCAACGTGCTCGAGGCCTCAAACTCCGGCCTGGACCGCGTCGCGAAGGTCAACGTGTTCCTGGCCGACATGGCCTATTTTGCAGAGTTCAACTCCGTCTACGCCAAGTACTTCGGCGAGCACAAGCCTGCGCGCTCCTGCGTTGCAGTGCGTGCGTTGCCGCTCAACGTCGATCTAGAGATGGAGGTGATCGCGCTGGAGCGTGATTGAGTATATAGCTGTGTACGCTGACTCAGTAATGTGACTGCTTCTCCAATGTACGGATGTTCTCGTATGTCTGGGTGTGGTGATCTTTTTGCTTGCCGCGCTTTTTGCGTGGTGCCGGGCCGGGCCCGCCAGCCCGGCGGGCGCCCGGCCAGGCTGGCGTCGGCCCCGTGTGGGGGCGGTAGGCGGGCCCGCGCTGAAAAATTTGAAGATTGTTAAAATTGGCTTCTTCAGCGCACACAGGAGCGTAGTACATACTTTGAACAGTATAGCAACCGAGGTAAAGATGGCTCAACGTGTTACTTTCAGAAGAAGAAACCCATGTATGTTTGAGAACGAGCGCTCGCACGAGTGGTGAAACCCGAGACGCAGTCCGGCCGCATTGGCGCCAATGGCCGCGCAGCTTGCAGCTGTGCGGCCGCGGAGGCATTGCCGCGGCGGCAGCCGGGCTGCGTGGCGCACTCCCGGATCCAGATACTAACATGATGCAGACAACACCAAGTCCAACAAGATCAAGGTTGTTAAGACCCCAGGCGGTGTCTTGCGTGCGCAGCACGTCAAGAAGTTGGCCACCAGACCTAAGTGTGGTGACTGCGGCATCGCCTTGGCTGGTATTTCCTCTTTGAGACCAAGACAGTACGCATCCGTGTCCAAGACCCACAAGACTGTCTCCAGACCATACGGTGGCTCCAGATGTGCCAACTGTGTCAAGCAGAGAATCGTGAGAGCTTTCTTGATCGAGGAGCAGAAGATCGTCAAGAAGGTCGTCAAGGAGCAAGCCGAGGCTGCCAAGAAGGCCGAGAAGAAGCAATCCAAGAAGGGCAAGAAGAACTAAGCTGACGGCCTCCTGCGAGCTCGCCATGTTTTCCATTTGTAATCTAATATAAAACTCGTTTTTGTATCTTCATATAACTTCTGCTACCAAGTCTTAACGTTCATCACAGCCGACGATAAAATGCACAGCCCGGATTGGGCTGATATCACCAACTCCAGCAAAGAGGAGTCCGCACGGATACGAGCCAGGGAGTCCGGGGATAGAAGTGCAGACTGCGTGAGGGCTAGTGTGCTGAGACGGTAAGCAGGCGCTTGAGTAGAGTCTCCTGTGAATAACCTTGGGAGGAGCAACGAAGATACGCGTGAACGCCCCTCGTGTGTATAAAAGCAAGAGCGCTTTCAGATGTCATTTACACCACCTCCCGAGACATCCTCTGCATACAATTATCATCCGGGAAAGCCCTTTGGCAGCGACAGGGGCCAGCAAGGAGTTGGAAGCAGCAGACGAGCGCGGCAGGAACGCCGGGGAAGTTTAGACTCCTTTGAGCTGGAGTTTGATGATAGCTTGGACGCTGCGCTGGAGTCGTTACAGATCAAGCGCAGCGCTTCGCATGAGCGGCACTCCGGGATCCGCGGAGCAGAAGATTTTGAACTGAAGAGCATGGGTCGCGTGGATGACGGAGGGCATTCCCCGTCAGGGGTGCTGACGAACCAGGACACGCAGCCGCTGATTAGCCAAGATTCGTGGGATTATGGGCAGGTAAAAAGGCTTCGGTCTGGCTGGTTGGGCCCGCAGTCGTCGTGGCAGCGACTGAAGTCGTGGGTTCTGCCCGGAGCAAAGGCGGGCGCGCCCTTACTCGGAGTTACGGCCACCTATAGCTCCACGCATTCCATCGAGTTGACCGATCAGCATGTTGACCGAGAGATCCACTTGGACACGACCCCCATCTATGATAAACGGAAGTATCCCACGAACGCAATTTCGAACGCCAAGTACAACGCCATTACGTTTCTACCTATTGTGCTCTATGAGCAGTTCAAGTTCTTCTTCAACCTATATTTTCTATTGGTATCCTTATCACAGTCGATTCCTGCATTGAGGATTGGCTACCTGTCGTCTTACATTGTTCCGCTGGCCTTTGTGTTGGTAGTCACAATGTCTAAAGAAGCGATGGATGATATTCAACGGCGTAGGCGCGACCGAGAGACCAATAACGAACTTTACGAAGTGCTGAACAACTCCCAGCTAGTTCCCAGCAAAAATCTGCGAGTCGGCGACTTGGTCAAGCTGCATAAGGACTCTAGAATTCCAGCGGACATGATTCTTCTCCAGAGCAGTGAGCCAAGTGGTGAGACCTTTGTCAAGACTGACCAGTTGGATGGTGAGACCGATTGGAAACTAAGAGTAGCCCCCTCCTTGACCCAGAACTTGACGCAAGACGAGATGTTGACAAAGGTTCATATTACTGCA
The DNA here is from genome assembly GCF_000091025.4 of Eremothecium gossypii ATCC 10895. Lineage (NCBI taxonomy): Eukaryota > Fungi > Ascomycota > Saccharomycetes > Saccharomycetales > Saccharomycetaceae > Eremothecium > Eremothecium gossypii. The sequence continues at coordinate 547,705 of NC_005785.6, read as the reverse complement.
TCTGCGCCCGAGAAATCGATACATATGTTTACGGGCAAACTCACTTATAAAGGCTCATCTGCTCCTCTATCGGTTGATAACACGTTGTGGGCAAATACTGTTCTGGCATCTAGTGGAACCTGCGTGGCATGTGTTATCTACACGGGAACGGACACAAGACAGGCAATGAACACCTCTAAATCGTCTGTAAAAACGGGCCTCCTGGAACTTGAAATCAATAGCCTGTCCAAAATTTTGTGCATCTGCGTTTTTACACTTTCGATTCTACTGGTAGTAATCGGGGGTCTTGATGATGATAAGTGGTATGTGGACATTATGAGATATTTGATATTGTTTTCCACCATTATACCTGTATCGTTAAGGGTGAACCTAGATCTGGGGAAATCAGTCTACGCTCGGCAAATTGAGTCGGACAAAAGTATTCCTGATACCATCGTTAGGACAAGCACCATTCCGGAAGACCTGGGTAGAATTGAGTACTTGCTAAGTGATAAAACGGGAACTTTAACGCAAAATGACATGCAGTTGAGGAAGATTCACTTGGGCACTGTTTCCTATACAATGGAAACAATGGATATGGTAACTGATTATATTCAGACCCTAACTTCTCCAGCAAATATGGGTGCCGCAGGTGTGGCCGTTACTGGCTCTAGGAAAGAAGTATCACAACGGGTTCGGGATCTCGTCGTTACTTTGGCCACTTGTCACAATGTGACGCCAAATTTTGAGGACAATGAACTGGCCTATCAAGCTGCATCCCCTGACGAGATTGCCATTGTAAAATTCACTGAACGAGTTGGCCTCTCATTATTTAAAAGGGATCGGCATTCATTGACGCTATTCCATGAATATTCGGGCGTGAATCTTCAATATGATATCTTACATGTTTTCCCGTTTACCTCCGATACGAAGAGAATGGGCATAATTGTTCGTGATCGAACAAAAAATGAAATTTGGTTCCTGCAGAAGGGAGCAGATACTGTTATGTCTAAAATTGTCCAAAGTAATGACTGGCTAGAAGAAGAAGTTAGCAACATGGCTCGTGAAGGACTTAGAACTTTGGTCATTGCTCGCAAGAAGCTTTCAACCCGTCTATACGAGCAATTTTCCAAGGAATATAAAGATGCCTCTCTGTCGATGCTAAACAGGGATGAAGCTATGAATGAAGTGGTAAAGAGGCATCTGGAACACAACCTTGAGCTGTTAGGATTAACTGGTGTTGAAGATAAATTGCAAAAAGACGTCAAAACATCTATAGAATTACTGCGTAATGCAGGTGTTAAAATATGGATGTTAACTGGGGATAAAGTTGAAACAGCACGTTGTGTTTGTGTCAGTGCGAAGTTAATTTCTCGAGGCCAGTACGTTCATACAATCACTAAATTGACCAGAAGAGATGGTGCGCTAAGCCGATTAGAGTACCTTAAGGCCAACCGGAATTCCTGTTTGCTGATTGATGGCGATTCGCTCGCAATATACATGAGTCATTATCGGGCTGAATTCTTCGAAATCGTTATTTGTCTTCCTGTAGTTATTGCATGCCGTTGTACACCGCAACAAAAGGCTGATGTCGCGCTCCTTATCCGTGAGATGACCGGTAAGAGGGTTTGTTGCATAGGTGACGGTGGTAACGATGTTAGTATGATTCAATGTGCGGACGTGGGAGTGGGTATTGTTGGTAAAGAAGGCAAACAAGCATCTTTGGCAGCTGACTATTCCATAACACAGTTCTGTCATTTGACAAAACTGTTGTTGTGGCATGGAAGAAATTCTTACAAACGATCCGCAAAGTTATCGCAGTTTGTTATACACAGAGGGCTACTGATATCCGTCTGTCAAGCTGTCTATTCCATTTCATCAAATTTGAAACCAATCGCTTTATATCAAGGCTGGTTAATGGTTGGTTACGCTACTTGTTATACCATGGCGCCGGTCTTTTCGTTAACATTGGATCATGACATTGACGAGTCCCTAACAAAAACTTATCCTGAACTCTATAAGGAACTAACTGAGGGACGGTCGCTATCATATAAGACTTTTTTTGTTTGGGTGATTCTCTCATTATTTCAAGGTGCTGTAATTCAAGGGTTTTCGCAGTTGTTCATTGGCGTGGGGAGCGAGGTATTTAAGAAAATGGTTGCCCTAAGTTTTACCGCTTTAGTTATTAACGAACTAATAATGGTAGCATTGGAAATATACACTTGGAATAAAACTATGGCCATATCTGAGATCGTAACTTTTGCAATATATGTGCTATCAATTCCACTTTTGGGTGAATATTTTGATCTAACTTCAATGCTGGCTCTACCCTTCTTCATTCAGCTGACGATTATTTTGACGGTATCAATATTTCCTGTCTGGGCTGCTAAGACCATCCATAGAAGACTGAAGCCACCGAGCCATGCAAAGGTGCAACAGTTTTCAGCAGTGTAAATACCCCACCAGTATCAAAACTATATTCCTAAATACAAATGTATATTCCAAGTATAGTTATGAATGTACTTACTTTTAAACTAGAATGAAAATATAAGGTCAAAAATCCAGTATTGTGAACATATCACAATAAAAACATCAATTCAAGTCAGAGTTTGGCTTCTTCTGTTGTCCATCAATGACTCTATCTTGTTCATCATCGAAATCATCCTCGTCGTCCTCGTCCTCATCGTCATCGTCAAAGTCGATACCGCTGCTAGTACGGGGAAGAGAGGATGTAGATGGCCTCTGGAAGTCTTTTGCATGTGCCCAAGGAATGTTACTTAGTATTGAAGGTGCACGATGGCGCATGTGCAACACTTCGGGATGTCTCACAGAAGCATACAAAACAAGATCTTCATGTGAGTTTTTAGTGCTGGGTAGGGCATGTTTATCATGCACAGTGGAAGTGGATAAAGCACGTGAGGGAGAAATTGGGTATGGAAGTGGAGTCTCTCCGGTGATCTTAAACAAATGGACGTTGGCGACGTGCTCATTCTCTACCCGGAAGATAATCCAAATGAATCTTCTAACAACTTCAAGGATCCCTAATATGAAAGAAGTGACAGCACTTTGCTGGATTACCCTCGGGGCAATAGCGTACACAATCCACTGGAATCTAATGGCCACATCCGATATCATTGAAACGTAATACATGGCCTTCCGCCTCTTCGAATACTGACCCGTCTGCCAATTGCGCTTACCAGCAAGGTATAGGTCATCTCTCAAAAGAAAGTTCGTGGATTGGAATTGAAATAGTGACCAATCCATCACCAAGTCCCAGATGGAGCTAAAGACCGAATTTATTATGCCTGCAGCAATAAACCAACTGCGATATGAGTGATGTAATTTATTGATACGATATGCGCAAAGACAGGCATTATAAAGTATCGCGACTGCATACTTGGCGCCATTTAACAAGTGCGGGAATCGGTCATTGGAATCCAGGTATCTTCTTAAACACTGCATCAATCTCCAGTAACTTGGTATGCACGACAGAACGCCCATGGATATTAAATTTGACGAGCCACACATATTATATTTCTTACCAGAGAAGACACAGAACACGGATGCAACATCTGCCATAGAATAAGTTAAGGAGCAGACAATATCGCCAAGAAAGAAGTCACCAAATTGAACGGGATATGCTCCGGAAAACACTAGCCTGATGGCTGTTACTATGAGCCACTGGCGCGTCTTTCGCAGCTCACGCCAGTAAGGCAGAATGAAGGAAGACATAGAAAAACCAAGTGCGAACAGTAACGCACAAAGCCATAGCCAAGGAGCCAGGGTTGCGCGTACCATACTGCAAAGGGACACTGCGCCGACGGTGATGAATGCCAAGGAAACCATGTACAGATGGCCTGAAATTTTAGTAGTGGAGAAGTCGTTGTTAAATACCGTATTCCCTTTACGAGAATGAATCTCTCCAAACATAATGAACTGGTAATTAACCTTCCCACGAAACCAGATATAACAGTCTAAGCAGAATAGTAATGACATGAGGAGAACCAAGTACCAGCCGCCCCACACTGGGAACAGTATCAAGTGCCGGTAGCTACTGATATCAGCTCTGATTCCAAGCATCAGAGCAATTATGACCAGAACTACAGCCACGCCTAAAAGAGAACCAGCAGTGAACATTTGTACGACACACGTATTATTCCGATGCACTATCTGCTCATTCATAGAGTATTGTAGGGATAAACTGCGTAACTTTTGTACATGGTGTTTTCGAGCCTGTGTGGATTCCGTCAGCGCTTCCGTGTACCACTGGAACACCTGATCTTCCCAGTAAGTGACAGGATCCTTTTCTGGCGAACTGTTCATTCGTGCAGCCGGTTGGCATAAGGAATTGGAAGCCTTAAAGCTGTTCGCATAGAGGCGCAGATTCTGGCCCATATGCTCGAACAAAGGCGAGTGTTCGTTAGCATAACTCATGAACTTTGAGAGTTCCTCTGTGTCACATGTCTTGTCAAACTTCTTCACGATTTTCCGAAAGCCCGTCACATTCAGATCCCGGTAATTCTTCAGCAGCTGGAGCGTTAGGTAGTACTCAAGCAGAGCGTGGCCCAGCTGCAGCTGTGCCTGCCGCTTCGAGGGGCAGATGTGCATGAACGTCTCGGTGTTCGCGGAGTATTTCTTGACCCGCGCCGGGCCCTGCTCCCGGGACCACCTGGCTGGCAGCGAGGGCATCAGATCCCGCTCCTGCAACCAACGCTTTACGCCTTCCTGCGCCCGGTCCAGGCGGCCGGCACGCGACGGCGATGGAGAGCGCCCTGCCGAGAGCTGCGCCGCGAGGCCTGTCTCCTCTTGCCCCTCGTACGTCGCACCGTAAGATAAACCCGCGCCGTTCTCGTCTTTCTGCAGGCAGTACATCTCGATCTGCTGCTTCAGCAGCTGGTACTTGCGTTCGCACTGGTCCAGCTGCCACTGGTAGAACTCATCGCACTTCGCTAGCTCCGTGCCGATCACCCATCCCATGACAAACTCGTACACCGCGTCCTCCTGCTGCATCGTGTACGGCTCATCGCGCGCCCGCGACCGCTGCGTCGGTCTCACAGAGAGCGCACGGCTTGCCTTGAGCTTTTCCTTGTACGACTTAAGCTTCTTCTTCCCAAGCTTGTAGTCAAGGTACTTATCTCTCCACTCCGGAATAGACGACTCCCTCAGTCGCTCAGCAAATTTCATTGCTCCTTCGCTATCTACTGGCTGCTCTGCTACTTCCGTCACCTCCTGGCTATATGCTGGTTGAGTTACATTGGTGAAGAGTGGTCATGCCGGACAATCTGGTTTTCCGGACAGATGGTCTCACCGGTGCCCGGACACCATGACTAAACGGGACTTTTTTTTCCGCGGACCGCATGTCCGTTTGAGGGAATTGCGAGTCAGAGGTTAGTCATTGCGCGAAGGGCCACTTATAAGTGTCCAGCAGGATCTTTCAGGCCGCTTCAGCCCGTCAATCACACACTCCGCGATGGATCTTGTACGCCAGCTCAACGACCGTCTGCTGTTTGCCGTGCCCAAGAAGGGGCGGCTTTATGAAAAGTCTGTGGCGCTGCTGAATGGGGCGGACATTCTCTTTCATCGCTCACACCGACTCGACATCGCGCTCTCCACGAGCACACCGGTGGCGCTGATCTTCCTGCCGGCGGCCGACATCCCAACGTTCGTGGGCGAGGGCCGGTGCGACCTGGGTATCACCGGGGTGGACCAGGTGCGCGAGTCTGGCGTGAACGTGGAGCTGCTGCAGGATCTGGACTTCGGGCGCTGCCAGCTGCAGGTGCAGGTGCCGGCCGGTGGGCCGTACAGCCAGCCCGAGCAGCTGATTGGCAAGACAATTGTCACAAGCTTCACGCGGCTTGCGCGCGAGTACTTCGCGCGCTTGGAGGGCGTGGACGAGGCCGCGATGACGACCCGCGTCAAGTACGTGGGCGGCTCTGTCGAGGCAGCCTGTGCACTCGGCGTCGCCGACGCCATCGTCGACCTGGTCGAGAGTGGCGAGACCATGCGCGCGGCCGGGCTCACGCCCATCGGCACCGTGCTCTCGACTAGCGCGCACCTCATCTGCTCGCCCAACCCGAAGAGCAGTCTCGCGCTGCTCGACACCGTGCGCGCGCGCATTGAGGGCGTGCTTGCCGCCCAGCACTACGTCTACTGCACCTACAACGCTCACGCCGACGCGCTGCCCGCGCTGCTGCGCATCACTCCCGGTCGCCGCGCCCCCACCATCTCCAAGCTGGACGACGACAACTGGTACGCAGTGTCGAGCATGATCATACGTCGTGAGAAAGGCCGCATATTGGACGACCTCAAGGCCAGCGGTGCCGAGGACATCATGGTCTTCGAGATATCGAATTGCAGAGTATAGAGCTTAGTACATAGCACCATGTAAGCGGTTTCACAGCGTAACGCCACAGTTTTGGTCACGTGTCATGAACTGGCATCGCCGGCGTTCCTAAGCTGGGGCAGCGATACCACAGCCAGGTCTTGGCCTGCGCTAATGGACAAGGTACCGAGGCGAAGTCAGGAGATTTGGCGGAGTTGAGAGTCTAGTACCGGCCAGCGTGTTATATTAGCGGGGATATAGGGAAGTTATTGTGTGCGTGGTTGCGGGTACAGAGCGGAAAGATAGGCGAGACGTTGGCGCTGCGTAATGAGTAACAGCACAGCGGGCCACCTTCAACAGGATGGCGGACACATGAGCAATAAGCGCGAGGCGGCAGAGGTGGATGCAGAGATGCAGCCGGCGACAAAGCAGCTACGGGCGCCGCAGTACAACTTTGTACGGTACTGCTACCGGCACAACCCGGATATCCAGGCGGCGCCGACGCAGGTGCGGTGCGTAAGGCAGGAACAGCAGCGGCGGGAGGAGTGGCAGGCGCGCGTGGGGGAGCTAAGCAGCGAGGGTGAGCGGCAAGTGGTGCAGGAGGCGGTGCGGCTGTTTGACTCGAGCAACGACAAGTTGCGCAAGCTGATGCTGGAGGGCATGCTCCTCAAGAGCTGCTTCCCGCAGCTGTCGTTCATCTCGACACAGCTACAGAAACTGATCAAGATAGACTTTATATCGGCGCTGCCGGAGGAGGTGGCGCTGAAGATACTGGGGTACCTGGATTGCCAGTCGCTGTGTTCAGCGGCTGCGGTATGCCGGCGCTGGCAGGAACTGGCGGACGACGATACCGTGTGGTACCACATGTGCGAGCAACACATAGACAGGAAGTGCCCGAAGTGCGGCTGGGGCTTGCCGCTGCTGCATATGAAGCGGGCGCGGTACATCAAGTCGGACAAGGCGTCCGCAAGCAAGGGCGAGGGCGAGGACGCGCCGCAGTCCAGGATGAGGCCATGGAAGGTGGTTTATAGAGAAAGGTTCAAGGTGGAAAGCAACTGGCGGAAAGGCATATATAGAATTCAGGAATTCAAGGGGCACATGGACGGCGTGCTCTCGCTGCAGCTCACGAACAAACTGCTTCTCACTGGGTCCTACGACTCCACGGTGGCCATATGGGACCTGGCCACGGGCAAGCTGATCAGACGCCTCTCAGGGCACACAGACGGGGTCAAGGCCCTACGTTTCGACGACCAGAAGCTGATCACAGGCTCGCTGGACAAGACGATCCGCGTGTGGAATTACGTCACCGGCGCCTGTGTCTCCACGTACCGGGGGCACCAAGACTCGGTCCTCAGTGTGGACTCGTTCCGCAAGCTCATTGTCTCGGGCTCGGCAGACAAGACCGTCAAGGTCTGGCATGTGGAGTCGCGCACTTGTTACACGCTGCGCGGCCACACCGGGTGGGTCAACTGCGTCAAGCTGCACCCCAAGAGTTTTACATGCTTCAGCGGCAGCGACGACATGACCATACGCATGTGGGACATCCGCACCAACACCTGCGTGCGCGTCTTTCACGGGCACGTCGGCCAGGTCCAGAAGGTCATTCCCCTCACCCTCGGCAGCGATCTCATCGAGGACCCGAAGGACGCCGTCGTCCCGCCGGACGCCACCGCCCCGGCGCACGACCCCAGCGTTCAGGCAGCCAACTTCGACCACTCGCTCCCCTACCCGACCCACCTGCTCAGCTGCTCGCTGGATAACACGATAAAGCTGTGGAACGTCAAGACCGGCGCCTGCATCCGCACGCAGTTCGGTCATGTCGAAGGCGTCTGGGACATCGCGGCCGACAACTTCCGCATTGTCAGCGGCTCACACGACCGCAGCTGCAAGGTTTGGGATCTGCAGACGGGCAAGTGCATGCACACTTTCGTGGGTATTCATGCCCCCGTCGCCTGCGTCGGCATCGGCGACAGCGAATTTGTGAGCGGCGACGAGCTCGGCTGCGTCAAACTCTACAACTTCGACACTACGTAGTTCGCCTGTATGTACAGTTGCATAATCAGCCCACTTTCCTACATATCCTGCGAATTTCACAGTGCATCATGGGACGGCCATTTTGCAAGGTCGACGCTTAGGGGCAGGGGTGCCTCGCACGGCACCGGGGCGGCTTACACTTCAGCTACCGCAGCCGGCCACCGCCCGCGACACTGCTGCCGTAGAGGCAGTGATAGCCACACCCAAATCATGGTTCGTGATCTCAGTTGTTGGATGGATCTTTCGAAAAGAAATGCGGGAACTGTGGACGCTACATAGCTGCGAGACTCTTGCAATCTGGTCATAATACCCCACACCTCCTAGTATTATTCCGAACAGTGCTCTCTGCATTATACCGGTGGCAAGGGTGCAGCTACGGGATAACTACTGCAGTAAGGCGAAGGCTGTCTATTGCTTACATAGTGTGACTCTGGCGTGAGTAAAGGTCGCGACGATAGTGCAATGAATGGCGGACTGGGGCTGCAGAAGAGCAACATCTACATTAAGCCGAGATCTAGCCAAGAAGGCAAATATTCCTCCCTCGCATTACTGCGCAAGCCGCAGCGGATTAGCTCTCGGACAGAAAGGGAGGAGCAGGAGAATATCCTCAAGCGCAACACGGACTACAACCGCAAGCGCGGTGGCGGGACATGGGCGGCGGACGAAAACATCGACCCCCTGGATGGAGACGAGAGTCCGAGGCGGGCGGGCAGCCCGGTGGTGCTGACGGATTACTTTAGCCAGTCGCACGCTGGGTACGACAACGTCGGACACCAGCGCAGCAAATCGCTGCCGGGCACACCGACGAGCGCGCTGAAACGCCCCGGCGGCGTGCGGCGCAGCAAGTCGGTGCATTTTGACAATCGGGACGTGGTAAGTGTGAAGTACTTCAACTCCGACGAGAGCACGCTGCTGGTGGCGCACGCGCAGTCGTTCGAGGACCAGCTGCGGCTGCGCCAGGACGCGCGCGAGCTAGCGCCCAACGGGCTTACCCTGGTAGCGCCCGCCGGCGGCATGGCTGGGGGTGCGAAGTCGCCGCGAAAGCCGCTGCGCAAGAGCAAGTGCTTTCGGCAGTATCAGCTGCGGCCGCAGCTCCGGACGCTCCGTAATGTCAACTTCCCGATCCTTGCAAACAAGGACCCTGCAGTGCTTACGCTAAACATCTTCCTCAATATTGCATACAACCGCAAGGTCTTCCTGCAGGACCTCTCGCTCGATAGCATGCTCGTGATGACGGGCCGCGTGCTCGTGAAGAACATTCACTACGACAAGTCTGTCATCGTCCGCTACACATGGGACAACTGGGCGCATACCAGCGACACGGCCAGCGTGTGGATCAGCAGCGGCAACGCAGTTCTCCCGGGCAAAGATATGGACCTTTTCGAGTTCGCAATCGACGTTCCCGCGCCAGTCTCCGGAACTCCGCGCCTCGAATTTTGTATCAGGTACCAGGTCCGAGACAACTCCGACTTCCAGACGCACTGGGACAACAACCACGGGAACAATTACGTTGTGGAGTACGACTGAAGCGGTCGCTCCCGGCTCTGCATAAACGTGCGCCGCGTCTCCGATATGGCCGACGGACGTTTCGAACCCTCACGCTTATTAGCTTATCAAACCATGCCGATGGCCAACTCTCCGCGCCCTGTATCACTGTTCCCTGAAGAGGTGACAATAGGAGGAGACTAGGATGCTGCTCTCCGCCGTCATATGCCCACTATGTCTCTTCCGCTTATATATATTGCGCACAATTATGTATATATACTTGCATCTTCACTGCTGCATAGTCCTAGCGCTGAGGGCGCCTCTAGATAAGGTGGGCTCTGCTGGCAAGGCAATGCAGGATGAACAACTGTTCAGGACAATGCTCACACTGTTGTTTCCTGTTTCGGTGTAGACCGATATACCATGGGACACTGCTGCAGAGCGTCCCGCGGCAAGAACAGCTAGTGCCAGGTGCAATGTCTGAACGTACGATGGCGGAAGGCTTTTGATACACAGTGTTAAGTCCAAACATTTTTAAAGAGCTCGTTGTCCTCGAGCGAGGCAGCGCTATAGCTGACACCCGCGGACGCCGCTGCGCTGTTCAATGAGGAGGCACTGGAGGCCACGCCAGGGGACTGCTGCCGCGGCTTGGCGTAGAGAGACAAGATGGACTTCTTGAGGTCAGGGCGCGCGTTCGCGGAGTATACGGGCGGCGACGCCGGCGCAGGAGAGACCGCCAGCGCAGGCGAAGCAGACGCCTCGCGACCCACGCCGGCCGGCGACATGGGCACCGACACGGGAAGCGGCGACGCGGCCGCGGGCGCTGCCTCCGGCAACGCCGGCTCGCAGGCGCCCTCCTCCAGATACCACTTGCGCACTTCGTACTTGGTTTTGATGAACTGGCCCATCTTGCTCTGGTCGGGCACGTAGGAACCGCCGCCCAGCCGGCCCTCGAACACTTTGTTGGCCTGCTGGTTGTTACCGAACCGCACCACCTGCTGCAAATGCTCTTCCTTCCAGGTGTCCAGGTCCACAGACTTGACCTTACTGACGTGCGTGCCGAGCGACCGGTGGAAGCCCGCGCACCGAATGCAGACGAACACGCCCAGCGACCATGATGCCCACCGCGGGTGGGCCGAGTTCTTGCAGTCGGCGCACTGCTGGTTGCACGGATCACGCAGCAGCTGTTCCAGCACCCGGCGAACCTCGACGCTTGTCATGCTGATGTTCGGCCTCTCACGACGGTTGCAGTCGACACTGATCTTCGTTTCGCCGCCAGTCAGCTGTGGCTACCGAGGGGACGACAGCAGAACACGACCAGCGCGAAGCCCACGACGGTCACGAGATGCAGCGCTACTCACGTGATCTACAAACGTCTTTACCTGCTTGGGTCACGTGCTGGGTACGTGTTTCATGGATCGTCACCTGGTCGAGATTAGGCATCATTGCAGAAGAAACCAACCAACTGGCTTTGCTGCTTTCGCTTCCCCTTGGTAAAGCAAGACAAGAGTGCAGCAGTGGCCACACATCGAAGCGGACAGACGCCATAGGGATAGTTAATGGCTCGTTACTGAATAGCAAGGCTGGGGGATACAATAGAGGAATGGGGCTATTGCGCAAAATCAGCATCGAGGAGGTAAGTCAACACACGTCCAGAGATGACTGCTGGTTTATCATCCACGGACGCGTGTACGACATCACAGGACTACTGGAAAACCACCCGGGAGGGACTAAGATACTATTAAAATACGCCGGACGCGACGCCACACTGCCTTTTGACGATGTGGGGCACTCGATGGAGTCGCTAATCTATGACATGGCGCCGGGCTCGTATCTCGGAGAGGTTGATGGCGGGGAGAACGTGAACAGCTGTAGCTCGGTGGTCAGCTGGCGCAGCCTGCGCTGGCTACGCAGTTGGGGCAAGGGCGCGTCAGACGACGCGACCGTCCGGTCCCTGGGCTCGCAGAGCGAAAAGCTGGAATCTGACCTTCAAAACTGGTTGCAAAAAACGCTGCTGCTACTCGTGATCTGCGTGTGTTGTGTCTTGTTGCTGGTGATACGATACCATAACCGCACACGCCGCGCTGGTCGCATCCATAGCACGCAGGCGCCGCTGCCGCCGGATACCTCGGGCATGCCTAGCTGGTGGGACCTAGTGCCGACGTAAGCTCCAGGCGGACCCTGGAGCACTGTGTACTGGCAGCGTGCTGTTTGCCTCCCAAATTGTGTCCCCTATCCAATGTGTCATCCCCATCTTTGTGCGTCCCTCTCGCCATCGGTCGGCTACAGTAAGGTATTTACTACATATATACCAACACTCATAGCATATATCAACACATGGTCTCTACATATCATATGGGCCGATTCACTCCGCCTCCCTGCTCTTCCCCCCTATCTACGTGCTGCCGTGCTGCAGTGTGGTGTAGAGTCGTTACATTCCGTCGTTCCGGCTCAGGTGGCGCGAGACTTGTAGCTGCTGGCCGGTGTCGCCAATTACACGTTAGGTTCTACCACCAGCTTCCTGTTACATAAGCGATGAGCTTGTCTCGATGTCACGTGAAATTTTTCTATCAATCGTTTCTTTTTTTGAAAATTGGATGATGAGTTGAATCAAAAGTAGCGGATGAACAAGCAAAACCGCCGCGGACTACAGTTGCAGTTGTTTCCATACAGCAGGAGTATCGCTCAGCGAGATACAATGAGATCTATTGCGGACCAGAAGACGAATTGGGTGGTGCAGAAGTTCGGTGGAACCAGCATCGGCAAGTTTCCCACGAATATCGTCAATGACATTGTCAAGGTGTTTTCGCATGACTACGGAAAGAACGTGGCGGTCGTGTGTTCCGCACGGTCCTCGTATACCAAGTCGGAGGGTACAACCTCGCGACTACTGATGGCGTGCGACGCGGCAGCCAGCTACGATGAGACGTTCCAGGACATTGTCCGGGTCATCCGCGAAGACCACGTGGAGAATGCATCCCACCATATCAAGGACGCTGAGATCCGCGTGCGGCTGGTTGAGCAAACCAACGACGAGCTGGACCAGGTGGAGCGCTACCTGCAGGCTTCGCAGATCTTGGGCGAGGTGTCCAACCGTACTATGGACTTGGTCATGTCTGTGGGTGAAAAACTGTCCTGTTTGTTCCTCACGGCGCTATGCGAGGACTGTGGAGTGACGGCAGAATACGTGGACTTCTCCTCTATCGTTCCGACCGATTTTCGGTGTGCGGAGGGATCACTGGATAACAGCTTCTATGCGCTTCTCGTGGTTGCCTTCAAGGAGCGGCTAGCGCAGATCGTTCAAGCAAACAAGGAGGGTAAAAGAATAGTTCCCGTGATTACTGGGTTCTTCGGGCTACTTCCAATGGGTCTGCTCAACGGTGTCGGGCGTGGGTATACGGATTTGTGTGCCGCTTTGGTTGCCGTGGCTCTCAACGCAGACGAGCTGCAGGTGTGGAAGGAGGTGGATGGGATTTTCACCGCAGATCCCCGCAAGGTACCACAGGCCCGGCTTTTAGAAACAGTTACGCCAGAGGAGGCTGCCGAACTTACGTACTATGGTTCTGAAGTCATCCATCCCTTCACTATGGAGCAAGTTATCCGCGCTAAGATTCCAATTCGTATAAAGAATGTCCAGAACCCAACCGGTGACGGCACGGTCATCTACGCTGATAACATAGCCAAAAAAGGCGAGTCTACTCCTCCACATCCGCCAATCTCTGTATCTTCTTCTTTCTTCGAACAGAGAAAGAGAGGCGCGACCGCCATCACCACCAAAAATGACATCGTCGTTCTGAACATACATTCGAACAAGAAGACACTGTCGCACGGCTTTTTAGCTCAGATCTTTACTATCCTAGACAACTACAAATTGATTGTCGATCTGATTTCAACCAGCGAGGTCCATGTCTCCATGGCGTTGCCTGTTCCAGACTCGGATTCGCAACGGAGTTTGCGCAACGCTGTTGAAGAATTGAAAAAGCTCGGTACTGTTGACTTGATAAAAAAGATGGCCATTGTGTCTCTAGTTGGTAAGCAAATGAAGCACTTTATCGGTATTGCGGGCGCTATGTTCACCACTCTATCGGAACAAAATATCAACATAGAAATGATCTCCCAGGGTGCAAATGAGATCAATATTTCCTGCGTTATTGACGAGAAGAACAGCGTGCGTGCTCTCCAGTCCATCCATGCAAAGCTGCTTGAGCCTCTAGCACCGACTTCGTCGGGCGCTGTACTCAATGGTCGTTTGGAACAGCTGAAATCGCTCGACCTCTCGTGAATTTGCTGCTGGGTTTGATCATGCTCTGATAAAATCGGTCTATTCTTGACAGTATACATATCAAAGTCGGTGGAAACACTCTACCTGCAGCATTCGTATATAATTTCTAATTAATGTGTGCCTTAGAATGCAAAAACTTGGTCACCCTTCTTAGAAATAGGTTTCGCCTTCTCAAATCCCAGCGAAACAGCAATGCGCTTGGCCGAAGAAACCATTGGTGGCGGGCCGCACAGCAGCAGTTGCGCACTGCTGCTAGGCGCCGGTAGGTGCTCGCGCATGATCGCCTCGGTGATGTATCCCAGTTTTCCCTCCCACTGTTCGCCTTCAGCGACTTTATCCAACATGTAGAGGATCTTAAACTGGTCCGGCTTGGCAGCAACCATCGCGTCAAGCTCGGGCTTCAGCAAAATATCGTCCTTTGTCTGGTTACCGTACACCAAGCAGACTCGCGTCTTGTCCCGCGGGTTCGAGAAAATCGCACGAATAATCTGGTACATGGGAGAAATTCCGGTGCCGCCCGCAATCATGCCGATCTCCTTGTACATGTTGGGCTCGTAGTGGTAGAAGCCCTTTGGTCCGCGGACCTTGATCCGGTCCCCAATCGCGAGCTCCGCCAGCATCTTCGAGATGTTACCCTTCTCGTACGACTTCACCAGCAGCTCAAAGTACCCGGTTGCATCTGAATCTAGCGACGTCGGCGTGTACGAGCGCAACATCTCCTTTCCGTCGATGACTCCGCTGATCGAGATGTGCTGCCCGATAGGAAGCCCGAGCACGGCATCGGCCTCAGGCAGTCCAAACCGGTATATCGCTGTATTGTGGGTTAACACAGTTTTGGTCAACAGTGAGAACTCTTGCCAGTCCTTATTCAGCGTTGTCTTGACCGCTGGTTGGCTCTGCTTCGCTCCGCTGAACTTGCCGTAGATAAAAATGAAACTCACAGCCAGTACCAGTGCGGTGACTAGGGCTTCAAACTTGTAATCCATTTCCCACTCAAGCTTGCTAATTTCAGTTCGACGGCCGAAGAGTAGGAGCAATCGTTTGGTTCTCCCAGCTACTGGTTTTTAATGCTGCTGATGCACATATTGGACAAATCTTCTGAAGATTTTATAAAAAGTAATGATACCGGGAACGTTGAGAGCGACAAGTCCGATGACGGCCAAAGTCAACCGCTAAGGCCCTGAAGCGGGCTCGCAGCCCTCTAGGGCCTTCTCCAAACTTGCCAGCATGGTGCTCTTCGTGTGGTAATGCGCAGGCTTGTATTTCAGCCTCGTGTCCCGCAGGTAGTCTAGCAGCGCAACGGCGTGCTCATGCGTGATAAGCTGCAGGCGCTCGGGTAGACCCTCCAGAAGCCACTCGGCAGTAAGCCCCATAACCCGCTCAAACTTCGGAAAGGTGAACTTCTTGGGCACCTGTGTCTCCTGTTCGATGCGCACGATGCGGATGTGCGTGGAAAGGTCCCGCAGGCAAAGGTAGTTGCCGCCCACGACGAACGAGTCTTCGGGGGTGTAGACGGCGTGGATGAAGCCAGAGGGAATCATGAAGAGGTCCCCGGGGCGCAGGCTGAACGAGACGCCGTCCTGCAGGCGATCGCCCAGGAATATCAGGCCCTGGTTGTCGTCCGCGCACCAGGCCTTGTACGCGCCCAGGTTAGCCGGTGTCGGCGGGAAGAGAAGAAACTGCTTCGCGCCGCGCAGAAGGCTGTAGTAGACGCTGGTGCCGGCGAAGTCCAGGTGGAAGTCCGTGTACGCGTTCGCGGCGGACATCAGAACGTACTTCTGGACCTTGGGCTTCGCCCCGATCTCCGGCGCCGGCTGCACAGGCCACACGAGGTCCACTAGGTCGTTGTCCTCGACCGCGCGCGGCCGCCTGATGCGCTGCCCGAACTCTGGCACATGGCTGACCTCCAGTGAGATCACGTTGCGGATCCGGTCGCGCACGCCGCGCGCCGTGTGCATGTACTCCTTCCACTGGCCCATGGTCCAGCGCTCGTTCTGCTGGCTCTGCACGTCCATGACGTCGAGAGAGTAGTCCGCGCCCAGCACATCCGCGAGCACCTGCTCGTCCATCGCAGGCGTCTGCATCCCTGAGTGCTCGGGATCCGCCACGAGCACGGGCTCGCGCAGCTCCGCGAAGCTCTGCTGCAGCTCCGCACTCGTCACAGTCCGGCCCAGCCCGCTCCACTTGGTAAAGCAGCCCTGAAAGGCCGCCCGGTGCGGGTGCTCGTGCCGCAACCGCACGTCCTGGCCCTCGTTTAGTGCTATGTAGTCCAAGGGGCCACGCTTTCGCAGCCGGTAGCGCCGCGTTCCCGCCCGCTCCGGCTCCTCCTTCGCCTCGACCCGCCGCCGCTTGCCCTTGAGCGCTAGACGCGCCCGTGCTGTTCCGTGCGCACTGCACTCAAACGCTGCAATGTCTGATGACCGGCTTGGATACTCTCCCCCGCTCAAGCACTCTTCCGGAATGCACTGCACATGCACCCACTGCGGACAGGCCTCGCATTGCACCCACATCCTATGCTCCATCTTGCCCTTGCAGTATACGCATTGATCGTCTGTCATGCTGAATAGTAGCAACTTTGCCCGTAGCTGTATATCTGCCCCGGTGACTGTTGTCGATGTCACTTGTTGAAGCATCGTACGCTACGGAAAAACTACCAAGTTGATACCAGACAGCTACTCGAGCCCATCAACATAGTTTACTAGGGCTATCTGCAGGCTAGTGGACCGCGCTGGAGATAACTAAAGCCGTTTTGGGGCGGTGCTTTACACTGAGTGGAGCGTTGCAGAGTGTTTGGCACACAGGCAGTTCATTCGGGTGGGACACTGAGCAGGAGAGCGATCTCAAGGGGCCTTTATATAGCATCAGCGGGATAGCAGGTGGTCGAGGAGCTGAAGCGTTGTTTGCAGGTGGCGATGAGCAGACACCGGCGGCTGGGGCTGAGTCCCATGGACACTTTGAGCGGTACATCGCGGGCGGGAAAGCCGACTAGGCACTCCGGAGAGCGGTACCAGGCGGGGCGGCAGCGATCCGGCGGGGTGGTAGCAATGCTGGAGGGCGAGGTGCCCGTGCAGAAGCGCCACAAGGGTAGCACGAGCGAGGGCGAGGGGAACGGGCTGCTGCGGGCGGCGGGCGAGGGCGACGAGGGCGGACTGCTCGAGGGCTACCTGGAGCTGGTCGAGAAGGAGGGCATGCGGCGCATCGAGGGCGTCCAGCTGGCTGTTCGGGGGGCGGCTGGGACGCTGATGTGCGAGCTGCAGAGCGCGGCGGGCCACGATCTGTGCCTGCTGGACCTGCAGCGGGACGCCCGTGCGTTCTACTTCGACATGCACACGACGTGCGTCGGGCTTCATCTGAACCAGAAGGTGCTGCTGCTGGGCGAGCGGATGGAGGCTACGGCCCAGCTGCTCATATGGAGCACGCGGGGGGACCGGTCCGACACGCGGCTTGTCGACATCGAGCGCACGCTGAAGGAAGCGGGGCTGCCGGTGAGCGATGCGGCGAGCAAGTCCGGCATTGAGGCAGCACTGCGGCGCCAGCTATCCTCTGTTGCCGAGGAGGGAACCAAGAGGCTTGGTATGCTGGACAAGCCGCTGAGTTCACTGAACAATACCAAGACCTTCAAGAGAAAGTACGGGAAGTCGGGCCAAGTGATAAGTTTTCCCCACACGGTTGAATGTGGCTCTTCTGATGAGGAGCGTTGCGACTCTCCGCGGTCTGAGATATCGCCCAAGTCATTTTACGGTTCGGATCGCTCCTCGCCTTCCAAGCCAGACCTGGCCGATCACACGTACTCCTCTGGCCTTCGCAAATCGAGCAGGCTCTTAGATATTAATAATAAGAAACAGTTTGTGGTGGAAGATGAGGACGACTATGAGAAACCAGAAGTGTTCAAGCCTACTCTGCATTACCAATTTTCCGACGACACGAAGTATACGGTGACGAACCAAGACTTTAAATGTCTATATAACCACGATTGGGTGAACGATACCATCCTTGACTTTTTCCTGAAATACTATGTGGAGTGCACAATCAGTGATAGTGACTTATCGCTGAGCGACGTGCACATCTTTTCATCTTTCTTTTACACGAAGCTGGTCAGTAATCCAGAACAGTATTACGCTAACGTCAAGAAATGGGTGGCCAGCTCAAACTTGCTGGAGAAAAAGTATATCGTAATGCCTATCAATGTCAACTTTCACTGGTTTGGATGTATCATTACAAATCTTAGCAAACTGCTTCGTTTCTTCAGGGAAGGTTTCCATGAAAGGTGGTTAGAGCAATCGAATTCGGACTCCAATGTGAATGAGAAGGAACGGCTACTATTTCCTGTAGTTACGATTTTAGTCTACGATTCGCTCAGGCAGACACATTCCCGTGAAGTAGAGCCAATAAAAGTCTTCTTAATTGACTATGTCAAAGATAAGTATGGCTTTGATCTTCCCAAGGCGCAAATCCGAATGAAGCTCTGCACGGTGCCTCGACAGCCAAACATGAGTGACTGCGGTATCCATGTTATTCTGAATACAAAGAAGTTCTTCGAAAATCCGCAGAAGGCCATCATGCTGTGGTATCAAAAGCCATCTCATCTTTTAACAAAAGAGATAAACTTGTATTTCGAAAAGACTAAACGTAAGACGGCAAGACAGGACCTGCGAAATGTTCTTTGGGGTTTGCAAAATGAGCAGGTATTACGTGACGGAAGCCTCTGCCAGTCAGATCACGAGCTGGCGGAGGCTGATAATCATAGTGATTTAGAGATTATAGAAGACACCGAAGGTACCAAGTGCCAACCTCCTAAAGAAAACGATGCAATATCAAAGTTGTCGGAATCCAAGGTATACGTCACTTCTACACCAGAGGAGACCCGTAATAACGCACTTATGAAACGAATTATAGATCATGGAGAGCCAAATGCATATATAAAGGATGCTTCAGGTGGAACTTCAGGAAATCCTTTTCCGGAAGCCGCAGTGGATGACACGCACACTGGGAAGCAACAGGAAATCAAAGGTAAGCCACCAAGCGTTTGCATAATTCGTTCGTCCTCAAGAGATGTTAGTCCTAGAGTCCGGCGTCATCTCAGTAGTAGTCCTGTGGGTGATACTTTAGTCAATGAAACCGGTACTAAATCAATATTTTTTGTCTCTTCCAGTTGCAAGGAATCTGATTTAGTACCATCCGCCCAAAAGTCCGAAGAAGGGTACAATAAAGTGACGGCGGCTACATCACTGCTTGCTTCCGAGGAAGGCCAACATCTAAAAACGACTGAAGATGAAGCAGGCCAAGCCGGATTCCAGGATCACTTGACTGAGGGGGAAACAAGTGATAAGAACTCACCCGAGCACTCTAAGCACGCAGGCAGTGACCATCGTCCGTTTACTCACGGTTATCTCAAGAAAAGATGGGTACTAGATCAATCAGTCAATGTTGATACTGGTGATACGGTAGTTTCCCGGGATGCAGAGGTCAATTTATTAGGGGAAACCGTACATTCTGCCGCAAATTTAGACTTGGGAACTTATAAGTCTGAAATGAAACGTACTAGTATGAAGCACAAATCTATCAAAAGTACGTCTTCCCTTTCAGGGACTATCACTGTTACGGATGAGGAAGAGATGGAACCTCAAAGGAACCGGGAATACGTTCAGCTCCAGGATGAAATAATAATACCACATACTGGATCCCAAACACCGAAAACAGCCCAAATATATGTAAGTGATTCCCAGGATGTTGAGGAAGCACAGAAAAATTCAAATGTTCAAGTTCTTGAGGTTCATGAACTAGTTCCTGAAGGACGCAGTCTTGGTGGTGCCCCTGTAGTCCAGAGAAAAAAATAACAAGATAGAGTGAACATAATAGAAGTCAATAGGTAATTCCAGATATGGACGTACATTTCATGTGGTGCTCGTGTCTTTGGTGGTAAGATTCTTGCAAATATTGCCAAGAAACTTTGCGCCATGAGAGAGTACAGAGGTTGCATAGAGAGCTGATAAACATATTTTATTTATATTAAATTTAATTGCATACTAAAACATATAAATTAAACAAAGCGAATCCCATCGCTGTTTACATCATCGGTTAAATATCATCTTCCATATCGATCAAAGTCCTCCCTTTTCCGTACAGCTCATCAATCATTTTCTGTGAAATGTAAGCGCAGCATCGCAGAGTGATCAGTGATATCTCATAGAGACTATGAAATATGGATATTAAGGGGCATGCAAGGTAAAATATGTGCTGAAAGACAGAGAATTTCATTCCGCTTTCCTCATGCAATAACATAAAATTCGCCCAAGACTGATAAATGGCGGCTCTGGTGCCATAAGTAGATGCATTAAATTGGTAGTCTAACTCAACCGCCAGCATCTGAAATAAAAGAGTAAAACCTATAACAAAGATATGTCCCCCACAGCAACGCTTGAGTAGAGGTATGAAAAGAGGTGTGTTTCTTTCCCTCCGTGTGTATGCCGAAATATACAAGCAGGAACAGACGAATCTCTCAAACATAGTCGACCGTTGCAAGAATTCGGGATATTTGTTAATAATAACGTCCAACATCAAGGGCAGAATACCATTATCTTTCTCTGTAGAAGCCGTACCAAAAGGAGTGATCCATCTTAAATATTTGAAGACTTTATCCCAATAATTTTGATAAAACACAGGGTCCAGCATTTCGGCTCTAAACTCATTCGCTAGATGAATAAAGTTGCATGTCAACGTCAGGCACATGCAGAAGTAGAAGGGAGAAAACGCGGAATCTGCAGCAGCAAGATCAAGACGTGTAAATAGTCCCTTTACTTTATGCAATACCGCGCTAACAGTAAATTCATCTAGCGCCAATCCAGCACCGTCGATTCCCTGCTCGTTCCTGGTTGGAGCATTAGGGTGTTCGGAGTTATCCTGTGTCTCGTTTGAAAGACGTCTTCCGATTGTATTATGATAAAAGGTTGCCATATGACCGAAAACGTTACCTTGTATCGAAAGGGTACTTACAACCAGGCCTAGGCAGATAGCATAGAGGTTCAGCTGTTTGAAAGATTGGTCGTTCGTTACAAAATCGATGTATGCAATCAGGCGGGTAGGCATAGTCCATGTTAGTAGCCAGAGAATAGTTTGTCCCACAACATGGGCGCCCACGCCAACGGAGATGAACAATAATGATGTGAAAGCCCATATCAATAGCAATAACAA
Organism: Eremothecium gossypii ATCC 10895; assembly: GCF_000091025.4. Classification (NCBI taxonomy): domain Eukaryota; kingdom Fungi; phylum Ascomycota; class Saccharomycetes; order Saccharomycetales; family Saccharomycetaceae; genus Eremothecium; species Eremothecium gossypii. Next base: position 526,412 of record NC_005785.6, on the reverse strand, counting down.
TGAATATCTCAGTTTGAAGGAAGGTGGAACATACACCACGGTATATGTGTCAAAGTCGGTACTCTGCTTTGCTAGGTGACTGAATTCACCAGCATTCTCTGAACCCCGGCGCTTAATTCCCTCCAAATCAAGAGGTACTAGTAGTTTATCATCTTTGGTTACAGGAACAAAGAGCATCTGAACATAGTTTCTAGATACAAGATCGCTCGCAGGGACACGCATTAAACAACCATCGGGGACAAAATATGCGTGCACTGAAGGATCTGCTCTGAATAACTGTTGTGCTTCTTCGTGGGTTTTTGGGGAAGAGTACAAAGTGCTGTTCGACCAGCGCGCTCGTTTAGAGGCAAGATATTTGTAGAAATAATTGCGGTAAATGACATAACCCCTCTCCATCGGAATATCTTTGTTTAGTATGAAAGAAGATAGCCTCAACCGGCGGCAACAAATATTGAAGACCATCGTCCAGTAATTCTTACCTAGATCTTTGAGCGCCTGTGAACGTCCAACAAAGGCGAATGCATAAAAAACGACCAATGATTGACTAACTGCATGGATATCCGGTGACTTTTCGAGCGGATAAAGTCCATTTTTGAACAAAAATGGTAAAAGTAACTTCGTGTGGAATCCAATGCCTCCAATTATTATTGTCATATACATGAACAACGACATTGTTAACCGCGAAAAGTGGATTTTCATTGAATATAGCAGGTTATCCTGTAGGATGTTCATATTTGGCGCATCTGGAGATCTAATGAAAAATAGAACGCCTGGCCTAATAATATGCCGCCTAACTGTACCAATAAAGCTTGCAAACATATACATGCAATGCAGCCCGACCATCATGTCTAGGGCATATTGTATAATGGAAGTGCATGTCCGTGAAAGAGGTATATGTGACAAAAACTGCCAGGACGCAAGTGGGACGAGAGCCTTAATTACCGAATACTTGACCATTAGTCCAGACAAATATGGAAATCCAAATATTTCTGCGTAGATCAGGATGAACACTTTTATCGTGCAGGTCGCCGCGAATGCAAACGTATACAGCTTCCGAAGTTTCTCGTTCCGCATCCTATTAACCACGCTGTAGCCTCTCCCGAGATAGTCAGTCGCAATTATAACTAATACCATGAGAGACGCATAGAAGGTAACCAGAGGTAGCGCTTTTGGATAGTAGATTAGGCTCGAAGTACCAAAATATTTCATATAGAATAGAGACGACAGTGCAATCTCCATCTTAAGTAGGTAATCCATAGCATAAGAACCGATATCTGACTCGAGCAGCAGCAGCAAAACATACTTCGGAAATAATTCAGCAACTTTCTTAACGGCATGGCTAAATATGTTCCAGAAAACAAGCAGTAGGCCTGAGTATGCTGACAAAAGATAGCGTCCAATAACCACAGGTAGAACGTAAGTAGCCATCAGAAAGATCCCAAAAACAATAGTAATAACAAATGAGTACAGTGGGGCAGAGAAAAGATTTATCTTGATATCCAATTGAAATCCCCGAACCTCATCCTGATCGCCAGCATTCCAATCATTCTCAGGTTGGTTAAACTGTGGCATCTGCACCATTTCCTGATTACGGTCATGTATGTCTACATCATGTGCATCTAGAAGCTCGACGAAGTCATGCAAAGCGGCGTTCCTTTCTATATTGTGTTCTGATGGATCAAGCGGTGTTTCAATGGCATATTCAGTCTGCATGTCGATCACAGTATCGTCTTGGTTTAAATTGAAGCTGGCTTCATTCTCTTCATCATCTAGTTCATCATGAGAGGCACCGTGTTCGCCGTTGTCGTCCTGTCCTACGTGTATATTGCGACGATCCGCTAATTCCTCTCCATATAGTAGCGCCTGTAAATATCTGCGATTGAGATTCAAGGGTAGCTCCCAATTCTCGTTATCAGTACCGCCAATGTTCTGCAAAAACTCTGGTATATCGTTTCGGATTGCAAGGTCTGCAAGAACCGCGAATTTCTTGGTGACATCCTCGGGTAAGTCAGGGAAACGCTGTCTCAGGCGGTCCCGCAACAGATCAACGTTAGAGTACTTGGGCCCTATTCGTAGCAATAGCATCTTCGGGAACGATTCCGACTGCACAATCATATCCGTAAATGTGTAGAACGCCAGCGTCAGGGCTGCGGTCCCAACCATAGATAAGCTCGCCATCCCATACCCAATCGCAAGCTTATCCCACATAACACCAGCGCCCCTTCTCCATGGCACAACGCCCACAGCACGCAGCCACGCTGCTACAAACTCCGGGTACTCCGTTTGGAGCACAGGCGCTCCATCCAGCGCGGCACTGTACAGCGCACACCACCCGCCCCACGCCACAGGCAACCACACCGCAAAGAATAGCAGAATCGCGCCCGCCGAAGTCAAATCATGTGCTACTTTGTATGAGCGCTTCAACGTGCGCAGACTGACCTGCCGCAACGTATCCCAGCCCATGCGATCCTCGTAGATGGTCCGCATCCGTAGTTCAACGCCGCAGATATCGCACCGAGCGGTCGTACCGGGCCTCGAGATTTCGACACGCTTCGACTCCATCCACTCGAACAAACATGGCTCATGTACGTACTTTATTGTACCCTTACATCGGCAGGGATGGTACAGTTTATTGTCCTCTGTGGCCTCCATCCTGCAGATCCGGCAGCACGGAGGCACCTGATCGTCGCCGTCTGCCGCCATGTGAACACTGTGCTCTTCCTACTACCGATCTGCGACTCTGACAGACTTGCCAGCAACTTGAGTGCGAAAGCCCTGTCTGCCACCTTGCCAATGCAGCTCTGCAAGTTGGTCCATACCAGGGGGGGCAGATAAAAAATTTCACGTTCAAAAAATAAGCCCTGTACGGGGCTCGAACCCGTAACCTTATGATTAAGAGTCATACGCGCTACCGATTGCGCCAACAAGGCTCTTGATACAACCCGGTCGGATATTTTACTATTTATTTATAAATCTTTAGCACGTGATTATGTGGCGCCACAGAAGCGGCTAGCTTCTTCTCACTCGGTGTCAGACAGGCCACACGGGCACAACAGTCCCTGTAGTGTAGAGAAGCAAACGGGCTTGCGCGCCTGGCGACACATCCGTTTTGCGGCTGTGCCACATTACCAGTCTATGTGACTGTTTTGTGCGTCCTGTGCGTCCTGAAAAACGCGCAAGCGTGATAGCTACTGCCGCTATCGCACGCCACTAGTCGCCAGACCACAAGGAGGCGGGGATCACGCATATAACATGTTAAGAAGGGAGCCAACCACCATTCAGCTCACATCCGATGATCTTGCAGAGCTCCAGGACAATCTCGAAGAGTTCAAGCTGCTGCAGCAGATCAAGTCGCAACATATGGACCTGGTGCGGTCTTCGACACGAGTAGGCCCGCCGCCCGCAGCAGCGGCGGCGGATGAGCCTCGGCCGCTGTCGTGCTCGTTCCAGATATCTCCACTCAATAAGCAGATGCAGCAGCAGCAGCAGCACCGGCGAGCGGCAGGCGCCGGCGGACTCGGTGAGCAGCTCGCGACACAGGGCATTGTCACGAACACGCCTGTGTTAGACGAACGGGATACGTCGAATCCGTTCATCCAGCGGGGCTAGGTACATATTTACTATATACGCTATCAATCGGTCAGGTTATTGGTTCTTATGCTGCATGTACGTACGGATCTCTTTGCGGCGCGCGTGGACGTCGATAAAAGAAGGCATGAACGTGAAGTCGCCGTATGTCTCACTGCCGATGAGATTGTCGGTTTTGGTTGCCTCGCTCATACGAATTTCGTGCAGGTAGAGGTCTTGCGTGAGCGGGGTGCGCGAGCCGGTCAGTGGCAGGTGCTGAAGCTTTTCGAACGAGAGGAATATCCCGAGCGTAAATAGCACGAGCGCGCAGACAACCTCAGCCTTGATGTCCGAGGGAAGCCGGAAGCCCTGCGGGATGCCGTCGGCTAGGGTCAGGTGCCGCTTCAAGCGGTGGAACTCGAAACTGGAGAACCCCGAGTGGACCAGCTGTAGCACGGAAATCGCGAGTAAAATCTTCGAGATATATGACATATGACTGGATGTGGCGGATGCAGAGGCCCGGTCCCCTGTTGCGTGCGTCGCGTGTTCGGCTAACAGTTGGCAACCGGCTCGGAGTGATCAGTCCGCGAGAAATCTCGTCGTTTGTTGTGATACCGTCGACACGAAAAGGTGTCGCCTGGATAGTCAGTTATATAACATTTCCTATTGATTATCATCTTCTCCCAGATCTTCATCTTCCTCTTCAATCGGGTCTTCCTGGAGCGGTAGCGGCCTTCTTGTGGTTTCTTCCAAAGAAAACTCCTCGATTGGCTCCAGCTCTTCTTGTGTATGCGGGCGATCGGTGCGCGGAGCGGTAGAACTGGACGCTGGCGGACTGCTCTTCCGAACTCTCTGCTCCTCAGGTTCGCTGAAAATAGAATCATCAACGATGCTTTGGAAAAGCGAGCCCAGGGCCTCCCTATTGAGGCCAAGACGCTCCTCGATATGTGGATGATTGAGAAGCCCCAACTTGAAGAGGCTTCTCAACTTTAGCGCAAAGACGCAGAGTTCCTTTTCGAGCTTAATGGGGTCAGCTTTGTCCTCGCGGGGGGCCAGATCATTAAAGTCTACGGCTTCCTCGTCACCTCTTTCGAGGTTAACACCGATTGAGTTCGCGTACAGTGCCTCTAGATAGAGCAATACCTCCATGATTGCTTCAGGACAGTCAATGTAAATAGGATAGTCCCGCGTGAGCGCATGTCTCCACTCAGCTTCTTTATCCGGCAGATTCAGTGCAAATAGTTTTATGGCAGTCACCGTATCTAACAGAGTCACGCACACCGGGTGTTCTATAGCTAGCTTACGTGAAAGTTCGCCAGAGTGCTCTCGCTGTAACGTGATTAGGGTAATGGATAGCTGGTCGATAATGAATTTGTTAAGCTCAAGCATAGGTTTTGAAATGGGTGTCGGTGTATTGGTATCTTCAAAGATTTGGTACCAGGTTTGCAGATTCCATGTGGTAACTTGTGTCAGTATCTTGAAGTCAACAATGCCCAGCGTGGTATCGCTCAGTTCTGATGATAGCAGCGCGAGCGGGTTCATGTACTTGGTAAAAAGCATCTCAAGAAGCTCAGTATCGAAATCCACGCGGTAATACTTTCCGAATAGTACCAGTTTGTTGAGGTACATCAACTGAAGAGTTTGGAGTTGTTGATCTGCCTTGTTGGGATCACTGAGATCCATCTCGTGGAGGTACTTGTTTAGAGCGATCTTTATCTCAGCTAGCTGGTTTTTCCAGAGCTCCTCGATCTTTTTGGAAGAAAGCGTCTGCGTGTATTGCAGTATGTCTGTGAAAGCCTGGCGTCTAATGTCATCTGGATCCGTATATATAGCCATATCTTTGAACTTCTTGACAACAATCTCAAATAGCTGTTGGAAGGCGCCTTCTCGACCGTAAGTAATCCAATCTTCGTACCTGAATAGCTGGAATATCTTGAGAAGTTGATCGAAAATAACCGGCGAGTCGAGGTTCAGATGACCAAATAATTCAAGAAGGTATCCCATCGCCGTTTCCGCAGTCTCCGCTTTACTATTATGCTGTTTTATGGCGACTGCGCCGTGGCACAGTCCACTGAGTACAGTAATATATTGAATCACCGTGTTTTCGTTTTCTGGCAAAAGTAGTTTATTTAGTTCCATCGAATATTCGCCCTGTTCTTCTGCGTCAGAATCTTCCTCGGTTGACTGGAGTTCAGAAATATCACCAAATTCTCCCTGGAACGTCAACAGTTGGCAGATAGGTTTGATTAGGTGACCAAAGTACGGTTGCAGAAATTCAGCTGCCTGGAACAGAAGATGCACCTTCCTCTCAGTCGTTTGTTCAAGGGGATCTTGCTCATTTAGGTAAAGCGACAACGACTTTATCAGAAATCGCATGAGGATGCCCACTTCAGCGACTGTCCCAAGTTTTACATCACCAATCTTTTTCTTTGGGTCTTTACCTTCCATGAACTCGGGCACTTGTGCTCTCTCAACATGTGAAAAGAACTTGGAGACAGCACTCAAGAACTTGGCGTTCTTGGCGCTGGAAGACACTTTTACTTCATGCTCGGAAAATATCAAACTGGTTATGCTTAGGATCTCAGAATCCTCGAGGTATCGAAACTTGTTGATTTCAACCAACACCTGGACAGCAGCAAGACGCACTTGCAGATCTATGTCTTTGAGCGCAAGTTCTAAGACGCGATGCTTGAAACGCTCAAAAAATTGTCTCAAAGACGAATCATCCGTCATATTGCGGAACTGCTTATTGATGAACTTCACCAGATCCGATAATGTCTTTAGTACCTGGAGCCTCACGACTGAAGACGTGTCGGAGAGCAGCCAGCCAAAATACTTTAAATAGGTCGCTTTGAAAAAGTGCTCGGGATAATTCTCGAGCCATTTCGCCAAATGCAGTACCGACTCTGACCTAATTGTTTCGTCAACATCTTTGAACCGATGGACGAAGCACAATTTTATTATGTTTTCGATATTGCTCTCGAGCACTGTCCTTGTCCCCTGTATGTCTGCAATCGTAGACTCCAATTTATGCACAGCTTTAACGCTCGGTCTTTTCTTCTTTTGCTCCATCGCAAGTTGCTTGCGCAGCTTCAGCAGGGATTGTGTGTCCATCTCGACGACAAGGTGCGTCAACTGGTCCTGGAACAAGTACATCGCCAATGTGGCCACATACCTCAGACATCTAATTTTACAGACCGAAAATGAGGACAGCCATGTAAACAGGTCCAGCATTAGCGGCCCGGTCTCAATAACCGTCTGGGGCTCGCCGTCACCCTCGTCCGTCTTCTCTATGTATATCATGTCCTTATCGCTCGCCAGCTCAATCAGCTTCGTCATGAACTCCGCAAAATTGTCGTACAGAGGCTTGTACTTGCTCCGCTTCTTCTGCGTTTTCGAAATATACAGGTGGAACTCGTGGATCTTCTGGTCCTGGAACAGCATTTGCACCTCGTCGACGGTCTCGTTGGAGGAGTCGTTGTTCAGCACGTCGTGCTCCGCCACCTGCACCAGCGACCCGCAGCAATTCAGCAGGAAGTTGATGAACTCCTTCAGGGCACCCGTCCGGCTCGCGTTGTACTCCTCCAGCCAGTCGCTCGCAATGTCCTCCACCGACACGTCCTCCGCCGTGCTGAAAATGCGGAACAGCCTGCATGGCTCGAAGTCCTCCTGTAGCGCCAGGTATTCGTCCTGCTCCTTCTTGGTGCCCGCACCAACACCGGCCATCCGGGAGCGTGTCCCGCCTGTGCCCGTGCGCGCCCGTTTCGCGCCGCCGGAGCCCGGCCGGCTCCCCCCGCCCGACCGCGGCCTCCGCTTCTTCGCGCGCGCCTCTTCATAGTCCTCGTCGCTGTGACCGTCCTCCTCGCCCGAACTCTCCTCTTCGGACGCTTCATCTCCCTCCACATATGTTTGCTCGTCCGCCTGCACTACTGCCGTGCTGTGATCCGCCTCGAGAGGCCCTTCTTCGTGGTCATCCTCGCGACTGGACTTTTCCCGTATTCTCCTAGACCGCCGCACTTCGCTCATGATGCTTCTAATACCTCTTATTCCCGCTTGCAGCTTGTCGGCACCATGCAGCTGCGCTACATATCCTGGGGTTTATTAGGAAAAGACGCGTTGTTTACCGCAATCTCGTGATCGATGATCAGCGATGTCAGCGTCAGCGAACTAGGATAATATTACCAATTAAGCAATTCAAACGCAGGAAGTGAAGGCGTAGCCGTACAAGGCCTGCCTGGCGGAAGCTCAGGTGGGCGGTGGGATGAGGGGCATGCATGTGCATAAATTTCGCGATCTCAAGCTATAGCAAGCACATGTATGTTGATTATGAAGGCGATATATAGAATAGAAAGCATTTGGATCCATCCCAACATCAGGCGTTGGGGCATATGAAGCCCAGGCGCGCCGCTGCAGGCCTGTACGCATGTGTAAGAACGTAATAAAATCAAACGGCATTGCCAGATACCGGACGGCCCTACGGGCGCGACGGGGCGAGGAACAGGGTTCGCCGCGGCCAGCAGTCGTTCTGGTTATTACTCTATCAAAGTGTTAGCCACGAAACCGATAAGCAGAACTGAGGGAGCGAGTTGTTAGCGAGGGCAGGATACTAGCCTTTCCAGTACGTCTTGAAGACGCGGATGACGGACAGCAAGCCCTGCAGGCGGGGTCGGGGGTCTGCGGACCCATGTGAATAGCGCATGTCGTCGTCGCCGGTGACGGAGGAGGAGAGCTCGACCTCCTCGGAGCTGCTGCACTCGCCGCGCGAGGCGACGTGGATGTAGTCGCCCGGGAACGACAGGGGCGGCCTGCCGCCCGAGTCGGCTGCGGGCAGCTGCGCGCTGTCCTCGCCCGCCAGCAGGCCGCTGTATGTGCCGCCGCCGGCGGAGCTGGCGCTCGTGAGCATGCTGCGCATCGCCGCCTCCGTGTCCGAGTCGCTGTCGCTGCTGTGCACGCAGCTCACGCCGCTGTGGAACTCGCTGCTGCCACTGCTGGCCAGCTCTGTGCTCGCGTCCAGCTGCAGCGACTGCACCTCCGCCTCCGGCGTCCCGATCGTCACGTCGTCCATCGTCGCCACGGACTCGCGCAGCGGCTCCTCGGGCCGAAGCCAGTCCCGGCACAAAATCCGGTTGTTGACGTGCCCCTCGGGGTCTGTGATCGCCTCGAAGCACCCGACCGTGAGCCACTGGCTCCCGTTGAGCACGAATTTGAACACCAACTCCTCCTCCCCGCTGTACGGCAACTCCACCCGGAACGCCCGCGCGCCTTCGTCGTACTGCAATATGTGCTTTTCGTGTTGCCACCCATCGAACGCCCCGGTCACAGTAACGTGGTCCCCCCGTTCAAAGTCCACCTGCGAAGCCGCGATAACTAACTCTAACCCTGCCATCTGTGTCTGTCGTGCGGCTCTATGTCCGTATTCTCTATAATCTGCTAAGTCTCTGCCGGACCTATACACGCGATGCTGCTTGATGTCTCCTGGTCGAGGCTCGCACAGGTTGCTGGATCTCTCGCGTAAAGAGTTGAAATCTAGATCATGATACTAATTGAGGTAGTATCCTCGTCCCTATTTATCTGACGCTCAAGCGCCGATTTTTTCCCATCCGTAGCGTTTAGAGATTGCCACTCCGCGACCTCATCGCGAGCTGCCAACTCCGGGCAATAGCTGAGGAAAGAAACAGCGGTGATTGCAGACTATATAGCGTAGGCCTGCGCAGCAGCGCGGCAGGTCAGTAAATAGTAAACAAATGGTGGCGCGCGGCAGCCAGCAGAGAGGAGCGGGCGTCGCGCGAGCGGTGCAGGGCGTATGTCTTACTGACAACGAAGCAGCCCGCGGAAAACGCTATCATGACGGCCGTGAAGAGGATAAAGGCGCGGTAGCGGACCAGGGAGCCGGGGCCGATGATGGCGCCGGCGATGGGGATGCCGGCGAAGAAGAATAGGCCGACGAAGACGTACATGGTAGAGTAGCGGCGGCCGAACTCGTCGGTGCGGGAGATCTTGCTGCAGCACACTGGACACAGGTTGAGCATGGAACCGTAGAAGAAGCCATAGAGCGCGGCGAAGGCGTACATAATGCCCCTGCCGCGGGTGCCGAAGGGAAACCAGATGGCGAGGGAGAACAGGGCCATGGAGACGTTCATCAGGATCATGACGTTGAAGTGGCCGAGCCAGTGGTCGGAGACGACGCTGAAGAGGATGCCGCCGAGGATCGTGAGCGAGTTGAGGATCGTGATCACGATGAAGGAGTCGGCCTCGGCGTAGCCGGCCTTAGCGCAGTAGGAGCTCAGGTACGTGAGCACGGCGCCGGCGCTGAGCTCGGCGGTGCTGGTGGCGAGCGTGCACCAGAAGTACTCCGGGTTAGCCAGTGCCTTGTAGTCAAAGCAGTCCCGCACGGTGCGCGCGACGCGGCGCAGGGGCCCTGCGCGCGGCTTCTGCGTGCGCGGCTTGACCATCAGCTTGGACGGGTCAGCACGCACAAGGACGAAGGCCAGCGCCAGGCACACCAGGGCAATCAGCGCCATGGCGCGCATCGTCCACTCAAAGCCCACGCGCCGGAACATCGCCTCCAGCATCATGGGGAAGACCGCGCCCCCGACACTGCCCCCGTTGATCGCAACGGCCGTGGCCAGCCCGCGGCGCCGGTAGAAGTAGTGGCAGACCGAGCCCAACATCGGGGAGGTCACGATCCCGGAGCCGATGCCCGTCAGCACCCCAAAAGCAAGCACAAACGACCACACGTGATGGCAATTGGCCGTTGCAATGAGCCCGCAGACAAAGATGGCCGTTCCCAGGGCCAGCGGCTGCTGCGCGCCCGCGACGTCGAAGTACAGCCCGCTGATGATCCCCGAGCTCAACACCAGGCAGTTATACACTGAGAAAATCCACGAGATCGTCGACGTGCTCTCATGCGCCAGCTGGTGGTGCGCAATGTAGTTCTCGATGGTCCCAGCCACGAAGAAGATCCCCCACGTCGGCAAAATCCCCAGCATCGCCCCAAACGTCACCAGCCACGCTTTGGTCCCGCCCTCCGGGTAGACAAAACCGTCCTTGTCCGCCTCGTCCAGCTTGCCCGTGCTCGTACCGCCCGCCCCTTCCGCCTGGCCATATACCGGCTGATCCGGACTTCCGAACTCAGTCGTTATCTCATGCACCTGCTCCGACATCGCCTTCATGGGAAAATCGGGCGCCACAACATGGTCACCTACCCCGGTCATGATGGGCAGAGTAGTATGATGTCACTGTAGAGCCTGCTGTACTTATATAAACAATGCCTAAAACAGTCCCATCGCTTGCTAAGCCGGAGAAGCGTGATGCTCTGACATTCAATCTGTAGAGCTCGCTTTTTTTATGTAGATAATACATCTCGATAATTTCTTTTCTTTTTAGAGGGGCAGTCATGCCGATGCGATCTTGCATCAAAAGGCGGAATGAACCGCTGTTCAAGGCTACTAGAGGTCCATAAAACTATAAAGCTGCATCGCAGCGTGTGACAGTTGTGTCTCTGTCTGTCGCTCGAGAAGCGGGCTCAGGCCATCACTGACATCAAAGAAAAGCCCGCGAAAATTGCGACGACCTGCAGCATGGTCTTCATCAATTCCTTCGAGGGGTTGTCAGGATAGGTGGTATGTAGAAGCTCTGGCACAACGCCGACGGTGCCAATGTATAGGAACCCGCCTGCCGTCAGGGGCAAAATCAAGTCCTGCGGAGGTATGGAGAGGCCCCACGTGTTACGGGAGTAGGTATTCGTTAGAAGGCCGATTTCGGGAATGAAAGATTTGGGCTCCTGGTGGGCGAACTCGTTCAGCAAGCAGCCGGCGGCAGTCCCAAGCAGGGCGCCGAAAGACGTGAGCAGCTGGGACTTCATGGCGTAGCTGAAGGACATGCCGCTGGACAGCGACAGCGCGAGGTCGCCCAACTCATGCGGAATCTCGTGCATCAAGACGGCGATGGTGGTGGTGACGCCGACGCTCTTGGAGGTGTAGAAGGCGGTGGCGATGGCGACACCGTCTGTGAGATTGTGGATGAAACCGGACGCAAGGTTGAGGTAGATGGAGGTGCGCAAAGACTGCGAGACCGGCGCGCCGGTCGCAGCGGAGGCAGGCATCCCGGGCGCACTGGTCTGCTCCGCAGATGACTCCGATTCCAGGAGGATATCGCTCTTGTTCCGTTTCTTCAGCGTCTGCTCGGCCTCCTCCAAGAACACGTTGGAGGGGGTGCATGCGGCGCCAATTCCGTGCTGCGCGTGTGACGAGACGTCGTTGTGGGAGTGCGCGTGCGCGTGACTGTGAGAGTGTAGGCTAGCGTCGTCTCCGCCCACAATGCGGAGGGTCTTATCCACCGCGAGGAAGAGGAAAAACCCGGCGAAGACCGCCATGCCCAATGCCATATTCGGGGTGTGCTCGTGCGCCATGCGGATCAATCCCGAGGCCACGCGCTCGTCCGGCCGCCGCATCATCTCCATGATGCGCTCTACCCCATCAAGCTCGTGGGAGTGGAAAACCTCGGGGAGCAAGCATAGGAACACGTCTCCCATCAACCCTCCAAATGCGAAGGACACCATGAGTGGTAGAAATAGCGAAGATCTGTTCCGCCCGCTGGCCCGCAGCCCGGGGATGAGGTACGCAAGCGCGCAGGGTATCAGTGACAGGTAAACTGTCGCTAGGAGTGCATTATACCTTGCGGAAAAGGGGAAGACGTGGCGCATTAAAATCACGTTTAGGTATCCTAACTCAATATTATGGTTATGTTTCTCGTGGGCCACGGCTGGCATAGCCAACAGCAGAGTAGCTAGTAGCGACCCGTACATATTTGGTAGATTTAGTTCTTGTTCCAAATGGTTAATGGTAGTATCTCAATTTTTGCAATGACTTTCTCTAGCTTATACGCTGCGACCAAGCCCAGTCGGTAAATTGGGTATTTCGGGCGTGTGTCAAAGCACAATACCGCTCCACAAGCCTATAACCTGGTTCTGCTCCGTCCCAGCCTCGGTACTCCGTCGCACTGAGGAAGGACACGTTGGTTCTTTTTTGTTTCCAGCGCGTTTCTATTCCGGTTTGTTTCCAAATTGTGCTTAGCTCTACACCGGACGTTACTTAAAACTACACATATACACCCATACATTGTGCCATTATTTTGCAATCGGAGTTCCCGAAGGCAGACGTTGCTGGTCAAGTAGAGTTGTCGTCGTTTATTAGGGAGTATAAATTACATATAGTATATTAATTACAACGACCACGGCTTGTACAGTTGTGGTTGTGCCTTAGATACACTTTCTAAGTCTTGTTGAGCCAATTTCTTGAATTCCTCGTTCGTTCCGGATTCTTTCTCGACTAACGCAACCCCGGAATCCGCCTGCTCAGAAGGTAGGACGAGTTTCTTCGATATGTTGAGCTGAGCCAGGTCTTTGTTGATATCTGAAACCTGTTTGCTTAGCGACAATCTGTCGTTGCGCAGCTTTTCGGTTTCACGAGAGAACTTGTCGCGTTCGGCTTTGAGCGCGACTTCTACAGCGTCCAGCTGTTTGAACTTCAGGTCTAGCTTCTCTAGCGTTAGCTGCACAAGATCATGGGTGAGGATGTGGGCTTCATCCAGATACTTCGAGGATATCTGCATAGCGGACTCCGGAATGTCTTCGTCAAGCACCTTGTCATTGAGACCGTTCAATAGAGCCTGGATGGTCGCAGTGACGGCATCCTTCGTGTCCAATACTTGAGGGCCTTTGGTTCTCTTGACGCTCTGCGGGGTCACCTCATTGATGTATTTATCTTCAATCGGCAGGGTCAGGAACTTCTCGACACACTCTTCCAGCGTCTTGGAGCCGCCGATATGATCTACTATCTTCTCCCAGTTGTCCTCATACATCTCAATTCCCTCAAGCAACAACAATAGCTCCTGATCGGACCAGCTCTTGTTTCCGTGTATCATATTCTCTAGTTTAATAAAGTCTGACGCGTGAAAGTTTGCGCCGAAATGGCCCTCCTGGAAGCAGCGAGAGCACAGGCTCGTGTCTCCGGAACGCAAGTTATGGTAGCGAACGCCGACAGCATCATTGCCACATGTGAAGCACACATATGTCTTGTGGATTTGTTTGGACTGTTGCTGCTGCGAGCGCAAAGCGTTGAAGTCGTGCACGGAGTCATAAACATTTTTCCGAAGTGAGAGATTGACGGGAAACGGCTTCGGTTGCTTAAATTCCATTTTGACCTTGGGTGCGGAGCTGAATGTGTTTGTGTTCGATCCTGGCACCGGCTCCTCGTCAGTCGAGTTTGTCTCCGCAGTTGCAGGCGCTGCGGATGCCGCCGCAGAACCCGAAGCGGGCGCGGACGCTGTAGCATCTGAGGGCAGCTCAACAACCTCCGGCGGTACAAACGGCTTCAGACCCTGTGGGGTGTCTAGTACCACTTGAAAATGACCGGTAAACGCCGGTCCCAGAAGCGACGGCTTCGACCGCGGATCAATCTGGTAGTTTATGAGGCCCCACTCCTCCAGAAATTTGTGGATCTTCACAATCGACGCCACGTCCATCGCGATGTTCCGCCGCACTGCCGTCACTGTGAGATATTCGTACGGAGAGAGCCGGTACGTGTTGATCATGAAGTTGCGCACATCCTTGTACGCTTTGGCCGTCTTGAACCGCACCGAGTCGTTGAAAAAGTCGGGCAACGCGCGACGCTCCAGCTCATGGATCTCGTTGAACTGGAACCACGAGGCAAACGACGGCACGATCACCGGGTGCGCCTGCTTCGCTAAGAAGCGCGCCGCCTTGTCCTCCAATTTTTGCGCCTCCTGCTCGTAATCGATCTTGGGTTGTTCCTGCTGCTGCTGCTGCTGTTGCAGATGTGGCAGCACAGGTACAGATGGATTCACGCTGCCCGTGTTGCCCGACGAAAGCGTTCCATCGCCAGCGTTGTCAATATTGCCATCCTGGACATCCATTGGCTCGCTCATCGTATAAAGAGTATGCCACGCTACTTTTCCCCGTTAATAGCTTTCAAACGGCTTCTTCGCTCTGCTAACCCCGCTTAGAGTCCACAGCTGGGTTGTGTATCCTCGATACAGAGAGTTAAGAGCCAATTTTTCAACATCAGCCACCAGTATCCTTCGTTTGTAGTGATATTTGATATCTCTACCCTTCGTCTGCCGAAGAGCACTACATAATGGACACTCATTCAGCTACGTTCAATCGGTCGCTATGACCGATGCGTAAGCGCAGCGGCTACATGGACCGATTTTGGCTCATTCCGTTCACGTTCCAATATTAAAATTGAAAGATGGCTTACACTTTGAAAAAGTGAAATCCAGGCGCTGCAGTCGCAGTCGGACAAGAGTGGCATACTGTTTGCTCGTAGGTGATGGTATCCTCTATTACTGGGCTACTAGTACATACCATGCTCTCTATAATTACCGCTTAGGATATTTTAGTGATTTGCAGATGGGAAGCCCTTCTGGCAGGATCACGATTACTGCGCAATCGCGTACGGCAGTGCAATTTTTTGACTCTACGTTTCACTGGGCGAAGTATACGTCCGGGCCACGGAGTATTGGCTGTGCGAAGCGATGACGAGGTTGAGAACGAGAGCAGCGAAGTCGGGGGTGCGGGTAGATTATCGTGAGCAAGATCAGAACTTTCTGTATGAGGTTGAGGCATCTTCATCAGATGAGGTGGACATCATCAAGGACGCGACCGCGACGTGGTTGGAGGACGAGAAAGTGGAGCTGGATATTACACTGGACTCGGATGCCGAGGGAGATGCCGAGCTTGATGCCGAGCTTGACATGAACCGTAGGCGCGCCGAGAAGTCTGCGGCAGCCGCTTCAGAAGACGCCCAGGACACAGAAAAAGACCTTGACGCGTATGCCGTGCAAGAGCGCGTCGACCGGCTCCAGGAGTTTGTGCGCCAGAGCAAGGTGTACTCAGGCATCATCGCGGACACGCTGCTGCACCGGGCCCAGGAGCGCCAGAGCGAGCAAGCCAGTAGTGCGGCCGCGCCAGGGCCTGCGCGCAAGAAGCCGAAAACCGTTGTGGAATTCTTTAAACGGTCGAAGCAGCAGCCGGCGGATGAGAAGCAGCCCGAGCCTTCGATCCAGCAGCCCACGCTGGTACGTAATTGCACGCTCAAACCGTACCAGGTAGAAGGTGTCAACTGGCTCATTACGCTATATGAAAATGGGCTTAATGGGATTCTGGCAGATGAGATGGGGCTGGGAAAGACTATTCAGAGCATTGCATTGCTTGCATTCATTTATGAGATGGATACCCGGGGTCCATTTCTGGTTACAGCGCCGCTAAGTGTCGTCGATAACTGGATTACCGAGTTTGAGAAGTTTGCGCCCAGTATTCCTGTTTTGAAGTACTATAGTGCGGACGGACCGGGGAAGCGGCACGCCATTCTCAAAGAATTCTTTCGTAAGAACAGCGGAGAAGGAGTTGTAGTCACGTCCTATGAGATAGTAATGCGCGACATGAATGTAATACTGTCGCACCAGTGGAAATTCCTGATTGTGGACGAGGGCCATAGGCTGAAGAATATTAACTGCAAATTGATCAGAGAGCTAAAACGCATTAATACTTTCAATCGGCTATTGCTCACTGGGACCCCTCTGCAGAACAACCTGGCCGAGTTGTGGTCCTTACTGAACTTTATTCTCCCAGACGTTTTCGCTGACTTTGAGATCTTCAGTAAATGGTTTGATTTCAGTGATCTTGACTTAAAGACGTCTTCCCAACGCTGGGATAAGATTATTGGCGAGGAACTCGAGAAAAACCTCGTCACGAATCTACATACGATCCTGAAGCCATTCCTGCTTCGCCGTCTGAAAAGGGTTGTTCTTGCCGATGCTCTACCCCCGAAGCGAGAATACATTATCAATTGTCCGCTGACACCACTGCAGACAAGGTTCTATAAGATGGCGCTTGCTGGGAAGTTGAAAAGAACAGTTTTTACGCAAGCCATCAAGGAATTCTTCACGTTAAATCGGGAGCATATCGGGTCTGTGTCCAATAAGACGATACGTGAGTTCATAGATTACAAAACGAGCGACGAGGAAATACAGGCTTCCAAGGTTATCACGGATATGGAGAAGCTATATGAACAACACATTCACAAGGAGCTTCGCAATAAGCGTCTACAAAACCTCATGATGCAGCTACGTCAAATTGTGGATTCTACATTTCTGTTCTACTTCCCTTACCTGAAAGCTGAAGACTTGCAGTTGCCGGTTCTATTACAGACTTCGGGAAAGTTGCAGATACTGCAACAGCTTCTACCCCGGCTGCTAGCGGCGAAACACAAGGTGCTAATATTCTCCCAGTTTGTCAGCATGTTGGACCTCATCGAGGATTGGTGCGAACTCAACAATTACAGCGCTTGTCGTATTGATGGATCCATGGATAACGAAACACGCAGGGAACAGATAAACAGCTTTAGCGAGAAGGGCTCACCACATAGCTTGTTCCTTCTTTCCACACGTGCCGGAGGTCTTGGTATCAATCTCACCGCCGCGGATTCAGTCATACTTTTCGACAATGACTGGAACCCGCAGGTAGATTTGCAGGCAATGGACCGCTCACACCGCATTGGCCAGCAACATCCTGTCATAGTGTACCGGCTCTACTGTGACAAGACTGTCGAGAGTGTTATCCTTGCCCGCGCTACTAACAAGCGTAAACTGGAACAGCTTGTTATTCAGATGGGAAAGTTCAGCACGCTCAAAAAACTAGCTTTGAATGAGCATTCATTCCTGACGCTGGGGACTCAGACTGCGTCCAACAACAATGCTCGAGAACTTGTCCAAGAGCTCTCGAAACTTCTGCTAGACTCCGAGTCAACCTTTAGCTTCTCTAGCGCGGGGCCATTGACGGACGAAGAGCTCGAGGTTCTCACGGACAGATCAATACAGGCATACAAGATAACTGACACCGAGTATCCTCACATCAAGCTTTTCGAGACCTCCTCAGGCTTCGACAACTAGCCTGTCTCAATTGGTAGTTAGCCCCAGTAGCGTGATCACGTGAATCACATTTAACGTCGTTCGCCGCGCGCAGAAGGAAATTCGGGTCCAATGACACTTTCTACTCTCCCTAACCTAGGGCAGCTGCTTAGCAAACTGGATAAAACGGTGCCGTCACACTACTAGAGCATTTTGGTTCCGCTATAGGCAGGTTTTCTGCATCACACAACAAACTACTCGATGGTTTTATCACAGGAACACCGTGACCTACTGGACGCATTCCAGAAAGAAGTGGAGCAAAGACGGCCGGGGGATTTGTTACAGTTTGCAGCTAACTACTTTAATAAGAAATTAGAAGAGGAGAGGCTTTTCGTTAGGAGTCAGGAATCCCTGGCATTATCCAAGGGCGTTGTACTATTTCCTGGATCAGAGGGCTGCGGCGCAAACAGGGCAGCAGGATCTCCGGACGCGCGCAAAACGGGCGAGGATGAGGACGTGATGTTCAAGTTACCCTTTGTGGAGCACGATCCTCACTCGAGACATATATATGATGATAACAAACACGGTCACGACTCATGTGACCCGCACACCAGTTTTTCAAGGGAGCCAGGGGCCGGGCTGTTTCAAGGAGGTTATAACATGGGCCAGGAAGCGCAAAAGGAGGCGCAGACAGACTTTGACCCGAAAGCTTCAGAAGTATCCTCTATATTGAAACAGCGTAACGTACCAAGGAAGTCTGGTGTGAACTCGAAGCCGCTACCCATGAACTTCAACGCTGAAAGACGGACCTCGGTAAGCGGGGAGACACTAAAGCCGGACCACTTCAGTGACTGGACGCCAGAGAACTACACTGAGAAGACACGCGAACAACTAAAGGGGTTGGAAAGCGCAGTCGGAAAGAACTTTTTATTCAATAAATTGGATTCGGATTCAAAAACTTTAGTTATCAATTCCCTCGAGGAGAAGCTCGTCTCGAAGGGCCAGGAGATAATTCGTCAAGGCGACGAAGGTGATTACTTCTACATTGTGGAGAAGGGCACCGTGGACTTTTTCCTTGACGACCGCAAGGTGAATACTTATGGGCCGGGCTCATGTTTTGGGGAATTAGCATTGATGTACAACAGTCCTAGGGCAGTGACAGCCGTAGCTGCCACTGATTGTGTATTATGGGCATTGGATAGACTGACCTTCAGAAGAATTCTCCTCAGCGGATCCTTTAAGAAGCGGCTGCTGTACGATGATTTTTTGAAGTCGATGCCGTTGCTGAAGTCCCTTTCCAACTACGACCGCGCCAAGCTAGCGGACGCTCTCGAGACGGAATACTACGAGGCCGGCCAACAGGTGATATCAGAGGGCGATGTGGGAGAGAACTTCTATTTGATCGAGTACGGCGAAGCAGATGTCTCCAAAAGGGGCGTCGGTGTCGTACAACATCTGAAGAAGGGTGATTACTTCGGCGAGGTGGCGCTTCTCAACGATTTGCCTCGCCAAGCGACAGTGACGGCGACAACTAAGTTGAAGGTGGCCACCTTGGGCAAGAGCGGCTTCCAGCGCCTTTTGGGCCCGGTAGTCGAGGTGCTGCGGCTCAACGACCCTACGCGTGCTGACAAGCGCTAGCAGCCTCTCGTTTCAGCACACAACCTTGTCTTAACCGCAGGCCGTTTTGTTCCTGCATTGTATGTGTTATCAGTTTTATGTTGTAAGTCGTGGTAAAGTAATATACCATTTAGATATATACATATAAATCCCGACAGGTGGACCTACCACCCGCGACCGGTGTAGTACTCCTTAGTGTTGTACATCCACACCAGAGACGTCGTGGCTACCAATAGTGGCCCCATGAAGCCTTTCCCCAGTTTGCATGTCCTGAAGATGAGCCACTCGCTTCCGAAGTGCAATAGAGCAATCGAGTACGTAATAAAGGTCAGCTGAAAGATGCGCTCGTCATACAGGTAGAACGCCCCGTACAACCGTATCACGCTGGAGAGCAATGTCCACGTACCAAATGTCCGCGCACTCAGGTCTGTCGTTTCGGAGGGTTTATTTTCGTATACACGCCTCGTCAGCTCTTTGTTGATGTACGTCTGAACCGAATTGAACACAGATACAACTGAGATGAATAGCAGCCAGGATGGTAGCTTCCCAGGAGGAAGGCTGCCGAGGATGCCGCGCGACTGCGTCAATAGATAATTAAAGCTCCACATTGCGTCTCAAACCGACACGCTGATTGTTCAAACCGTCGGTCTCGCTGACGTTATGGGGATACCCTACAATTTTTGCTTTTATCACTGTAAGCGAGAAATACGCCCGCGAAGCGCGTGATAAAGCGCTGGTACCGAGCGCCTGCTCGTATAGCACACTGCAGTCACGTAGCCGAAACACACTTCTGGAGGTGCAGTTCGAGTGTTCCACATACGGCCGAGTCACGTGACTAAATATCCAGCGGCCACTCCAGCAGGTCTGGACGAGTAGGCCTCCACGTACGCTACTACGCCTGTTCCAGTCGTTTGAATGATGGCGTTCTATCCTGCGTGTTTGCCTTCGTTTAAGTAAGAAACGGCATGGCGGAGCACCACTTGTACAAATACGTCCCCTAGGTAGCACCGACAAAACGAATACCATAAAGTCAATTGCCGCCTATGTCTGAAGAGAAGTACGATGCTGCCATGGACCTGCTCCGCCGGTTAGATCTCGAGAATCTAGAATCGAATCTGCAGGCGCTGATAGAGCTGGAGCCTGCGCTTGCGGCGGATCTATTGTCTTCCGTCGACACGCCCCTTACCGTCAAGGCAGACCCCAGCTGCTCCGGGCGCGAGTTCCTCTGCTGTGACTATAACCGGGACATTGACTCGCACCGTTCGCCGTGGTCCAACGAGTACTTCCCGCGGCTATCCGCCGAGGAGCTCGCCGAGAGTCCTTTTCCGTCGGACGCGCTCCGCAGGCTGGAGGTCCTTGCCAACGACTCCATGGACATCTACCGCGACCTTTACTACGAGGGCGGCGTGTCTTCGGTCTACATGTGGAGCGTGGACGACGCTGCGGACGACTTTGCGGGCGTCGTGCTCTTTAAGAAGGGCGCCCAGAGCACCAGCCACTGGGACAGCATCCACGTCTTTGAGGTCTTGCATGAGGGGAGCCACGAGGTAGTCTACCGCATTACCACAACCATCATCCTACGGCTCAAAGATGCCAATGCAGTCGCACTCTCGGGGAACCTCACTCGCCAGACGGAGAAGACCGCATCGCTGCCTTCTGGCTCCGAGGAAAGGACCCACATTACGCACGTTACGAACTTGGGCTCTGCGATCGAAGAGGTGGAGGGCCAGATGCGCAATCTCCTGGAGGTAGTCTACTTCGACAAGACGAAGGATGTGTACCATGAGCTCCGCAATGACGCGGCAGAGTCCCTCCAGGTCAACCGGGACAAGCACCAGGATTTAATCAAGGGCCTACAGGGCCTCTAGTCCTTCTACGTACGTAGCCGACCAGCTGTGTCAGCTGCTCTTCGCTTTATTTTAAATATCACGTGACACGGACCATGGTGTCACCAATTTTTGGGCAGCTGTTTCATTTCAGTTTCATGCGCTATCGTCCAGGTTTCGCAGGAGCTACCTAAGTCTACGTCTTTCGGTACCTGCTGAAGCGTTGAAAGGATTCGACAGCGTCAGTGTAGACGTAGGATGAAGTCTAGGGTCTGCAGTGAGGCGCGTGTGTACACACGAGTGCTGGCTCCTCTTGGGGAGGAGTATTGGGACTACGAGAATACTACGATCGACTGGAGGGCGAACAACAGCCAGTACGAGATCGAGACCAAGGTGGGTCATGGAAAGTACTCGGAGGTGTTTCAGGGAGTTCAGCTGTCGAGCCGCAGCAAGGTAGTGGTGAAGATGTTGAAGCCTGTGAAGAAAAAGAAGATCAAGCGGGAGATCAAAGTGTTGATGAACCTGGCGAGCGAGCAACGGGCGGCTGCGGGATTTGACAAGGAAACGTACTACAGCAACCGCAGTGCAGAGGTGCGCGTCTACAACCGGTATGATCAGGTATACACGATGCCTCACAACGGACACGAGAACATCATCCACCTGTTGGATGTGATTAAGGACCCCATTTCCCGGACTCCGGCGTTGGTGTTCGAGTACGTGGATAACGTCGACTTCCGCATATTGTATCCGACGTTCTCGGATATGGACATTCGGTACTACATGTTTGAGTTGCTGAAGGCGCTAGACTACTGCCACTCGATGGGCATTATGCACAGGGATGTGAAGCCTCACAACGTGATGATCGACCATAAGCAACGCAAGCTGCGGCTGATTGACTGGGGCCTAGCCGAACTATACCACCCTAAAGAGGAGTATAATGCACGGGTAGCTTCGCGGTTCTTCAAGGGACCGGAACTGCTGGTTGATTATAGAATGTATGACTACTCTCTGGATCTATGGTCCCTCGGAACTATGCTTGCTTCCATGGTATTTATGAAGGAACCCTTTTTTCACGGCAGGAGCAACACAGATCAGCTAGTCAAGATCGTTCGCGTTCTTGGTAGCGAGGACTTTGAGAAATATCTGGTGAAGTACCAGATAACCCTTCCTCGCGAATTCATGGATATGGACCAGTACATTAGGAGACCTTGGAAGAGGTTTATCAATGACGCTAATAGACATTTGTGCGATAATGAAGAGATTATAGATTTGATTGACAACATTTTAAAGTATGACCATCACGAAAGGTTGACTGCTAGAGAGGCTATGCAGCATCCTTGGTTTGCACCAATACGGAACGGTGAATATAAGTTGTGATTGTACTGTACCATTGTAAGTGCTGGAAGAATTTGCCGTTTTATTTGCTGTGTATACTTTTTATTAAAATCTCTTTCCTATCGACTAGAGCAACGATGTTGAGAACAGCTATAGAACTACAGGAAATATTGGGACCGATCCACCTGCTGTCCAGCCGTTATGGTTTTGTTGGCCACTTACTAATTACCAACCTGCAGCCTGCGATCAGGCTAGTGTTATCCGTAAGTAGTAATGAACACTGAATAAATTTGCGGTAACTCGCTAGCTCATCACAATCCTTTTGATTGAGGTGCAAGCTCTTCCAGTCTAGAGATTGTAGGAATTTTAATGTCTCCTTGATCATGAGTTCCAGGGCCTTGACGCTGTTTTCATGTCGCCTTAGGATGTTGCATATCTCCACCATGTATTTGTCATTGAACGTTTTCGTTCGCCTTTCATAGATCTGCAGGTAAGCCTTCTGGAGCCCCACTGTCTCCATTCCAGCATGTGGTGCCTTTCTCCTTGAGAGCTTTACATAGCTACGCGCCAAGCTCTCCAAAATCTGTAGCATGAACATCACGCATCGCACCGCTGGGCCTTTCCCTCGATTTCGCTGGCTGCGTATTTTGAGAATGACAAGAGCCATGCGACGCTGCTCCTTGCACAAAGCGCTCCTGTTAAGAGCCTCAGGACCATACCGGCTGAACTCGTGCCCGTAATATTTGCCACTCTGCAGCTGCTCGTGCGATGTATCCCACAGCTCAAGCATGAACTTATAATACAACGTGTGCGTTACGTATTTCACCATTGCTTCTGCCCCCGCATGGAACGCATAATGGCTAACGATGAAGGTCTGCAGCCCTCTAGCCATGCGTTTGGTATCTGCGCCGAGATCCGGTAGAAGCCATAGCCACCGTGCCCTGCGGTAGCTCGACAGAACCCACGCCATCACCCTCTGCGAGCCGACGCCCGCGCTGACAGTCCGCAGCCCCCCCACAGCTTCTTCTCCCAGCACATCATAGACACCGCAGCGGTCTACATAGTCCAACGCGGGCTCCAGATAGGAGTAGTTTGGGTGCTCAGCGAGCGATGGCGCTCGCACAGCGGTGACGGTTCGCTTGCGTTTAGCCGCGGGCGCAGTGGCGTGCTCCGCAGCAGACACCCCGACAGGTGTTGCACAGCGGTTTGCATATATCGATTCCAGCCTGGGATAGGCTGCAGCAGCGCAGTGATTGTCCGCGTGAAGATTTTGCCATAGTGGCTTGTTGCGGTGTTTTATGATTGCCAATGCATGCTGATAGTTAGTCACACTGCCTGCCTGCCAACAGCACCAAATAGTTTAGAACATACGATGCATAAATCAACGTCCAACATAAACATTTTAGATTTAGTACTCTATGGGTATGTTGCTACGGAATGCACAGCGGCAATGATTTGTAGGAGGTCAGCCGCCGAGGTACAGTACGAAAAAAGTTATCCATCAACATAATTAACTACAAAACTTGAGTTCCAGTCCAGATCCCAATTGCGGATTTAGCTCGCACATGGCTCTATACTTCAAGCATAACTCGGGCGAGTCAAACCAGTAACTTCAGATTGGTGCTTCTTCGGAAGTGTCACGCTTATCTCCACTGTCATTTTCTTGGCCGACTATACTGTGATCAATCTTCAACATCTCCTCTATTATCTGCACACCGCCATTGCTTCCATTACACGTTTCCATATGCAATTCAATAAAGCGTTTGAACTTCGATACCAGCTTCTGGTAGTACTCGAGTTCGCGCCTTATCTCCTTGTTCTCTTTCGTCAGAATATCCACATCTTTCTGCAGCTGCAGCTGCGCGATCTTCTTCCTCTGCCGGCACTTCGATGCGGCAATGCGGTTGCGCTCAAGCAAGCGCGCACGCTTCCAGGCCGCAGTTCCTGGCGGCGCGTCATACAGGGTGGGCAGCGACGAGGAGGATGCAGCACGCGGGAAGTCCGGCCCACTTGCCATGGCATCAAGCACGTGTGCAGGCCGAGTCAGGGGCTGCTCAGGGTGGGGATGGAGCGGAGCAGAAGATACGCTCCCGGCGTAGGCGGCCCCGTGGCCTTCTGCCGGCTTGCCCGGCGCGACATCAACATAGGCAGCCTGATATGACGGTGGGTGCTGCCTCGCCAGAAACTGCTCGTGCGATACCACCGGCTTCGAAAACGGCTTCGCCCCGTTGCGGCGCTGGGGCAGCGGCGGCGGCTGCAGATCGTATATGCTCTCCATCACGTCCTCGTCGTCCAGCTGGCCCATGTGCCCCAACTGTCCGATCTGTCCATTGGATATGGAGATGCGGCGCCGCTGCGGGGGGCCGTTGTATGACGCGAGCGATGACTGGAATATCGGCGGGTTCGTCAGTGGCAGCCGAGTCACGTCGATCCCCACGGGCTGGAAGAACGGCGAGAGCGACTCCTGAATGACCGGATCCGACATATATGTCGCGGGTGGCACGCCGTAGTGCCCCTGCGCCGCTGCATGCACCGCATGCACACCGCCCGCCGCCCGCATCTGCTCCTTCTCTATTCCCCGCGCCTCCACCTTGGAGCCCTCGCCGAGCGGCGCTCGCAGCGGATAGCCTGCCGGGACCATATTTTCCTCGTGCGTCAAGCCTTGCCGGCCCCCGGCTGCTCCCAGGCCATGCACATGCCCATAAACTGCTGCTGCGTATTGCGGTCCCACATCCTGCGTCCTCAGTGTCTGCTTAGGCCTGTGTTCGCCTGCAGTCTCTCTGTTATCAAACCGCTGTCCATTTGTCAGGACGGTTCCTTCCTGCTGAACCATTCCGCTTGCAATAGGCGCACTGTAGCAAACGCACAAAATTGTTTCAACGAAAGTTCCAGCTGATATAGAGCCTAACCGCTACGCTTACGTCCCTGCCGGTGAGGGCTTCGGATGGCATGCTTTATAATATACAGCGAGCTGAGCATGCATTTTTTCTAAAGGGGCCCTGACCAAGATGACTTTCTTTTTCGATCGGTAGCTGAGCGCCAGCGACCACAAGATCACCAATATATAGCATGCCGGCGAGCCTCTAGCTCTCCTTGTATACGTCCTCCGGTCAGGCCGACACGCGCAGTCTTGTCCCTACGCGTAGTGCGGGCTGCGGGCGGTCTCCGCGCGGCTGGCGCGAGATCGCGACGGCGGTGACTGCACGGCTACGCGAACGTGTGGTCTGGTACGCTAGCGTCGCGACGCGCGCATAGAATTGACGGGGCGTCTGGGCGCAAGCAGCTCAAGAGGCGGGCAGGACTATGGAGTCTCCTGCCTACTGCCCGGGGCACTCGCACAAAGATGAGTTCCGCAGGCAGCCGGGCACAGGCCGAAAGGGCAAAGGGCAGGTCGGCGTGCGAGCTACAGGGCGTATCGGAGCACATCATCGTGGAGAACCAGCGCGGTATCACGCTATTCGGGTACCCGTTCTTCTCGAACAAGCTACTTATCCCCAAGGTGGACCCGCCGCAGTTCCACACGGAAAAGGAACAGCAGCCCATATCGACGACGACGTCGAACTACTACGGCAACACAAACAACAAGCTCTTGCTTCCTTTGCACTTCCGCTACACGGGCACGCTCGGGGCAGAGGGCACCGGGCGGCTACGCGGGCGCCCAGCCAGCGGCGGCAGCGACGACGAGTTTGCGTGGTTTGTGTCGATGGACTACCGTGGCCAGTACGACATCGACGACCAGGGCTGGTGCTACAGCTGGTCGTTTCGCAGTAAGTACTGGAAGGGCAAGAGCGGGTTTGTGCGCAAGCGCTTCTGGGTGCGGCTCCCGACACGCAGCGAGCACCTCGGGCAGACGTCCGGCCCGGGCGCGCGCGCCGGCAGCCGCGGCGCGCGCTCCGCAATGCATCGCACGGGCTCCGCCGGCCGCGCAGGGTGGGCAGCTGCGCGCCATACAGAGCCACAGAGCCCCATCGCTGAGGAGGACGACGAGAAGCGTGACGAGGACCGCGCCGACACCGCGTGCATGCTTGGCTCCTATACGCGGCAGGAGTTCAGCGCGTTGTACGAGGGCGGCAACGGCCGCTTTGCAGAGGAGCTAGCGCAGCTCGTGCGAAAGATTGACAAGCTTCCTTTGGATCGCCAGAAGTTCGAGGCGCTCGAGGAATTCGTGCAAGGCATGACCCCGACACAACACCGCGACATGTGCCGCATCGTACGCGACCCCAACTCCGGCTTCACTGGCAAGATCCTTTCAAGTTTCCAGTTCGACGTCTCGCGGCGCAAGTTTTTGGAGCGCTGGATACATGGGCTTCTCATGGATACGGGGCAGACAGAGAGCCAAACCACGACCCAGAAGATGGGCCGCACACCCGCCAACCAGAGGCAAAGAGGCAGCACGCAACAGTAGCATAGCACAGCATTTATATAGCAGTGGGCTTGGGCCAACATAACACCCACACACCATAATAATGTGTCAGTAACGTTTTAGTGACGTCGCATAGGCGTGCCAAGCCCAGCATAGCCGCCGAGCTGGCTGCGACAAGGCTGTGACAGCCGCACTATATAAGCCTGCAGGGCCCGCACCTTAGCGGCCACGTAACGTAGCCGGCAATGTCGGATCAGCAGTTTGTGCACCCTTTGGGCCTCAAATCCCGGCTTCTGGGCTGTCTGTTTAGTCCCCTAGTGGTGGTGCCAGCAGTAGTGTATCTGTTCACGATATGGACAGTGCATACAATAGCTGCGCCACACGGGACAGCAGTGCCCCCAGCGGCTCTGCCCGGCGCACCCCTTTTGCCTGCTGCGGGGCCAGCCGCTCCTGCAGGCGGCACCTTGTGGCCGCCCGCAGCACCCACGTTCGACGTCAGGGCCCTTGACGATGCGTTGCGTCGATACCTCGACGAGTCGCTGACGACTAGTGCGCAGACGCTGGACCGGTATATCCGCGAGAACTACAATCACACGGTGGACGCATCGCTACGAGCGTGGAATGAGACACTAAGCAGCAGCATAAAGCTCCTGCACGAGCTGCTGCTCCAGCAGCAGCGGCAGAGCGTATCAATCAGCGGGGAGCTCCAGAGCCAAGGACAGCGCATCAGGGGCGCCGTAAAACGGCTGACGGAGACTGGACTCAGCGTCGGCAGCGATCTGGGGCCACGGGTCTCTGACATGCACCTCGACGACTCCTTCCTCGCGCCGCTCTACAAGGACGTGAACTCCACCATCAAGCAGCTGCCGTCTCTGATTCCGGCTGCGTTCCCTGCGTTCAAATGGGCACCTCTTAACTTGTCGAGTGTCCGGCGTGAGGCTGACCAGGTGCGGCGCGAGGCGCTGCACCTGTACGCAAACAGGTATTCCGGCGACCTCCGGCGCCGCAGCACGCCTCCAGCACTAGGTCTGGCGGCGCGCCACACAGCGGTGGTAGCCGCGCTCACAGCTGCCGCGCTGGTTCTGCGCTGCGCAGGAGAGTGGTTCGCATTCCACCTCCAGAATCACGCCATTGTGCGTGCTGCCCTGGAGGCCCATGAGCCGCCGTGCACCGGCGTCGCGCTCACTGCCTGGCGGCACGCCGCCATACGCGCGCTGGCCGCCGCACACGAGCACCCCTTCGTATACTGCGCACTGCGGCCAATGCGGGACCTGGCGCCGCGCGCCTGGCGCCGCGCCAGCACGTGGGCTCTCTGGTGCGGTGCGCACGGCGGGGCCCTCCTGTGGTTCCTGCTTTTCGTCGCCCTCACGGACTGGCAGCTCGCCGTCGCGACGCTGCCGCACGCGCAGCGCCTGCACCACAGAGCCCAGCCCGCGGATGCCGCAGACGTCGTGGCCAACCTCCACGCCGCCCTCGAAACCCGCCTGCGCCCTGCCCTGCGCGACGCGCACGCCGCAGCGCTGGGCGCCGCCGCAGACCACCTCCACCGCAAACTGGCCCCGCTGCTCGCTCGCATCGACTCCTCGCGCCCCTCCGTCCTGCCCCTGCCCGCGCTGATCGTCCCACAGCCGGTCTGGCCGGCCTGGCCCCCTGCCGCTGACCTGGCCCCGGTCATCCGTGCCGCCATACCCCGCGCCCATCCCCTGCGTCTCGCTTCCCGCTCCATTCCCGCGCCTCAGTTCGTTGCCGTTTCTTTATCTACCGTTTTTCGCCCAGCGGTGATCGTCATCGCTGTACTCATCATCATCCACCATCTTGTTGGCTTACTGCTTGTCCTGAGAACTCGCTGACGCCTTCGTCATGCTCTTGCCGCCTTGTCTTCCCACGTGATGGCATCACCTGGAGGGGCATACACCACAGTGTTTCTGTCTTGGCTTCTATCTTTGTGCTTAGCAAGCCAATATGAAGTTTCTTCCCAGAAAAGCCTACCATCATAAGGAAAATTTTTCAATATTAAGAAATGCCCAAGTCTTGTGTTAATATTGACTGTTTCTATAAGTCTACTAAGTGCTAAGTAGTCTCGTTACGGGATCGTGGCGGCCAATTAAGATAACTAGATCACCTCAGGAGCGTTTAGCGCAGGTTGGGTCGATAAGGCGAAGCTTTTTACACAATCAGGACAAATGGCACATCGGAAGCTCCAACAGGAGATTGAGAGGGTGTTTAAAAAGATCAACGAGGGTCTAGAGATATTCAACACATACTATGAGCGACATGAGAACTGTACGAACAATCCTTCGCAGAAGGACAAGTTGGAAGGGGACCTCAAGCGGGAGGTCAAGAAGTTGCAGAGGCTCCGGGAACAGATTAAGACATGGCAGAGCGCGCCCGAGGTGAAAGATAAGGATGCGTTGCTGGACTATAGACGATCAGTGGAGGTAGCGATGGAGAAGTACAAGGCGGTGGAGAAGGCGTCGAAGGAGAAGGCGTACTCGAACACGAGCTTGAAGCGGTCAGAGGTGCTTGATCCTGAGGAGCGCGAGCGGCGAGAAGTATCAGATTACCTTTCGGAGAAGATTGACGAATTGGAACGGCAGTACGAGCAGTTGCAGGTAGACATGGACCGGCTGATAGGTGGGCGCAAGCGCCGCGGCACGGCGCAGGAGGAGCGGAAGCTGGAGTTGCGACAGCTACAGGTGCGTTACAGGTGGCACCAGCAGCAAATGGAGTTGGCGCTTCGCCTTTTGGCGAACGAGGAGCTTGATCCGCAGGCCGTGCGCGACATCCAGGACGACATTACGTACTTTATCGAATCGAACCAGGAGCCGGACTTTGTAGAGGATGAGACAATATATGACTCGTTGAACTTGGATGCGAACGAGGCTATTGCGCACGAGGTTGCAGCATCGTTTGCTGCGCAGGCAAATGAGGAATCGGACGACGAGCAGCGTGATATGTCATGCTTGTCGAAGAAGGAGCAGCGGCGTCTTGAACGCGAGGCAAAGCGAGCTGCCAAGCTGGCTGCGAAGGGCAGCCTAGACAGCATATCTTCGACGCCTGTGACTTCTGCACCAAGCTCCGCACTGGATCACGAGCCCACGGACGAAGTACAGGACCTGGCCTCGTCATCCGTGGTACCGAAAGAAGACGATCCCCCGACGCCGGCGTCCAGCCAGTCTCCGTCCCCGACGTCCACACCGTCATCTAGCATACCATCCACAGCCAATACCATTGCAACCCACACACAGTCGTCTAAGCCACAGACACCGCTGGCCAAGCCACGGCAGCTAACCCACATCTCCCCAGAACATCAGGGGCATACCCATATACATCAAACACTAAACGGCGTGACCACAAGCACTCTAAAACCAGCGACAGTCCCTGCTAAACCAGCAGGTGAGTTGAAGTGGGCCGTCGCTGCTGCACAGGCGCTAGAGAAGGAAAAGAGGGAAAAATCGGCGTCTCTGATGGCCATGAAGACACAGGGCGCTTCATCACCAAGAGCAACTATGGATATGAGCTCGACTTCCCAGCTGACAGACGCCCATTCTAGTTCCAACCGGAGTGATACCGTGTACAGCACGCATGCCGAAGATCGGGGCCATTTATCAGGTGATAATAAGGACATCCCGAAGGTTGGGAATTCTGCTATTAAGAGTACACATCTGGACGCTTTGAAGAAGCAGGAAATGCCAGGCCTAGAGTTAGTGGCTGATAATTACGAATCGGATTCGACCGATGACGAATTACCTGAGGAGCCTATGCCGATCCAATTAGACGTGGAGGAATATGAGAGGCGGGGCAGCGTAAGTAACCAATTGTTCACGGAATTATGTCAGAACTTTGACTTATTGAAATTGCCTTGTGGGATACAGGACATGATAATGGGTTCATTGATAACATCACACGATTTACATCCTCCCGATGGTAAGCTAGGTGGATTTCGGAACTTTCCAGATATATGTCGTGTAACCAGATTATTTGAGCTCCCGAGAGGCGTCAATCCGCCCCAACCGTTGGACGCGACTAGGTGCACCGAGCAATGGGACTCGGTACGGATAGGTTTAGTAGACGAAAAAACAGTGGAAGACCAGGAAGACCAAGATTTGAGAATCAGCACATATAGTAAATTTAGGGTCTTGGAAACCTTCACGCTCTTCTACGTTTACTACTACGCCTACACACCCTTGGAGCATGATATCGCAGCCACGATACTCGCGGAACGGGAATGGCGGGTCTCTAAAGATGGTGCAACTTGGTTTTTGCGTGAGGGGCAGCCGAAGTTCACCAACGAGCTATGTGAAGTGGCCGATTTCAAGATTTTCAAGCTGGATGACTGGACGGCTATCAACAAGATGAACTTCACGCTTGACTATTCAATATTAAAGGATTCTCAAAAACCTACAGCTGCAGGGTCTGGTACTGCCGGTAGTACTCCTTCGAGGCATGGATCGTTGTCACATGGACAGACGCTGCTGCAACAGCTGAGAAGAGGTAGTAGTGCCATGAAGGTTGAACCTTCTCATTGAGCATTACGCTCCTTCAAAATCTGTTCCACGTCCCATAATTTGATGTTTCATATCGACCTTCTGCTGAAATTTTCTGCTCTCACTTGAACGTTATTGGAGCAGGTTTTATGGCTACACGCATGCCACTATGTGGCAAGTACAAGCTCTAAACCAAAATAATAATAAACCGACTGGAAGAATAACACAATTCGTGCGAAGGCGAGCTTTTTAACAGCAAGAATACTATTGGGTAGTAGACGGTAACTCAATTGTTCCCTGTACTCTATGTAGTTCAAGGATATTTCTTGTATTGTTTCTACAGTTATTCAGATCGTTAGTGCCAATGTGCCTAAGCAGGGTGCCCACGAGACTGGTGTATTATGCGAGCCGAAAAGGAAGGGTGAGAGCGCCAGGGATTTTAGCTTTATCACAACTCGTTCAATGTTAGAATAATAAGGTCATTGAGGATGATATATTGTTCTGGTCACTGTGGAACTAATTATGCGACGGGAAGCAAATAAAAAGACTCCGAGTTAATACATTCCGTGAAATTTGTATTATTATTAATATTTCTAAGCTGAGCGCAATCTTACTATGTATTTAGAACACAGTCTTACATATACAACTTTTAATAAGAGGACTGTTATATGTACTATAATCAGAGACAATAAAATATATTACAATAAGGGCGTTACTAGCCATGATAAACAGGCTAATATCAAATGTGAACCGTATAATAGCAACCTCAGACTCCGCTAGATCCGAATTTATCCGCCCAATTTTCATATTGCAGTAAGCCCTCTGGGGACACGGACGGTTTGATGTAGTTTAAACTGTTTATAAAATCTTCAAGTGCAATTGGCCTAATGTTCTCTCTAGGAGTCATCAACAAATTATCCCCTAGCTCTCGTAGTGGGCCCATTGCCGCGTCCTTGGCTAGAGAAGTAATATCGCTGCCGCTATAACCTTCGGTCAGACGTATCAATTCCGCAAACCCCTCTTCTGTCAATGTATGTTTTTGTTTAGAAAGCAGGCGTTCGATTTGAAGCCTTCGTGTTTCACCTTCCGGCAGTGGTATATATTGCCTCTTAACAAATCTCCTTCTTGCGGCCTCGTCAATACACCAAGGTAAATTCGTCGCAGCAAGGACCAGCACTCTTTCGTCTTCCTCATTAGCCTCATTAGCAGCGGCAGCATTGGAGAGTGCAGACCATTGAACCAGAAACTCGGTCTTTATCCTGCGAGAAGCTTCATGTTCGCTATTGTTATTCCTAGAGCCGAGAATGGAATCTATCTCGTCTACGAATATGATAGAAGGACTGAGTTTCCTGGCTACAGCAAATAAAGCACGTACGAGTTTTTCACTCTCTCCCAGATATTTCGACGTCAACGTTGAGGCACTGATACTGAAAAATGTGGAATGTGACTCTGTCGCAACCGCTCTCGCCAGCATTGTCTTCCCAGTACCGGGAGGGCCAAAAAGTAGCATACCCCGAACCGGTTCCCTTAAACCACGGAATAAGTCTGGCCTCAAAAAAGGGTATACTACTGCCTCTTTCAGCGAATTCTTTGCGCTATCGAGGCCGGCTATGTCATCCCAGTGGACTTCGTCTCCCCGAACTACAATTTCCGAAAAGATCTGTTTGGCAGCCGTTTTGTCAACCCCCCGTAGGGAGTCGATGATGCCTGCTTCCATCTCCTCCTTAAGATCCTCTGAATAAGCCTCCTCATTTATATCCTTTGTGAGGGAGGCCGCAGGTGAGCCACACGGTGTAGCATGCCATGAATTCGGAACCGGTTCTCCCTTTACGCCTAGAGGAGGAGTGCCTCCGGGTGTGCCAACAGGCGTCGCCTTCTGTGTGGCGGATTTCCTGTATACGATGTACCGACTGGTGACGGCATGGCCGCTCCCGCCACCAGGGCGCCGTACCTGAGTTTTGACTCTCCGCCTCTCCGGCCGAGCCCGCCGTGCGGCGGGAATGTTCCCGCTGCTGGCTGCCGCCGCGGCAACGGGCTGGACCGCGTTGCGCGCAGCCTGCGTCGAAAGATTCGCGCCATCAACCGTTGGGGCAGAGCAAGGTCGACCCAGGTTCCCCAGCGATGCAGTGCTGCTAGCCGCGCGCGGTCCCGCCCTGTAGTGGCCGCGGTTGGCCGGCGCCCGTGACTGCGAGGGCTCCGCACGGGCCTTGGTGGCCAGCACAGGTGGCGGTTCCGAAGATTCCAGCGACAATCTTTCCAGCTTTGCCCCCAGCGGCGTCTCGTCCTCGTCGCCCTCCAGGTAGTGGTTGAAGTAGTCGTCGACGTTGAACTCGTAGTCGCTACCGTCGCCCTCCTCCTCGGGCGAGCCGGTTATGAAAGGGTTCTTGCTCCCGCCCCGCGGAGACTCGCCCTCATCCGAAAGGTCGATCAGGTTTACGTCTTCGTCAAACCCAAAGAACTGGTCCGCTTCGCGCGCCGGCGCCGCCGCCGGCTCCGTAGCGCCCGGCCTCGCGCTCGCCTCCTCCGCCGGTGGCGGCCGCCGCAGCGTCCGCAGCAGCGTCGTCCCGCCAATCGATCCCGCCTTGGATCCTGACGACCCGGACTGCGTCGTGCCCGAGCGCGTCTGCCGCCCACGGTCGCCCTCTGTCTCGTACAGTCGCCCAACCCGCTCCATGTGCACCTGCAGCTTCGTGTACAACTCCTGTACCCCGCTCTGCAGCCCCATCTCTTCGCTGTTATATAAGTGCACCTGCGGGTAGCTGCGCTCTATCCGCCCCAGCTCGTACAGTACATGCGTCTGCAACGCCTTCCACCCCTGATATGCCCGTTTTATTTCCCCGCGCTCCTCCAGCCCCAGATTTGTGATGGTCTCATTTGCCACATCGCTGTAGAGCTGCGTCAGGTCCGTCAACGGTTGCTGCGGCTTCTTCATTCTCCTTGATAGTCTCGACAATAACCCAATAGCGTTTGACCCGCCATCCATATCACACGACTGACTCTGTAGGTGTCTCTAGCAATTGATCAAATACTCTAACGTAGTGGTGGGAGTGTTAAACGGTAAGCGTGCTCCCTGTTATTCCTTTTCTTGCTGATACTTGGGAATCAAGGGAGTTGGCGCTGAGCGCAATTCATGCGATCGAAAAAATTCCTAGAAAATGCCTTAAACACATTCATCCATCCGTTGGGCTTGGCCCAGGGGCGTTGTAGATCCGCCAGAGGCCATTGGTCAGTGTCTACGGCGGGCGCTGTGCTGCGGCGGGCGGCAGGTGACTGGTGTCTGTGGTTTCGGTTACGTGCTGGTCTATAGCAGAGAAAAGGAGAAACGGCGGAGCTGCACACGCAGCTGTCACTGGCGAGCGCTGCCGGGGTATAAGTAATTGTGTATAAGATATAGTCTATACGGGCTTTTGGGCTACCACACGTAGAGGGTGGAGAGCAGGAGGATCAAAACGACGGGCATAAGCTTGGCGCAGTACCAGACCGCCTGGTGGGCGAAGGGACACACGGAGTAGGTCCAGCGCCAAGAGGCGGTGGCGGGGTCGAACGAGCCGCGCAGAAGGCCGACGTTGCCGCCGTACTGGGCCATGACGGAGCGGACGGTGAGCTCGCGGACGTGGGCGGGCTGGGCGGAGGGCGGTTGGGCGGCCCAAGAGCCATCGGGGGCGCGGGTGTAGGCGGTGTCGCAGCCCTCGTGGTCGTGGCCGGTCAGGATGATGCCGGGCTTGCCGTTCGCAAAGACGAGGTTGAGCACGCGGTCAGAGACGTCTGGGGAGAGCAGGTTCTGCGAACGCAGGAGGCCGACCTTGTAGGGCTCGCGCTCGTAGCCGGGGGGGTAGTACCTGGTCTCCGGGTTGTCGTGGCAGAGGCCTGCGGGTTTGTGGAAGGGGACGTGGGTCAACAGCACGGTGGTGCCGGGGAAGTCGCGGGCGGCGAGGTGCTCCAGGAAGCGCCAGGTGGTGTCGATGAACTCCGGCTGAAGCGCGGGGCCCTCCAGGAGCAGGTCGTTGAGGACCACGACGCGCCAAGCGTGATCCGTGTCGCGGTCGTACTCGATCCAGTAGTTGTCCTCGCCGAAAAGATGCTTGTAGCGCGCCATGTGCTGGTACGTGGTGTCGCCGGAGTAGCCGACGTCGTGGTTGCCCGTGATGTTGATGAGGAGGTAGTCGTCCTCGGGGGCCCAGCGCCATGCGTTCTCGCGGTGCCAGGAGAACATCGTCAGGTCGCCCTGGCGCACCGCCTCGTAGTCCCGGCCGTATTGCTGCCAGTCGCGGTTGTACTCGCCGGCGGCATCGTGCGACTCGTCGCGCTGCGCCTGTAGCAGCTTGTCGCTGCGCCCGAGCAGGCGGCGAGTGTAGCGCATGGTCCGGTTGTAGTACTCCGAGTCGCCGATCCACTGCGAGGAGAACAGGTCGCCCATCACCGCCACGTGGGTCGGCGCCAGCCGCCTAAGCATCCGCTGGATGACGTGGCCCAGGAAGTAGTCGTTGATGAATATCTCCAGGCGCCGCAGGTACGGCGTGGTGGGCCAGATGCCGTTGATTTGCGGGTCTCCGATGGCCAGCAGCCTCACCTCAGGCACGGCCCCTTGCTCGGGGGTCGCTGCCCGCGTGTGTGTGGAACCCAGTTGCTTGGTCACATCACTGAAGTAGTACTGCGAGCGGCACCAGACACGCTGTGCTAGCGTGGAGTTGTCGTCGAGCCCTTGCAATGCATTTTGCTGTTCAAACGAGCATCTGCACGGGAAGAGAGATGGATACGTGTAGATGTAGAGATTAGACGCCAGCGCCAGCACCAAGGCAAGTATGGTTAGCTTCTTCAGATTCTGCTGGGACATCTCCTTCGGAGACCGTACACTGGGATGATTCTGATCGTGTGGTGGCACTGTCTTTAAGATCTTTCAGCGAAGATCTGTTATCTGGTTTTTCATATATCTGAGGCAGCCCGTCCAGAGCAACGGCCCCGTCCCGCGCGGGTCTCGGATAGATATTACTTATTAACGGCGTTGGATACTACACCATCGTACATATATATACGTATATCCATATGCCTCTCTTGGTTCGTATCCGTATTCACATATGCATGCAACTGGCGCACAGCTGTTGGTCCATGCAGTAGCGCTTAGGCCATGGGATGGCTAAATGCTATGCTTGTATCTGCGTGGGAGATGCCTCAGCAGAGAGGATGGGCAGCTGCGCGTGGCGGCGTGTCATGCATCGGGGAGACACGAGCTGTTGCGTAAGAGCCAGAACCGCGGACTGAGCCCCCGTGCGCGGTAGAAGGAAGATTAGAACTGCGGGTGGGTGAGGGGTGTGCTGTGGAGGGACGTTGCGGTGGCTCACGCTGCGACGTGGAGCGAGTAGGCGAAGGACGCTGGGGTGGAGAGCGCGAAGTGTGCGGCCGCGAGGGAGCAGGCTTCTGGGACGCGTGCTGCGAGCGCGAAGTGTGAAGGCGTTCCCTGCCCTGTGTTGGCGGCGGGCCGTTCGCGGTGGGCGGGACGTTCTCCTGGTCTGCGGAGTTCAACTTCGCGAAGAAGATGTTCTGGTCCGTGACCCTGCCCGGCTGCTTACGAGTCTTGATGCGGACGTTCTTGGACTGTAGCACCATCTCCTCGAACTCCAAGATGGCGGGATCCACGTCGCCGGGGGCACGGCGGGCATTACCAAACATCTCGGCGATGAACAACAACGCCTTGGCCTTCCCCACGCGCTGGCGCGAGGGCACCGTCTTGTCATCCAACAAGCGGTCGCAGATACCCTTCAACTTGCTCTGGAGTTCGAACTTGTTGAGGCTCCACATCATGCCCATGGACTTGCCCTGGATCAAGAACTCGATTTGCGCGCGCTCGTAGGGATTCATGTTTTCGAGGTCAAGCTTCTCGAGCTCCTTCTGCGCGCTCATAGCGTTCATCGCAGAATTCAACATGCTGAATGTGGACTTGACAGACTTGGTCTTCTCATGCATGCCCGTGAAGATCCTGGAAATGCCGTAGGTCTTCTGCGACATGAGGAAGTTATTTGCCTTGCTGCGGTATACCTTGCTGATCAACTGCAAAAGCTCAATCCCAAAGCTCTCGGTCTTGAGCGACTTGTCGATTTCGCTCTGCAAACTCTCCTGGAACTCGCTCACCCGGCCCGCAAGCGCAGCGATCTGGTAGTCGGTGATCTTTTTGTCGAGAATGCGCGCGAGCTCTTCGATCTGTCTCTTCTTCTCCTCCCGGCGCTCACGCTCCAACTCCAAGAACCGCTCCCGCTGGCGGTGCCGCCGGTCCTTGCGTGCCTGGTCGCTGCTGCCCGACGTGCCTGTGTCTGCCGACGACGCAGACGTCTGCTCGGTGCGCGCGCCGCTGCCGCCGCTGCTCGCCCCGCCGCTGCTCGCCCCGCCGCTGCGCGCCCCGCCGCTGCGCGCCCCGCCGCTCACCCCCGCGCTCGCGGTGCGCTGGTACGTCGACAGATGCGTGCTCTCCGCCCGCCCGCACGCGCTGCCCGCGGGTGTGCCGCCCGCCGATTTGTTATCTTGCGATTCTCCGTGCTCATCGTCTTCGTCCTCGCACTCAAACAGCTCCGTCTGCTTCATGAGGTTCCGCAAAAACGAGTACTCGCCGATCCACTGCTGGAACGAGTCCCCGCCAAACACCGCCATGAGCATCTCAAATGGATCCTCCTCCATGACCATCTCCCCCCGCTCGTCACTGAGCCCAAACTCGTTGTAGCGGTTCTTCAAGTCCGGGTCACTCAACACCTTGTATGCCTTGCTGACCTCCTGGAACTTCGCCTGCGCATCTGGGTCGTTGGGGTTCTTGTCGGGGTGTGTTTGTATGGCCTTCTTGCGGTACGCCTTCTTAATCTGCTCTGCAGATGCGCTAGGCGTCACCCCCAAAATGTCGTAATACGTAGTATCCTTGACCATAGATTAGGAACCTGGATGTGGTTGTAGCTGTCCGAAATGAGCACTGATAATGTTAGTTATCAACCTCTAAATGCTTTTCTGTCTTTGAGGTTGTAGTGATAAACTTTGATGATTCCACCATTAAATGAAAAACTTCGTTGTTGTACAACCGGCTGACACTTCAACCAAACGTTTCGCAAAAACGAGCGGGCCAGCGTGGGCGCCGGAAGTTGCGCCGCGGCGCGCAGGCGTCTCGCCAAAAGTAGTAGGCGAGCGCGGGCGCCGCGTCTGCGGAGTCCGGAGCCGCAGCACTCCGGCGCTGGGCACAGTCTGGCCACGCGTCTGTAGACGGCAGTGTTCTGCAGTAGTAGGTATGCAGGGCTGGGGCCCTGGTCTGGCGCCCGCAGGAGAGGGGCGGGCTGGGCGGAGCGGGCTGGGCGAGGTGCACGGACACAGCCCTCAGGGCGACATATGTTTTGAGTTATATTTATAGATCAGCTATGTACGGAGGGGGCGGTGCTGGTCTGCGAGGGAGCGGAGTGCGTCCTCGAAGGCCGGGGCGCCCGCGGCGACGTGGGCGGCGAAGACGCGCAGCGCGGAGAGGGCTGTGGCGACGTGGGCCCAGGCGCGGGCGGGATCGTAGGCGGCAATCGCGGGCAGGTCGTGGCGGGCGAGCGTGTCCCAACCGCGGCTGTAGGCAGCGAGCGCGAGCAGGACGAGCACGAGCAGGGCCATGCGGCGCAGCGCAGCGAGCAGCGCGCGAGCTACGCGGGCGGCGGCGACGGTGAGCAGGAGGAGGGTGAGCCAGTACGCGGCAACCGGGTACTGGCGGGCGAGCGCCAGCGCGGCTGCAGCGGCGTGCTGCGCGAAGGTGAGTGCGAGCGCGGCGCTGCGGCGCGCCAGCAGCAGTAGCTGTTGCTCGAGGTCCTGGGCCATGTCTGGGGGGGGAGGCGATGTGCTGGCAGAGTTTCGTGCGCGCGGGTTCTTGTGCGGGGCAGGGCACACGCGCGCAGCAAGCGCACATGGGTTGTGGCGCGGTGGTGGTCGGTAGTTTGCGGTCCTATAGTGTAGTGGTCATCACTTTCGGTTTTGATCCGAACAACCCCGGTTCGAATCCGGGTAGGACCTGATTTTTTTTTCTCGCGGGGATGCAAGTGAGCATAAATCGCTCGCGCGCGCAGCGGAGTCTGCTCCTGTCCGCCACAACTACAATGGCGGGACCCACTAGAGCAGGCGTGCTGCACCTCTACCGCGAATTTGTGCGCAGCGCGCGCCAGTTCAACAACTACAACTTCCGCGAGTACTTCATGCGCCACTCGCGCGACACCTTCCGGAAGCACAGGGAGGCCTCGGGCGAGGAGCTGCAACAGCTGTGGGAGCGAGCGCAGCAGGAGGTGGGAGTGTTGAAGCGGCAGAGCGTGATCTCTCAGATGTATACTTTCGATAAGCTAGTCGTCGAGCAACTGCGCAAGTGACCGGGCTCGGCTCTCTGTAATGTGTGTACTACGGAACAATTCTTTTTGATACTAGAAGGCGACTTTCGCTGAGCCATCTGCAGCTGTGACATCCGCGGGCGGCAGGGCTGCTAGTCCGGGGTGCAGTGCCGCTAGGGCGCGCCATGCGCGCCCAGGAACTACTGTACCTGAGCGCACATTTCCTGTAATACATTGGCCAGCGCAAATCTGGTGATATTTTTCACGGTTTTCGTCATTCCATTGCATCTCATCTGATGCACAGTGCTACAGGCCAACCGCTAGAGTATATAAGAGACCGCAGAAAGCCAGAAAAAGCCCTACCAAACCCATTACAGTTCGAGGATGAAACGGCGCGCACCATCTCAGCCTGTGTTTGAGAGCAAACAGCCCTTTTTGGAAATTGAGAAGGTAAAGGCATCGTTCAATTCGAAAATATGGGACGATTCGTATCGCGAGCAGCTGCGGGAGGAGGTCGCCAGTAACAAGCCCTACAACTGGGGCACAATCCACGACCTTGTGGACCCAGATCTCCTGCGCTCTGTGCGCCGAGAAATCGAGAAGGAAATCCACTTCACCAACAAGGAAACGGACATCTACAAGGTGAACCAGAGCGGGGACCTTGCGAATCTGTCGGGCCTCGACTGGAAGGACCTGTCGCGGCTACCCAGCCTCTGTCGTCTGCGGCAGATCCTGTACTCGGACGTTTACCGGGACTTCATCGGATATGTTGCCGGTGCGGGCAAGCTGTCCGGGACTAAGATGGACATGAGTATTAATACATACACCAAGGGCTGCCACCTGTTGACACACGACGATGTGATTGGCTCGCGGCGGGTCAGTTTTATTCTCTACTTGCCAGACCCTGACAAGACCTGGAAGGAGCACTATGGTGGGGCGCTGCGACTCTTCCCCAGTATCATTCCGAATGTGCCCACAAGTGACTTCAGCGCTAAACTCGTTCCGCAGTTTAACCAGCTAGCTTTCTTCCACGTGCAGCCAGGCTACTCCTTCCATGATGTGGAGGAGGTGAAGGTGGACAAGCACCGGCTCTCTATCCAGGGTTGGTACCATATCCCGCAGGAGGGCGAGGAAGGCTTTGTCCCAGGCGAGGAAGAACAGTACGTGAACACGAACATAAGCACTCTGGCACAGCTCGAGTCGAATCTACTGCAGGACTACGAGTTTCCTAAGAGCGAGCGGAGCATCCTGCCTCTACAGCAGTTGAAGCAGTTGGAAAAGTTCCTGGGCAGCGAGTCGGAAGATACTGCTTCTTACTTGAATGCTGATGAGCTGGCATACTTGTCCATGTACATATCAGAAGAGCACTTGTCGTTGGAGGGGATCAAGAGCCTACAGTCCAAGTTTACAGAGAACTCATATCTGCAAATCGACTCTTTCTTGAATGAGCAGAAGTCCGCTCTATTGAAGAAGCTCATAAAGATCGAAGAACTTGAAAAGGAATGCCCTTACAAAGCTGCAGAGGTGGAAAAGCCATGGAAGACTGCAATCCCTCCTTACAAGTGGCGGTTTATGTACATAGACGGCAAGTCACACGAACATTTCTGTTCTGAGGATGACATAAAACGGCGCTTAGTGCATGAGGAATTGCCAAACTTCACGCTGCTGAAACAGGGACTCTCAGACCACCTTTCTGTCGAGCCAGCGCTGCTGGAGTTGGTAGAGTTTTTTAAGAGCTTTGCTTTCAAGAAGTACCTGGCACTATTGACACTTCTATGCCCGCTGACAGAGCAACTTTTGATCCGCAGATTCCGGCCAGGCCACGATTTTACTTTGGCGACCAAGATATACCCCAGCCAATTACTGCAACATGTGGAAGGCTTTGTAGACGCAGTTCTAGAAGGTGTTCTGTGCCTAACTCCTACAGATGGGTGGGAGTCCGGGGAGCTGGGCGGTTATGAGCTGTACATGGGGGACCAAGATGACGAAGACATGAACAAAGACGTTGAGGATGCTGCTGTCTACAGATCCGACGACAGCGGTAGCTCTGTTCTTATCAACAAGCCTGCCTCCTGGAATTCCTTCAATTTGGTATTGCGGGACGAGAGTGTGCTGCAGTTTGTCAAATATGTAAGCTGGGCCGCCAAGTCCAGCAGGTGGGATATCTCCATGAATTGGGACGTCAAATCTTTCGAAAACGACCCTAACAGCAATGAAGAGAAAGATTAGGATAGAAAGTACGGTAAAAAACAGATACGCTTTATATTATTCTTCTACCTTTAGTAGTTACATAGAAATTTGACCAGTAAAGTTAAATCCATCAGTGCAATGGATCGAAACGGCACGTTGTAGCCAATTTACTTGGAAGACGTCATTTGTAGTCAGCTGAGGAAATGTGGACTGCCGAATCTGCGGCGAAAACAGTTGCAAACCCGGAAAGAAGCTCTGCGGCCGCCTTGTGGAACCCAAGCTGCGCAGTAACCAGCTCTTGAAACTCTTTCAAGAACTCAGTGTCGTCGATCACAGCTTGCATCAAGGCCACTGCGTCTTCGGTGCTTTGCGCAAATTGGTCTTCTAGGGTCTCCATCTGCACACGCAGAGAGGCTTGTTTTTCCGGGCGTGCAGCGGTGAAGTTCGCTCTTGCGATATCGTACTGCAGCCGTTTCTGATCCACCTGTTTGCGCGACTGCATAGCCTCCGCAAACTGGGTGTTCAGCTTTTCCCGCAGACGCCGATTG
Organism: Eremothecium gossypii ATCC 10895; assembly: GCF_000091025.4. Lineage (NCBI taxonomy): Eukaryota > Fungi > Ascomycota > Saccharomycetes > Saccharomycetales > Saccharomycetaceae > Eremothecium > Eremothecium gossypii. Next base: position 484,232 of record NC_005785.6, on the reverse strand, counting down.
AACCGGGTTTGAATCAGTGTGTCCTGCTGCAACCGGGCCTGTGCAATCTTCGCCTGCACATCGCTGTACTTGAGCAGAATATCAGCTGTTACAACGTCGTCCGAGCCCGACTTGCTGAGGTACTCGCTCGAGGTCAACGCAACCTTGCTGAGCGCGTAGTTCAGCGTCTTTGGGTTGCGGGCTGGGCCAGGGGAAATAAGGATGCTCTGTGCCTCCTCGGTCGTAGTCGCCTTGGTCAACTCCTGCACCTTGCCAGTCACGGTCTTCGAAAAGTCGTTTACCGAGTCACTGATGTGCTGCGGGTAGTCGTAGCTCTCCGACTCGTAGATTTGCGACACCTTCAGGAAGTTGTCGTAAATTAACTTCGTCCTGTCCACCCGTTGCTCGAGCTCCACATACTCCTCGGGCATCTGCGAAATATCTGTAACCTGGCCCAGCCGCTCCTGCACCCGGCGCTGCGTCGTCTGCGCCAGCGATGGCAAGTTCGAGGTCAGGTCCTGCGTCCGCTGGCTGACGCTCAGCGACAGGTCCTTCAGTTTTTTATCCAACTGAGCTTCCTGAGCCTTCTGCTGGACCGTCGAGGATATCTCCTGGAATCGCTTGGAGAATGAATCGGCAAAAGCGTTGAACGACATCTCGAACTACTGTTATTATCCACTGCTGTTGAAATCTCAGGCCGCTACCGGGGAGACATGCGGTCCTAACATAAGGGTCGGTTTATCTGAATTGTGCTTTTTTGGATGCTAATTAGGTTACCCGGAGAAACCCTAAAGGGGTGCTTTTTATTGAGATGTTCGGATGTTATACACGCATGTATTAATATCACGTGATGATACTTTAAAAGATATCAGCTGCGTACTAGCCAACCTGCATAACCAAAGCGACACCACGTCGGTATGATATCGCCTTGTATACCCCAAGGCCAAGTACCAGAAAAGGGTTGTTTGCCCTTTTTATGTCCCATTTCACCGAGGTGTCCGCCGAGCGATTTCCTTGCCGCTTACTTATTTTCGACCATTAGAGATACAAGCAGGGTCATTATAATCTTTTTGCTTACTGGGCGCTGAGATAGACATGAATGTTCACCTTGTTGGGTTCCATTTCCAACTCCTAGGGCTTCATTCTCGCGTCGCTGACTCTTCATGCACTGCTCACGTCATCCGCGTTGCCGTTCGTCCAAGCACGTGACAAAGTGCTTTGGCACGACATATGATCACGTGACAGTAGCATTTCTGCAGCATGATGGCAGCCATCAAGGCTTAAGGTATCGGCTTCGTTATATGCTACCGAGGTGCTGTGTTTCTGTCCTACCCCGTGCTGTCTTTTAGTTCCTTTGTGATGTGATGATGCCTTGTGCTCATCTTCGCGCGCAACAAGGGCCAGTACTAAGAGGAGACAAGCCGGTCGCAACATAACTACTTCCAAGCCATTGCATCAGTGGGCGACTCATGAACCGTCTACCAGTTAGCGTACCTCTGGCCCGCGCGGGGCGCGCGATGTTTACAGGCAGGTGGGCAGCAAAGGTGGAGGCTTGTGCGAAGGTGATGGGAAGCCAGATGCTCAACCGCTCGTGCCGGCTGGTGAGGGATACTTCATGCAGCCGGTGTCTGAGCACCATGCCCGCGCGCAGCGCGGGCGGCTCGCTCTCGCAGCTGAGTTTTGAGCAGCTGTACCAGTTACGCTCCAACCTAGAAATGCTGATCCAGGACTACGCCAAGCGCGAGATACCGCGGATAACTTACGAGTTTCTTACCGAGTACGTGCCACCGCTTTCAGACAACGAGCGGTTCATGTTGAGCATCAAGGTACTGAACATGCTATTGACGTATACATGTAGGCGGCTGCTTGCCCTGCAGCGTCTGCCGTATATTGCAGTAATAAACCCGAACATCGAGGAGTCCAACCGGCTTTACCTCAAGACACTGGAGTCTCTGCTGGCAATTGAGCTGCCGTATGGTCTGCATGACCATGCTGCGATGCGTGAGAAACTGATCACGTTCTTGGATGACCATGGCGACACGCTTGTGACGCTCTCGAAGGGCTTCGAGGAGATCATGGACTTCTACCCGCAGCAGAAGGTGTTTGATTTCCTGAATATACACTTGCGTGACCGCCTGTCGATGAAGCTGCTGGTGACGCATTACCTGCGTCTGGTCGAGCAGAGCTCTGGCGCGGACTGTATCGGCGTTTTGGATAAGAGGTTGAATATCGCGGAGCTGGTGAAGCGCACCGAGGAATTCGTCGGGGACCTGACGTTCGTCAAGTACGACCGGATTGTGCCCGTGAATATCCTCGAAGGCCACGATGTTACGTTTGCTTGCATTCCGCAGGACCTCGAGTATGTGCTCCAGGAGATCCTCAAGAATAGCGCCAGGGCGCACATTGAGAACCACACTCCCAGCAATTACTCCGCCGAGAAGCCCATCGAGGTTACGATAGTGCGGTCCTACGAGGACCTTGAGATCCGCATCCGGGATTTTGGGGGCGGCATACCACCCGACGTGGAGGATCGAATGTTCGACTACAGCTATACCACCAGCGAGAAAGACGCCAAGGATACCGGCATGAGCGCATACATCATTCCCGGCCAGGACGTGTCCAACGTATCCGGCATGGGCTTTGGGTTGCCGCTCTGCAAGGCGTACGTCGAGATGTTTAACGGCGAACTAGACATCGTCTCGCTATGGGGCTGGGGCACAGATGTGTACATCAGACTGAAAGGGCCCAAGGAAAGCTTACTGGACAGAGTCAAATAGCCTGACGGCCGTCCCAATATTTCTTCTAGTGGTCTATTTACCGGTTATTTAACAAGACTCGTTTTTACCTCTCCGACATCACGCTGTGCGACAGTAGCGACACATCCTTGTGCGTCTTGGACATCAGCCCGATCGCCTGGCACCTGCGCACGGCCCGCGACATGCGCTTCTGGCTCCGTACGGACAAGCCTGTCACATCCCGGTGCAGGATCTTGCCGGTGTTCCCCACAAATCGCGACAGGATGGCCGGGCTCGTGTACAAATCCAGAGGGTCCAGGTTCAGTTCCTCAAATATGTCCACCTTGCGCGCGTTCTTGCGGTGCTTCTTTTCCAAGTGCAACCGCGCCATCGAGAAGTCAAAGGGATCGTACAGGCTTCCTGTGGCGAACTTCTTCATCATTTCCGGTGGCACCTTCTTCACCTGATCGTTCTTCGGCGCGGAGCCTAGCAAGCCCAAGTCTTGCTGTGCAACCAACGTCCTGCTGCACTTGGAGAACGCACGGCTACTGCTGAGCAGCAGCCCAGACCTCACAGACGACAACATTGCCTCCTTCTTTAGAATGCACCCGCAGCAGCCCGTTTGCATTTCGAACTGAGTTCTTCAAGCGGGCTCATTTCTCGAGGCCGGTGAAAAATTCAGATCACCTCAAACGAGCGACTCACGCGATGAGCTCTGCTACCACGCGGAACCCTGGGCCGCCTGCAGCATGCGAGCCGTGACCGCACATTACAGTTAGCTACTGCTGGTCTCTGGGATCTGGTGCGTGTGGCGCGCCGCTGGGGCGTTGCACAGAGGATACCTCGAAGGCCGGTGCAGCTGTTACGCGGCGCAAATCGCAGCACTGGGGGCGCCGCGGACACAAGCGAGGCGCTAGGGTGGCAGATGGGAGCAGCAGGGAGCAGCACGAGCAGCGCAGGCCTCCAGTTGTGGGCCTGCAGCAGGGTGCCAGGACCGTAGACCCAGACACCCTTTAATAGTTACGGAAAATTTTTCGAATCATGGCCCGAACATTAAGGCAGATTTGAGCCAATACGTTACTAAGGTCTCAGGCACTAGTGGAGTTATCAGCTGCGGGATATTGGTTAGCAGTGCTGAAGGCCTTTCGACACGATGCATAGGTACAGCGCAGTGAAACAAGCTCAAAAATCTCAACCGCAGCGTGTGCTGGCTGCCCGGGGGTTCTCGGCTACCCGATGGGCCGGAAATGGCCCGAAGTCACCGCTGCAGGTGTTCCGGGAGACATTCAAGGAGGAGTGGAAGAAGTCGCAGGAGCTGCAGGACAACATCAAGGCGCTGCAGGACGCAGGTGGCCGACTGGGCGAATCCGACGCATACAAAAAGGCGCGTGAGGCCTACCTCAAGGCGCAGAAGGGCTCGACCATCGTGGGCAAAACGCTGAAGCGGACCGGCGAGACGCTGGAGCACATCACGGTGCAGGCATGGGAGTCGGAGATCGGCAAAACCACACGGAAGACGGTTAGCAAGACCGCGCAGAAGCTGGACGAGAGCTTCGAGCCCGTCCGGCAGACGAAGGTGTACAAGGACATGAGCGAGATCATCGACGATGGCGAGTCCTCGAGGTATGGAGGGTTCATGGAGAAGGAGCGGCGGCGCGAGAAGCGCGAGCGCGACCTGGCCACCGGCAAGCGCGCGACGCCCGTGCGCAGCAACGAGGAGGCCGGCTCGGCGCTCGTGGCCACAGACAAGGAGGCCTCGGAGTCTCTCGGCAAGAAGATCCAGGACTTCAAGGAGAAGACGGTCGTTGGCCGCAAGCTGCATGAGATAAAGGTGCGCCTGTGGGACGAGAACGAGAACCCGCTGATCGGCCTGCTGCGCACGATCAGCAACAAGGTCGGAGGCCTGTTCGCAGAGACGGAGTCCGCGCGCGTGTTTGCGCAGTTCAAGCTGCTCGACCCCACCTTCAACACCGAGGAGTTCACAAAGCATCTGCGCGAGTATATCATTCCCGAGGTATTGGAGGCGTATGTGAAAGGTGACGAGCAGGTCTTGAAGCAGTGGTTCAGCGAGGCCCCATACAACGTCTACTCCGCGCAGCAGAAGCAGATCCGCCAGCAGGAGCTCTTCGCCGACGGCCGCATCCTCGACATCCGCGGCGTCGAGATCATCAGCGCCAAGCTCCTCCCCCCCCAGGACGTGCCCGCAATTGTCGTTGGCTGCCGCGCCCAGGAGATCCACCTGTTCCGCAAGGCCACCACCGGCGAGATCGCCGCAGGCCACGAGTCCAACATCATGCTCAGCTCCTACGCCATGGTCTTGACGCGCGACCCGGAAAAAGTCGACGACAAAGAGACCGAGGGCTGGAAGATCCTCGAGTTTGTGCGCGGCGGCTCCCGCTCATTTACCTAATCCTGTCTATAGTAAACACGTTGTTGTATCTACATAGCGCACCTGTTGTAACTTACGCTGCACGCATGCGCGGCCGCACGTCCCCCACCAGCGCCCGGTAGAACGCCTGGCCCGCGCGCCGCCCGCCCAGCATGCACAGGCGCAGCCACGGTTTCATCGTGATCAGCAGCCCAGTCCACAGCGCGCCCTGCACCAGCGGCATCAGCAGGACGTCCCGCACCACCACCTTGGCGACGACCAGTGCGCTGATCCCCGCCTCGCCGTCCGCCGCCGCCTCGCCCTCCTTCTGCGCCCGCAGCTGCCGCTGCCGCGCGCTTTCCTTCGCCAGCGCTGCGCGGAACGTCTGCTCGAACCTGACGTCGGGTATCGTTATTGCTTTGCGCTCCATTGCAATCGCCTGTTCGTGGCTCAGAGGCAGCATTCCTGCGCTGGCTTTGGCTTTTACGAAGACGCACCCTCGGTGAGCATGCCAGCTGGGCCACTGCGCCAGCCCGCAGCGAAGGGACCCGCGAACTACACACCCACCTGCAGCTGCGGCCGGACGCGTGCTACACAGCCGCCTACAGGCTGAGTGCCGTTGCCACGATCGGCCGCTCCGAGCAGTAGTCATGCGTGCTACTGAGCCTTAATGCTCTCCGGCTAAAAATTTTCGCCACCGGATGGCATCGTCTGCGCTACACACAAGCACCCGGAACAAGCAAGCAGCATGAGTGAAGAAGGACCCCAAGTGAAGATTAGGGAAGCCACGAAGGACAATGTGGACTTCATTCTGTCGAATGTGGATCTGTCGCTGGCCAACTCGCTGCGGCGGATCATGATTGCGGAGATCCCGACGCTGGCCATCGACTCGGTGGAAATCGAGAGTAACACATCGGTGCTGGCAGACGAGTTCATCTCGCACCGGCTGGGGCTGGTGCCGCTGCAGAGCAAGGACATTGACCAGCTGGTGTACTGCCGGGACTGCTTCTGCGAGGACCACTGTGACCGGTGCTCGGTGCTGCTGACGCTGCACGCGGTGGGAGAGAGCGAGTCGACGACTAACGTGTACGCGAAGGACCTGCAGATTGTGAGCGACCTGGGGGGCAAGAACATCGGGCACCCGATCATTCAGGACAAGGAGGCGAACGGGGTGCTGATCTGCAAGCTGCGGAAGGGCCAGGAGCTGCGGCTGAAGTGCGTGGCGAAGAAGGGCATAGCGAAGGAGCACGCGAAGTGGTCACCCGCGGCAGCGATCGAGTTTGAGTACGACCCGTGGAACAAGTTGCGGCACACAGACTACTGGCACGAGCAGGACCCGGAGGCGGAGTGGCCGCACTCCAAGAACTGCGAGTTCGAGGACCCGCCGAACGAGGATGACCAGTTCGATTACAGCGCCAAGCCCAACACGTTCTACATGAACGTGGAGAGCGTCGGGAGCATCCCGTCTGACCAGGTGGTCATCAGGGGCATTAAGACTTTACAGGATAAGGTGGCAGACATCCTCTTCTCGCTCAAGAAGATGGACCAGGATAAGGTTGCGTTCGGCGGTCCGACCGGCGATGCAGCCCCGATGGAGGTTGACCAGGACCCCTACAGCGCCACTAGCGGGCGGTTTAATGAATATAACGACAACGCGCATGCCGCGTATGACGACGCATGGTGACTGCGCGGGCTGCATGGACTACGCCACATTATCACATTGTATCGATACTTACTGAACCAGATATATAATAGATGTATACTACGTGCCTGCACCCCTACTGCTGCCTGTTCCACGCGCAGCAGTCTTGAAACCGGACGAGCGAGCCGCCGAAGATGTCCAGCGCGGAGCCGTAGGTGAGATCGACGCGGCCACCGCTGAGGCGTTTCACGAGGCCCAAGTCCGCAACGCTGTTGGCGCCGCCGGCGTACACGACCCGGACATCCCCGCGGAGCTGGGCAGCCCATAGCCCGAGCTGCGCGACGAGTTCCTCGTCGATGCCTCTGCAGAGGCCCTCGACATCCGCCGCGTGAATCAAAAACTCGCTGCAATACTCGCTCAGCAGCGCGAGCGTCTCCTCGTTCAGCGCTAGCGTCGTCGGGGTTTGCCACTTGTTCATCATCACCGTCCAGCTGGCACCGTCTGACGCCCGGCGGCAGCTCAGATCCACCACTAGCCGGGCGCGCCCACAGAGCCCCGATATTTCCCGCAGCCGCTGCAATTGGAAGCTGCCGTCGCTATCAAAGAGCGCAGATGTCACAATTACCTTGGAAGCCCACTGCAGCCAGTACTGGCAGTTGTCCTTGGTCACCCCTCCGCCCAGCTGCAGAAAGCCGGGTGCCGCCTGAAGCGCCATGAGCGCTGCTTCATCGTTGGATTGGCCGAGGCGAATGACGTGCGAGCCCTGCACGTCGTTGCTGGCGTAAAGATGGGCATAGTGCGAGGGCGACTTGTCCGAAACGAAGTTGGTGACTGGCGCTTCGCCATCTGGCTTCGAGCTGAGCGTCCCACCGACGATCTGTTTCACTTTCCCGTCATGCAGGTCAATACAGCCTACGAACCGCGTCATAGCCCACAGCAGGCAATGCTGAAGGTGCGCTATCCGACAACGATTTCCCTCGAAGTAGATGAATCATCGTCGATACTCTCGAGGCTCTCTAGCGTTTCTTTTTCAAAACATGAAAAACCCTCATCGCTAGGCCATCGCTGCTTCCATACTTCGTCGGGCCAAGAAGCCGCCAGGATGAGCGACAATGAAGAATATATGCAGCAGCTCGAGGCCCAGCGGAGGGCCTTCGAGGCCCAGTTTGGCTCCCTAGAGGATATGGGATATGTAGACAAGACCCGTGCTGCACAAAGCAACGACACAAGCACCAGCGCCTCCGAGAGCGACAGTGACCCGGAGAGCGAGGGCGACGCGCGCTCCGGACAGTCTGAATCCGACGAGCAGTCCGAAATGGACGGCGCCTCAGCCAGCTCCGACGACGAGGCGGCCCATACGCCGCGCGTGATCTCGTTCCGCGCGCCGTCAGATGCCTACAGCGGGCCTTCTCCACGAGAACTGCGCCGCATCCGCAGCGGCAAGGCGCCGGGCCTAGAGACCGAGCCCGCGCCGAAATCTGCCGCGGCCGACCGCGACGAGAAGCAGCTGCTGGAACAGGACATCGAGCTCCAGCGTTTTCTGCAGGAGTCACACATCTTCGCCGCGCTCAACTCGCAGCCATCCGGCGCAGATCTCACCCTGCGCACCATCGACAACCCTGCATACGCCGGCGGTGAGGTCATCGGCAAGGCCCGTGCCCGCACACTCGAGATGCGCCTCAATGCCCTGTCCGCTACCAATGGCGCGGCACGAACCCTCGAAACCGTGCCTATGAACATACGCAAAGGCATGGTTTCCAAGCACCGCAGTCGCATCCGGGAGCACGAGCAGCTGGCCCGGGACTCCGGCACCGTCCTCGCCAAGGTCCGTCGCGGAGAGTTCCGGAAGATAGACGCAACCTACAAAAAAGACATCGAGCGTCGCATTGGCACGACCATCAAGGCTGCAGACCGTGCCCGCAAGAAACACCGCGATCGCGCGCCGCGAATCCATGCTGTCGGCAAGAGCACCCGAAATGGCCTGGTCATAAGTCCAAAGGAGATCGCCGCTGTTGCGGCTTCTGAGCCTAAGCGCCGGAAACGCTAACTTATACACATGGCGCGCACGTGGCCGCCGAGAATGGCGTGCAAGCCGTACGGCTGCCCGACGGGCAGGTACGGATGTTTGAAGGCATCGCTTGATGCGGCGCAGCTACGCGCGCACTCCCGAGCTGCGTGAGACCAGAGATCTGGTACGTTCTGTTATCAAGCGAACTAAGAGTTTTGCGCTACCAGTCATGACTAGAGGTTACGTCTTTCGCAATCCCACAGCTTTCTTATAAATCCAACTAATTATATAGTACATAGAAAAAGAAAGACCATCGCAAACTCAGAAAGAGGACAAAGGCGATTACAGGAGTAACAGACTGGAGGCCGTTCAGTTGCAGCGAGACCCAGGGCAAGACCAGTTTACCAGCCTAGCGATATTTGCCAGGGAAAGCATAGGCTATTAGTGCGTATATTGCGATGAGAACAACGGGATGGAATGACACGGCAGGAGGCGAGGGACGGACCATCCTAGAACAGGTCGGAGAGTATCTGAGCGAGCAGGGGCGCCGGCCAGGGGGCTCTACGGCGGGCGAGTGGGACGAGGCGGAGCAGACCGAGCATGAGCGCGAGCGGCGAGATAAGGGCGATCAGATGGCGGGTCCCGGGAGCCACTTCCTGGATTTCTCGCTGCTGGACGAGGGAAACGAGGTGGGCGACAAGGAGCGGCTGCGGCAGAGGGCCGCGGTGTTTTCTCCTGTGATGTCGCCGATGCTGCACATATATGGCTCCGTGTCGAACACGCCGCTGCTGACGGCTGACAAGGCGCACGCGAGCCAGAACACACCGCACCTCCAGGGCGCGGGGGCCGGGAGCGCGCTCCAGGGCCAGGGCATGTCTCCGCTGTCGTCGCCCGCGCTCGGGGCAGGGGCAGCCACTGCGCCGGCGGCATTCAGCCTGCCGGAGGCGGCGGCGGGCATCGTGTCGCGCAAGTGCGCGGCGGGCAGCGCGCGCCCCGCGAAGAAGACCCCCCACTCCACGCCGTACCTGGGAGCGACCCCCGGCAAGGTGGTCAAGCAGTCTCCACTGGTCGACGCGAAGAAGAGCAATGGGTCGACCGTCTCATCGGGCTCCTCATCCAAGTACAAAAACCACACCTGGGACGACATGTTTTGCCTGCCGACCAGCTCAATGGGCATTGGCGGCCACAGCTCGCTCGGCAGCACCCCGGACGACAGCCTGCGCGCGCCCCTCGACGGCTCCGACGACCTGCACGACGCGCGCAAGCCTGCACCGGGCCTTCCGCGCTTCATACTGCCCTCCAACAACCCTCAGCGACAGCTGCCCCCTCCGCCCTCCGACTCTGTTATCCATGCGTCGCAATCCCCAGTCATAAAGCCCAATTACGCAGGCAAGCCCCCCGGATTCGTGTCCGCGCGCAGCGTCCGTACCCTGTCAGGGGGCGACGCGAACACCGGCGACGAGTTCATCAAGAAAGAAGTACACAAGGTCGCCGAGCAGGGCCGCCGCAATAGGCTGAACAATGCTCTGGCCGAGCTCAACGATCTCCTGCCGCCAGAGCTCAAAGAGTCAGCCCAGGTACCGTCCAAGGCTACCACAGTGGAGCTGGCTTGTAAATACATAAGACAGTTGACTGGTCAACAAAACTAATCTGCGCATGCTACGGAAGGTCTAATGAGAAGCCATTTCACCGAATGTAATAAACGACTCTTCGTAGTACCGGCTGGGCGCTTGCCATATAAATGCCAAGATAGTTACCCGACCAAAGCAATTGGCCAATCACATCGCGTGCTTTCATCTACGTACAAAGTGAGCGGAATTACCGGCGTGGGCGGCCGCTGAGGCTGTAGGAGGACAAGCTCGCCCACCACTGGATCTTCAATACTTGACATAGGCCTGCACCTGTACCTAGGAACGCAAAGTCCAATAGCCAGACCGCCAGACGCCACGTAGGATGATCTCATCTATCACTGAATACTTGGAGGAGTTGAAGGAAGCCTTTGTTCCTACTGTCGCGAAAGCCGAGGACGACGTGGAAGACGTCGAAGAGGAAGAAGAAGAGGAGGACGAGGATGAGGACGAGGACGAGGACGAGGACGAGGAAGAGGAGGCCGGCGACCAGCTGGACGAGCTAAGAGAGGAGTGCAGAAACGCGGCCGACGCCAAGCCGCTGGTCCACCACTACATGGAGTGTGTGGAACGCGTGCAGCACGCGCAGCAGCAGCCTGGCTACGCCGACCTAGACTACCAGGAGGACTGTGTCGAGGAGTTCTTCCACTTGCAACACCATCTTGACAGCTGCGCTGCTCCAAAGCTCTTCGACAAGTTGAAGTAAGCTACCCGCCCCCGTTTGCATGTTGGACACAACTACTTATGTTTCAGTTCCTCCCACCTGCCATTATATTCCATGTATCTCAGTATATGGTCAGACGCCAGATACGTTACCACCAGCCTATTTATAGTCCAAGAAGCTGCCATCCCGCTTGACAGCAATGCGCATGGCGCTTTATTTAAATCCTGTAAGAACAATCGCGCCCATTCCCCGTGGGCGATATGGGACGACCTAGCTCTGGCCGCAGCCCATGAGTCGGTATGCATGTCTCCTGAGGCCTCAGCGAACGATGAACTGTGGCTCTCCGAGCCGCGGGACACCCGGGACTGCGACACCCATACACCATACTACAAACCCATACACCAAGACGCGTTTGTCATCGGCACCCGTCTCGCCCGAGGGCACGCAACCGCTCGCAGCAGCTCTTGTATATGTTTCAGGACTTACAAGTAGTAGAAGTACCAATTAGAGAAGAGCGCGTACAAATCAAGCAGTAAGTAGGGCATAAGGACCACATCCCATGGAAGCACAACGGACCAGACTCGAAGCGAAATGAGGGACCCCGAACGTTAGAGATCAGCGAACCGCGGGCATCGGAGGGCCGCCCGCGCGCGGAAAGCCCCAATGCGCCGCTCCAGATCAATGGCGATGCACGCGCCGCGCGGCCGGCGTGCCACGACCGCGGCCAGCTCGCACGACGTCCCGGGCCCTGTTCTTCCATAGGTGGGACGACAAGCGCACAGACTAACCGATGAACACAGAAAATGGCCAAGTCTAAGAACCACACCGCTCACAACCAGACCAAGAAGGCTCACAGAAACGGTATCAAGAAGCCAAGAACCAACAAGTACCCATCTTTGAAGGGTGTGGACGCCAAGTTCAAGAGAAACCACAAGTACGCTCTACACGGTACTGCTAAGGCCTTGGCTGCCAAGCGTGCTGCGAAGAACTAAATGGATTAGTACAACTGAACGCCACGCGTTCCATGACGCTGCGTTTTAGAAGGTCTGTAATCTTTATTTAGTAATATATCATTGCAAGTGTACATCTGCAGGTGTGCCTGTCCGGCGGGACGATCTCTTTGTAGACGCTTTGGGCAATTTTTTAGTCAGTGTCAGCGCACAGATGTCATTTTTGTGGAACCAAGACTCACGTCGCTAGCTCCGCTGACCATGAACTGCAAGTTTGTGTGGATCAGGTTGTAATGCTCTGGTATAAATATTTGGCCTTTGTCTGGCCCATGCACACTACGTGAAGGTGTTTACTGCACGGATTGGCAGAAACTACATTCACAAGTGTGAACTGCTATATACTTTTGCTAGCGACAGAGTGAGAACTACGATTAATGTCTGATCAACCAGCACAGTCAGATTTGCCCGACCAGGGCGCACTTCCTCCACAAGAGGCGGCCCAACCACAAGCTGTAAGAGAGGATCCCCAACCGCAACAATGCGCCCAGCAGGTTCTATTCGAGCAACAGGGCGCGCAACATAGGGTGTATATCTCTAATTTGAGCCAAGACGCAACCGAGGAGGCGTTGACCGAGTTCCTCAAGGACTTCCATCCTGTATCCGTCTTGATTCCCAGCCAGAGTGTGCGCGGTTTCCAGAAGACATCTGTCAGGCCCTTGGGGATTGCCTACGTGGAATTCAAGGACGCAGACACAGCCGCCAAGGTGATTCTTGAGCTTAACGGAGTCACATTCATGGACAGAGAGCTAAGGCTCAGGTACCACATCCCCTTTAAGAGTGAAAAAGAGAAATTGGCCAGAGGGCCCAACAAGTTCCGCCAGATCCAGCGGCGGCTATCGGAGTTACGCAGAAGGAACTCGGATGCCGGCGCTACCGTCACTACGGACAATGGGCCACAGGTGGACGCTGCCGCGGTTCCCAGAGAGATGTCCAAGGTGACCATCTATGTTGGCCGGTTGCCTGGCAGGACAACGGACAAGGATTTGAGAACGTACTTCCACGAGTACTTGCCTCAAGAAATCATTGTCTTCAAACACCGGCAGTTCAGAGGCTGGCGTATCCGTCGGCACGTCACTGCGGCTGTCATCACCTTCCCGGACCACGAGCGGCAGGAATCGGCGCTAGAAAGCCTTTCGAATTTGCCATTCAACGGCAGGACAGTCCGCATGGCGCCTGCCTTTGAAGACAAGTTGGCGGAGATCCGCGCAGAAGTTCAACGCATGGCGGTTGAGCAGCAGCTACCCCAGCCAGCCTCGAACTTGGGCATATACATCGGTAACAACCTAATTGCCATGCAGCCTCTGCAGACCCGGAAGGCCGACCAACAGTCACTTCAGTCCCAGCACTCTCCTCAAAATGCTGCTGAAGACCAAACCATAACCGCCCCCCCTCCATCTCAGCAGCAGTTGCCACAACTGCAGCCGATTGCACCACCACTGTCCCTACAGCCGCTTAACCCGGTGGAGAACACCCAGCCTGTGCAGGGCCTAGACCTCAGCATTCCACGTGAGCACGAGGAAGTTGTGAGGGGCCAGCCGCTTCTGCGTCTACAGAAGCTACAGATGATCCAGCGCCTACAGCGGCTCCATCGGCAGAAGCAGAGACAACAGATACAGCAGGAACCTGCTGCACAGCCGGCCGCACAGCCGGCCGCACAGCCAGCTACCGAGGCTGCTGTTGCGCCGCAACTTGTTCCCGAACAAGAGGCACATCAGGCAGCCGCGCAGGCTGAGCCCCAACAGGTGCTAGAGAGACCCATTGCTGCTGGTGCATAAAGAATTCTACTAGAAAACTGGAATAAAAAAGATCCGCAGATTCATTCAACGTACCGTTCTACTTCTCTTGCCGCCATAAATGTGGTATAACAAGCATCTTGTATCTCTGTGGTCATTGCTAAATGGGCACCATAACTCCATAGCCGCGCGCTTTGCAAAGTTTGGCACGTGACATGATTATATGACTGCTAACCCATACATATAGTTAAATACAACCCATACACCAGATAAATAATAATATTTCTTGAGTGCGCAGTACCAGTCCGTCGAAGTATGGCCGCAGAGCTATAGGCGCTCCCGGGCGGGGCGCTCTCCGTCCGCGTCTGTCTGAGCATGTGCCCGGGTGGGCCGGCTGGGTGGGCGGGGGTCCCGCGGCTGTAGGCGGCCTGCCAACGTTTCCGCCGGGCCCTCCGCCGCAAGTCCCGCCTGGGGCCCGCCTACAGAGACTCTTGCGCATCCGCGTGGGTTCTCCGTAGGCGGTTGCCTCACGGCACTAGGCAGGTTTTTCATATCTTTTCATCAAGGACCGTGAAGCTGGGCAGTATTTTGTGTAGTACTCTCATCGGATAGGAGACCAAACGTTAAACAATGGGTATGTTAGCGATTAGCACGCACTGTATCGATGTAACTACGGCGCGAGGGCGCCAGCGTGGGCCAGGCAGATAGCGTTGTGGGAGACCTTGAAGTGGCGATGTGGTAGCGGGCTGCGACACTCCTGCGTAAGCGTGGGCAACATCAGATACACGGTCGGCTGGATCAGCTACTAACAGGATGTTACACAGGTAGAGTTATTAGAAACCAAAGAAAGGGTGCTGGTTCTATCTTCACCTCTCACACCAGATTGAGACAGGGTGCTGCCAAGTTGAGAACTTTGGACTACGCCGAGAGACACGGTTACATTCGTGGTGTTGTCAAGCAGATTGTCCACGACGCCGGCAGAGGTGCTCCTCTAGCCAAGGTTGTCTTCCGTGACCCATACAAGTACAAGTTGCGTGAGGAGACCTTCATTGCCAACGAGGGTGTGCACACCGGTCAGTTCATCTACGCCGGTAAGAACGCTTCTTTGAACGTCGGTAACATCTTGCCACTAGGCTCCGTTCCAGAGGGTACGATCGTCTCTAACGTCGAGGAGAGACCAGGTGACAGAGGTGCTCTAGCCAGAACCTCCGGTAACTACGTCATTGTCATTGGCCACAACCCAGACGAGAACAAGACCAGAATCAGATTGCCTTCTGGTGCCAAGAAGATCGTCTCCTCTGACGCCAGAGGTGTCATCGGTGTCATCGCTGGTGGTGGTAGAGTTGACAAGCCATTGTTGAAGGCTGGCCGTGCTTTCCACAAGTACAAGGTTAAGAGAAACTCTTGGCCAAAGACCCGTGGTGTTGCCATGAACCCCGTGGACCACCCTCACGGTGGTGGTAACCACCAGCACATTGGTAAGGCCTCTACCATCTCCAGAGGTGCTGTTTCTGGTCAAAAGGCTGGTTTGATTGCTGCTAGAAGAACCGGTTTGTTGCGTGGTTCTCAAAAGACTCAAGATTAGATTATGTAAAATGCTCATCCTGTCATTTTGTATCTAAGGTTCTATCAAATTATATCTTTTAATCGAAAAAATACGTTATCATAGCAGTTTGAGTCGGTCATTGCAACAGCCTAGATTATAGCTTTGTATTATTTCTGCCCTGTATTTCGATATAACAGTACTTCGCCTGCCAAGGCCCACGCCAACGGCTCGGCACCTCGTGCTTCCGCCGCGTTCGCGCCGTGCCAAGAAGAGGCCGGTGCCCCACGACATATTGCTACGCACGCTCGGCGGAACGCCGCCGCTGCCAGGACCTGCATGCATCGGCGCCAATCGCGCGCTCTGGGCGGCAAACGCAATCCACCTCCGACACCGAGCAACCGCTCCGTCCGTTTGCGAGCTTTGGCCTCTGCCGCAGCTCGCCTCGGTTCCGCGCTCCACGTGTGCCGTGGCCTTTCGTGATTATGTAACACAATTCCACACTACAGAATCCTTACAGATGCCTTCGCAAACGTGTCCTGAGGAGTTGGTGGCGCATACACACACAAAGTTGGTCCAGAGGGCTGCGGTCTGCACTACTACACGCTCGCAATTGTAGTTGTTTGATACTGTGCTTTCCGCAGCTTTTTCTGCCTCAAGATGCCCTAAAAAGCGCAGGGCTCGCTACAAGCACCGCAAGCAACCGCACAGCGAGGCGATGAATTAGCCAACAGTGACTAGTCTCGCTCAGCTGGACAGTGCTCGCGCTACAGACGCCTAGCGCGAGTTGTAAGATAAATCAAATATCATCATGTACGTAACTAGTGGCACCAAGGGAACCCTAGTTCAAAATTTTCCCTTCCTTCATGTTCTTTTGCTCCCTAGATCTCTTGAGCAAGAGAAATTCGTTGGCCAACGATTATCCAAAACACCTGCAAGTGATATCGGGACTCGATCTTTAGATATCTGTAACTTACTAAATCATTCGGTGAGCACGGGCTATTACAAGGTGCCGTCCTTTGTATCAGAACAGCTACTCGATTTTAATTGGTGTATTTGTTTACTTGGATAGTTGGTTCAGAGGTGATCTGAGCACGATGGAAGCAATCTTGGACTTTTCGAAGGATTTGGACATCCAATTGTTGGACCAGATTGTAGATACCTTTTACAAGGGGTCTGGCACACAGCAGAGGCAAGCACAGGATGTTTTGACAAAGTTCCAGGACCACCCGGAGTCGTGGCAGCGGGCAGACAAGATCCTGCAGTTTTCTGCGAACCCACAGACGAAGTTCATTGGGCTGTCGATTCTGGATCGGCTGATCACCACGAAGTGGAAGATGCTACCCCAGGACCACCGGGTCGGGATCCGGAACTTCATTGTCGGGATGATCATAAGTTTATGCCAGGACGACGCAGTATTCCAGTCTCAGAAAAACCTGATCAATAAGTCCGATCTCACACTGGTGCAAATACTAAAACAGGAGTGGCCGCAGAACTGGCCTGACTTCATCCCGGAGCTGGTGAGCAGCTCCCAAAGTTCGATAAATGTGTGCGAAAACAACATGGTTATCCTGAAATTACTATCGGAGGAAGTGTTTGACTTCTCGACGGAACAAATGACGCAAGCGAAGGCCTTGCACCTTAAGAACTCGATGTCCCAGGAGTTTGAGCAAATTTTCAAGCTTTGCTACCAGGTGCTGGATTCTGGCTCGTCGACTTCGCTGGTGGTCGCTGCTTTGCAATCCCTACTGCGGTATTTGCATTGGATTCCGTATAGATACATCTACGATACCAACTTGCTAACTCTCTTGAGTACCAAGTTTCTAGTCTCCCCCGATACCAGGGCGGTTACTCTCAAATGTTTGACCGAGGTGTCTCAACTAGCCATTCCAGAAAATGACAACAACATAAAGCAGCAGACAGTTATGTTTTTCCAAAATGCCCTACAGCAAATAGCCATCAATGTTGTTCCTGTGACGGCAGATTTGAAAAGCACCTACGCGACCGCGAACGGTAAGGATCAATCGTTCCTGCAGGACTTTGCAATGTTTTTAACAACCTACTTGGCTCGCCATCGCCCAATATTGGAATCTGATGAGTCCCTGAGAGAGTTGTTGCTGACTGCCCATCAATACCTGATCCAGTTATCTAAGATTGAGGAGAGAGAACTGTTTAAAACGACCCTTGATTACTGGAACAATCTTATGTCAAGTTTGTACCAAGAGATACAGACTGTCCCATTCAACGAAATGAATCCGTTGTTGCAGCTCTCCTTAGATGTAAATCCATCATCTGGTGGCGCTCCAAACCCGCAATTCCTAAAGAAATATCCACTGAAAAAGCACATGTATGATAATATTTGCTCTCAGTTACGGTGGGTCATTATTGAGTCCATGGTAAGACCTGAGGAAGTCTTAATTGTGGAGAACGATGAGGGCGAGATTGTAAGAGAGTTTGTCAAGGAGTCTGATACCATTCAATTATACAAGTCTGAGAGGGAAGTCTTAGTTTATTTGACTCACTTGGACGTTGTTGATACCGAGGAAATTATGCTGGATAAGCTAGGGAGACAAATTGACGGTTCAGAATGGTCCTGGCACAATATTAATACACTATGTTGGGCGATTGGTTCGATTAGTGGTACCATGGATGAGGAAACAGAAAAACGTTTTGTTGTGACTGTTATCAAGGATTTGTTGGCTCTAACGGAGCAAAAACGCGGGAAGGACAACAAGGCCGTTGTTGCATCGAACATTATGTATGTTGTTGGTCAGTATCCCCGGTTTCTAAAGGCCCACTGGAAGTTTTTGAAAACCGTTGTTCTAAAGCTATTTGAGTTTATGCATGAAACCCATGAGGGTGTTCAAGATATGGCCTGCGACACCTTTATAAAGATCGTCCAGAAGTGTAAGCGTCATTTTGTCATACAGCAGCCAACTGAGAAGGAGCCATTTATACAGGCAATCATCAGAGATATCCAGAAGACCACGGAAGATCTGCAGCCACAACAAGTCCATACTTTTTACAGAGCGTGTGGTCTCATTATTTCTGATGAAAAGAATACCGCAGAGAAGGAAAAATTGTTGCGTGAGTTAATGCAGCTACCCAACATGGCCTGGGACACAATTGTTGCTCAGTCTGCTGCGAACCCAGACCTTCTTCTCGACCCAGAAACCGTCAAAATTATTGCAAATATTATCAAGACCAATGTTAGCGTGTGTTCTTCTACTGAGGCCGATTTTTACTCTCAATTGGGACACATATACTACAATATGCTACAATTATACAGGGCAGTTTCTTCAATGATATCTGCTCAGGTTGCAAAGGAGGGCCTAATCGCTACCAAGACACCAAAAGTTCGCGGCTTGAGGACGATTAAAAAAGAGGTATTGAAATTGGTTGAAATTTACATTGCCCACGCGAAGAACCTAGACGAAGTGGTCAAGTCGTTGATTCAGCCTTTGCTAAATGCAGTGCTAGAGGATTACATGAACAATGTGCCTGATGCACGCGATGCTGAGGTTCTAAACTGTATGACTACGGTCGTCAATAAGGTTGGCCATATGATCCCAGAAGGTGTGATATTAATCCTTCAGAGTGTTTTCGAATGCACTTTGGACATGATTAATAAGGATTTTACAGAATATCCAGAACATCGTGTTGAGTTCTATAAACTACTGAAAGAGATCAATGCTAAATCTTTTAATGCATTGCTACAATTACCTCCTGCTGCATTTAAGCTATTCGTAGACGCTATTTGTTGGGCCTTTAAGCACAACAATCGAGATGTCGAGGTCAACGGTTTGCAGATTGCATTGGACTTGATCGACAATGTGGACAAAGCTAGCCCTTCTCCATTCTCGAATGCATTCTACGAGAATTTTTACTTCACATTTACAAGCGAGGCCTTTTACGTTTTGACTGACTCAGACCATAAATCGGGATTCTCGAAGCAATCGTTATTGTTGATGCGCTTAATTTCACTGGTTCAAGATAACAGGATCCCAGTGCTGCTATATAAGTCCGGAGAGGCACCAGCGGGCACAACAAATCAAGTATACCTTGCGAACTACATGGTTAATATGCTGGGGAATGCCTTCCCGCATTTAACGCAGGAGCAAGTAACCAGCTTCATCAATGCCTTGATAAAACAGTACCAGGACCCAAAGAAGTTTTCAGGCACGTTGAGAGACTTCCTTGTCCAAATTAAGGAATATGGCGGTGATCCTACGGACTACTTGTTTGCCGAGGACAAAGAGTTGGCTTTGGCAGAACAGAACAAGTTGGAACAAGAAAGAGCATCCAAGATCGGCGGGTTGTTGAAGCCATCTGAGTTGGATGATTAGGCGCTCTTCAGATAAAAACTACAGGTAGTCCTTGTGTATAATAGTCGTGACGTATGCGTTCATCTGTGGAGTTGCACGCACTTCATGCACCGAAGTACATAAGCTATAATAATATTTCGGAGAATTAATGTCGTAAAACGGAAGAGCAGAGGGTCCCATTTTGTCAATCGCTATATACAAAGTTCTACATAAGTCTAATATTAACAGGAGAGGCTCATATATCAGCTGTTGGTGGCTTCTTGATGGCATCTTGCACCTTCACGAAAGCACCCTTTGGTCCAGCAACAGATCCCTTCACTATGATCACGCCCTTGGAGTCCTGCACCTCCAAAACCTGCACGTTCTGAATTGTAACCCGCTGCACACCCATATGCCCCGGCATTTTCTTGCCTGGCAGAATTCTACCAGGTGTCTGGTTCTGACCGTAGGACCCACCTTTCCTGTGGGACAAAGAATTACCGTGCGAAGCCTTCTGACCTTTAAAGTTGTAACGCTTCATGACACCTTGGAACCCTTTACCCTTACTCACGGACCTCAGGTCCACGTACTGTCCCGGACTGAAAAAGGACGGTTTCAGCAAAGTCCCGACAGGCAGTAGTCCCTCCTCGTTTTTGACACGGAACTCTGTCACCTTCTCTTTCGGATTCACCTCCTTCGATGCAAAGTGCCCCAGCAACTGCCTCGTTACCTTGCTAGGATGCTTGTTACCGTAACCCACCTGGCATGCCCAGTACCCGTTTGCGGCCACGGTCTTTTGCAACACAACCTCCACATTGTTCATCTCCAACACCGTCGCTGCCATCCGCGCGCCCGTCGCCACATCAAAGTAGGGCATCATTCCTACCTTGCGCGTCAGAACACCACATCTTAGCGGCAACCACCGCCTCTCCAACGCCTTCTCAGGACTATGATTTACGGCGGGAGCGACCTTGTGCACAGTCTGGGCCACGCTTGGCGCCACTAAAGCAGCTCTGCTTGAAGCAAAGCGTAGCTGCACCCTAATTAGCGTTTCAAGCATTTCAGATCGCTTAAAAGTCTGGTATAAGCGCTCAATGTTTGCAGATGCTCCTCCCGTCGATGCTTTACAACGAGCGATATCATGCAACGATTCAACGTTCCAAATCAAAATTTTTTGCAGATCGTTAAATACGGTTATATATCTGCAATCAAGTGACCGTATTGAAAGCAGCTTTGAGGACCGCCAAGGCGGAGGGAATTGGTCCTTATTTACAGGTGTATGCATCGCCAGCTTCAGGATCATTTGATCTTCTTGTCCTTTAGCTTGATGGTCTCGTTGTTCATATAGATACCCTTACCCTTGTAGGGTTCTGGGGGATGGAACATGCGCAGACTAGCTGCAAACAGGTTGACCTGCTGCTTGACACAGCCTTCAATTATCAGCAACGTGGGCGCGGGTGACTTGACGGTCACACCCGGCGGCACAGGCAGGCCCTGGCGGATAGAGGCACCGACCTTGACGCTGACGAACTTGCCGTCATCCTCGAGCGCTGCCCGGTAACCGGTACCCACAAACTTCAGAAAGGCCATGTGCCCCTCGTTGACGCCCTGAACGTGGCTCCCGAGAGTAGAGCGCACGGTGCCCCACATGGCGCGTTGCGACTTGTTAGCTGCGTCGTGCACTGTCACCGCTACTTGGCCGCTGGCTGCGTCGTGGTCCAGCGAGACAAAGTCCGGTAGTTCCATGGACGCAGAGCCCAACGGACCCTCCACGGTTACCTTCTGCGTGAGCCGCATAACCCTCTTGCCCTTGCGGATCACGCGCGGGGTCTCGACCGCGGCGACGCTGAGTTTGTTCTCTGGAAGCAGGTACAGCGGTGCTGCGCCTATATGCGACCGTACCGCGGCTGACGCAGACAGCAGTCTTCTGAATACCAGTGACATCAATATCCTACCAGCACCGTCCCCCGCAAGATCGCTAGTGGTTCACAAATGGCCTAAGCCGATAGGAAGACTACAGTTCTGGACTGAAGAGCTCGAAAATTTTTCAGTGCAGTAGCTTCACCACACATGTTGAAGTAAGAGGAAGCGGCGTATCTGGTGATTCCCAAGCCCACCGCCATGCACTCGCATTGGGACTAGGACCCTTGTATCGTGCTCTGTAGCATTGCATGAAGTGCGCCATAGTCACGTGCTTTTATATGTGCATCAGATAGTGCTGAAAATTTTCCACTTGACCTTACCTCAGGCTCATCGCGTAGTACAAGAACTCGGTATCTTCGAGGGCGCAGAGTAGTTGGCTGGAGATGGTTCGTAAGCTTAAGCATCATGAGCAGAAGCTGCTGAAGAAGGTGGACTTCCACGAGTGGAAGCAGGACCAGGGCCACCGCGACACGCAGGTGATGCGCACCTACTACATCCAAAACCGGGAGGATTACCACAAATACAACCGTCTGTGCGGTGATGTACGCCGGCTGGCGCATAAGCTTTCGTTGCTGGCGGCGACAGATCCGTTTCGCATTAAGCATGAGCAGCTCCTGCTGGAGAAACTGTACCACATGGGCATCCTGGCGACAAAGTCCAAGATCAGCAGTCTCGAGAACAAGGTGACGGTGTCTGCGATCTGCCGCCGACGGCTGCCAGTCATAATGCATCGGCTGAAGATGGCGGAGACGCTTCAAGATGCAGTCAAGTTTATTGAGCAGGGGCATGTGCGGGTCGGGCCCAATCTGATCACGGACCCAGCCTACCTTGTGACCAGGAACATGGAGGACTATGTCACCTGGACCGACTCATCCAAGATCAAGAAGACGGTGCTCCGCTACCGTAACCAGCTGGATGACTTCAACGACGCGTAAGATGGTTCACATAGTTAAATAGACGTGGAATTCTTTGGGATGGGATAATATATTGTATAAAAAGGTCCAACAATGTGTTGACTATAAGAGTATAATACAGATGCTTATATGCCAAGGTGGCTAGCATTAGGAAACCGTTGATTCTGTGGGTTATGGCCGATTATGCGGCTGGTTTTAGATTACAGAGTAGTTGTGTGATTTTTCCAGTTCCTTACGCAGGTCGTTTTGCGAGCGCGCCGAAGGCAGAACGATGCCAACACTGGCAGGTTGCATAGTGTCCGAGAGTTCTAGTAGCCCGCTGACGCGAGAGTTCGCCTGCCAGTTCGAAGCGTTGGCCTTGCCCTGGGAGCTCAGACTATTGGATCTGTCGTTCGAGACTTGCCGGAACGATCCCGCAGGCTTGAAGACAGGCTTCTGACCTAACATCATAGGGTGGGTCATGACAACAGATTGTCTGAGATGGTGTGGTAGGATCCTAGAGGGGGGGTTGTTCTCTCCGGCAAGAAGGCCTTGGCTTTCGGTGTCTTCATGCTGGAAGGCCTCTGGGTGATCCACAGGATTAAATGGCCTGTTAAAGCTGTGCTGTTGCAAAGAAGTCATATTTGGAGAGCGTGCTTGTGTTGGTTTTTTGAAAGAGGTCAATGAAAGAGCGGTCATCGCCTCGGGCAAGTTGGATGGACTTGGTAGAACCTCCACGTTCTCCTTTTCTTGCGGATGCGCGAATTCTTGTGGCAGAGGAGGCACCACCGAAAGATTATCTTGTTCGTTCATAAAGTCTCTTTGGCGCTGTCCATCAGAGTAAATGCTAGAGACAGCACGCTTATGTTGGGCCGCTGAAGTGTGGGCATTAGGTGATGTATCCTTCGACAGTTCCTCCTTGGCGCCAACGCCCGCTTGTGTCACCGCTTGCGCATCGTGCGCGAAGCCGGCGTAAAACTCTTGTCCATCCGCTTCGGACGCGTCTGGCGCCCTTCTTGCGGTCCCATTGCGGTCTAAATAGACCTGGTATATGCTTTTTATGCGGTCAATGCTGTTTGAGTCATCCGGAGACATTTGTGTAGCGTAAGTTTCATCGTCATCTGCCATCTTAAACTTCAAGGTTTTAGATGCCTGGGGGCTGACCGCTTTTTGGCCTCCGTTCGGGAGGGCGTCGGTTTGTACCCTTAGATTCGTGGGTCGATCTGACGCCATCTTGTTTAAGCCTGGGGCTCCAGGCTTCGATGCTGTCTCCGGTGCCTCGACAGGGCCCCTTGCGCTGCCTTTCACTTTTATGTCTGTGCCTAAATTCTCAATGGACCGTCTTTCTTCGAACTCAAACGAGTCCTCGGACGGTACCTGAGCAGAGATCAGAGAAGTCTCTTGGCGAACGAGAGGAGCGGTGAGTACTGGGCTCGTTTCTCTAGTTTGTTGTACGGGAGTCCTGCTTTTCGCTACATCTGGAATGGCCGAACGCGCCGGCGGCGGAGCGGTGGGGTTATACTGGGAGTAGTTGACGGTCGGATCATTCGCCAGCTGCTTGGAGTACTGCAGAACTGACATGGCGTCCATGTGCGGCTGTGTGAGAGCTGTGTCCACGTCAAAGCGACTGGTGGAAGTCACGAATGAGCCGTTGGATTCCAGGTATGGTCGCACCGTCGGTGGCGGCGGGCTCGAGGTGAGAAGCGGGGCCTTCGGCGCCGATGCAAGTGCGTATCCCGCAGGCTCCGTCTGCAGGTTCCGCGCATACGTCCGCAGCGAGTCACGGTCATCCACTTCCGGCAGCTGGAACGGATCCACCGGCGATGACGCGTAAGAACTGCCCTGCGACGAAACGGTCCGCTGCATAGCGTACCCTGGCGGCTTCAGCGATTCGAGTCCATTTCCGCTAGCCGGCATCACTGGAGGCTTGTCCTGCATCGGGTACACGTCGGAAGTCTCGTGGAAATCTGGGAGGAACTCGCTTTCGCCGTAGAATCGCGGGTCGTCGTCTTCCAGTGCCTCTTTCTTGCCCTTCTTCCACACCTTGAACATCACAATCGCCATCCCGATAAGAATCACCACCACTGGCACCACCACCCCGATCAGCAGCGAGTTGCCACTCATAGAGTCCACAGGCTTCTCGCAGCTCGACCCGCTACAGTCTTCACTATCCGACCGCCTCTGCAGTCCATCCGTCGTTACTGCCATGTCTTGCAACACTGGGCCTGCGTGAGATATCACAGCTGTAAACGCCACGATCGTATATCGGCAAAGTCAAACCGGGCTCAAAGTTATGTCTAGGTCTACGTCTACTCATGTAAGAGGTCCAGATCCACTCTGGAATGCGGATCCCACCTGACACGCATACACACGCACCACGTGGATATCACGTGACAATTACGGCCCACCGCGAGCCGCTGCTCGCGGTGAGTGAACACCGCACCGCTATACAGAGCGGCTACCGCCGTGTTTATCTAAAGGTTCCAAAAATTGTGCCGCTACCGGCCCCATAGGCGGAGACAGTGCCCGGATGTTTCTGGTAAAAGGCAAGAAACATGTTCGATATAGATTGCGCCAATGGCGCTTTCTGACACTGATCTCCGGGGCGAGAAGCGTGGAGAGTAAGTAAGTGGTAGAGAGATGGGAAAGACGCGCGTGGCGATCGCCAAATATAAACGATAGATGATCATCTATTACGAAACGTATATGGTGACAGTTGGAGACTAGATCAACAGGGCACCCGATGCCCGCCGGCAAGGCGTGGAGGCCAGCGAGATGTCGGCAGGGCGCGCGAAGGTGCTAGTCGAGGAGGTGCTACGGAGGCTCAAGACAGGGGAGATTGCGGGAGCACGACAAGGAGGAACCGGGAAGCGGGAGCCGGCCGTGGCAGTGTACCGTTCGTTAAATCCAGCGCTGGGCAAGAGGGACATCGTGGGCGCGCTGCCGGCCGTGCAGCTGAGCGAGGAGCCTCGGGAGCACGAGGCGCTGGCGTTCCAGGTGATGAAGCTGCGGGATCCACGCTTCTTCATGTTCCGCGACGAGTATCTGCTGCGGTTTCCAACGGAGACGGGACTTGCAGCGTTCCGGCGACTGGCGCGGGACGCTTGGGTGGACGACGTGCGGCTGCAGCTGGAGACGACGGTGGCGCCACAGACACTGGAGACTGGGGCGCTGTACGCGAAGCTGGTGCAGCGGGCGTACGAGTCGGAGGCCGGCTACCGGAGCGCCCTGGCCGAGGGGCCAGGGCGCGCGGTGGCGCCGCTGCGCACGCTCAACTGGGCCAAGGTGCGCGAGGTCGAGGCGCGGTCCGCGCTTGTGTGGGATCTTCCGGAGTGGTGCGACGGCAAGCGCCTGGCGCAGGAGTTCTGGTGGTACTCTATCAAAAACGGGTTCCAACTGTATTGCGGGCAGGGGCGCAGGTTGACGTACGTCGCGTTCGCAGACCCTGCGGACGCAATGCGCTTCAAACGGAACCTGCACGGGTCGCACTGGTGCGGGAAGCAGGTCCTGGTCGAGAAGCTATAGCTGGCGCCAGCTCTCGCGCACCAGGTCGTAGAGCTGGCGCCTGCCGTCCGGCGCGCCGGAGTGCAGCGTCTCGTCGACCTTGTACTCGCGCAGCTTTTCCATGATCACGTACTTCTCCCACATGCCGCTCTTCTGCCACAGCAAGCTGAGCGCCTCGTCCCCGATCCAGCCGACCTTGCACGTGTCCTCGTCATGCGTCAGCAGGCTGCGATCCAGCTTCGTGGAGCACATGCTCCACACGCCCTGTAGATATTTAACTTTAGGAAACCAGCCTTTCAGTAAGTGCCGCTTGTCCAGGTCCTCGTTGATCTGGAAGATGTGCAGCGTGAACTTGTCGCTCACGACCGCCAGCTTGTCGCCCTTCCCGTTCCACTGCATGTCATAGATGAGTGCCCGGTCCAGCCCGCGCCGGAACTCGTGGATCAGCGAGCCGCTCGCGATGCTGAACACGCGGATCAGCGTCCCCTCCACAGAGCACGTCGCCACCATCGTCCCCTGCGGGCTCAGCTTGACCAGGTGAATCGGGTTCTTGTGCGCCTTGATGATGGAAGTCGGCAGGTGGGTCGCCGACGCGTCCGCCACGCTCGGCGTCTGGATGTTTGACAGGTCCGCGATGTGGATCTGGCCCGGGCGGATCCCCGACGGGTACGCCAGGATCCCCGCAATCACATGCTTCTGCGACAGCGCATGCTCCACGTCCTGCGGGCCGCTCGCGCGCCGCATCTTGCTGCACGTCACGAAGTCCGCAATCCCATTGTGGATGTTGCTGATCACCGGGCACACCCGCGAGGGGCTCCCACTGAACGTGTACACGTCGATGCTCTGCGCCAGCACCACCACGATGTACTGCCGCGACAGAAACAGCTCGTGCACCGGCGAGTTGAACCGAATCGACACCGAGTCCCGCTGCTGGATGTCGTCCCAGATCGCTATCTTGTTCGTTGAGAACCGCGGGCTCGCGCCCCCGCCCACCAGCCCGATGTAGTTTGTCCGGTACAGCATCCGCGTGTAGCCGATGCCCGACATCCCATTGTGCGAGAACCGCCGCTTCACGCTGCACTGGATGGGGTCCGTGTTGTATATCTCGAACCCCTTTTCCGTCGCGCAGCTGAAGCACTCCTGGTCCTGGTTGAAGTTCACGTGCAGAAACCGCGGCGGGCCGTTCTTGCGCTGCACCACAATCGGGTTCCTCGTTTTCATTATCTGATGCTCTGTGTGCTGCGTGTGTCGCGCGTGCTACTTGCCGGTGGTTTGTTGATGTGTCGGTTTCGCTGGAGACCTGCCGTTATTAATTGCAAAGCAGCAGAGCCTTCGCAGTCCGTCACGCGCAGGAACCACGCGCTCCGCGTCCCCGCCGCGCCCCATCCCTGCTCCCCACCGCCACCGCGGTAGCGGCCCCGGTGCGGCCTCTGGCCACCCGCTCACGCGTTCGCGTATCTGCACGCATGAACGTCACGACAGCGACGGGCCCATAGTCACAAAGCCGCTGCCGCCATATATGGAGGCGCCGCTGCCGCCCGTTCTAGCTGGAATCAAGCCACCAACGGTCACAGCTTATCCACAGAGAGACAGAGCATAGGCCAGAGATAGCTATCAACTTGCTAAGAGAGGCTGCCATTGCTAGACCAGACCAGGATACACAGGGAGGCGCCAATTCTATAATTACATCCTCTGTGTTGTGTTTTTTATTTGTACACTAACCTGCCACAGTGCCATACACCAGAGAGCCGCCCACAGTAGCAGCGAGTGGGATGGACAGACAGGCAGGGCCGATGGCACGGTCATACAAAAGGACGCTGAGCTCGGGGTCGGGGCGGGCAGTGACGGTGAAGCGGACGAAGCTACAGGGCGACGGCGGGGCGGGGCGCGGGGTCGGCGGCTGCGGGCCGCGGACCATGCCGGACCGCTTCATTCCCAACGAGACATCGATCAAGGCGTACCGGGCGTCGCCAAACCTCCGGCACTTCGACCTCACGATCAACGAGTTGGTGGACCCGGAGTCGCAGCGGCGGTTGCCTTCGCCGGAGTTCTTCACGTCGCAGGACTTGCAGTTGGCACAGCTTATTCTCACGCCGGACGCGTCGCCGCTGGCGGCCAAGGAGGTGAAAACGCGGCTCAACGAGGAGTTCAAGCGGCACCGGGAGTACATTGCGGACGCGCTCGGGTTCCAGTCGCCGAAGCGGGTGTACCGCTTCGACCGGCTCCCGAAGACGCTTGAGGTGTCTCCGAACCACTCGGTGGTGGACCCGCTCCTCTCGACGTTGCCGCCCCGGGACGCGGCGCAGTACATCCACAAGCAGGAGTTTCCGAACTTCGAGCAGTCGAAGCGGTTTGTGCCGTGCGATCTGCGGCCGACGCGGCGCACGCGCTCGCACATCCCCTACCGCGTGCTCGACGCGCCGGCGCTCCGCAACGACTTCTATTCGAACCTCGTGGACTGGTCGCCGGCGACCAACAACGTGGTGGTGGGCTTGAACTGCTCGGTGTACCTCTGGTCCGACACGTTGGGGCCGATCAACGTGCTACACCACGGCTACCTCCAGAAGAAGGGCGACATCGTGACGTGCGTGTCGTTTGCGCCCAAGGACGACTACTTGGTGGTAGCGACGAAGCTGGGCCGCTTGCTCGTGTTCGACCAGTCCTACAAGCCCAAGGTGATGGTGGACGGCTCGCGCCAGCCCCTCGTCGAAACGCGCATCAACAACAACAGGGGCATCTGCTGCGTGAAGTGGTTCGAGAACGCCAAGAACGAGTTCCTATTGGGCAACGATATAGGCGAGGTCCATAGATTTAGACTAGAGCACAAGAAGTTCGAGCACTTTGAGATCATCACCATGGGCGAGGCAGAGCGCCGGTTGCGCGTGGGCAAGGACCTCAATGGCCACGTTTCCGGCGTGGAGCGCGTGAAGCAGAAGTCGTACAACATCAAGGAGACGCTTGTCAAATATGTGTACGAGACGTTGGAGCTCTGTCTCGAGAACGTCTACACCTTTCAGTCGCAGACACAGCAGGTGTGCGGTATATATGCTCCGGATACCCTTTTGCTCCCCCAGAGCACCTACTAACCCCTCACAGGCTTGGACATATGCGAGGACACCGGCTTCGTCGCCGTCGGCGGCAACGACAACTCCTGCAGCCTCTGGGACATCTCACAGGCCAGCGGCCCGCCGAAGCTATTGTTCCAGCTCCCGCACTTTGCCGCCGTCAAGGCCGTCTCTTTCTGTCCGTGGTCCCGCTCCCTCCTCGCCACCGGCGGCGGCAGCAAAGACCGTACCATTCGCTTCTGGCACGCGCCCTCCGGCACCTTGTTGAAGGAAATCAAGACTCCTGGCCAGATCACCTCCCTCATCTGGTCCACCCGCCGGAAGCAGATCGTCGCCACCTTCGGCTTCAGCGACCTCGAGAGCCCCACGCTCTTCATCAGCTACTCTTACCCCAGCATGGAGCCCATAATGAAAATCACCACTCCGAGTGCCTTGCGTGTCCTCAGCGCCGTTTCCTCCCCGGACTTCTCCAGCATCTGTATTGCTACTAACGATGAGACCGTGCGCTTCTACGAGATGTGGGACTCCAACGAGTCCACCATCATCGAGGCCCAGGCCACAGGTTTGTACGGAAGCAAGATTATCGAACACGAAGAGGGCATTGAGCCTGACACTGATCCCATCAGGTAGGCCCCGACTAGGAGTCAGAATAATAATATACAGATAGATCCATATTCATAATAATAGCTATTTGTCTTCAAATCGATAGATTGAACTGTTCTTAATATCCGAGTCATCCGTGAACACCGTCATCCATCACGAAAAGGACTTAAACTGACCGCCCGAGACTTGCTTCTAGCGGCATATAACCAAGGCAGCCCTCGCCAGTGTGCTACCGCGAGCCGCAATCTATATGACGTGGGGCGGAGGACCGATGAAGGAGGACGATAGAGCCAAGGCGCTTGAGAGCGTTGCAATTGGCAGCAAGAAGCGGCGGTCGCTGCTGGGGGAATTCCTGGCGCGCAAGTATGAACGCATCATGGAGGCAGAGGAGAGGGTGGCAGACGATGAAAAGGCGCGGCCGTGCGTCACGAACCGGGAGCTGGTGACCAACATCGCGTGCTCACTGTTCGACGCGACATGGGAGCGGCTGCGGACGGGCAAAGACCAGCAGCGCAAAACAATCGACGACGACTTCGACGAGTTCGCGTTGCGGCACGAGCTGGAGAGCAGCGCGGACAGCTTCTGGCAGGAGGAGACCAGCGACAATGGCGCCGGTATGTCGGACGAGGAGGATACGGAGGAGCAGCGCGCGGCCAAGTTGCGCGCGGTGTCTCAGGTACAGGAGCAGGAGCACTTCATTGACATCCTGCTGGACAAGATGATCTCTGCGGTGCTGCCCGAGGACCTGCCGGAGCGGGAGCAGTTCACGCAGCGTGTGCAGGAGCCGGGGCGCCGGCGCAGCCACCCCATCTCGCTGATAATCATGTCGCGGAACCTGAAGATCATGACAACGAAGCTCGGGCTGATCTTCGAGTTCCAGGACTCATTGGTCCGCCTGGCGACGTGGCGCAACCCGTCGGGCACGGCGCTGTCGCTGATCCTGTTTTCGTTTGCGTGTTTTAACCCGATGCTTGTGATAATTCTCCCGATGCTCTACGTGCTGTTCGGCCTGATGATACCGGGGTACCTCCACAGGCACCCGCTGAGACGGAACTTTTATCTAACGAAACACAGCTATGGGAAGTCGCTTCTGGCGACTGTGGCTACAGGCGGCAAGCCGGCGAGCTGGCAGAGCCATGATGATGTGCAGGAGTTTGACTACAACAATCTGCACACCGATACCGAGGAGTGGGAGCGTGCTCTGCACATCAAGCAGACGATGGAGTTCATCGTCAACCTACGGGACCTGCAGAATCTGATGACAGCCTCCGTGAAAGGCATCGAGTGTGCGGAAAAGTTTGTTTACGGAGATGCCGGCTTCAAGAACGAGCACCACTCGACAGTGCTGTTCCTTTCAGGCCTGCTGGTGGTCATGGGTTTGTGGATTATCGCGCCCTATATCAACTGGTCGCTAACCTCGGCGGCTGGGGCTTGGGCTGCGTTGATTTTGATTCATCCAAGGGTACTCCCAATGGTTACCGCCTACATCAATGATGACCAGTTGGAGAAGGGCAAAGTCGTTATTGAAAATGTTGAACGGTATGACATCCTTCTTGATGAAAAGCCAGAAGAGAGGTACCTGGAGCTATTTGAAATATACAAGCAGCGCTTGACGTCTGACGAGTGGGACTTCTACCTTCTATCGTCGTATGCCTTTGATCCAACGGACAAGTATAGAAAGTCCCAGAGGCCGCCACCTGGCGTTACCAATATCGACGAGGTCGTGCCACCAAGTATGTGGTCCTTCGACCGAAATTCTAAATGGGAAGTGGACTATGATGTCAAAGGCTGGGCTCAGGAGCGCGGCCTGTCTCTGGAGATAAATGGCGAATTTCTGGTAGACGACTCGTTTAAGCGTAGACGTTTAACCAGGAAAGTCGTCCGCTATGCTAATCCCGCGCGCAAACCAACCGTTTAAGTCGATATTGCAACGTATTTCCGACATTAGCTGATTGTATATATATATCAATGAAGTGTATAGCCAATGCCCAATGTATTCCTAATTTATCAGTTCTTTAAAGATACATGAATGAATAATCGACTACGGCGCCATCGTGAGCTACATCGGTACCCCCTCAGTCTCTGCCTTGGAATAGCTACCGAGAGCGCGCTTCCAACTCCGCCGATTGTCCTGGATCGGTACGCGCACTAGGTCGAGTAAAATTATAAGCACAAGTAGGAGAAGTACTAGTATCGAAGAAGTCACTATCATCGCTGCAAAATTCCGTGTGGATACCAATGCTACATAAGGACAGGGTGTTTCGGGTCCTCCAACAACCCAACACTTCTCTACCGAAATGGAATTGAGATAAATCCAGTATTGCCCATCGGAGGGATGGTGTTCAGAAAGGTACCTTTCAACTTCTCGCTGTTCTAGTGGTGTCCGCGGGACCGAAGGTTTGTAGCCAGAGGGACATGAGTCCATATTAAGTTGGTCGAACCTCAAATTGCGTGTTCCCACAAGCCAACTATACCGATCGTTGACTGCTTGGCACAGAACTGGCAAGTTTTGCCGGCAGCTCGTGCTCTTCCACGTGGCTCGCTCCGTAGCTGAGTCGTATCCAAGTGATGCGCAACGCTGCATTTCAGAATTAGCATCGGTCAGCGCCGGTTCCCCCGCCCCCCACGACCACACCTGTGCAACCTTGACAAGCGCCTCAAGCTCACTTATATTAGCAACGCTCTTTCCTGTGATGACCGGCGAGCACCCCAAGCGAACATACTCGCGGACGTCCGTCCAGTGGAACTCACGCTCTATGAAGCTCCACGAGTCAGTATGCTCGCTGCAGTCTATGGTATCGTTGCCCTCCACGTATGCCACGTCCTCGGGCCCAAAGGCCACCGTTCCCAAGGCCTCACACAGGCTGTCGTCGAGCGCCACGACCAGAACCCGTTTCTCCTGGTCGTCCAACAGGCTGTTCAGGTGGGGCGATGTCGCCTTCACCTTCTCTGCCGAGTAAGTCCACCGCCCCACGCGCCCAATGGCGTCCCGGAGCGCCTCGTAGTGTGCCTCCGCAGCCCCTCCGCGCAGCACAAGAACAACAAGGTTCGCGTACAGAGTCGGAAACAGCCTTTCAATCTGTCGGGAGACCGTGGAAATACCCTCACTGAGCGATGTGCGCCCGCACATCTGCCACCCGCCCGCGTCTTCGTCGTAGCCAATGTCCATCACAAGCGTCTGCACGCCCGTTTGCAACATCGCCGCAAGCGTATCCTGTCCATCGCCGACGGTCTCAAACATAGAGCAGAGCTCCACCCCCACCAGTGGAATCTGATTAACAGGGATCACTCCTATCACATCTTGCTGCGATAAAAACGCGATATTGGTCTGTTGTAGCAGGTCGTCCAACACATTAGAGCACAAACACCATTGCAACTGAACAAGTAGCAAACAAAGAAGAAAACTGCCCATCCTACAGCATTCTAGGTGTTGCTTGCTGGGACTTTGAGGTACGAGAGGCCTTGCAGTTTATAGAGGTTCCGTCTATGAGCGTGATGACTGCGAACGGCTAAGTTGAAAAGGTGAAATTTATCACCTATAGTTTTAACCTTCCACGGAAACATACTAGCAAAGCTTGGATAGAGTATCTAAGCCGCGGACTGGCAGCTGGGACGTCAGGGACAGATTTTAGCGGACAGCTGGACAGGAGAGGAGGCAATAGAGAAGCATTAGCTATGGGCGGTGAAGCAACAGCAAGCGAGAAAGAGCTACAGGAGCGAGAAGACCAGCTTTCGCAGCAGATTCAAGATGAGATTGTCATGGGGTGTGTGGTCAACCTGGCGCTTTGGCCTGTGCTGCTAGGAGCAGCGGCATATGTGGCATACAAGTACAACTGCAGCTGGGTCCCGTATCCTTTCATCGACGAGAAGTTCCACGTGGGCCAGACAGTGAGGTATCTTGCGGGAAGGTGGCGCGAGTGGGACAGCAAGATAACGACACCTCCGGGGCTGTACGTGATTGGGTGGGCAGTCCAGCGGACGGTAGGACTTCTGGTGGGGTGGAACACACTGAGCCTACTCCGCTTGTCCAACGTAATAGGGGGGCTGGTTGTGTGGCCGTGGTTTGTGCTGCGGCCCCTGTACTTCTTCAATGCGCTTGCATTCTGGCCCGCGACGCTGAGTGTGTTTCCGTTGCTAACGTCGTACTATTTTCTATACTATACGGACGTTTGGTCTACTATCCTGATCGTGGGGAGTCTCACGCTGGCCGTCACGGTACCATTCGGCGAGCGCGCAAGCATATGGGCCAGCGCTATATGTGGGCTGCTAAGTTGTCTCTTCCGGCAGACCAACATTGTGTGGAACGCCTTTGTGCTGGTGGTGGTTTTGGAGCGGCGTACTATGATACACAAGGGATTTAACTCGCTGCGCATCAACAACTACCTGAAGCTAATTATTCACGGGATTGAAAACTGGAACAGCCTGGTGTTGCCCTACGCGGTCAACTTTGCTTTATTCCTGATCTTCTTACTATATAACGGCTCGGTAACACTGGGTGACAAGTCGAGCCATGTTGCAGGATTCCACCTGGTGCAAATGTTCTACTGCCTGCTATTCATTACATTCTTCAGCGTCCCTGTCTGGTTTTGCCGCTCCTTCCTGCTGAATTATGTCTCGAGGACAGTGGTATACCCGATATGGACCATATTCGAGATATTAGGGATCATGATGATCATCCGATTCTTCACCGTGGTGCATCCATATCTCCTCGCGGATAATAGGCATATCGCCTTCTACTTGTTCAAGAAACTGATTGGCCGCAACCGTTTCCTGAAGTACTTCGTTATGGCGCCCATTTACCACTTTTCGACATTTGTATACCTGGAAGCAGTGAGACCAACGGTATTCTTCTTTCACCCCATTCTCCCCATCGAAGTGAAAAGTCCAGTCGATTTGCCATTGCAATTTACTCACATTTCGTGGTCAGCCTTGATTATATGTACCCTGCTTACCGTTGTTCCCTCTCCGTTATTTGAGCCCCGGTACTACATCCTTCCCTACATCTTCTGGAGGATATTTTTGCTGGTGTCACCAGAACCGTTTTTCGCTGTACCAACTGAAATGACATATAGGTTCGGGAACACCAGAAGATTGGCTGTAGAATTCCTGTGGTTCATACTGATAAATGCCATTACCATAGTGATCTTCGCGACAAATGCATTTGCTTGGGAGACAGAGGCAAGCCTACAGAGAATTATTTGGTGAGGTGGCCATGCCACACGGTAAGATTATGGCGCTGTTCACTTAAGTCGTAATAAACTGTATATATATATTTAACCTTGTTACAAAAAGGAAGTACCCCTAAACGGATTGCAAGTGTAATCTGTCATGCTACAGCTTATGAACCTAGGCAACGAGTTCATTAATAGGATCTGTCTAACGTAAACGCCATTTCGAGAAGTGCAGAAACAAAATCGCTTATTGCAAACGATACGATAAAAATCCAAGCAAATAGGTACAAAACGGGATTACCGGATAATATCCAAATGCCAATATTTTATAATAAAATTCAGTGTGGCCGTCAACATCTCAAAGAGCCACTGTTTCGAAGTCCTCGTTCAACTTTTCGATCTTAAGATCATGTTCTTTAGGGTCCTCGGCAGGCTTGGCTTTTTTGTCACTTTTGGTGCTGGCGGCGTCTGAAGCCTGGCCTCTATCACTTTCCGGTAATGCTTTCGCCGTCACCTGTGGAACTTTTTTTTCTGGAATGTTATTTGTTTTGCTATCGTGGTCGGATTTTGATTCTGCACGAGCTTTGACTTTGGAGTCAGCGCTGACCTCATTATCTTTTGGCTCCACTGCATTCTCCTCAGCCTCAGCCTCGTTTGCCTTGGTGAGATCCTGTTTATTAGCTTCATGTACATCCTTCGCGTCGTCGGTCTTTTCAGTGTCCTTTGGTTTCCCCGCGGTGGCCACAGGTTCATCAATGGCAGTCAAATCCGTAATGGCAGATGATACCGTTGGAGCCATTGAATGTGCAGTATTGGTGGCCCTAGTGTCCTCGTTGGTCTCGGTATTCTTGCTATCGAGCTCCGTGTCGACATTAGCGTCGCTAGCAGGAGTGGATTCCTTAGTAACCGTAGGTGTCTTAGTTTCCTTGGCTGCTTTTGGAGGCGTGGCCTTCTTTGGCGGCTCAGGAGCCTCAGCAGCAGCGGATGGAGAACCAGGGGTGGAAACCCGGATCACCGTAGGTGCAGTCATAGGATTCGGAGTAGCTGGTTTGGTTGTTCCTTTAGATGATGCGTCAGTTTGCGTGAGATTGGATTCCTCCATTATCACATCGCTATCAGGAATGAAAGAGACAGATTCATTGGACGAAGCTCCGGGTACCATAGGGGAATAGCCCTGGGTCTTCCTCGCTTGCCCTGCCGCGTCCGCGGGGGTTGGCCTGTTAACAACTGAGCTGGATGTGCTGAAGGAAGCGACGGATGCGGAGGTTAGGGGCTGTGTGGGTTTGGTGGACTGCCACTTCTCCCAGCTACGCTTCTTCAAGACAGCCAAGTAGTTGAGAATGGGCCCACGGGTCGCGTGGTCCACAAATACCAAGTCACCTTCGCCGTTCAAGTAGTCATCCGTGTTGTCGACTAGCAACCAGTTGCCTTTCTCCAAATCATTCACGAAGCCCAACAAAAAGTCACCCCAGTTATCGGCAACGACAAACTTCGTGTCAAACTCCCTGCCAAAAAGGATGACCTGCGCGTACTTACCCTTTGGGCCTGGAGCAAGATCGACACCAATGTGGTTCCCGGCGTGGTCCGTCACTAGCGGAATCCAGCCTGGGTGCGCATACACCGGCTGGATGGCCAACGGCGGAATAGAGCCCTGTTTTGGAAGCTTGTCCAGTTTAAACTGCTTGTTGTAGTTCTGCGATATGTCCTTCTGTAAATGCGGGTTAGCGTGGTAGTCCTGGTTGTCCACCTTGCCGTAGCCCTTCTGTTTCACTGCCTGTGGCGTCACGGTCTGCGGAAGCTCGCTGGATGACTTGGCACGCTGCTGCTGCTCCATCCGAGCCATCTGGCGCTGGAGATTAGCAGCGACGTTGCGCCAGGTTCGCGTCATGATCACCACCTCTTCGAGCCCCATCAGCTTCAACCCGTAGATCAACCCCGACGCCCCCTGCATCGACTCGACGTCTTCCTGCCCGTCGTGCGTGCGGAGCGAGGCGCGCACCGCCGCGGGGAATGTGATCGCCAAGTCCTTTTCCGCCCACATAATGTCGTTGTTCGTGCAAGGAGAGCTCAATGTGGCGTACAAGTCTGGGTTGTGCTCGCTGCACCAGCTGTCAATGTGCCGCCACGCCAAGAGACACTCGCTCACCCCGTCGTTGCCCCCTACCTCGGCCCCGTCGACAAACTCGTTCAACTGGATCCTGGATGCGTTAGACGTGTCAAACGGCTCCCCGCCGACCACGTTCGTGCTACCTTGGGGGGTATATTCCGCATACCGGTCCTCTGTGCTGAACGTATACACAAGCTGATTCCATGCTCGCTTCAAGCTCTCCATGTCGCCTGACAATACCGCCTCTCAATAGCAATTAGCAAATTCGGCTGAAATAGGAGTGACTAATAACCCGAATCAATCAAAAATATCGCCGGTCCCCGTCCGCCTTCTCGACAAGTTTCTGTCGTTGGATGGAAATGACTTGTTGTTAATCCTTTATTTTTTGCGTCTCCGTAGTTGAGTGCGGATAAACTTCGAGCCCCAAATGCCACCTGAACCCCTCACATGATCTGCACGTGTATATCACGTGACGAGTGGTTGGCCCGCAGCACTTCTAGAACGCTGCAGAGCGAGCTGAGAGCACGCTGGTGGACGCCAGCCGGCTGCTTGCGCGTGGTTGGTGCTCTTGGTGGGTGTGCTGCGTCTGCAATAACTTTTCCTAAAACGGAAAAAGATAAACACAAACGTTTTAGTGATACATCGATGAAAGGACTGTAATAGAGACAGTAGTGGAGGCTTTCTTCCTACCAGGAGCGCTATCGGCGAGGTGCGGATAAGGGCTAGTGTTCTGGAACAATTGGAATTGTCTAGAACGTTGCCTTGAGCTGGAGCGAGGCCACAGATGCTAGGCAAGCAGATGGCGAGCAGAAGGTCGTCCGACGCAGGTGTGAAAGCAATGGAGGTCGAGAGCGAGGGCCATGAGCGCGTCGAGAGCAGCACCGCGCAGCAGCGGGAGTCCGAGCGCGAGCAGAGCCCACAGGCAGCGAAGGTGCGCAAGGTGGCGGCGGCGGTGGAGCGGGAGGTGACGGCGGTGGCGCCGAGACAGGCGTCGCGGCCTGCGAGAGGCGTGCCGACCGCGGCGAGGGCCGCGCAGCCGGGCGAGAAGTTCCAGCCGCTCCACCAGAAGCCCGCGAGCGCGTTGAATGTGCACGCGAAGGGCGTCGGGAGCGTGCACAAGAGTCTCCACAAGGCGATGTTCAAGAAGGCGCTGCCGTCGCAGCAGCTCAAGGACAAGTTCGCCTCGCCCACGGACAGCATGCTTTCGCCGTGCACGCAGAAGTTGAACCAGCACAAGTCGCGCTTGTTCAAGGCGGCGGTGAAGCCGACACGGTTGAACTTTGCGCAGGCGAAGGCGGACAGCGACGAGGAGTTGGAGGACGTCTAGGGAAGAGGTTGTTATATAACACTATCGACAGGATCATCATATATTGGAATACACAGCTACGTAGCAACTACTTTTTGTCTCTGCTGTCGGTGATGGTGTTCAAGAGAAGCGCCTCGTTGTCCAGGATCACGCGGTTGGGCGAGGCGGCGAGAATGCCGGCGATCTCGCGCGCGGTATCGAGCCGCTTGAGTTCGACGTAGTCCTTGCTCTTCTTGATCGCCTCACCGATCAGCTCGGCCGACTTGGCCTCACCCTGCGCCTTGACGATCATGCTCTGCTTCTCCTGTTTGGCTTTTTCGACGTAGAAGGAGGCCCGCTGGGCGTCCTGCTGGGCGACCTGCTTCGCTTCCACGGCGCTAGTGAACTCCGGCGAGAAGGTCATATACGTGATGGAAACGTCATCCAGCATGATGTTAAAGCGCGACGCCCGGCGCACCAGATTGTCGCGGATCAGCCGCGACACGCTCTCCCGCTGAGTGATCAGCTGCGACGCGTTGAACTGCGCTACGACCGCCTTCAGCACCTCGTTAACGATCGAGGGCAGCACGCGCTCGTCGTAGTCCGTGCCGAGTGTGCGGTAGATCAGCGGCAGGTGCTGCACGTCCGGCCGCGATAGAACACGGCACGTTATATTCACCATCTGCAGGTCGTTCGTTCCCGTAAGCGACGACACCGTGCGCGGCTTGGACCGGACGTCGTACAGCACAGGCGTCTCCAACCATGGGATGACGAAGTGCGTACCCTCGCCGTACACCGACTGCTGCACCCCGCTCAGCCGAGAGTACACAATTGCCCGGTGCCCACCGTCCACGTTGAACAACGACGCATTCAGAAACAACGCACCGCCACCTAGAAGCAGCAATCCTGCCCCTGGTAGCAACCCCCCGGGGCCGCGTCCGCCACGTCTCTGATTGGGGCCATATCCAGCCCGGTTCATTTGCTGCTGCACCACCCTTGCGAAGCGCTGGAAGTCCCCCGGATATCTATTCATGACTGTGCTTTCTGCTTGCTCTATCGAGCTGCTGCGCTAACTCCCGTAAATTTTGCCACCAGAAACCTGATGGCTCTTCCCTTTAATCACGTGACAATAGTAAACCCAGTCCAAAGAGCCTGCCGTGCTCGGTGCCAGATGTGGGTTTATGGAATGCCCTCTAGGTCTAGCATTGCCGGTGTGTTGGTTTACTTTGTCTGTCACTCTGTTGTTCTCTTGCTGACGCTTATTAGTTGACTGAAGGTTCCACCACTCAGAGCAGGCGAAACTAGTATCAAGATGGGCGACAATTCGCTACATGAGGCGTGTATGAACGGTGACTACGCGCGGGCGGTTGCTCTATTGAGCGATAACCCCGGGTTGGTGCGCTCGAAGGACGCGGACAGTCGGTACCCCCTTCACTGGGCGGTCTCGTATCAACATGTGAAGATTGTGGAGTTGCTGTTGTCGTACATGCTCCAGGTGGACCTAGACACATTGGTAGACGACGCACTGTGGTCACCGGTCCATGTGGCTGCGGCGGTGGGCAACAGAGAGCTGTTCGGTAAATTGCTTGCGCACGCGGTGCAACCATCGCTGGATGCTGCGACGAGCCAGGGCACAACTGCACTGCACCTTGCATGCTCCAAGCAGCACTATGCAGTGGTGGAGGATCTGATTACGCATGGCGCGTCGGTGCGCAAGAAGGACAAGAAGCAGCAGCTGCCGCTTCACCGCGCATGCGCGATTGGGTCAGCCAGGCTGGTAAAGCTGTTGTGTGACGCGCGTTCCCCAGTGAATGCAAAGGATGCCAATGGGTGGCCCCCGCTGTTCCACGCGTTGTCCGAGGGGCACGCAGACATTGCGCTTCTTCTAGTGAACGACTACGGGGCGGAATGGGAGAACGTGGAAAGCGCTGCAGGCGAAACAGCGCTGCAGGTTGCTGTTGACGACAATGTTAGAGACTACTTTGTCAAGAACATTAACTAGCGTTATGTACTAGTAGTTATGAAGTTTATTAGGGTCGAGGGGACGTGCCCGCTACATGTTGATTGCACCCTGGAATTGCAGCTCGGTCGCGGTTTTAACAGCATTGATTTCAAGCCCGGCGGGGACAACGGCCTGAAAACGGGCAGCAGGATTGTGTGACCCAATAAGCAACAGACCTCGGTTCCGAATGTGCTGTTCCAGTTGCGAATAGATGCTGAGAAGATCGAGAGGAATGACAATGCCAAGAAGATTGTTATTGCACGAAAAGTTGACTGCTTCGCGGATACATCTGGAGCAAGGGTCTGCAAACGAGACCGAGTCAGGATTCTGTGCTAGGTACTCCAGGTGGTGTGGCGTAGCCTTTGTGAATTGACCATTTTGTTTCCTCAAGCCATTCATTTGGTATATGACAGGGTAATTGGGCTGCTTCCAGTTGAGAATAGAACACACTCTTGGGTTGCAAGAGGTAAAGACAATAGAACGCGGCTGGAGTCTGTTATGGTTCAAATAGCGCACGTGGTTGAATGTCGTCAATAGAACATCATCAATAAACTGATTGATGTTGACCGTAGGCGATACTTTAACTGGTATGGTGTTTATTTCGAGCGCTGTAGGGAAAAATACCTCCAGGTCAAGTTGTATGTCCGGACTGGTGCAACTTAACAATCTATCGAGAGAAATATGACGCTCATTGAGAATAGTATTCAACTGCTCAGTGGTTTCAATCTTTGGACAGTCGTCTAAGCTTTGACCACAGATCAGCTCCAGTTGTCTGGATGTTATGTCACTCAACAGTAATTTAGCGCCGTTTGATACCGAAACAACTTTATCTGGTGCGGAAATTACTTTCCCATCGCTTAGAACAGTTACTAATACCGTTGTATATTTGCCGGCTAGCGATGATGACGTGACAAGATGGTTCCCATTCGGACCTGACTCGCTACCTGTCGTGGATTTCCAGTATGTGTCATATTTTGTAATTTCTAGAGGCTTCCCGCTGTAGGGAAATATAACCTCGAAAGCAAGTTCCAGCTCTCCAACATTCTTTAAACGCGAATCAAAAAGCGGCAGTTTTATACGTCTGTCGTTCGTACACTGTTTGCTCACCTCCCTAAATACCGACGACATAGC
Organism: Eremothecium gossypii ATCC 10895; assembly: GCF_000091025.4. Classification (NCBI taxonomy): domain Eukaryota; kingdom Fungi; phylum Ascomycota; class Saccharomycetes; order Saccharomycetales; family Saccharomycetaceae; genus Eremothecium; species Eremothecium gossypii. The sequence goes on along the minus strand of NC_005785.6, from coordinate 442,934 downwards.
ATTGGTCTTTGCAATCAAACGAGTACCGAATGAAGGAAATAATTCAAAATCAATCGACAAGTTATCCAAGTTACCTACCTGAAATGCAACGTGCTCTTCATCATCCTGTATTGGCAAGGGAATATTCCTAGGAATCACATTTGAAACATTAGGCGTTAGCGTTATCCGTCCTGGAGAGGACAGAACCATCTCATCCTCTTTATTAAGCATTATAGAGTCCCTCCCGGGTGAAAATAAAAGCTTCACGAATATCTTCCTCTCAAGGAAATTATGACCATACTTTCTAAGGGGAATGATTGGTGGAGGCAATTCAAAGTCTGGTATATCGCTGAGTGAATCAATGGCGCTAATCTGATCTTCTGCTATAATATTCGACGGTAGTAGCTGCGGCGACCTGTTTATCATCAGCTGCTGGTTTCTGCTAGCAGCGCAGTTTAACAAAATATTCAGTACCGACAGGTGACCTTCCCAGAGAGCGTAGAATAGAGGTGATAAATTATCACCATCTACTACATCCAGCTTTGCGCCGTTGCTCAGAAGATTTTGAACAGTGCTCCCATATCCCTCCTGAACAGCATAGAATATCGGTGTCCACTTATTGAAACCATCGACAGCGTTAGGATTCGCGCCGTGTGACACTAGTAATTCAATTAACTCTACATCCCCGCCATTCTTCGCCACAATATGCAGTGGTTGCAAGCCTTGCGAATCACAGACGTCGTTTAAGTTGATATTTCCAATTTCCAGAATCATCCTAGCTGCTGTTAGATTTTTGTTCGCGCAGGCCACACTCAAAGGTGAAAACTGTGGTTTGCCGCTTTCATCAATCTGCGGGTCAGGGTTCACCTGTGCATCGACCAGCAGCAGTCTAGTAATCTCTGCGTGTGCCTTTATAATTGCCAGAACCAGAGGTGTCTTCGAATCAGTATCCGGGATATTAACTGTGTCAAGCAAGCTTGATTTAATCAGGAGACGAACGAAATCGGTCTTCCCCAAGTCACAGGCATAGTGCAGCGGTGTCCTCCCATGGGTATCCCGTGCATTGAGCAACCTACACATGGTTGCTTGATCGATTTTAAACTGATTACATTGGTTGAGTGCTTCCTCCAATACAAAAACACGAGAATCAGAGGTGCAGCATGCCGCCTCGTGGAAAACATTTCTCCTTGAGAACACTAGGTCCTCTTCGTCACAGTAGGTTAGGTCTATCATATCGACAGCATTAATAAGAAAGTGCTTGAGCGAAATATCATCAATATCGCTGCTTACCAGTGGCAAAAATATATTGGTCAAACAGTCCTTTACAACCTTTTGCTTGTCGATTGTGCCTTGCGGAAGACGCTCATCAACAAATGCTTGCACTTTGCTTTGTGCAAACGACCCAAGAAGGTCCAACTTCCGTTGCGGATCAGTCAGCTTACTTATGTGCAATGCCTCCATGTACCACCCTTCGATCTCTAGCTCAATGTCAAAGAGGCCGTTCACAGAAGATGGAACCGCTTCCGCCGGATTCCACTCGGAAATACTCTGGACTCCAGATAACTTGGCCGAGCTGTCCATATCTACGGCATAGGCGTTCTTGTTTTGAACCGGTTCTTGGTAATAAACGGAATCTTCGTTGCTTATCTCGTCGAGCTCGAACAGCATTGTCAGCACGGCGTCGTTCCACTTCGAGATCTTGTTATGCGTAAACACTGGCTGCACCGAAACAACCGTGGCTAGGTAGAAATCACGGGTGTGTGAGTGCGAACGCTTGTCCCACTTCTTTAAAACCTTGGAAAATCCGGTGCGATTCAGCTCCACATAGTGCTCAAGATGCGTCAGGTCACGCTCGACCTTCTTGACCGCATCCCTTATGTGCCGGTAAGATGACGTCTTCTTGGAGATTAGCTTCCCACGTTTCAGGTAATCTCTGTATCTGGATTGTATTATATCGACTACAACTTTCAGGCCCGCCTCCTTCTCGAGGTAGTAGTCGTTCACCTTTTCCAGTTCTCGCTCCAACCGGAAGAAGAACGATGCCTTGTTCTCCTGCAGTCGCTGGTATGACTCTGAGCGGTCTTCCGTGTCCAGCATCAGCGCATCCGGAAGCTCGCTGCCCCCGGGCACAGACGCCGCAGGAACTGAGAGCTGCTTAATCAATTTCTTCAGTGCCTTATAGTCGATGAAGTAGCCATTGTACTCGGGCAGCTCGAGCTGCCTCCCAGCAAGATACTTCCCGAATTTCATTAGTGTCTTCGAGACCACCGCCACGTGTGCTTGAGTACTCCTATCTTTGCGCACTCCAGCACAGAGATCGACAGATGCCTTACACCGATCTTATCCTCCTGCCTGTATCTCCCCTGTACTTAAAGGGTCACGTCCAGGATTAGTGCTACTTTCAGCAGTTCGCTCCAATGTCACTGAAGGTTTTCCAGGTGCCTATATTTTACTACACTACCTCGCGGGCCACGTGCATATATATGAAGCTATCCTGATGTCCTTTTCGCTGTGTTACTCACAGCTGCAACAGGGATGTCCTTCATTCTATGCTGCAGAAACAGATGTTACTCGAGAAGGACGGTTTACTCAACTTTTATTACCGGTGAACAATTATAATCATTTAAGACGACATATGCCCATCCCTCATTATCGCTGAGCATTTAATAATTGTCCGTTGCATCGGTCCAGGCGTTTACGGGCGCCTGTCCCTCTGCTGTCCTTTATGCCTGGCTGCGTAGTGCCCATCGTCGGCGCCAACAAGTACCCATTTTGGTGCGGCTGTGCAGGCGTCAGAAGCTGGAAGCGGAAGCTGGCGCGCCTAACCAGCAGCGCCGGTGGGATCAAAAAATTGGACGAGACCGGAATCGAACCGATGACCTCTCCCATGCTAAGGGAGCGCGCTACCAACTACGCCACACGCCCAGTTATTGGTATAATATTTTATGGAGTTAATATATTGGACGTTTGTGACCACGTGTGTAGTAAATGCTTGCACGTGACCCGCGGCTGCCGGCATGATACTCTTGCTTATCTCCCAGAGACACGATGCGCGGGGTGTCCAATAGATCACACAGTAGCTGGCACTCATATCCGTGCCGTGTATCCTGTACGCCCTCGATCAAGCAATGGACCTCAATCTGCTCAAATCGTGGAACCCGCAGCTCCAGAAGAACCGCAAAAAGGTCTACGAGGCACAACAGGAGCTGCTCAAAAGCGCCCGCAAGCCGGCGGATGATGGCACATCGGGCGGAGGACTGGACTGGATGTACGAAGGCCAGCCAGCTCCGCAGCGCAAGGTGCGCAAGAGACGCACGCGGACGCGCAAACCCAAACAGGTGCCAAAGGACGCGCAGGGGAAGCTACAGGAAAGCCTGCAAACCGCACGCTCGGACGCACCTGAGGGTACTTGCAGCCCCGATGAGACTGCAGCGGCGCGCGGTGGCCAACAAGGCGCCCCTGTCGAGGTCTCTGCAAAGTCCCCCGCGAAGGCCGTTGCCGAGGCGCGCGGAGGACCTGGTTCCTCCGGAGTGCATGGCGAATGACTTGGACGCATGAGATATGTGCGCAGTTGTGCTGCGTTTGGTTCCCTGATAGAGTCTCTCACCTTCTGCTCCCGATCGGTAGTTTTGTAACATATATATACCATTTGGCAAGCGATGAGCTAACTGCCGTCAACTACTAGCTGCACTAGACGGTAGGAGTAGGCGTGCGTAGAGCTACGCTACGCACTTTGCCGGGCTCTTAAACTTTGTTTCTATGGCCGGGTCCTCCCAACGGTCTGCCCTTGTTCTGCTAGCATGCGCGAGCATCAGTACGCGTCCGCTCGCGTGATAACTTTACCAACTTGCTCATAGAAACAACAAATACTAGAACCCGTGGCGTAACAGTACACGCGCAGTATGACGGCATCATTGAAGATCTTTAAAGGCCTGCATATTTTATTGATACAATCACCTCAGTTCGCTGAGTCGGAAATCACTTCTGTTGTGGAGCAACTAGTGGGACACGGAGCTGCGAAGACAACTGTGTGGGGAGGTACCGATGACGAGAAGGCATCGACGAAGGAATGGATACGTGATAACTTCAGGGCGAACATTCACTGCATAATTGCCGCGGATATTGACTTCCCTTTTTACAGATCAGCGGCCTTCGACCTGATGGTGCCGGTTGTCACTCCTAACTGGTGCAGTGCATGCGTGAAGAACGGGCGGCTCATGAGGACCACAGGCTTCTCACCAGACCCCGAGCATTTTCTAAAGGAATGCTACATTTATATATCCAAGCATGCGCTGTCTACGGCGGAGTACGAGCTGTTCAGCGCGATGATCAGCTTCATGGGAGGATGTTGCATGGACTTCCTGTCGACGAAGGTGACGCATATTATAACCACAGATCCAAGAGATCCAGCTACGCTTGCACTAGAGCGGTTTGGGAAGCTCTCTGTTCACTCGGTGACTCCCACCTGGATTGCAGAGTGCTTTGCCTGCAAGCAGATAGTTTCAACTACGCCATACATACTGGATAAAGCAATGGAGGAAAGTTCTGTTCGCAGTTGCATGGTAGATAATTGGTTCATTGATGATAAAGACTGGAGTTGGACCTCCTCCATATTTCTCGGGCACACGTTCTATTTGTCGATGGAACTGCCGTTGAAGACAAGCTGCTACAAGTTTCTAATCCAGTTAATTAGCGCAATGGGCGGCCAGATAGCTCGCTATGTTGACTTTGAAGATATATCACCTGACAGAGCGGATTCGTTCATTGATCTGGACTTGTCTAAGGACTGCGTCTATGCCAGGGGGAAAGGCCTACATTGTGGTAACATGGCTTGGCTCTTCTATATGCTCTCCATGCAGCAGTTCATCGCCCCGACGGCTAAGCTTGTGCTCTCGCCGAGGTATCCGAAATTGTTTACCGAGAAGGAGCTTGTACTGGCATTTACGAATTATCTTGGACAACAAAGATATTATATCCAACGACTCGTCGATCTGCTCGGAGGAAGCAGTACAACTGAACTATCGCGGAAAAATACGCATCTGATCTCCCTGTTCCCGCACGGGAAAAAACATGAAACTGCATTGAAATGGAACTCCTGTATTGTAGTTAACCATCTATGGCTTGAGCAGTGCTATAAACTTCGTAAAAAGCTGGATCCCAATGCGCCAGAATTCACACGAATACCGGTTCCAGATGAATTATCTAACGCTATTGGTCAAATGGCACTCGAAACAACCGCTAGGAATATGGTGTCTCCACGAAAAGCCGTGTCCCCGGACATTGTAATGCATAATAGCCAAACGGATGTAGCGCTGGTGGTTTCTACTACGGATATTGACTTGAAGGATAATAATGAATCTACTAACGACACATCTGTGGTACATGAACCTGGCAAAGTAATGAATTCGGATGATTTAACTGCAGTTCATAGCACTAAGACAAGACAGGAAGACGCCAATGAAATGTTTTCTGCACTGGATGAAGCCGTCAGTAAAGGAAAGAAATCATGCTTGCCTAAAAAGCATATTGCAGCTAGCGTAGCAGCATCGACTTCGAACGAGATATCTGCCAGCGCAAAATCGAACAAAGACTCTAGTGATGTTCAAGCTACTAAACAACTCCCCGCTACTCCAACTAGTAATCCCCGTCAGACAAAGCCAAAAAGTACTTCAGGAACTCAAAATGACACTGCATCGTCCCAAAAGAATACTAGACGAAAGAATGCAGACGACTCGCCTTCCTCAGAGTCCAGCAAAACGAAGAAACGGAAAACGACGGTGGTGGACGCGAAACAGTTGGTTTCGCCTTATCTGGAAGAATACTCTGATACGACTGGTGGAAGACTCCCCTACGACATTAAGGCCGTTTTCACCAACTGCCATGAAAATATAACTGACCTAGACAAGGAAATCTTACGCCAGCTAGGCATTATTCTTCAAGAAGAGATCGAAGAGGACACTAATTGTATTATCGGACCAAAAAAGGCACGGACAGCAAAGTTCCTAACCAGTTTCAGCTTCCATCCTTTGAAGTATGCCCTTCTTCCAAAATTTATCACCGAAATACTGTCGCTCGTCCATTCAGGCCGAAATGAGCCCATATCACTACCGTTAGAGCAATATTATATACCCGATATTGATGCAGACGTTATAGCCAAGACAGAGCTACCTACGAAGCTCTTTGAGAGAAGCGGCCTACAAGCGGTTAATTTGTCTGAAGATATACCAGGAGGAGTAGAAGTCATATCGTCAATCCTCAAAGCACATGGGATGGTGCAGATAAATGGCCTCCCAAAGAAGTTCAAAGCGAAGGACATTGCGAAAAATACGGTAGATAACGGCAGTCCCGATTTTGTACTTGTAGCGACCAAAGCTTCCGCAGCCAAGAAGTTTTCGAAATTATGCGAGGAAGTTGATAGAAACGCTAAGGTGCTCATAGTCGAATGGAACTGGTGCGTTAAAGCTATCTTCAGTCTTGAGGTCGACTATAACGACCCCGAATTCGTCATCTCCAAAACTGGTTTCGCATAGTGCATGACGGTACGGCGTCAGCATGGATTTTAGATTACACTTCTACGTAATAGTAATATCCGGTGAACATATAGCCTCACCAGCTCATTTCCCCGATACCCAGCGGAAACAATTCAGAGATTCAAACCCGTCCAGTCCCTGAAAACTTTCGTGACCTTCCTGCATGCCCGGTGGGTAGCATTATACGCAGAAACCGTAGTGTGAACCGTGCCGCACACTGCCCGTTTCGTGCCAGCCGCAAGCCTGTCCTGCTGTGCGACGAATTGTGGGAACGCCCTCTTCTCCAAGTCGTAACACAAGCTCTTAGTGTTCCGGAATGTAGTAGGTAGGAAATATGAAAATGCCCCCAATCCCAGCGCGAGCGGAGCACAAACCCGGAGCACAATGCCACGCTTCCGCGTCAGCACGCTGCCAGAAAAGTATGCAACCGCAACGGCTCCAAATCCAGGCAACAGCTCTTCCCGTGGGTTGGAGTGCAGCGCAGCAACGGTCGACGTTATGCGACGTTCCTTCTCATAGTAACGCCTGGATACAGTCTCAATCTGGTGCGCAGCACGCTCCGCACCTGCAGTAACTACAGTGCGAGATTTCTGGAAGAAATTGACGAGCCAGCCCGGCGTCCTCACGGAGATTCCCTCGAGCAGTTGATTTTGGCCAAGTACCTCTGCAACGTTTTTAGCGGAAGCCTCATATGCATCTGACGACACAATAGCCCCTGTTTGTGGGGGAACCACCCCTTCCGCCACTATATCACACTCTCTGTAAAAGTCAACCCTGGCCATGCTTGTCGGGAGGCTTAGCCTAGTTATAGTCTATCCGGCACTACCACTATCCTGCCAGGAAGAAGTACTTTGGAAGGTCTTCGCAGGCTCATTTTCATTGGAGGGTCCAATAGTCACGTGATCCTCCCCATTTGACCCTGCGCCAGCGCAGACAATAAGAGACCTGTTACTTACCGTCACCAGTGCGAAATATCTAATTAAATTATATATCCACGCCTTTACATAGCCCCAGCCTGCTAGATTCTATGCATGTAAATTCCTTGTCGTGCGAATCATACATCACATAATCGAAGAAAACAGTAGCGCACTACGCTCGTCAACCATCTTGCGGTATTGCTCATCATTCGCGAACCTGTTCCTACCGCCTATATGCCAAGTCGCAATGGGGACAGCTTGCCCGAGGTCTCCGAAATTCACATGTGTGTCACTTGGCGGAGCTGGCGCGGGAACGCTGCGGTCTGGTCGCTGAAACTCAGCATCGTTCTCCGAACGGTCCGTCCGGGGAGCCCACAATCTAAAAATCATCTCTTTGCAGTACGTTGTAAGTTGTATCGATCGGTGCGAATCAGTGCCAGGGCATGTATAAGTGGCTCATCTATATATATGCGAAGGTGTCGCCAAGCACGCGCCACAGCTGCAACTGCCCCCACAACTCCCCTAGGGCAAATAATGTTATCTTAATAGCATTGGTGTCACAGCATCATCGGGTACGGATGGCTCGATAGGTGTTCGCATGAATGGAAGCACCGATGCCCTAGCCCGAGTATTATTACAGGATAGTATTTATCGTGTTGACTATTTACGTAAGGCCTTGAGCCAAGTCTCGAACTTATTAATTTCGGTGAGGAAATCCTTCCATGATTCCACTGCGGAGGACGGGTGTGAAGATAAGCCTGGCGAAACCCCAAATATAGAGTACACGGAGGCTGCAGAGTCCATTGCGGAGTAGATATCGTTTGTATTCGGCGACAGAGAATGAGCCACACCTTGAACATCGACTAGGTACCCTTTTGTGATAGCTTCTTGTGACTTATGGCATCCATGCAAACAGAACATGTGGCGCGTAGACCGCGTAGACCTGCAGATGGAGTCATTCTTCGAGGAGACCAAAACGAGGGACTTTAATGTAATTTTGTTATTCGGCATATAGGAAATAAAATGAGTATAACAGAGGCCTAGCCGAGGCACCAACAACCACGCAGATGGCGCATGTGGCTTTTATATATCTACTGAGTCAGCCGTCGTTTGAGCGACAGCCTTTCTGCGGGGGTATGTAGGTACAGGCGTGCAGGGCGCATATACTCTTTTCACGTCGTCGACCGATCCAGCGACGCAGACGACAGATATTGCATACGACTAAGGGTGCACAAAACCAAAACCGTAATGCATTCGGCGCACGCAGAGTGTGAGTAGATGTACGCACATCCAAATGTTACTTGAGCCCAATCTTCTGTTTAAACTTGCTGAACAATTTGCCTTTCTTTTTGGTAGGAGGATTGGAGCTCGCTGGCGTGCTTGGAGTCATGGGTTCAATTCGCCGAACAGGGCGTGGCAGTGGAGTGCTGTTCGTAGTTCCAGAGGATGCCGACTGTGCAGACTTGACCGTCCTGATAGGGTTTGTGCTGTAAGGGATATCGTCACTAATCATAGATTTTACTTGATAAATCTCCGAGCTCGTAAAAGTGTGGCGAGAAGAGCGCCGACTGCTTCTGGATGAACCAATCGACAAGAGTTGCCTCGTGTCAACGTAGACTGGTTTGGGCGGGATATATCCTAATGTGTTGAATTGGTCACGCTTTCTGCGCATGTCCTGATCCGAAGGAAAATAGGCGCCAACACTGGCGGAGGCTTCTGACCCCTCGTCATCACCTTCATCACTTGAACAGTCCGCTAGATCAGTTCCTCGAGAGTTCAGAGACTGTACATCATATGGATTTACCGAGGTGCTCAAAACAATATTTTCCAGACGCTTAAGTTGGATACCAGGCTCCTGCGTTACCTCGCCGCTCGGTGTCTGCACAGCTCTTTTAGTGTCGACAAACTCATGTGACACTATTACTGTAGGAATTGACGCGTGCTTGGCAAGGTAGGTCGGCAATTTGACATGGCCATTTCTGAACTTCACATTGAAAGTGGTTGATATAGTGGAGACAAACTCCATATCTGGCTCATAAAGAGATATCAGATTTGCTGTGGCGCCCTGCATCGATTCGTGTTTAATGAACTCCACAGTGACCTTCATTATAAGATGTGAGCAGCGCTTAGTGTAAAAGTCTAACAAAGACTTGCACTTGGCCTTCGCGATGTTATCTAGCTCTAGCACCATCATACACGCCCGTTCGTGGTCACTGGCTGTCTCGGGCTTTGTCGTCTTCTTTTCTGTTGCAAATTGATACATGTCCAAGCTGGATTTTGGCCTCTCTGAAGTCTTGCTTGATAAGTTGGTGATCTCTCTATCATACATCGGCAGGTACGCCCAGATAACTAGGTGGTCGCCGCTGCGCGCAAACATGTTGATATAAGCGTCCACAGCCGACCAACTGTGCCTTCTGCCACTAAGGTAACATGCCACTGTCCGCGGTTTGGCACCGTTGGCGGCTGCCGCTGTCTGGGATACGTACGCGCTGTACTCTTCGTGCATGTTAGAACAGCTGATCGCATGGTAGGGGACCGCTGGCCGAGACGGATAGATAGACGTGGGGGGGTTATCCGTCTTTATCCGAGGTAAGTTTTTGGATGGGTTTGTCGGGCCAATATATAGCTTGCTCTGCTCAGAGAAATCGAATTTATCTATATTCGACGTCGCAGAGTATGGGTTCATGCTGTCTTCCAGCTGTGCCAGCTCCGAATCACTCATATCGGCATATGATTTCCGCCGCGCCTTCCGGGCCGACTTGTTCTCCTGCCCGCGGGAACTGCCACCCTGGCCGTCAGACATAAGCCTGTCCTCCAGCTCCTGCAGCCGCGCAAACGCACCAGTCGAGTAGCCCCGCGTGGCTGGGCTGTTACTTTCCGTATTCTGCTTTGTGAGCTGCTCAATAACCAGCTCCTGCTGGATATCAATCTTTGATGTGTCAAAGTCTTGCGCGTCCTGAGCCACGTCCTTGTTCTTCAGTATCGACAGCCGCGGCGGCGGGGGCAGACGTAGCCCCGGCGGGCCTGACTTGCTGTTCTGCGGCGAGGCGCTGCGGGACCCCGGCGGCGACAAGTGCGTCGACCGCCGCGACACCGCAGACCCCGCGGTCCCGTCGAAAATAAACTTGTAGGCCTCCGTCACTTCTTGCTGCGACTGCGCAGAGTACCCCAGATCCATGTTCAGAGACGGCCGCCGTATCCCCTTCCCGTACTCCCGCTCCTCACCGTCTTCGTCATCATCCACAGACGTGTCCACGTACAGGGGGTTCAAGTGCGGCGGAATATGTACCAGTGCAGAGCTCAGCGACGGAGTTCCACGCAGCTTTCGTATTTTAGTAACCTGCTCGTCCACCAGTGCTGGTGTCAAATCCTGGAACGACACATTCGATTTGTAGCCCGAAATAGCGGGGGTATTGCTTATGAGCATACTTCGCCGCAATAACATGAGTAGATGAATCTCGAACTGATCCCCACATGCTTCAATATTATAACTGTCCGCACCCCTCAGTCATGGGATCAGGTTACCCGGCCAGCGACTGTGGCTTAACAAGGGATATTGTAGTCGAACAATATGATCGTTAGCGGCTGCACTCCGAATCGACTTCCGGTGAGCCTATCAACAGGACCTAGAAGCAGACGGCCGGCAAGGGTGATCGGCTGTCCTGTGCTAATCGCGATGCGTGCGGAGATTGTCATGGCGAATGAGCTGATTGCACAATACCAAATCTCCGGGGAAGTGCAGCAGCTATTCCACATCCAGAATGGCGTGCGAACTGTGGGGGAAGAAACGTTCGAGCAAATCAGGCGGCTGGCCAGGCATAAGCGGGTGCGGGCGTCTTGTCTGGAATACCAGCTGATTCAGCCGACAGCCAAGCGCGCTTGTGCGCCGGAGGAGTGGTCTGTAGGCAGCCAGGCAACGGTGTCCTCATTGGGGTACGGGGCGTTTGGCAGAGGGTGCAGCAGGATGACCTCCGCAGGCAGCATCCTGCACAGTGGGTCTGCAGGCGCGTGCAAGAGCGGGTCGCACGGTTCTATTCTGCAGAGCGAGGTGATGCAGCAGGAGGAGTCGGGGGTGCTGGAGAGCGAGGCCACGGCGTCGCAGATCATCGAGTCGGAGCCCGCCGCTGTGCGCAGCAGCCCGCCGCCGGAGATGCTGGGCTCGAGCGAGTTCCAGTAGGAAGTTATTATATCGTAGAGAACTGTTACATACAAATGTTTAAATAAACAACTCAAGAAGCGCGTTCTTGTATCTATCCCACATCTATTGGGTCGGTGAACGAGGGCCGGGGGAATATTAGGTGTGGCCCTCTTACGAACGTTTTGGCTGGCCATCAGTCGTCCATGGTGAAGAGCCTCTTTTTGAGCTGGAGCAGCTCGTCCTTCAGAGAGTCGCGTTCCTGCCTGACGATAAACAGCTCGGCCTTGAGGTCCTTTATTCTAAGGTTGTAGTGAGCGTCGTTGAGCGAGCCGAGCGGATCGTCCGTGAGCGTGTTCGCAAACTTGCTGCGGCCGTCGATGGAGGGCGAAAGCGTGAGGTCCTCGAGCTGCTCCTTCAACTTTGTGTTTTCATTTTTCAGCTTGCCGAGCTCGCGCTGCGACAGCTCGAGCGCTTTGCTGGCGTTGTTGACCGAGCTCAAGCTGGACTTGTAGTTCTGCTCGAGGTAGCTGACCTCATTCTGCTTAGAGACCAACTCATCGTTTAGAGCCTTGTAGTCCTGCTGCAAGCTTTCGTAATTCCGAAGTAGTTCGTGGTGCAAATGATTCAAATCACTCTTCTCCTTCTCGGCGGCATCAAGCTGGGCCGAGAGCTTGTTAATGATCGATTGATGGTGCTGTAGGTTCCGCACGCCCTCTGCGCCACCCTCGGAGGAGTCGGACAAGCCCTGGGCCCTCCAATGCTTTAGCATGTCTCGCATGGCCTGCGAATGGTTGCTGATGTCCTGCTGGAGCTTGTTCATCTGGGAGATATTCTTGCACCGCAGCTCCTCGTTCTCTTTCTTGAGAGCATCTAGCTTTTTTTGGATCTGCTCAAACTTCTCCTTATAGGATTCCTGGTCCGAGAATGACTCGATGATTTTCGATTGAGATTCTATAATCCTATTGAGGCGCTCAGCGTCTAGGATGTTCGAGTCGAGGAACTCTTCCAGTTCGGCGACGCGGTCGGCATATACTGCCTTATCTGCCTTGAGTATATCTACCTCAGTCTGCAGCTTCGAGTAGCTAACATCCTCAGAGGCGCCCGAGATACCCCTGTGCGAAGGCCCGTGGCCCGGCTGTCTTAGTTTGAGATTCTCGTCCTCGAGGAGACGGATCCGGTTGCTGGCTTCAGCAGCGCTTCGCTCAGTTTGCAATTTCAACTCACGTAGCTCCTCAAATAGCTGCTGTACAAATTCATTGGATACATGTCCATCTGGCGTCCCCCGTTTGGAAAGTATTGACTCTGTGTTTTTCCTTAAGCTGCCACTTCTGTCATTGAGATCCCTAGAAGTAACACCCGCTGGTTTCTCTAGCTCATCATCTTCCGAAGCGCTTGAGCCCTTGGATGGAGAGGCAAAGCGCGTGTCCTGCAAGAAGGGATTGTTAGCACGCCCATCGCTCTTCATCTTTGCATGAGGGAGGTTATCATCTTCCACGGAACGAGGTGTATCCTTCACCGAAGAGGACCTTACCACCTGATCTGGGGAGTTCCCTTCATTTTGCTGGGGACGTTGCACGCCTTCATATGTGGCAGAGCGACCGAGCTCCTTCGGAGAGCGAGTCGCTGCCCTGACTGGGACCTCGGCACTAGCTGGGATTCCAAAGTCCGTTTGATCGTTCTGCTTCTTCACGGGGCCAGTAGAGACCTCCTTCGCTAAAGAATTGTCGTCATTGTCCGACTTTTCTTTTGAGCGCCCAGATGTCACAGCAGCCTCTGGTATCGAACGTTCCAAGACAGGAGACCGTTCTACATCCGAAAGCTGCTGTGGTGTGAAGCTCCCGGGAAGCTCAGCTAATTCGCCGAAGGTACGTGGTTGCGCCCAACCGTCAGGCTTGGAACCGTCGACAGATTGCCGCCTAACCTCGTCCTTCCCAGGTGAGTTACCAACCACCGCCACGCCCAATTCCCCGTCATACTCTTCAATGATTTGGCTGTGGCGTTTATTCTTTCCCTGCTCCAAAGGATTTGTGTACTGCATCGAAGCTACGCGCGGAGAGCGTTCGTTATCAATTATGTGGGGTACCGGAGACTTGGGCTTCAGGCCAGGGCGATTATGGGCTTGGGGTGTGGAGATATCCGCCGGCTCTGTAGAAGCATTGGTAACGTCTGAAGGCAACTGCGACGATTCCGCAGTGCTTAAAGGTTCGGTGGAATGAGTGGTATCGGCAGCCTCTTCGTAGTCCTTGGGATTTTGCTGTGCTGCATATTTCTTTTGCGGTAGTTTGCGGCCCTGGCTATCCGTGCTCTTCTGGAGGTCCTGTGTAGCCGTCTGGTGCGGCGAGCGGTGCTGTTGCTGCGGTGGCTTCGCGCTCTGCTTCAATGGCGGGGTTTTCTGCTGGGGCGTAGCTTTGTACTGCTGGTCCCCATACATGTGGCTGTCCGTAGGCTGCCTCTTTTTACTTTCCTGGTGGGGGGACAGTATGTTTACCACCCCGTTGGGCTTTGCCTGCGCCGGCGACGTCGCCGGCGTGAATGAGGACCGCGGCATCATCGGCGTGGTCATGGCAGTGTTCTTGGAGGACGCGGATGTCGACTGGCTCGGCGTCCTGCGGGGCGGCGACACGCCAGCCATGTCGAACACGCCGGGACAGTGCTCCTCCAGATCTGTCAGGTCCAGTGTATACAGGATCGTGCCCGCGCGCATGTCGTGATCTGCCGCCATCAAGTCCGCGTCGCCCGGCCGCGCGTAGTCGAACTTGTCGCCGCCCATGATCAGCAGCTTCCGGTTGGCAAGCAACGTGACCGAGTGTCCCGAGCGCGGAGAGGGTACCATGTCTTGGAAATGAGGCAGTTTAAACCACCGGAATGTCTTCATGTTCATGAAGTAGACGTCTTGCGAGTAGTTGTCCTGATCGTCCTTGCCGCCCACCACACACATTAGGTCGCGGTACAGCACCGCGGCGTGCTCCTGCAGCGGCGGCGGCTTCGCGCCCGTCGTCTCGACCACCGACCAGTCGTTCACCACCGGGTCGTACACGAACAGCTCGTTGATTAGACCCTGCGGCGTGTCCCCGCCGAACACCCACAGCTTGTAGTCGTACGACACCATCGTGTGATTCGTCAGCGGAGGCGGCACGAAGCTCGCCGGCTTCACAAATACCCAGTGCGAGTCCGGCCGCCGGAAGCTCGACAAGTCGTACACCGCCAGGTCATTGAAGTACGTGTCGTCGAACTGCCCCCCGAACACGTACAGCTTCGTCTTCATCTGGCTCGTCGCAATGATGCTGATCTTGTGCCCGTACCGCCCCAGCGGCCGCGGGCCAACCGGGTGTGGGATCGTCCACTTGTGCGAGTTCACGTTCAGCAGGTACACATCGTCGTCCATCAGGCCCTCGTTGTTCGTCTTGTGCGTGTCCCCGCCGAAGATCACAAACGCGTTCCCGCACAGCGTCGCCGCGTGCCCCACCCGCGGCGGCGGCGTCGTCTCTGTGATCTCAATTGTCCGCGCGCTGAACTGCTTGCCGTTGTCCTGCGCCCGCAGGATCCACGTGTCGCCGTACACACTCTGGTCGTGCAGCCCGCCGATCACGATCACCTCGTTCGTGTCCGAAGCGTACGCGCTCGCCACATGCCGGTACCGTGGGAACGGCGTCTGCACCAGCTTCACCCTGTCCCACGGCGTCTCCGGCCTTCGCGCGTCCCGCCCCGCTGCCCTCGAGCTGCCGCCCGTGGGCCCGCCCGCGGCCCCAACCGGCTCAGGTCCTGTCGTGGCCCGGCCCACCACCGACTTATCCTTCCCGTTCTTCTTGCCAAACTTGAAAGGTGCCATCTCGCTACTTGTTGGCTCTGGCAGTTTGACAGATGTCTTCTCGCCTGTTGAATACCTGTTCAAAAGGGGATACCTACATAGCAATTTTTCACTAAAAATCCCTACCTAGAGGGCTGGAAGCATTCTTAGTCAACGAAACAGCGTGTTGGGGGCCACGACCTCGAATAAAACGCCGGCATCAGCAGCAAGCGGCCTTAGCATACACCAGCAAGTGATGGAGCATAACGCGAGCGACGCGGTCGGCACGCGCGACGCAGGGTGGCAGACGGACATGTGTCACAGGACGTCTGGCACAGCAGAGCAAGGTGGGAGCAAAAACAAGGGCAGGGGAGGACGGCGGGAGCAGAGCCACATACGGGCATATAGCAGTGCAAGTGCAGACGGATACAGAATGCACAGGAATCACACAGGCGGGGCGGAGAGCCCGGGGGCCGAACAGGGCACGCCGCCACGGCGCAACTCGGTGCTGAAGCGGCGGTCGCTCATCCAGACGATCATGTCGCCGGAGGGCGGGGCGGCGTCGCCAGAGCGGGGGCGGCGGAGCGTGTCGTTGTACTCTCCGGCCAGCGCGGGGTCGGACGAGGGCGACGTGGGGGCGATGTTGCAGACGTTGGCCACGCGGGAACTCGCGCTCTTGGAGCAGCGCAAGACGGTGGAGGACCTCCGGCGGGCGCTCCGGCTCGAGGAGCGGGTCCTGGTGGCGCAGGCGCGGGAGTTGGAGGAACTGAAGCAGCGGGTGGCGCGGGCGCTCGACGCGGGGTCGCCGCGAGCGGTGCTGGAGCCGGGGGCGGAGCTGCCGGGGGCGCCGGGAGCGCGCGAGAGCGTGTGGGCGAAGTCGATGTCATTTCTCAACGAGTTCGACCAGATACTCCAGGAGGGGCTTGAGAAGCGACTCGGGTTCGACGAGCTCATGCCGAGCCCGGCCACAGACGCGACGACGCCGGAGGCGGACGACCGGCGCGGCATCTGGGGGCTTGTGAGCGAGTTCAAGGCGGGCCTCCTCGGCTTGAGCGACTCCACGCCGCCGCCGGACGCTCCGGCGGCGTACCTGGAGAAGCAGCGCAATCGCAGCGTGGGCCCGGAGCCACGCCGAACGAACACGGGCGACGCTGTCGCCGAACATTCCCGCGATGCGCGCTACGCGCGCAAGCGGGACTTGCACGAACAGGCATACAGCCCCGCGGACGCGGCCGCGGAGAACGGGGTTGTCACGGGAGGACGCCTGGGCGCGACGCCCCACAGCTCGGGGTCGATCCGCAAGAGGTGTCCTCCACTAAGCACGTCAGTAGAAATGCAAAATTATGTATGATTGGATGTCATTATGTACTGAGTAGTTTATAGACATGAATGAAGCTTTACTGCTATCCGTATGTGTCGTCGCGTCGTTACTGGTTCCGGGCCTGCGCTAGCTCAGGATCCGCATGGCCGCCTCGTTCGAGGACAGGCCTGCGATGTCCACTTTGTTCAACAGATCCTCCATCTGACTCGCTAGGGAGCGCTCCTCGCCGGCCAGCGGAAGCGCAGCCGCGACCTCGGGCACCTGCACGACCTCATCGGTCACCGCACGGTACTCCGCACCGACGGCCTCCCCACCCGCAGTCATGTGCAACCCGGTGTAGCCGCTCTCCGACTTGCTGAGCGTAACGTCGCCCGTGCTCACCTGGCGCATTAGCCCCATAAACTTCGATGCGCCGAACTTGTCCTTGTGTATCGGCGCGGACAGCGTCGCGTAGATGGCCTTGGCCGACTCCTGGAAGCCGAGCTGCTCGTGGTCGAGCAGCGGCGCCGACAGCGCCTCCGGCACCTCGGGCGGCGCTAGCTCGCCCTCAAGAACATCAAATTCGCGTTCCAGGTAGCGCTCTAGCTCGGCCTCCTGCAGCGCGGCCTGCGCCGTCTGCTGCGGCGCCACCTGCTGCTGCAACTGCTGCTGCGGCATCGTAGGCATGAACATGCTGCCTCCGTAGCCCAGCACCCGCGCTGCCGGCCGCGCCGCCTGCCGCTGCTCGTACCCGGCGTACGCGCGCTGATACTCCGCCGAGAACGCCAGCGGGTCTTCCACCTGCATGCTCGAAAACTGCCGCACCCAGTCCGCCTGCAGCCCGTCACCGCGCGCCATGCGCCCGCCCAGCTCGCGCTGCGGCTCCAGCACCGCCATGAAACGGTTCTGCGACGCGCGCTCGCCTGCCCGCGCCTGCAGCTGCTGCTCTGCAGAACTCTGCCCCAGCCCTCCACTAGGCCTGTTAAACCCACCGACCCGGCCGACACCCGCCATCGGCCCCTCGGTCTTCGCAATCAGCTTCTGCATCGCACTGCCCTGGCACAACGACATCCTGCGCCACGTAACCTATGTTGCACCCGCCGACAGCCCGACAGAACCGAGAAGAGCCCAGTTTCGACTGTTATTTATATGGGATGGCACTGTTCTGACTAGTCGGTATTAACATCACGCGCCGCATCCGCGGTTGCTCATTCCTTTTGGCCGGCTGTGCGACGGATTTCCGACGCCGCGGAAATTAGGTCCTACCGCAGTGTATATATACATCTGAACACCACGAAATATTACTTAAACAAGTCCGGAATGTTGACGCCTTGACACAGCCAGCCGATGGGTTGCTTGAGGTTCCTGGAAGCGTCTATCAGTCTGCTGTCCTCCAGCACGCGCACAACGTCCTGGAGGTCGTAGCCGCGTTCCAGGCCGCGCTCAATGGCCTTGCAGAGGACTTTGCGGCGATGGAAGCGCTTGTTGACAGCCGGGTCGCGGCGCCAGCTGGTCTGGTACATGGTCTCCATATCCTTGAGCGAGGGCTGGCCATTGAAGCCCTCGGTGTACTCCTTCCATATGTCCAGGACGGTCTGCGGGGAGTTGAGGAACTCGAACTTGCCGACGTAGATCTTGCGCTTTTTCTTCAGACCGCGGTGGGTGTAGTATTGTTCCTCCTTAATGTTGGAGTTGAGGCGGGACGAAGAGGGCGCAGAGGGGTCTGGCGAGGCACCGGTGGAAAGGGGCCTGTCGGCGCGTTGCAGGGGCAGCGCGCGGTCGTCGTGGTCGTAGTCGTGATGTTGGGGCGCGGGCGGCGCCGACTGTGCGTCCAGCGGGTGGCCGTCGGACGCGAGCGCCGAGAACTCGGCGTCGCGGAACTCGTACTCCTTCTGCGGGTCCTCGCGGCGGCGCTTGGCCGGCGGGTCCACGGCACGGCGCGGGACCTTGAGCCCGTTGGAGATAATGAACTTGTGTTCGACCGAGCCCTTCGGATGCTTCTTTCCGCCATTGCGTTTGGGCGCCGGCGTCTGCGCGTCCGGCACGGGCGCGGCCGGCGCGGCATGCAATTCGTTCTCGTCTGGCGAGACCTGGGGGGGGATAAACTCGCCCAGGATCGCGTCGACGTTAGTGAGGTCGCGGTTGCCGTCGTCTGCGGCTGCGTGGTGGTGGTTGGCGCGGTGAGCCGCGTGCACCGCGTCGTCGTCGTGGGGCTTGGGCTCCTGCTCCGGCATGCCCCCGTTCGGCTGCATGCCTCGAATCGACGTCGACGTCGTTACGATCCCATCCAGCGAGCCCCGTAACTTATCTCGAAGTATGCCTGCATACCTATACTGGTCGTTCAGCATCGTGCTCACGATGTCTGTCAACACGTTTATTTGCTGCTGCTGCGCATTGATCACCAGGTCGTACTTCTTAAAGTGGTGATCCAGCTTCGCGCTGAACGTCTGGAACAGCCTCTCGTACATCGATATCTGCCGCTCCAGATCGAGGACCCGTCGCTCCAGGCCTCCCAGCTCCATGTTGGCCTGTATGTCCATCTGTGCTACTGCTCCGCAACTTGCAGCTGTCTACAGTTATTTACACCCCCGGGCCCCAATCACAGCCCAATTTCCAGATGTGAATCAGTGTGAGACCTGCTACTGGAATGAAAATTTTCGTGAGCTTTTCGGTCCGACCTGATAACGCATGGAAGCGATGTCCGTGCCGCTGCGCTTCTGCCAGGAACCCGCCGCGCTGCCCAGATTCCTCTTATAAAAGCTGTCTGTCCGGGCCTTGTAGCTTGCTACGCTACGTGGCAGCTCTGTTACATGGGTCACCCAGCTGCCGTACATACATAACACGCGACATATCTGCCACATTGGCTCTTCTTCGGCGGGCAGGCAACGTGCCCTGGGCATTTTTTCATGTGCATCAGGCGCCCGGCGTGCATTGCGGGCACGCAGGGACGCCCCCTCGGATAGGAAATACCCTGCAGGGGGGCAAAGAGCAGAGCAATTAAGGCAGTCACGTGATAGTACCGGCTGCCAGGCGCCGGAGCGCAGTCCCGCGCGTTCCTTCAGAGCGGCTAAAGGTGGCTAGGGGCGACTACGGCCGCCAGAAACGAGCGCCCGCGGCACTTGGCCGTAAAAGAGCGGCGCGTGCCTATTCGTCGAGGATCAGAGCGGCCAGAGTACGGTAGGCGGCTAGCGGCTGGCGCGCGCGGCACACGGCATCTGCGGGGTCGGCGGCGGCTGAGGCAGCGCGGTTGCGGTGCTCGCTCAGGCAGTCCATGAGCTGCAGGGCAGATGACCCCTGGAAGGGCCGCGCGCAGGCGCTGGTGAGGCCGAGGTCGTGGGCGCAGTGACGGAGGCCTGGGCGCGCGGCGGGCGCGCGCAGCTGCACGCGGGGCTCGTCGCCGAAGTATACATAGTCGCGCGTGAGGTCCAGACGGAAGGGCACACGTGCAGAAGAGGCCATGACGCCCTGCATCATGAGCGTGAGCAGGCTGTCGCGCGACAGGCTGCTCGAGCCGATGCACAAGAGGCGCTGGATGTCGGCAAGCGCGATGCACGAGTGGAGCGGGGCGATCGCGTCCCAGAGCTTGCGCTCGCGGGCCAGCGCGCATAGGCGCGCGAAGAGCGGCGCGAGGGCACTGCGGAATGGTGCGAGCAGGTCCAGGGCGCGTGCGAACGACGGGAGGTCGAGCGCGACGTAGCTTTCATAGAGTAGCTGAAGGTTGTGCACGATCGGCGTCTCGCGCAGGATGCGGATCTGCTCGAGCGCGAACGGATCGACGCGGTGGCTGCAGCGGCCGGCGCTGTATGCAAGGGCGTCGGCGAGCACGAAGCCGCAGAGGTTGAGGTCGCGAAAGAAGCTGCTGTTACTGCCGATTTCCTCGAGGCCCTGGAGGCACGCCGAGAAGTGCGTCCGCAGGGCGCTGTGCGGCTGCGGCTGCTGCTGCATGCCGCGCATGCATTGAGCAAACGCCAGCAGGACCATGGCGTGCGGCTGCTGCGCCAGCGCGAGCGAGCGCTCGGCCCGGTCCTGCAGCTCTGAGACGAGCTCTGCGAACTGCTGCGCGGGGGGCTGGCACAGTCGCAGAAAGCGGCAGATGTGGCATTGTAGCAGTAGCAGGAGCGTCTCGGCCGTCAGCTGAGGGGCCGGTGCCTCCGACAGTATGGCTGTACAGTCAGCGCCGCGCAGGCGCTCGCGCCAAATGAGGTTCTCGAGGCGGAGCTGCATGTGCAGGGTGCACAGGTCTTTGAAGTCCCCGGGCAGGGGTGCGACTGCGTCCAGGAGACGCAGATGGAACTCGATTGTTGGAAGGCAGATCTCGTGCGCCTCATCGAACACAAAATTTTGGCTGTTTGCAGGTACCAGCATGCGCAGGGTGGAAATAAGAGAGCGCTCCACGTAGGCCGCGCCCAATTTCTGGCGCCAGCGCAGTCCGTGCTCCAAAAGCCGTACAAGCGCGGTTCGTACGCCGTCCTGGTAGCCCTCGCTCGCCTGCGCGCCCTTGAAATTCCAGCACTTGGCGATTTGCTTCAGGGCCCGGAACGCCCATAGGGGCTCGCTGCTCGTGGCGACCCCTTCCAAGGCCTCAATTGCCTCGCGAAATTTGCTGTTCTCCTTGAGACCCTTGGCTCGGTAATAGCGGCCCTCGACGATGCTACTGGACGGATCGAGTGGCACCTCTTCCTCTGCTCCCTGGCTGGTCTCTTCCTCGTATACGCCCATCTCGTCGCTGTCCTCCTCCATCTCAGCGTAGTGCATCTCCTCGTCCTCAGACATCATAAAATCCTCGTAGGCATCGCCCTCGCTCATCTCTTGCTGCGTCTGTCTTCTTTGCCTGTTTCTCCCTATGTTGGGTGTCTGTCTTATAAATCAAACGACCCAGAATTGGGCGTGGTCTTCGATCATCTTTCTTGTGCTCCCTAACCCCTCGTTTACATAACTTCCGCTACCAAGAGCACCGCTACCAAATGTATTTAATCGGCCCAACCCGCGGGGTGCAAAGCATGTTCTCGTCCTTCAGATTGGCTTCACGTCACACCACCAGCGTATTACGAACCTTTCATACATCGAAGCCTATAATGCTGCAAGCAGGAGACGCCATCCCAAAGTCCATTCCCGGTCTACACGAGAACAGCCCCGGCAATTCAGTCGACATCGGCGCTGAGGTTGCCTCCGGAAAGCACCTGATCGTGGGTGTCCCAGCCGCGTTCTCCCCGGCTTGTTCGTCGAGCCACGTGCCCGGCTATATCCAGCACCTTGACGAGCTGAAGAGCAAGGGCTTCAAGCAAGTTCTGGTCACGTGTGTAAATGACTCATTTGTCACGAAGGCCTGGGCGGAGTCGCTAAAGTGCCCATCGGACGTCAGAGTTATTGCTGACACCCAGGGTGCCTTCGCCTCTGCTGGTGGTTTCCTGTTCGACGGCAAGCAGACGTTCGGTAATGACCGCTCTGTGCGTTACGCGCTTGTTGTCGAAGATGGCAAGGTCGTTCGCGACTTTGTCGAGCCAGACAAGACGGGCCTCAAGGTCTCCGCCGCAGAAAATGTCTTGAAGGAACTCTAAAGGACTAGTTAGAGTCACATTCCCGTCGCCTGTGGACTCCGGTACCGCGGGTGACCTTCCTTTTTTACAGGCTATAGTCTAGCCCTAAATAATTGACTCTGACAAATATATGACTTCTTTTTAAGACTCCTGGATGGCGCCCTTGCTGGGACCGCGCCGAGCCATTCTGAACCCTCTATTAGTTGCCTCCTGGCCCGTTGGAATCTGGCCCTTGGTACACTCGGAATCAAGGCATCGCTTGAGACATTTTGGAGGATGAATCCCGCCGACGGTAATGCACTACCGCAAAGCGGACCCTAATGGGTGATAAGGGCCGCCACAGGATGACTGATACTCGGATTTTTAGCTGGACACCAGATAATTAGGTATTTAAGTAGATAGATGGTCTGTGGTGGCGCTGACGCGGTTCGGAGCATCTCCCATACGTGCTAGGAACGATGGTGGTCATCGACAAGGACAGCGTTCAAGTACGGCATGGCGATGAGCCCGTAGCCCTAGACGTCAGCCCATCGTCTGACAGCGGCAGAGCCACAGCTGTGGGCGACAAAGAGCTTTTTGGCGATGGCCCAACGACCACGTGCGCTCAGCAGACTGTCCCTCTCAGCGACGAAAAGGTAGAGGAAGAAGAACGCGCATATCTCGATAACTCCAACGAATACCCGGATGGCGGCTTACGCGCGTGGCTGGTGGTTTTCGGGTCATTCATGGGTCTGTTTCCGGTGTGGGGTATGTACAACACACTGGGCGCCATTGAGGGTTATGTTTCCGAGCACCAACTGGCAAGCAACAGTACCCTAGAAATATCGTGGATATTCTCGCTCCATTTGACCATTGGCTGCCTCTGCTGCGTTTTCAGCGGAAGTTATTTCGATCGTAACGGCGGACAGAAAGCGATAATTGTCGGCGGTGCCTTATACGTTTTCGGAATTTTTATGATGTCCGAATGTACCAAGGTATGGCAGTTCGTCCTGTCATTCTCCGTATCAAGTGGCATAGGTGCTGGTATCGTAACCACGCCTCTAGTATCATGTGTGGCTACCTGGTTTAACAGACGCCGCGCCGTCGCCACCAGTCTGGCCACGTGCGGCAGCTCCATAGGTGGTATCATCATGCCGCTAATTCTACGGCGGATGTATGTCACCATCGGGTTCAAGTGGGCGATAAAAGTGCTCGCGCTCGTATTTCTGGTGAACATGTCGCTGGCGGTGCTTCTGGCGCGCGAACGCGTAACTCCGAAGGCAGAGCCCTTCAAGAGCTTCAAGGAAGGCGCCATGTTCTACACAAGGACATCACTCAACTGGCGCTACTTCCTAGACGCGCGTTTCCTGTGGTGCTCGATCGCGTTTGCGCTTGGGGAGAACTCGATCTGCGTGACGGCCACGTATATCTCGTCCTACATTAACAAGCAGGGCCACCCGGCCTCGATGCCGTACACGGCACTTACGGTGCTGAACGCTGCCGCGCTGTTCGGGCGCTACATCCCGTCCTACTTTGCCGACCACCACTTCGGGCGGTTCAACGTACAGATCGTCATGGCGCTGCTTGCAGGGGTGCTTCATCTGGCAATGTGGCTGCCCTTTGGCGGCAACGTCCACGTGCTGTGGGCATGGGTGTGCACCTACGGCTTCATGTCCGGCTCCGTGTTCTCGCTGTCGCCGGTGTGCATCAGCCAGATCTGCAAGACGTCTGACTTCGGCAAGTACTACTCCACCGCCTACCTGCTCAACGCACTAGTGACCCTCCCCATTATGCCTGTGGCGGGCGCGGTGATCGGCAACGGCAGCATCCGAGGCTACAACAACTTTATTATTTTCACCTCCATGCTGATTCTGTGTGCCTGCATCGGCTATGTCATCTCAAGGGCCTACTGCGTCGGGTGGCGCCTCTGCAGGTTCTAGGCGTGCGCCAGCTCCATCTCGGACCAAACTAGTCGGCCGCCCTTTAGCGCGAAGAGCGCCGCATGGGCGCAAGTCTACTTATTGTCTGCTACAACCCGCCCCGCTCTCCCGGTATACATAGGTTATTCTGATAGAATACATAATTATTACAATCATTTAGCGTTACTAATTACCACGGGCGCCAAGCCTGATAACGCCAGTCCACTTTCGGCATGAGACCTGCAGAAAAAGCCGCTATCGCCCAAGCCTGTACCCTAAAACATCCTCGCGGAAGAAAATCGAGCAGGTGCAGGACAGGAATGCCGCCACCGGCAAACACGTGTGCTACTTCTGGATGTCTGGCCTCTTTGTCCATCTCCCCGATACCGACCGCTAAGATGTCTGTGCCCGGAGTTGCATCTCCATCCACAGCCGTTTTTGCCGCACGATAGCTGAGCTAATCCCAGGTCATCGGGTGACCGAGCAGTGAGCGCTCCTTCAATTAAGCATAAACATGTCAGCGCTATTCCTACATTAGGCTCGAAGCCTTGCTACAATCACAAGATAGCCCTCTTCCCAGACTAGCCCCGAGGGCTGTTTTTTGTTGAATGTCTGAGAATGGCCTGCATCAACAGGCAAGCCACAGAATTTCATGGTATTATCTAATTTTCCGCCTCGCTCTGGCGCCGCAGGAGGGACCGAGAAAGTTCCTTGTATAGCCGAGACAAGCCTTAATGGTCCCTGGACTTATGATGGGACAAATGTTGCGGGCTGTTGACGGATATTAGTGGGCATCGGGACTGTCAGCGAAACCGTAGATCTCGATGGAAAAGTATATAAAAGTAAGCGGCTGGAGATGACCATTGTCCATCGTCAACTGCAAGCAAGCTAACTTAAGATGGGCAGATGGAGTGTGTTAGGTAATCCAGACCACGAAAAGGCGGGGGGGCGGCTGCCTCTTGTCACCGATGATTATATGCGTGATGGGCAGACGCGGGAGCTGCGGATGAAACCCCCCGTCGCCGACGAGGACGGGGCGGAGGAAGTTTTGGCAGCGGACGAAAAGGCCGCCACTGAGGCCACCAACGAGCTGGACGTTGAAGAGGAGTATCCGGATGGGGGGTACCGTGCGTGGCTGACGGTGCTGGGCTCTTTCGTGGGTATATTCCCGATATGGGGGACGGCGAATGCCCTGGGCGCGTATGAGGGTTACATCTCGAACCACCAACTGGCGTCTTCGGGCGCAGGAGAGGTGTCATGGATATTTGCGCTGCATATGATTGCCTGCTTCGTCGGGTGTGTTTTTAGTGGGAGCTATTTCGACCGCAACGGCGGACAGAAGGCTATTATTGTCGGGAGCGTACTTTACGTATTCGGCATTTTCATGATGTCCGAGTGCACTAAACTATGGCACTTTATCCTTGCATTCTCGCTCTCGAGTGGCGTTGGCGCAGGAATCCTAACTACGCCACTCATCTCCTGCGTTGCGACTTGGTTCAATAGGCGGAGAGCTGTTGCCACTAGTCTTGCTACGTGCGGCGGCTCAATTGGCGGAATCGTCATCCCTCTCATCCTTCGGAGAATGTACGTCACCATCGGGTACAAATGGGCACTCAAAGTTCTGGCCCTGGTCTTTCTTGTATCCCTAACGTTTGCTGCATTCCTCGCACGTGAGCGCGTAACCCCACGTCCAAAGCCCTTCCGCAGTCATCGCGATACGATACGCTTTTACCTCTCGACGTCATTTAACTGGCGCTACTTCTTCGACAAGCGCTTTCTCTGGTGCACCCTGGCCTTTGCATTCGCCGAAAATGCAATATGTGCCATTGCGACCTACCTCTCCTCCTACATAATTACACGCGGCTTCCCGCCCTCCATGCCTTACAACGCCCTCACTGTGGTCAACGCTGCGGGAATACTTGGAAGGTATATCCCTGCATACCTAGCCGACAGGTACTTTGGCAGATTTAACGTGGTAATAGTGATGGTATTGGCTGCCGTCATTGTCAACATGGCCATGCTGTTGCCTTTCGGAGGTAACATCACCGTCGTTTGGGTTTTCCTCTGTCTCTACGGCTTCCTGACGGGGTCCATCTTCTCCTTGACACCTGTATGCATCGGCCAGATATGCCGCACCGCCGATTTCGGCAAGTACTACTCCACAGCATACCTCCTGAATGCTGTTGTAACGCTACCGGTTCTCCCCGTAGGCGGCGCCATCATCGGTAATGGTAGCATTGAAAACTACAATAAATTCATCATTTTCGCTTCCGCGATGATGCTACTCGGTGCCGTATGCTATATCATTTCGCGAACTTACTGCGTGGGCCTGCGCTGGTACAAATTCTGAACTTGCGCGCCATTTTATTGTCCTCACTATACCCGTACATAGTAGTCATTCACCAATATAGTCACCGCACACATTTTTAGCACAGAACTTCACAGCATTGCAATCTCCAACAGACGCAGAAGCACATGGCTATTGTATTACGTAAGGTGTCTTATTATGTAACATCGAAAAAAGTAAAAATTCCGATGCTGAAAATAATAAACTATGAGATGTGACTGCTTGTTGGTATGTATGGGTGCTATTAGAGGTGCGTCGCTGGTGACCACGCACTCCTGGGTAGAACTAAGTTTGATAAAATGTCACCCACCTGCACGCATTACTAGTGAACTCACCACAGGCCAAAGCAAAAATGGGTATTGATCACGCTAGCAAGCAGCACAAGAGATCCGGTCACAGAACCGCGCCAAAGTCTGACAACGTCTACTTGAAGTTGTTGGTCAAGCTGTACTCTTTCTTGGCTCGTATGTTACACCCAATACCACAGATGATAGGATAAAGAGGAAGTTTCTCTCACTAGCGGAACGGGAGCTAGGCTCCAGGGTTATCGAGGGCGCAGCCGCTGAAAGGAGCTGTTTTCTGCCGCATATGCGGCAGGCGTTCCAATTCTGCGAGTACCGGACAGGCGCCGGTGCGATTCATTTCTGGGCAACCGGAAAACAAGTGAGCAGAATCTTGTTACTTTACTCGAGTCCTAGGCAAGTTACTAACTGATGGTTCAGGTCGTACCGATGCTCCATTCAACAAGGTCATCTTGAGATCGCTGTTCTTGTCGAAGACCAACAGACCTCCAGTGTCCATCTCTGCCATCGCGAGAGCCTTGAAGCAGGAGGGGTCTGCTAACAAGACCATTGTTGTCGTCGGTACTGTTACCGCTGACAACAGATTGTTCGAGTTCCCAAAGGCTACCGTTGCTGCTTTGAGATTCACCGCTGGTGCCAGAGCTGCCATCTTGAAGGCTGGTGGTGAGGCCATCACCTTCGACCAGTTGGCTGTCAGAGCTCCAAAGGGTCAGAACACATTGATCGTCAGAGGCCCAAGAGCTTCCAGAGAGGCTGTCAGACACTTCGGTATGGGTCCTCACAAGCGTAAGGCTCCAAGAATCCTATCTAAGGGCCGCAAGTTTGAGAGAGCCAGAGGTAAGAGAAGATCCAGAGGCTTCAAGGTGTAAGCTTAGTGATGCTTTCTGCTGCTCACTAATTTATGCCTACCTCTACTCTGTACACGTTGCTGTATCATATATAGTAATAATAAAGCTGAAACAATTCACTGCTTTTATTCTTCAAGTTAGCATCGACGCTCACCAGTTAGCGAAGAACTAGGACTTGATTGTCTGTAAAGAACATCAGGCGCAGAAGAGGAAAGCTTCTCTGCAGTCGATCCGACGTCCAGAGACCTTTTAGTACTCTGGGGGTAAAGTCCTGGTAACCACGCTGGGCGACAGCCGGGCGCAAATAACAATATATTTGGAGCTTATGTATACCAATAGGTTCTTATCCATGAAGTAGAACCGAAGACAGCCGGAACTTATCACCTCTAGCAAGCCGGTGAATACAGCTTAAACTGCTGAAGCAACACACGGTTCGGTGGCTGTCTGTGAAGCTTATATTACCAGGCTCCGAGAGAGATTGACGTCAGATGTACACTCACGCAAAGATAAAATGCACTAGGTATGTCGCTCATCGGAGCGGAGTAGTGGCATGATAGCCGCCCGCGGCTGCTTCAATATGTACTATGTGACTGTGTGCACCCATACATTCACACTGTTTGGATGGATTTTTCTTGTTTTTTTGTCATTTTCGTGGGCCGCCGGGCCCACTGGGCTGCCCTGCCTAGCGCTCCGCTGCTCCTGTCGACAGCAGGCTCACGCGCGGGACTCGCTCCGCCTAGGTCCCGTAATTTCTTCACCACAGGCGGGCAGCCCGCGAACGAGGGCCGCAACGCTACGACCTGTTGCTCTTTCTTGATACTTGTAGAAAATCAAGATTATTCAGACGTGCAGTACATAGCTAAAGAAGATCAACGAGTAAAAATGCCAGGTGTTTCCGTTAGGTACGTGTCATGAGTGCTAGTTTATGGTTTGGTACGGCTGCTGGGGGGCGCTTTCTGGGAGGTTCCAGCGCTCATACGTTATGTGAAGATGCTTCGATCGTGAGGGTTGCGAGAAGGAATGGGAATGTGCCAAGCAGGACTTGGTGATTGGTTCCAGAACGTCGCTGACTGTGTCAAATATGAAATCATTGGGCGAAACTTAGCTTGCTACGGAGTCCAGCATGCAGAACGTGCGGCCGAAGCTAGCTGAGGCTCGATGAGACGGTGGCGGAAATCCTTCGATCCCAGGCCAAAGCAGACGTACCTACCAGTTTTAATGTGCCCGTTACTAACATGATATACAGAGACGTTCCAGCTCAAGAGTTCATCAACGCTTACGCTTCTTTCTTGCAAAGACAAGGTAAGTTGGAGGTCCCCGGTTACGTTGACATTGTCAAGACCTCCGCCGGCAACGAGATGCCACCACAGGACTCCGAGGGCTGGTTCTACAAGAGAGCCGCCTCTGTGGCCAGACACATCTACTTGAGAAAGCAGGTTGGTGTTGGTAAGTTGAACAAGTTGTACGGTGGTGCTAAGAACAGAGGTGTCAGACCACACAAGCACGTCGACGCTTCTGGTTCTATCAACAGAAGAGTCTTGCAGGCTTTGGAGAAGATTGGCGTCGTTGAGATCTCTCCAAAGGGTGGCAGAAGAATCTCTGAGAACGGTCAGAGAGACTTGGACCGTATTGCTGCCCAAACTTTGGAAGAAGACGAAGAATAAGCTGGTCGGTCACAAAGTTTGTACTTTACGTATTCTCTTTCCTCGTGTTTGACGTATAATATATATCGTACCATTAACATTAAAGAATTAGATAATTTCGGTTTCTTACCGGCTCTTGCTAACACGGTAGGCGGTCGGAATCCCCACAGTGAATCTGCGTATAATAATAAGCCGCGCTCTATTTGTGTGGCATTGCCGCCCCTATGCCATATAAACAACTCCAGCAGAATACAGGGAACTCCGAATAGGATGTTAGCTACATAATGCTGGATCCATATTGGGTGATGTCTTCATCTGTTCCACATGTCGCAAGGAGCACGCGCAAACGCGCCTTTTCTATCAGCAGTACCATCTCGTCGCTAGGCTACCAATACAAGATATAACGTTGTTCTCACGTGAATGTTTTTCATTGTATTATGTATCTATAGAGAAACACACATATCTTCTGGTTCCTTGGCCCAGTTGGTTAAGGCACCGTGCTAATAACGCGGGGATCAGCGGTTCGATCCCGCTAGGAACCATTTTTTTCATCGCCGTCGGGCCAAAAGACACAATTGCACCTTGCAGGTTCTATTCGCGGCGCTCGGTTCCGTCGACTTCCGACGCCCGGGGCCCTTGCTTCTTACTGCGCATTCATCCGAGCTGTGCTTCTAGCTAGCCCTTCCGAGATGAGCAGCCGGTACTGTCTGACGGTATCGTTTTGATGCATCTTACCATGTGTGCCTAGCATAACAAGCCACACCCCGTTCGGAACGTAACCGGCCACCCGTGTGCACCCGACTTGAAAGGTACTACTAGTACGTAACGATGAGCGCTGATGTAATTAGAACCTCTGAGGATCATTCCGCCTCATCTATATAAAAGTTCGTCAAAGATATGCCAACCGCACCCAAGTTGCCCGTTGGTCGGTGTGATTTACGTGGTTGATTTTAATAGTACTAATAGGTCATTAAGGCTATAGGGAGGTCGCATGCGTTAGGAGCGAAAAGGTTTATCTATTTTTCACGCCTTGAAGCGCATCCCATATACAAGTACAACTTTTTTGTAAGACAGCAACTATTGGTCAAGGTACCAAATTAAAACTGGCTCGAACCAAGATGCCGGCAGCCCATGAGACTGAATCTCCACCGATTCAGACCCTGGGTCAGCGGAAGCGCCAGCAGAACGAAAAGGTTGATCAAAAATGGAAGACACTTCCAGAAGATATGTCAGCTGGGAGTGAGATCCCTATGGGCTCTAAGTGTCACGGAGCAGAACCAGTTCCAAGGAAGAGCATTTGGCAACGCGCACGTGAGATATTTCTCAAGTATATGAAGTTCGTGGGGCCGGGCCTAATGATATCTGTCGCTTACATGGATCCTGGTAACTACGCTACGGATGTGAGTGCTGGCGCATCACATAAGTTTGCCCTGTTGTGCATTGTATTATACTCCGGCCTGATAGCTATCTTTTTGCAGAGCCTCTGTATTAAGCTGGGGACTGTGACTGGCCTTGATCTGTCGCGTGCATGCAGAGAGTATTTTCCCCGGTGGCTTAACATTACTCTCTACGTCCTGTCCGAAGCGGCTATCATTGCTACAGATATTGCCGAAGTCATTGGTGGTGCAATTGCATTGAATATCCTGCTGAAAATCCCACTACCTGCGGGAGCCGTCATCACATGCACAGACGTCCTTTTGGTGCTTTTGGCATACACCCCGGGAACTTCGTCCATGCGCCTGGTAAGGGTTTTCGAGCTTGGGGTAGCGACATTGGTTTTAGGAGTAACAGTTTGTCTTTGCATCGACCTAGCGTATATTCCTTCAACTACTTCGGTCGCCAAAATATTTAGAGGGTTTATCCCCTCTCGAGAGATATTCCAGAATAATGGCATGTACGCTGCAGTCGGTATCCTGGGCGCCACTGTCATGCCGCACTCACTCTTTCTTGGTTCTGGTATTGTCCAGCCAAGATTGCTTGAATACGATGTTCAGCACGGACATTATAGTATGGATATCGACAGTGACGATGATAGCAGTTTGGAAAACAAGACTAGTCGACAAACAAAGGAATCTCGATTTCTAGACTACAGGCCATCGATATATGCTATTCGCTATGCTATGAAGTACTCAATTATAGAAGTTTCAGTTGCACTACTAACATTCGCGCTTTTCATCAATTGTGCAATCCTTATTGTGTCGGGTAGCGCACTGTATGATACCCCGGAAGCCATCGATGCGGATCTATACACGATACACCACCTATTATCCAACACTTTGGCACCAGCGGCAGGTACCATATTCATGCTCGCACTCTTATTCTCGGGCCAATCGGCAGGAATTGTCTGTACCATAGCTGGACAAATAGTATGCGAAGGCCATATACGCTGGACTATAACCCCATGGAAACGGAGAATTCTGACACGAGCCATTGCATTGATTCCAACATTAGCTGTATCCACTGCTCTAGGTAAAAACGGCTTATCGCAGGCCCTGAACGCTTCTCAGGTTGCTCTTTCCGTACTATTACCATTTTTGACAGCGCCATTAATATACTTTACTTGCAGCAAAAGAATCATGTCTGTGAAAGTCAGTAAGCCTATGCCGGACGGCGTTCCTGCTGACGAAGAAGAACAAACGCCAGAGTACGTCGATATGTCAAACGGGTGGATCACGTCTCTTGCGGCGATCTTCATATGGATATTCATTTCTTTCCTAAACATTTACGCTATAGTTCAGCTAGGACTAACAAGCAGACAAACATAGTCACAGCGTGTCGCAGGACTCATTTTGCAGATATAACACTTACATATATCACCATTAAAGGGATACGCAGCAGCACAAATATTACAAAGAACGAGGAACTCATAATCAAGATGTCCCATTCTTATGTAAAATTGGAGATTATTATACATTTAGTCGCTTTTTTTCTTGTGGAATGTTAAGGATATATGGTTCGCCTACGGCAAAATGCCTACAATGGTTGATAGGGAACTATGATCACCTAGAATATGGGTGGTAGCCACGTCTATCTCTGCCGTATCCTCCACCACGACGTTCACGACCGCGGAACCCACGATCCCGATTTTCACGGCGGAAACCATGTCCGCCTTCTTCTCTGTCGTTGTAATTCCTATGGCCTCTACGAGCATCAGGAGACCTTTCCCGATCTCTATTCCCATAAGAATCATGGCGGTTGTTTGATGATTCCTTATCATTGTTGTCCTTTCCGGAAGAAGTAGAGGATGAATCTTCACCAATGGTTGGTACCCCGTTAGTGTCATCGCCATTGCCGCCGGCGCCATTAGCACCCGCGGGCATGCCTCCGGCAGGCGCGTTTCCACCAGTCATCATCGACATCATTTGCTGCATCTGCTGCATCTGCTGCTGGTACATTTGACTATAATCGATACCAGATTGTTGGTAGTATTCTTGCATCTTTGCATAGTAGTCCGCCATCGCCTGTGGGTTAAACAGGGGATTGGCCATCATCGGATTAGCCATCATTTGGAACTGCTGCTGTGGAGGCTGAGGAGCTTGAGAAGTATTCAAGGAAAATGGCTGCCCCGTGGGGGAGGCATTCGTGGTCCTCTGCTTCTGCACCTGACGAGGCTCAGCTCTCTTGATTTCAATACGTTTGCCCTTGAACTCAATAAACTTATTTTGGCACACGCGGTCCACGGCATCTGGAGAATCGTACGTGATAAAGCCAAACCCCCTGGACCTACCAGTGTCCTTGTCTAACATAAGCTGAGCATCAATAATTGATCCCCACTGGGAGAAAAATTCCTCGAACTCTTTAGGCCTCACGTCAGGACCGATGCCGCCGACAAAAATCTTACCCGTCTTATCTTGCTCTTCCCGTGGGATCGCTCTCTTTGGATCAATGACCTTGCCGTCCAAGATATGCTGGGTCTTCACGACCTCATCAACACTCGATGCGTCCGCGAAAGACAGAAAGCCGAAACCGCGCGACCTACCGGTAGTGCCATCTCTCATGATCTTCACCTCCGTTACGTTGCCATACTTGGAAAAGTATTCCCGTAGGTTATCCTCAGTGGTCTCCCAATTCAAACCGCCAATGAACATCTTGTTGATATCACGGGAAAGGTCCGCCTTCACCTGCTTTGCCTCTTGCTGCTGCTGCTGCGTTAGCGGCGCAGCCTGTTGCTGGAGCTGGTTCATCGTCTGCTGCAACTGCTGCAACTGGGAGAGATCAGGCATCCCTCTGGCAAGCATCTGATCTGGGACATTACCTTTATTAGAATCATTACTTGTGCTATCAGAAGAATTAGTATTATTATTTGAATTATTATTTGTAGATTGCTGTAACTGATTCAAATTGGATGATAGTACTTGGAGCGCAGCCAACTGATCTAACGAGGAGGCAGGCGTGGTCGTGGTCTCTGCCGCAGACGCCCCGGAATTGTCTGCACCGCGCGCAGCCTCCTCCTTTGACGTCGGGCCTGCCCCGGCCTCCCCGTCCGCCTTCCGCTTGCCAGCGGCAACAGCAGTCTCGGAGTTCTGCTTGTTATCGTCTCCATAGATGTCGTCAAAATCTTCTTCGTCCGAAAAACTCATCTTTGCTATATGCTAGATTCGAAATAGTAAAGTAGATGTAGTAACAATACTTAAAATGTCGATACGAAGGTACTTGTACAGGCCCTGCAGGATCGTATGGCAATCGACAGTACTATCGTGGAGCTCCCTACCTTAAAGAAGCGACAAGCGTGATTAAACTAACTGAAACAGCTCACTATTGCTGCAACCAAGTCTATAGTCCCAATGAGAAACACCCGAGTGTACTTTATAAAGTTAGTTGGTATCCCGTTGAGTCTTGCTACCCTGAGATTCAAATCGCACGCCACACAATAGAGACAACCCTAGAATAATTCTGCCACTGGAACAGGGTTCGGAAACTTGGCTCGGCTAGTGTACGCTAGACGTCCAAAAGTTGCCACCGGGAGCGCTCTCCTTATATAGTCTAGCAAAAAAAATTACGAGGAGAAAGGGTGTACAGATGGAGGTTTCCTCAATGTTTGGGTTTTTTTCAAGCCTCGACAAGAGCCATATGGACAATGACGGACATGAGATGAGGCCAGCTCTGGGCAAGGTGCAGAGGGCAGAACGCAGCAGGAGGTCGCAATGGGCAAGAAGTACCTGTTGTTCATGGTGCAGGTGCACGTGAACTTTCGGAGGGCGGAGCTGGAGTCGCTTGCGGAGCTGCACGGCGTGAAGGTGGACTTCTCATCTTACCGCGAGGACTCGCCGTTCATGGTGGTGGAGCTGGAGGGCGATGAGCAGGCGCGTCAGTGGATACGCCGGGCGATTCTCTGTAGGGCGATCTACGAGTACTGGGGGGAGGGTGCGGACTACGCGGAGCTGCACGCGAGCGTCCGCGGCAACGCGGACGTGGCGGCCTACACGGCGGCATGTCGGGAGTCTACGTTCAAGTTCGAGTTCGAATCATACGGCGGCGCGGGCAACGGGCGGTTTGACCGGGTGGCGCAGATCGAGCAATTTGCATACCTGGGGCTGGAGGGTAAGATCCGGCTGAAGGCGCCGCAGGAGACGTTCACGGTGGTGGAGCGGTACGAGAACGTGACGGAGAACATTGGAGGCGAGAAGCCCGTGCATCTGTACTTCGGGCGGCTAGTGCAGCGCAGCGACAGACTGCAAGGCGCGCTGGAGAAGTACGACCTCAAAAAGCGGCCATACAAGGGCACGACGAGTTTCGAGGCGGAGCTGTCGCTAGTCAGCGCCAACATCGCGCAGGTGAAGCCCATGCACCTGATGTACGATCCGTTTGCCGGGACAGGGTCGTTTCTTGTGGCGGGCAGCCACTACGGCGCGCTTGTCGTGGGCTCGGACATTGACGGAAGGATGATCCGCGGGAAGGGCAGCCAGACCATAGGGGCCAATTTCCGGCACTATGGCGAATCGCACCGCTTTCTCGACGTGCTGACGATGGACTTCACGCATAACGCACTGCGCGAGGGCCTCCCGGTGGACACGATCCTGTGTGATCCGCCGTACGGAATACGTGAGTCGATCAAGGTCCTCGGCGCGAGGGAGCCCGAGCGGTTTCGCGGCAAAGAAGACGTCGAGATCGACGGCGTGAAGGCCTACCTGCGTCCCGACTACATCCCCACCAAGAAGCCATGCTCGCTGGACGCGATGCTGGACCAGCTTCTCCAGTTTTCCGCGGAGCGGCTGCCAATCGGTGGGCGGCTAGCGTTCTGGATGCCCACCGCAAACGACGATAACGTCGAAACTATCGTTCCTCTGCATCCGAACCTGGAGCTCCTGTATAATTGTGTGCAAGAGTTCAACAAGTGGTCCAGAAGGCTTCTGGTGTACGCCAACAGGGGTCCCGACTTTAACGGGCCGACCAACAGCGGCGCCCAGAGAACTAAAACTAAGTTTAGAGACCGCTATTTCAGTGGATTTAACTAACTACAGCATGAACTTTTGGCTGCACCCGGACTGCCGTCTTTGTGGATGGGTTTTGTAATGTCTATATTCGTATTTCTACTGTTGCTCTCTGGAGAACGTCTGCCTTGTGCCGAGGTCAGCTTCCTCGCCTGCATGCCAGGTAGGTTTGTGGCAGCGTCGCACACACATGTATCTGCCTCGTCGTCATCATGCTCTTCATTATCGCGCATAGTTGCACCGTAATTGTCATCATCTTCGTCATTATTGTCCGTGCATGTATCGAGAAAATTGTCCTCGTAGCACCCGTGTTCCACGAGGTCCTTGATTATCAAGCTGAACGCACGTTCCACCACATGCTGCCACTTGCAGCTCAGCTCGAACTTCCCCGATATTTCGAAGCCGTACCGGCGCTTCGCCTCGTCTGCAAACGCAAGCACATCTGCATGTGTCACCTGCCGCTGCTTGTATAGATCAACCTTGTTCCCGACAAGGTAGAACCGCGTGTGCTCGACTTGGCAATGCTCAAGCGCCTCCGGCAACCAGTGCTCCAGGCAGTCACGAAAGGTTTCCCGGCTGCATATGTCGTAGCTGAGGATGATGCCCTGCGTGCCCTTGTACAACGACGGTACCATGGCGTTGCGGTACCGCTCCTGTCCCGCTGTGTCCCACATGATCACCTTAAACAGCTGGCGGTCAATGTCCACGAAACTGGTCTTGATGTCTACGCCAATCGTGCTTTTTGTCTCGATCACCACCTCGTCCCCGTCTTCCCGCCCCGCGTCCTCGATACTTCTCGCGTCCCGCGCAAACAGCTCCTCGTAGTCGTTCAGGGAGTACCGCTTGCGCGCGTCCACCGTCTTCAGCCGCTTCTTCGTGCGCTGGTCTATGTTCGGCGCCGCGAGCTGCGGCGACTGCTGCCACAGCTGCGATTTCGTGGGCAATTCGTTGGAGTAGCTCAGAATCATTGCCGTCTTGCCCACGCCCGCGTTCCCAATCAGCAGCAGCTTGATGCTGCTGGCATGCGCCCCGTCCGTGTACTCGAGCCCGGTGTCCCGCGCCCTGCTAACGGCTGGCACGTGACGTTCTACCATCGACTGCTGCCGCGACGGCGTGATGACCCGCCGGCGCAATGCTTCCAGCGGTACCGTCTCCCCGAAAACTCCCACATGACTCTGTTGCGGCGATGTGGGCTCGGAACTAGTCCGCACATATAGTTTCCGTTTTCCGCTCATATCCGCAACAGCCTCGTGCTGTTGTTGTATGTGTAAGAACTGCTCTCTCGGCCTTTTTTTTCACTTTCATTGCAACAGCCTGGCTTTGCGCTTTCGATCGCTGTCCCACTCAAGTTCGTGCAGCGTCCGTAACTGCTACAAACTTCGATCGTCGATCGCTTGCCCGTACTCGCCTGCTACCCCTGTTTTGGGCTTTGCGATCGCTGCTCGAGCAACTACGCCAGGAAGGTAGTCGTACGCGACACGGACGTCCCTGACTTTTGAAGGGCAAACTGTGCTTTTGGTGTGAAAATAGTACATACTAGGCAGGGCGCCGGACAAGCAGCGCAATGTCCTCACGTGAAGTGTCCCGCTCACAGTACACAAGTAGTTCTGCGTCGTAGCCCAGGTCCGCGAAGTACTGCCTACGGCCTTCGTCCACGAGGCGGCGCGCCAGATGCCCCAGACGCTCCCGCTCCGCGATTGCCAGGCCGGAGAAGTGGCCGCCAACCTCGGTGTCCGGTACGCCGGGGCGGCGCCCGGACACCGCCCAGGAGGCCATCTTCATCAGTGCGAGGAAGAAGAGGTCGTAGGACATATCCGGGGCGTGGCGGGCCAGCAGGGCCTCAACATAGGCCGGGTTCGCGTACTCGGCGGGATTGCAGGCATGGCGGCAGCACATGGCGATCAGCGCGCCGCAGAGCGACGCGCGCGGCCCTGCGGCCAGGCAGCGCAGCGTGAGGTCTGTGGCGACACCACACAGGTGCTTCGAGACGGCAATGTGCTCGAGGCCAGGCGACAGGAGGGCCGCCAGGCGCAGGTCGCGGATGTCTATCTTTTTCCGAGTCACGGCCGGCGCTGGCCGCTCGTCCGGCGGCACGCTCGGGCAGAACCGGGCATGCAACTCCGCGACGTCCTCGGCAAACTTGGAGTCGAATTTCATGCGCGGGCACGCCCGGTCCACGAGCACGAACGCCGGCGGCGCCGCGGGCCCGCCCCGCTCCAGCTGCTCCAGCACGGCCGCCTGGTTAATGTACCGCGACAGCTCACCGCGGCCGCAGCCGAACTCCACGTACGCAACGGGCCGCTCCGGCGCCACCCACAGCCCTGCCTCGCGCAGGTGCTGGATCAGCGACGACTGCTGCAGCGCGTGCTTACGGTTGCTGGGCAGCTGCGGGAAACGCACGTGCTCGACCTGCGCGTTGGACAGCACCGCCACGCGTAGCGGCGCGCGGAACTCGGCCTCGGCTATCTGCGCCAGCACGGGGATCGCGCGCATGACGGCCGCCTGCAGGGTCGCCTCATCTGCCGCCGCGGCCGCTGGCCGGGCCGCCGAGTTCACGCCTGCCTCGTACCACGGCATGTGCTCGCGTTCCGCGCGCAGCGCCTGGTCCTGCTTGGTGCGGTTGCAGCGTGCCAGGTGCGACCGCAGCTGCGCCTTCGCCACCGTGTGCCGCGGGTCCAGCGGGCACGGCACGCGCGCAGCTGTGCCGCTGTCGCCGGGCTGGTGCTCCGCGCAGAACCGCGCGCCGGCCTTCGGCGCCATCCCACACGATCGCCGCTTCCGGGGAAGGTAGAACGCGCACCGCGCGTGACCCGGATCCTGTTCGCCGCCCGTCGGCCTCTCCGCAACTAGACTACTGGCTTCCATCAGATGCGCTTGTTCCGCATCTACCCGGCCATGCGGGATGGTGGCCGGCCGTGGTTTTCTACGTTCCCCAGCACATGCAAAGTCCCGTGACCGCTGCTGGAGGCGAGCTCCGGGCGAAAGCGCTGACACAATCTGCCGGTTATCCGCACGCCCCCAAGGGGCGCGTGCTCGGCGCCAATCGGGCCGGCCCCGGACTCCGCCAAACGCTCCAAGCTATATAACCCGTTGGTAGCGCTCGAGCTAAGAGAGATGCAAGCAAGCACTTACTACGTGATCTCAAACATGCCACACACTACAGCCGACTCTTCCACTCAGCGCGTGCGCGTCGCAGTCCTAGGCGCAGCCGGCGGAATTGGACAGCCACTGTCCCTGCTACTAAAAACCCAGCTTGCCCAGGTGCTCGGCGACGCAAATGCGTCCCTGGAGCTGGCTCTCTACGATGTTGCAGCAGACGCGCTGGCCGGCGTGGCGGCAGACCTGTCGCACGTCAACACACCGGTTGAGGTGTCGCACCACGTGCCCAGTAGCCGGGAGGACGAGGAGGCGTTGCGCGAGGCGCTGACGGGTGCGAGTGTGGTTGTGATTCCAGCGGGTGTCCCGCGGAAGCCGGGCATGACGCGCGACGACCTGATCAACATCAACGCCGGGATCATCAAGACGCTGGCGAAGGGCATTGCAGGCGCGTGCGACCTCGAGAAGGTGTTCGTGCTGGTGATCTCGAACCCCGTCAACTCGCTGGTGCCTGTGATGGTGCGCCAGCTGATCCGCCATGCGGAAGCCAAGCAGGCCCCCCACGCCGGCGTGGAGCGCCGCGTGTTCGGGGTGACACAGCTGGATATGGTGCGTGCGTCTGCATTCGTGCGCTCGCTCGGCGAGCTTGGCAACGAGGTGCCTTCCGTGCCGGTGATTGGCGGGCACTCCGGCGAGACGATCCTGCCGCTGTTCGGGCCTGTGCAACAGCGCCTGCAGTTTTCGCTGGAGCAGCGCAAGAAGCTCACGCACCGCGTGCAGTACGGCGGCGACGAGATCGTGGCTGCGAAGAAGGGGGCTGGGTCTGCAACGCTTTCCATGGCCTACGCGGCCTACGTGGTCGCGGAGCGCTTTACCAACCTCGTGCTGGGCAACGTTTCGGAGATCCAGGAGACCCTCTACGTTTCGCTGTACGACCGCGAGAACAAGCCCATTGCGGAAGGCGCTGCGGAGCTTTTGTCCAATATTGGGGAGACCCCGTACTTTGCGGTCCCCGTAAAAATCTCCGCTGACGCAGGCGTTGTGCGCGTTGAGCACGAGGTCTGGCAGCAATTAGACGACTACGACAGGGAGCACCTGCTTCCAGCGTGTCTGGAGGGCTTGCGCAAGAACATCGAGACCGGGGAGACCTTGGGCAGCAATTAGCCGTAGATATACTTATACCTCATAGCAATTTTTCAGCTTGCTCCACGTGCGTTTGTGTCTTCAGTTCCACGCGTCAGGGTTGTCAACGCTGACACCGCGGCGTCGGAGCACAATTTGCCAAGTTATGTACAATCTGAATTGATGCACACTACCACAAAGTGCCATGAGCAAGAGCAGCAAGGTACATATAGGAGTGCGCAGCTTCTGGGGAACGTTAGCGATGGAAGCGCGCGGATGGCTACGCGGAAACAGTGCCATGGAATACACTCCCCCCCCATCATACAACTCGATAGACTTGGAATCCCAGGGCAAGTCAGGCGCGATTCCGGCCGGGCTGAACCCGATCATACTCTCGTGCGCGCTTTGGATACTCACGACGACACTCGCAGGGCTGGTTTTGTACTATGAGAGAGCGGGGACGCCAGCCGTGCTCGGCAGCATGATCGCGTGTTTGGTGGCCATCCTTTGCATTGTTTTCCACATAAACAAGCTGTTGAAGGATAATTCGCGGTGGCTCTGGACCTGCCTTTCTTACTTCCCCGTGCTCCAGTTGTTCATCTGCACGTTGTTGTTCTTTTCCAACCGGGGCCTCGCGTACTGGGTCACTGTTGCGGCCTTCAGCGCCGTTCTCATGGGGACCGTGCTCTTGTATTGCTCATACCAATCCCAGGAGGACTGGGACCAGGACACGCTATGGGAGCAGAAGAACCAAATACCACTATATGCCGCCCCACTCATGGCGATTGCGGCTCTACACATCACGGGCCTTGTTCAACTACAGTGGATCTACCGGGCATACTTTATATACCTCTCGGTTTTACTCTCCTTGACTACCAAACATGTGTACTTGAACACCGACGTAAGGTCGGTACTCAGTTCCAACGGGAGGATAAACGCCATCATGCTCTTTATGTTCCTTTCGTTGTCCGTCATATAGCTCCGCTCCTAGTTACGTATCTTCGCAAATAGCCACGAGCACGGCAGGTTCGTGCCAACACACTTAGCACTGCAATACACATACTACTATGAACTTGGATGATAGATTCTGAGTATTTATAAAACACACTTGCGACAGTTTACATATACATCAAAGGATTAGATTAGATGTAACCAATCTTGTTGGCAATGTCCAAGGCATCGTGGTCCGCAGTCAATCTGACGTAAGCCTTCTTGGTACCGTTTGGTCTCACCAAAGTGTTGACGGCTAGCACGTCGACCTCGTATAGCTCCTTGACAGCCTTCTTGATCTGGTGCTTGTTGGCCTTCAAAGACACCTGGAAAACCAAGGTGTTGCCGTCCTCGACCTTCTTCATGGCGGTCTCAGAGTTGATTGGCTTCTCGATCACCTTGTAGGCATCCAATCTGTTGTAGTGTGGCACAGACTTGGAAGAGTACTTTGGCGATCTGGCCAACTTCAAAGTCTTTGGTAGTCTGAAGGTGGCGGAGGTTCTGACCTTCAACGCCTTCTTACCGTTGGTACCCTTCACAACAGCCTTCTTAGCAGCAGTAGCCTTAGCTGTGAAACTAGTTAGTATCCTGCACAATCCGCAGCCCCGCAGGGCCGCCGCAGCCGCCGCATCGCAGACCGGCACCTCGCCGTGTAGAGCTCTATCACCGCTGTCTCTCGCATCAGCGCCTGCACTTCGTCAGCCGCAGGCCGTCAGCACCGCCCGATAGCCACTCCTGAGGTCACCTAGTCCCGCCATGCACATCCCCGCCGCCATTCACGTTGCAACATACCAGATGGAGCCATTTCTGTCTTACTGTGTATATGTTCTTCAGAAGCTATGATGCACTGTATGCGTGCTTCAACACTATTCAATATTTTCACGGTTCCAGCCCGAGCGTAGTGGGTGGCCGTGTCACCAACGCCCACCGTGCCGGCGCGCGGGTGCGTCTCCCGCGGGAGTGAGCTCGGCGTGCGGGCCCAGCTCGGCCCGCCTGGCTCGACGGAGCGCCACGCAGAAAATTCAAATTTCAGAAGACACACACCCATACATACGTACAAGCAGTCACACCGTGAACTCCGATAAGCGGATCTGGCATTCCTTATAGTGCTAAATGGCGTGGGACTCGGCCCCGCAGCGTAATATATACAGGTAGGCGGCAACGACAGCCTCACAAGCGTCTGCGCCGGGGTGCGCGGACACCACCGAACTTCAGAGGGGTGGCGTCAGAGACGCGTGTCACGGCCGGACGCACTTGGTTGCCCTCCTTGCCGTTTAGCGCAGCGATAAACGCCTCGCGGCCCTTGCCAAAGTCCTTCATGATGATCTCGACGCCCTTGTCCAGCAGCTGGCGCTCGCGCAGCGTCTGGAACAGCTTAGCAGCGGTCTGGAACGTGGCCTCGTACTCGCCGCGCGCGGCCTTGCGGAACCCGAGCTGGCCGGTAGACAGGTGCAACCTGACCCGCTGCGGCAGCTGCAGGTAGTACAGGAACTTATCGTTGTACGACAGGTGCGCGTTGTTGGCCAGGAAGTTGCGGTCCTCGACAACCGCGGAGTACGTGAAGTGCGTGTTGTTCTTGGTGAACAGGCAGTTGAGCACGTATTTGACCACCTGCTCGTCGGGCTTGCGATTGGCCGACCGGGGGTCTGCCCCCGGCTGCACAATCATCCCGCTCCTCGCGAGCGAGGCATACTGGGTGGCCCCGTTGTGCGCGGCCGCACCCGTGGACAGCGCCCGCAGCCCGCTAAACATGCCGCCTCGACCCAACATCTTTTGCTTCTCACTGTACTGCTCGCCGCTCGTGGACGTCCCAACCGCCTTGTCGATGTTTTTGTGGCCTGCATATCACGTGTGGACCGGGTAAGCAAATGGGCGGGTAACTGGCAGGGCGGGTAGCAATTGGTGATCACCATGGACGAACGCCACCGATAAGGGGCGTTGCGTTGTTCAATGGATAAACAAAAGCGCACTGGAGAAGGAAAGCCGTGAAACGTAGAGAGAAGCCAAGGTGCGACAGGTAAGATGTCTCAGCAGGACCAATTCATCGCTGATGACGTGACGTCGAACCAGTC
The DNA here is from genome assembly GCF_000091025.4 of Eremothecium gossypii ATCC 10895. Classification (NCBI taxonomy): domain Eukaryota; kingdom Fungi; phylum Ascomycota; class Saccharomycetes; order Saccharomycetales; family Saccharomycetaceae; genus Eremothecium; species Eremothecium gossypii. The sequence goes on along the minus strand of NC_005785.6, from coordinate 399,997 downwards.
GAATGTGACTCGTCAGATGCTGGTCAAGGAATACAAGAGAATAGGTCATGGGGCATTTGGGACAGTGGTGCAGGCATATTTAACTCCAGACAATGAAAAATGGTATGGTCCGTTTGCCATTAAGAAGGTGCCTGCGCAGACAGAGTACAAATCACGGGAGCTGGCAATCCTACGCATTGCTGACCATCCGAATGTGGTGAAGCTGGAGTACTTCTTCACGCATGTGTCGCCGTCGGACGGGAAGGTGTACCAGCACCTGGCCATGGAGTGCCTACCGGAAACTCTTCAGCACGAGATACTGCGGTACACTCAGAACAAGCTGGAGCTGCCTCTGAAGCACATCAAGATGTACACGTACCAGATTGCGCGCGGGATGCTGTACTTGCATGCGCTTGGCATCTGCCACCGTGATATCAAGCCCTCGAACATCTTGGTGGACCCTAAGAGTGGGGTACTCAAGATCTGCGACTTTGGCTCTGCAAAGAAGCTCGAGCAGAACCAGCCTTCGATCAGCTACATATGCTCGCGCTTCTACCGCGCTCCCGAACTCATTGTCGGCTGCACGCAATACACCACACAGATAGACATTTGGGGACTGGGCTGTGTCATTGGCGAAATGCTGATAGGTAAGGCTGTTTTTCAGGGACAGGAACCGCTCCTGCAGCTGCACGAGATTGCCAAGCTATTGGGCCCCCCGGACAAAAAGTTCATCTTCTTTTCCAATCCCTCGTACGGAGGACCGTTATTTTCGAAGCCGCTTTTCAACGGCACCCCTCAGCAACGTTTCGAAAAGTATTTTGGCCATGCCGGCCCTGAAGGCATTGATCTTCTGATGAAGGTGCTGTGTTACAGCCCAGAACGCAGGCTATCACCAAGGAGAGTCCTGTGTCATGCATTCCTCGACGAGCTCAGAAATGACCGCTACTTCTTTCCGGCTGGAAGCTCCCAGCCAAAGCAGATGCCTGAACTTTTCGATTTTTCTGAATTCGAACTCGAGATAATCGGTACTCTGCTTCCATCCATAGTAGGCCACGAATAGCCTCACCACATTACATTAACAGCCCGGCTCAGAGTCGCTCATTCATTTCTTACCATTAACCTTTAATTTCTTGCCCGTCTACGTATGTAAACTATAGTACTCATCCTATACATCATTTCTTTAATGTAATTACTTCGGAACTGATACATACCTACAGAGTCAGCGAGTAGGAATACTCGTCTTCCACACTCTGCGCCATCCATAGTACAATGCAGCTGAGCATGATGAACAGGTTACCCAGCACATTGTTCACGCCCATGGTCAGCACTGGGTATGTGTTGTACCCTTTCACCAGGAATTTGAGCACCAGCACCGCCAGCGCGCCAGCAAACCCGCCAGCAAGCAAGGCAAAACCCAGAAACAGCACCATTTGAGCCTGCCAAGCACGCTGGTTCGACCCCACGAACGATCCCGACGCGAGTGCATCTTCCAAAAGCCGGTTCTTGTCGATCATGCTGACAACCAACATACCGCTCGTGCTACACAACACTGGAATCCAATCCACGAATGTTACGTGCAGCTTTGATGGATTGACATACTTTGAATACAGTAGACAGTCAACAAACAGCCATATTCCTAGCACATAGAGGGCGCCAGCCAGATAGACTCCGCCCTTCCTTGTTACCAAACGGTGGGGCAGGTGAAATGGCAGACGAAACAGCCGATTTTGATCTTGATCCATCCTATGCAATATGCCTGATCAGCCCTCCGTATGAAGCTCCCTTATCCTTTGCACCTACCGGTGGTGAGTTGGATAGTAAGGTTTTCCGTGGGGGAACAGACTGGGAAACGCCCCTTCCCAGCCATCGAGAATTTATGTGGAACACACACAGTAACCGGAAAATAACATGGCATTTGACATAGTCTACCAAGTGACAGATCTGAATTCGGGGGATGACAGTAGATACGGCGGGCCAGTCGCAGTGCAACCGACTGTGGTGGTAGCTGTCACGTGACCGGTGCATTTTCCGGCATTGCATAACCGTAAAGGGCTGAAAATTTTGATAGCAGGTCATCGCATGTTGAAGAGGAATAAGTCCTTGAGATCGCTGCGTAATTCATATTAGCACCCTATAATGCCTCGTAAGAAGTCAGCTGCCAAGAAGGCCAAGGAGGCTGCTAAAAAAGCTGAATTGGAAGCTCAAGCTGCCGTGATCGAGGATGTACCGGAGGAGAACCATACTGCGAGCGATGAGGAAAGTACCTCCGAAGAGGAAGACGACTATGGGGAGCTAATAACGGAAGATGTGGAGGAGGGAATCAAGAATGTGCTGGAGGCGATCCGGACGAAGGACACATCGGAGCTCCTGAATCCGACAGTGCGCTTCTTTGAAGAGCCCGAGGCCGCAGTTGCCAAGCTGGCGCAGGCAGAGCGGCACAAGCCCATATACCTCAAAGACTACCACAGAATGAACCTTCTAGCTGGAGAGACATTTGCAAAGGATGGCGAGGACTTTGAAACCATGGATGGAAAGCCATCGTTTGCTGCAGAACAGCGCCAGGAGCGAGCTCAGATTTTGGCGGAAATCAACGAGGAAGTTGGCAAGGCGGAAGAAGACGACGAAGACGAGTTTTTGACCAAAAAGAAGCCAAGCTCCGAGGTAGCACAGAAGACAGCACTTCCAGATCCGTCTGTTGATGACGAGCAATTCTTGCAGGCATTCGTGGAGCAACAGGCGTGGATACCTCGTAAGGGGGACAAAACGGTGGACCTAGATCGCGGGGAAGCATTCGAAGAGGACGATAAGGAGTTTGAAGATGCAGTAGAACAATTTGAAACAGCGTACAATTTCAGATATGAGGATCCTAACGCTGCTGAGATTGTATCATATGCTCGTACTCAAGCTACGATCCGTAGAAGCGCCGCATCCACCAGGAAGCGTAAGAGAGATGAAGAGAAGCAGGAAAAGGACAAAGATCGGCAGGAGCGGGAGAAGGCGATTCAAAAGAAAAAGAAGGAAACCGTTTATCAATTGTCGGATGTTCTGGATAAAATCAGGAAGGAATATGGTGCCGAGATTAGCGAGCCAATGGTTCAAAAACTAACGGCAACATTACTAAATGGTTCATATGACGACAGCAAATGGGACGAGGTGGTTGGCGAATTGTTTGACGAAGAATTTTACCAGCAAGAAGGGAAGCCTACGTGGGATGAGAATGATGAGATTATGGGTGATTTCTATGCGGGCAATGCTGATGATGATGATGATGCTGCACCAACTGAAGATCATGCAAACGGAGAGAAGGAGAAGAAGTCTAAGAAAGAGGGCACTAAAGAGAAGAAAGCCAAAAAGCAGGAGAAAAAGGAACTGAGAAACATCATTGAGGAGTCCGTTGAGCAAAATAAGCTAGCACTGATAGAAAAGGTGGAGGAAGAAAGAGGCCGCACGAAGGAGAAAGACCTTGACATCAAGTTCAGGTATCGGGAAGTTTCGCCAGAAAGTTTTGGCTTGACCACCCGTGAGATATTTATGGCTGACGACGCTGCCTTGAATGAGTATATTGGCCTCAAGAAATTTGCACCATATAGAGCAAAGGAGTTGCGCAACAAAGATAAAAGGAAGGTCATGAAGGCTAAGCGTCTAAAAGAATGGAGGAAAAAGGTGTTCAATAACGAAAATGGGTTGGCCGATGAGGATGAGGCCCTTGATACCCAGGCGGCTCCTAAAAAGGAGAAAAGCCGTTCTAAGCACAAGACAAGTAAGTAAATATTTACTGTCTTTTATGTACGTTCTGCCGTAATTATATTTTGCTATTACATATATATTAATTTAAAACTTTAGATCCCCATGGACACCATGTACAAATAACATTATCGCTTTCGATTTTGTTGTATAAAACGTTTGCATCAACGGTCGCAAATTTTCTTGGGATTGATATAGTTGTCGACTAGTAGTAACGAGCGTACTTACTTGGGCAACTTATAACTGACTTGTTGCCTTCAGGTCTACATTGATCGTTCCTGTTTCTGCGGGCAAAGTTCAGAATTGACCTAGTGCCAGACATGACAGTATCGTTCAAACTCCTCGGAGAGTTAGCCTTGGATATCCACCATGAAGACAAAAACCAGAGACCAACAGCGGATCCTACCAAAATGGCCAGAATACCGAAAAACCAGTGCAATTCTCCGGTTGCTTCACCTGGGACAGTGACGTTCATCCCAAATAGACCCGTAACAAGATTCAAAGGAACTAACATTGTTCCAATCATAGTGACCTTTCCCAACATTTCAGTAACACGATTGTTACACCGGAAGGACTCAACTTGCAATTGTGCCAAGTAGTTACCATGTGAACGGGAGAAAATCTTCTCATAGGACAGTAAATTTTGAAACATCGTGAGGACATGGTCCTGAATATCTCCCAAATAGAGCGCTATATCAGCTCTTGGTTGAGTGCGCTGGACATGATGATGTTGTATGTTCGAGCCTAGCCTGGCAGACAGAGGGTCGTGTCCGCTAGCCTGCAAGTTCGCAATGTTTATCTCGGAGGTTAGAGCGGGACCAATACCGTTTGCTTCATCTTGACAACGCTTAGCAAACATTTTAATAACGTCTGCCTTTCCACTTAACAATCTCATCAACGTCATGGTTTTCCTTCTCCCCTCGCCAATGGTTTGTAGCATCCTAGAGACGTCCAGATCACCAGTCATGAAAACACAATCTTCTATGACATCGGCTTCGTATTCAATAGTTTGAATTACTGGAGCAAAACTATCAGTGATATCATCGATCAATGCATAGCAGATCCAGTCTGAATTCACATCAACGTAGTCCCTCAACTGGCGAACACGGCGTCTGACATTGGCGGAGTGAGACACTGGGCTAAAGTGAAAGGTCAAAACACCATTTCTGAAGACAACAATATACATGTTGATGGGCTCCAAAAAGTCTGCAGATTCCGGATCATTTTCGAAAGTATGAAAACACACAAAGTAGTATGATTTAAACAATTCAACTTTTTCCCGTGGCTCTTGCATCCGAATATCTTCGGCAGTCAAGGGATGGATTCCAAAAGCTTTTGCGATACAACGCATTTCTTCATCAGTTGGACAGGAGCAGTCAAGCCACCAGGTAACGGCACCATCTCTAAATAGTTCACGGAAGGTTTCTCCATCCTGTACAAGAGATGGGATATCAGGGGCATGGACTGTCTCTCCTGCCTCGGAACAGAAGAACGAAAATCTATCAGGTATTTTATAATTGTCTGCTGGTATATTGCCATTGTCCATCGTGTCATACGCCGCAGATTCGTTCGCATAACTCGATAAATCATTCATGGGGAGATACTCACCCGTTTCAACTTTGTTGTTACCAAATGAGATACCAGGTGCGGTTTCATTAGAAGAGTCCTTTTGCTTGAAGTTCCCTTTGGGGGTATACTTCATCGCAGCAGAGGAAATCGAAGTAGATGTACCAGTCGAAGAACCAGGGCTCCCACTACACTTCATATCAACATCATCGCCCTTGGAAACACCCACATTGATGTTCATCGTGAGGTTAGCACGCAAAGACTCTTGAGCAAACTCCTCCAACTCATCGAAGTCGATGCCGTTTATACGGGTATGCTCTGGCTGTTGCATAGGAAAGCAGACATCTTCCTCCGTTTCTTGGGACTCGCGCGACGCATTCGAGTCATCGCTGTCCGCGGACATCCTCCGATTCCGTCTAACGTTGACCAAGCCTGAGTCCTGAGACTTGTGAGAAAATGTCCTGGATAAGAAGTGAAGATTGCCCCCCTGCGAAGAAGTTTCAGACTGTGCCCGGGACATCTTGCGTCTCAGACCAGTATCAACGATCGAAAGAGTCCGCGATCCTCTCCGCGACTTTAGCCCCCCGTCAGTCCCAGAAACCCCCGCATCCTTCTCCGTGTCGGCTCTTTCTCTTGGAAACCCATACAGCGTCTGCTGAGAGGCAGAGTGCGGCGCGCGTGCAGGCCAACCCGCAGACGACTTGCTCACGGTGGCACGTGGTATCGGCCTTACATGCTCAGGGTACTCATCTTGAGACTCGTCAACCAGCTTTCCACTTCTGATCCTGCCAAGCCTTGCCTGCGAGTTTTCTTCTCGAGACTTCTGCTTCTCGCTCGACCCCCGAGGGTTTGTCAAGACGTTCCGCCCCATCGGTCCAGAATCGTCTGCTACCGACTGCTTCCGTGCGATCGCTACCGGGTGCTGCCTATGATCATATAGGTCATTGTGGTCTTCCGTCCGCGTCGACATCAACGAAGGTTCGACGGAGGCGCATGGCGACAAGCGGCCGTCATCGTTGCGCTCTTTAGGGTTGGACATCGGTACTTCTCATAAATTTCGCTTTACCCGATAAACTCTCCAGTGTTGAGAAGAGGTCCCGTATCATTACCGAGAGATGGATGCGTGTATTAATGGTAATCGTCTTGACGAGATGAACAAGGCTCAATCATAAGAAATTTTTGCCATCACGTGCTGATCCAGGCCACGTGACATATGTCAGCATTTATGAAACAGGAAATAATGAAATTATACGGCAGGTGTGCTGACATAGGCATTACTATGACAGAGAATGTAGGATTAGCTAGTATACTGTGCGCTAAATGTGTGCGAGGCCCTATATATTCCCAGAGCTACCTGGCGGGTCTATTCTTGGTGAGGGGCTGAAAAGGTTATGCACATAGTCATTCATGTTAAAGTTCGGGGTACGCAGAAGGTGCGATGTCAATGACTGAGAAGACGGAGGGCGGCCGGTGTCACCGAGCACCGAAGGGTCGGAGATAGAAGCGGTCGGCAACAGGTACCCGCCATTGCCCTTGAGCCTATGGGTCTGGGGCGACATGTACATTGACATGCCAGGCGAGTCGCCCAGCTCGTGGAAGGCTTCCTGGCCCAAAAGCATGGAGGGGCTGGCGCCCGCCTGAGCGGCCGCGTAATTCTGAGACATCTTAGGCACAGCATGCGGCGATGGGTGCTGCCAGGCCTGTGCCGGGCGCGGATCGCCGGCCGAGGAGGCGTGGTGCAGGTACGATGGCGTCATTGGGACACGTGGCGAGCTGGTATGATGCTGCTTGGCAGCAGAAGCGTACGGACTGGTCGCCAGGTACATCAGCAGGTCCGCACCGACGTCCTCGCTGCCGTGGGGCAGCGTGCCTGCGCTTGCTCCAACTGCAGGTCGCCTGGGTGCCGCTTCTCGGTGCGATTTTGGAGTGCTGGGGAGCGGCTTGATCATGTCCATCAGCGCGCCCCGTTGGGGGCCGCCGCGTCCATCCGCCGCGCCCGCGCCCTGCTTATGCCGCTTGGCGGGCGACTGCCCTTCCTCATTCTCCTTTTCATCTGGCGTTGTGGCACAGCCCGTCTTTGCTTTTCCCAGCAGTAGCCGACTTATAGCCGGCGCGCTGCGCGACATCTTAATGGGCGAGCACCTGCCCGCAATCGCTCCCATACACACCCCAAGACCGTCTTTCATTCTTGGGCCCGGACCACGCAAAACCGCTGTTTTGTTGACTGCGTTCGGACAGGAAGCCGCACTCGATCCTTTCTTTGGGGACGCGACCCTACTGAGCCCAAGTTTCAGCTGCCGCGTCATCTGAGCCAGCTCAGCCCTCTGCAAGATTTTCGATGCTATCTCCTGCTCCTTCTGTGGCGAGAGTGGTCTTGTATCCATGTCCAGAGACATATATCTGACACAATTGCCGGCACCACCTAACTGTTCATCTTGTAATAGATAAATGGTGACGGTGCTTTTTCGGGCAGCGCTTCTAAAGTTGAAAAATTTGAGATGACGCCTTCTTTCGACGCACTCTCATGTCCTGTTTTAGGAAAACCGCTGACTACGTATAACTGTTTAAAATGCTTAGACGTTCGATGGGGCCTCTCAGGATTGCTGGTTTACTCCGCCCAAGCCGTAACTGCATGCAGTACGTGCTGGGTCCGGTGTTTGGGGGGCATTTGGTAGCTCATCGGTTCCACAGCGGTTCGCCGCAGCTGCAAAACAGCCAGAAACCGCCTATTGCAGATGAGTTTCGGCATATCGGGTCTATAAAGGTGGACAAGCCGATGATGATGATTGCTTTCACGTGTAAGAAATGCGACACACGGTCGTCGCACACCATGTCCAAGCAGGCGTACACGAAGGGCACGGTGCTGATCCAGTGCCCCGGATGTAAGAACAGGCACCTGATTGCAGACCACCTTAAGATCTTCCGCGATGACTCGGTCACCGTGCAGGACATCCTGGCGGCAAAGGGCGAGTCAGTGTCGCTAACGACCGAGGACTTAGCGTTCGAGGACATTCCCGAGCAGTTGCGGCCGCTAATCGGCCACCACGCCTCCGACGCGCCCGAGGAGCTGCGGCGTAAGCTAGATAACGAGACACTGCATGCGCTGCCTGCGCAGGATGGCGAGAAGCAGGGCTCTTCGTGAGCGGTGCGAAGAGGCTTGGCCGGTCACGTGGTGATAAGCACGTGCCATTTTTTCTGCAGTACCGGGCCCGTGGGGCTCGAGCCCTTTAACTGATAGCAAGTACACAGGCCATGGCTCTCGAGGTAGCCGGAGAGCGCGTGTGCTTTACGTTGGATGTAAATGAGGAGGTTACAGTTATTTAAGGGTAACAGAGCTACTAGATGCCAGGAGGACGGAAGCTGCAGTAGAACTGCGGCGCGCAGATCTGCACAAACTGTCGGTTTGCTAGACCTGCCCCCAGCGGCCTTAGAGCGTATTGCGCAGTTTCTGGATAAGCAGGGCGTTCGAGCACTAGGGATGGCCAGCAAAGCTTTATATGAGGGGGTGTGCCACAAATTACTGTACAGAAATGTTACAATCGAATCTAAAAAGCAGCTGCTGAAGTTCAATGCCACCTTGGCCAGCAGCTTACGAGCTCTATGCGTGGGTGACAGTATCACGAGGGGTCAATGGCATGCAGATACCGTATTGTGCATTGAATTTGTCAACCCGGAGTCGAACGATTCCTTGCCAAGTTCTTATGGAAGCTTCAACCAGGGCACGGCGCATACATTATATGGTAGTTCCGTTTTCAGTGGATTCCAGAGAAAATGCTACGCTCAGCGTCCGTCCCGGATCAACCTGGATGGCTTGAGCAATAAGCATATCCTGAGCATGTTTGGTCACAATGACCCGGACGCACATTTTGACTGTCTGGAATCCGAGTATGTGCAATACACCTACCTAGAACTAATGGTCGCCGCGCTGGACCGTCTTTCAAAGTTGCAGCGGGTAATACTTAGCGATATTGCACCGTCCTTCGTCGTTCCTATCCGTTTTTCTGTGCTGAACGATGGCTCCGCAGCATTCGCCAAGCTTGTGGAGAATCCCAAACGGTCAATGACAAGGGAGGACCTCAGGGATTTCAAGCTATCATCTACCTGGTTGAAGGAATATAAAAAGAAGTATCGGAACTTGCCGTCCTATAGAACCGTGGAGTTGCGTGCTGCTCGTTGTAAAGCTCCAGTGAATCTGCGGCCCAGTCTGCTTTGCTGCTTCGGGACTTTCCAGGAGCTCATCTTGTCCAATTTTGCTCTGTCTAACGAGTCATTTGATACACCATTCGAGTATCTCCCAATGCAACTAATCGAAGGCTCAAAAGGAGTGTGGGATCTGTCTTCCCCTGCATCTTCTCTAGTTTTGGATGCCTGCTATGTTCTCCCCGGCAGCGGAATAATGTCAGGACTTCATTCATACTTTGCGCAGGTAAGCCATCTTGCTTTATTTGGTATAAGAAGTTTGTGCGACATACTGTTGTGCAGGTGTCTTCCAGCCCTTTGTGAGCTTTCAATAGATTGCGCCAGCAAGTGCTTCTTAAGTCACGAGCCGGTAGAAAGTGATTACTACACTGGCGCTGCATTCGAATTCAACGCGCAAGACAATGAGTCCACAGTGGAAACACTGGTAGAACGCATTGCTCCTTTGACCCTTCTTGCACCTCCACCTACTACAGCAGTAGTAATTCTACTGAATCATGGGATACTAAACAGAAGTATGCACTCATACCCCAGGAAAGCTGGAACTATAACCACCGAGCAGGAAAAATACTTTACTTCCTTTGGTATATCCAAATTTTACTACTCTTTCCATTATTTTAAAAGTCTGTGGGATCGAATAAGTAATGAGAATATCAATTTAAAACTTATTAACGTTTCATTTACAAATGTTTGCCCGCTCGAACCACAGGAGTTCTGGCAACGGTTTAGGAATTATCAGAATGACGACCAGGCAACGATCTCTGGCATCATCTCGATACATAGTCCTGCGTTTGCTTCCATTACACGTAATACCTGGGATTCAGATTTCATCGAGCATTATTTATCCTATTTCAATGCAAATGAAGAAATAGATATCACATCATCACCTGCTTCGTATCAGGATAATGGGGACACTGCTATTGTGGACCCTTCTATGCTTAATAATTACCATGACCTCAAAATGTTTAAAGATATACCTGATGCTAATTTCTGGTTTTTCTTAAACATAGTTTCTGGTTTTAAATCTGTTGATTTCCACGTTTGTGATGTCAATGTTTTGTTTGGATCTTTTGATTGGGAGCGAATGCTTGGTCCTATCTTATTGGGACGTAAGCCATTGAAAATTAAGGATTGTAGGGGTAACATACGATTCTCGTATGACCCATGCGGATGACTTGCCGTTCGTAGTCTTTGCATTCCACATCTAGTTATGCTTATATTACCGAAAACTGGAACAATAGTTCGATAATACCAATAGTTGTTAACACTATTGCGGATGTTGGGAACGAGGTAGCAGCGCCGTTCCTGTACCTGGCACGGCGTAACTTTCTCATTTTGGCGAGATTGGATCCATCGAATACTTCGACAACCTCCACTCGCGATCCCTTTAAGATTTCTTTGCCGCTAACATCAAATATCTTGTAAGTGGTCCGGAGCTTGTCCTCGCTTAAATCGACATAGCTACCCGGCTCTACTTGGACTCCATTACGAATCATGCTGTTGGCCAAGTTTGGCACAGCAATTGTAATTTCCAAATTATCATACTGCTGCACGCACCTGGACTTGCTAGAAACTGCCATAGCAGCGGCCCTATCCTTCTCAAGTCCCCGTTGAAGATCTTCAGCAGTCGGCATATGGACTTTCCCATACACCTTCTTCAACGTGTCGAAGTCGGGCAATAGTTTGATGTTGCCCTCGGCATCAGAGTCAACGAGGCCATAATTATTAGCCTCCTGGTTGAACTCGTAGACCAACCCGCCGCTAAATACGGTGTACATTTCCTTCGAGTATAGCGCCTCCACTTCTTGGAATTGTCTAGGCAAAACTTCATTGCAGCCAAACTCACTAAAGAAGACTGGCTTGCTGTATTCTCTGTATGCATCCACGAGCTTGTCATAACCAGAGGTCTGAAACGTCTGCTGGCCGCACCACTGGTAGGAGTTAACGCCGTAGAAGTCGACGTCGTTGAACTTATTATTCGCATCGTAGCATTCCAAGTACCGGGCAAGCGATACGCGGAACTTCAAATCGTCCACCGCAGAATAACCAACAGGAATAGGTCTTGGCGAGTGGCGAGCAATGTACTGCTTCATATCCCCGACCAACGCCTTTAGGTAGGGGGGCGACGTCTGTGCAGAGCGCCCATCATTAACAACCTCATTACCCGCAAAGAAACCCAATGTGTTATTATAATGGCTAAACTGCTCTATTAGCTTGAACACGTGCTGCAAGTACGGCTCGCTGTAAGTCGACCAAGGCTCGTAGCGATTCAAATGCTGGTTTTGTAACGGCGAATTGACATCCAAAAACAAATAAATGCCGGCCGCCGCCAACATCGTCATGCACACATCGTGGTTCAAATCGGGGTTGAGCGAGTAAACTCTAATCGTGTTGATACCTAGCTGCTGAAACAACATGATGTCTCTCGCGCATTTTTGGGGGTCCGAGAGCGGGTCTTGTTTGCCATCAACTCTGCTAGACCCCCCAGGTTGGTAGTCTAGGCCCTTTATGAAAAATGGCTGCTCTGTAAAGGAGTCCACAAAGTGCTTTCCCCGGATTTCAATGGGGTGAATAAAGGCCCTGGCATGCAGGATAAATAAAATGCTGTATAGGAGTCTAATAGATGTCCTGGTTACCATATCCTGTTTTTTTGGTATTCTTTGACCTATCTAACTTGTAGTAACGATTGTGAGAAGCAGACAAATACTTGCAGACGCATCTCCAGCTACCTTTTGTAAACAGTCACTACGTCTGTGACAATTGGTGCGTCTGCGTTATTGTATTTTTGACATTCGCTACGCGAACAACGGTTGGCAGCTGACGCAAAAACGGGTAACCACCGCATGCACAATCAGTCCATGGTAACATAAGGTACATAACCATTACATACTTATAACGTGAAGTAACTATTTTCGTCAAAAGTTGGATAAATGAAGCCCTGTTCTGTGAGGGTCTGACAGTGCATGCGGACGTCGTCCTCCAGCATGCTCAGCGACTGGGCAATGAACTTTGTGTGCACAGAGAAGGTGTTTGCATCCTTGTCTTTGCATTGGTCGCGGCAGAAGTCCAGGATTCTCTGAGTAGCAGGCTTGGCGCTGCTGTAGTCGTTGTCCTGCACAAAGAGACTCTGGCCGCCCTGGGCGCCGGCCGCGGCGTTAAACGGAGCAGCAGGCGGCGCCAGGCGGCCGTTTGCGAGCGCGTAGCACTTGATGGCGGCGAGGTGGTGTGCCAGCACCTCATTGAAGTTCTCGACAGGCTTGACCAGCGCGTACTGGATGTTCATCTTCCCTCCGAACTCGCGCAATGTGGCAAAAACCTTGACATAGTTGCCGATCTGGAACTGCTGCGACAATTCCGAATTGTACTCGGCCGTCTCGCCCTGGCTCGCGCGCTCCATGTCCTTCTGGTCGTTGCTCCACTGCCGAAACTCTATCTGCCCTGTGCCGTCCTCCACTGTCACGTTGACATTGGCGGTGTTGTCCACCACATTACGCACCACGCCCACAAAGCATATATTGTGCAGCTCCATGCTGTGCACCACGTATGGGCCATCCTGCACCTGTTGCTTGGCTTCTAGTATCTGTTTGATTGTCACCGGGGTCAGAGTCGCGGTTGACTGGCCGCCTGTGGACCCGGGCCGCCCGGCTGACGCCTGCGAATCAAACCCTCCTCCGGTTACCGTAGAGAACTCGTTGAAAGGTTGCTGGTATGCTACATAAAGCGCGTTAGTAAGCTGAGTTGCCATCACGAGAGTAGCAGGCATCCATACTGGCCATTTGAATTACTGCTAGATGTTGTTGGTGGCGCTGGAACGTGTTGAGCTGCTTCAAGGATGCGTAAGATCAATCGCGTAACGCGTACTGGTTCTTCGTACAGAGCGATATCAAATTTTTCAGCAGCTCATCTCGGACATCGCCAAGTTGAGGTCAAGGTTACCAGCAAAGAAAGCTGACCGTTGTTGTAGGAGGTGACTAGTGTGTTGGAAATGGATGCTTATAGTGTGCTATTGAACGCGCATTTACTTCTGGCATCTCCTGTGAACGCTCTAGCGGACAAATCCGGCTGCGACGCCGTGGAGCTGAGCTGGGCAAGGAACATTCTATCAAGCAAAAGCTACTCGGTTGTTGCCGATGCATTTGCTGGCGTTATTTTTGACCTGGGAGAAGTAGCGGATGAGCAGGGGCTGCTTGCTGCGCTGCAGCTAACGGTGAGGCAGATGGTTGCCGAGAACCGGGGGAAGTCACTTCTGGTCGCAGTTGCGCTTCTGCAGACATTTATACAGAACAACTACACTGGCCCTGTGGTTCCATTGGACTTTGAGCGGGATGTGCTGCGCTGTGGGGAAAAGGGTGCTGATCTCAAACGGTGGTTGGTGACGCTGCTGAGTGTACAAGGGCAGATTGCATATGAGCTCTGCACGAACCCTGCATACCTGGTACTGGCGCTTCTTTTCTTGGAGGAGCTTACTGGGGCACAAAGCCTGTTCCTGCAATCCGCTGAGGATATTGCTGTACCGTCCATTTCTGCCGATGGGACTGCGCCGCTCGAAGCTGTGGCGCATTGGTGGCGCTTTCGTGCCTTGCTGGTGCAAATATCCCTGATCGCGGAACCTGTCGGTCCGCAACCGCTTATTGCATCGTCCCTCCTAGATTCTATTGAGCTTGTGCACGCGGTGGTTCGGGGCCTTCCTGTAGACACCCCGGAAACGCTAAAGAGGCAGCTCTATGTCATCTATTATCTGGAAAACGTCAAGTGTGCATTAAGCATTAATACGGAGCACCTGTGTCTACCTGTGCTCCAGAAGGTGCAGAAGTTGACAGATTTTCAGTTTGTGCTGACCGGTGCGCGCGCCAAGAGAACCAAGTTTCAGCAAAAGGCACACGCCGGCTTGATAATTCTAGCGCGGTCCTCATCTGCCTCTCTGAATGAACAGGAAGGTGATGCGGCCAGTGCCCCTGGGGCCTTGGCCCTGAACTCCGATCTGCTATTCGAGAAGCCTCACTTTGAGTCCATTGGCAACGAGCCTTTAGAAGAACAGCTTATTAAAAAGCAGAAATTGGATGGCACTGCTGGCCTTGATGAAACAAGGCTACTGCCTGTCGCTCTGCGCCAGGAGGATATTCCGATAGAGCTGCGTGAGGTGGATCCTAACAACCAGCCAAGACTGAGCGACTACGATAATATTCAGTTACTCCTGCGTCTCTATGCCATTAGGCAAACGAGTCCAGCGCGGGACCCGATTGTAGACGAAGAACTAGCCTCTATTATTGGTCGCGTTGTGTATCAAGATGGCCAGAAAAACTGGTCTGTCTTTGCCAGAGCCCTCTGGGAGAGGTCTGTCCTTGAGACGACAAAGGCAAAGACAATTGAGCGTGGTATCTTGCAGATGCAGTCGCTAGTGGAAGAACTGGGCCTTAAGATCCAGCACAGGTACACTCCTGAGTCTGATGCTGAAGAACTTACTCCCGCCAGCGACCGTATGAAGTATATTCATCAGCTGCCCTTTCTTCCGCGCTGGGCTCTCGATAGAGAGTTGGCCGAGAAGTATATGTCTATGGGCATTTTAAGATCTGCGGTTGAGATTTACGAGCGACTTGAGCTACACTGCGATGCTGCTTTATGCTATGCAGCGGTTGGCGATGAGAAGCAGGCGTCGTTAATTTTGCAGAAGCGGATTGAAAATAACCCCAATGATGCTAGGGCATACTCGATATTAGGAGATATCAGACAGGATCCCGCGTTGTGGGAAAAGAGTTGGGAGGTTGGCAAATACGTGAACGCCAAGAACTCGCTTGGGAAGTTCTATTACAGTCCACCTGCCAACTCGGGGGTTTCCAGGGATTTCAACCTTTCCTTAAAACATCTAAACGACTCTCTGCGGCTCTATCCTTTAAGTTTTGATACGTGGTACTTCTATGGCTGCATTGGGCTAGAATGCGGCAAGGTAGACTTGGCCGCGGAGGCCTTTTCACGTTGCGTGGCACTAGATGATACCCATGCTCTCTCCTGGTCTAATCTCAGCGCTGCATATACGGAGCAGGGCAAAATAAAGGAAGCTCACAGCTGTTTAAAGAGAGCCATTGCATCTGATTCACAGAGAAACTGGAGAATTTGGGAGAACTACATGACGGTTTCCGTTAAGTTGCACGAATGGGAAGATGTGCTTCTTGCTTGCCGGCATCTAATTGAACTCGGAAGAGATAAAAAGGGTGAGCGCGCAATAGATATGCCGGTTCTCGAGAAACTATCGGAACTTCTCACGTCTACCGACTATCCTGGGGATCCCCAAATGTTATCATACTTTCAGCGTTCGTGCGTTAGCTTGATCTGCGAGCTCTTGCCGTCAGTCATAACTTCGTCTGCCAGATGCTGGCGTATCGTTGCTCGTGTAGAGCTTTGGCGCAAGAGGCCGTATGCTGCACTGGAGTGCCACGAAAAGGCATACAGATCTATGGCGCACAATCCTGACCTCGAAATCAATGAGGGTGTATGGAACAGCACCGTGGATACCTGCGAAGAACTTGTCGCCGCTTACGAGTCTCTGGGGCCCATGGAGGGCAAGCATGGCGCAGGCGACCTTGTATGCAAGGATTGGAAGTATAAAGCCAGATCTACCATCAAGTCACTGCTAAACAAAGGTAGGAATTCCTGGGAGGGTTCAGAAGGCTGGGAAAAGCTCGTGCAGCTTAGAAACAACCTATAGAAACCTATCTACCGAACTTCTGCTAAGCAATCTCAGTGCCCGCGGACGCCAGCGTTCTCAGGCTTCTGCGCAAGAAGCGCAGCCAACCGGTCGAGACGCTCGAAAATATGCTGCTCCAGCGTCTCTTGCTGCTGTCGCAGTTGCTGCAGCTCACCACATATGATATCCAGGACTGCCTGGCTCTGCAGCTGCCTGCCGACTTCGTGCAGCCCGTCTGTGCATACGCCTTTCATGGACAGTGCCGGCGTCAGAAGACTCGTGTGCGAGCTGGTCGACCCACAGTATGAGCTGCCCCCCGAGAGGCCTGCCTCCGGCGAACAGTCATCGAAGGACACCAGGCTTTGCCGCAGCAGGTTGTAGCGCTCGCGCTCCACTAGCAGACGCATCTCGGTCGCCGGGAAGACGTCCATTGTATCGAGTGGAGGAGGCTCGCTTTCCTCGCGCTCATCCGCGCTATTCGTGCCACTCGTAAGGTCACTCCCCAGAGGCTCAAACCCCGCCGGCTGGCATCCATTCCACTCGTGCTCCCCCACTTCTACCCGCCTGTTTCCCCCCCGGGACCCGTTGTACTCGCGTACTAGCGTCTCCAGCAGCCCGGGCTGCAACACATGCACCTCGCCGCCACTCTCCAGCGTCTCTTTCATACGCTCGAATCTCATCCGCAGGGTCCGCTCCTGCCGGATGCTGCCGCCCGTGCGTCGGTTGAATTCCCTCAGTAGCCTTCTCCACGTCTGTAGCTTGTGTCTGTGGCTCTGCAGGTGTGGTTGGAACTCGTCCATAAGCTCCAGGAGCAGATCATCTGCCGCCGCGCTCGACATCATGCTTTTACATGCTCTCCGGCGGCCCACCCACGCTCTTCAAGAGACATTTTCCCTATATACTTGTTAAATATTACAGCAGCTCATCGTTGTACAAGGACCATTCCGCTATGTATAAAAGACTATCAGCGAATGACTAATCTGCGATAAGGCCTGCTCGAGGGCACAATAGGATAAATAGATACCCATTCAGCTTATCATGAAGCCGGACCAAAGAAGACGCCTAAACCCGTTTCTTTTGCGAGTTCTAGGCTGTACATTCGCTCTTTTGTGCCTAGCGTATGTGGTTGTGAAAAACCTCTTATCAAATATCGACAACCAACAACGCTGCCCAGAATAGCAGAAATCGTCCTACTTGGAGCTTTGATGAGTTCACTGGGAAGGTCAGTGTTCAATAGAGCGTTCGATAACTGTAAGAGAGCAGCGCTACTAAACAAGCGGGGGTTAGAGCCGTGGACACCTAGATACTGGTACTCCAGCAAGACAGTCGAAGACAGGTATCGTGAGAAACTGCTCGAGACAGCCAGAAGCAAAGGGTTTAAGACAATAGAAGAGCTCAAGGCGAACCTCAAGGACGAGCTAGAGGCGCGCAAGCAGAAGCTCAATCGGATCGACCCGCTAAAAGAACTGGAGGCATACGAACAGCGCACTAAAATGGCGGAAAACAATGCAAAGGCGGCACGCTTGCGCGGGCCCGTGGATGCAAGCACGCCGCGGGCGCCGTTCAAAACGCTGGACTCGTACCTCGACGTGGAAAAGATCAGACAACTGTCCAAGCAGGAGGTGGAGTTTCTGTGGCGGGCGCGGTGGATGAACAAGGACGGCGTGCTAAATGCGGTTGTCCCTGTTGACGTCTTTGAACGTATGAGCGGGTACGCGCGCGCTAACCCCGCGTTTGTGTTGCCGCTGCAGCGCGATGCGACGGGCGCGGGAGAGGAGCAGGGCGGCCAGCCGGTCGAGATGCACTACGTGCAGTGGCAATTCGTCGGGCCAAAGACCGTGCACTGCATAATTACGTCGCTGGCTGAATTTAAGCTCCACAAGGAGTTTGCCAGGCCGCACAGCACGTTCCAGTTCCACCTGGAGCTGGCGGACCAGAAGAAGGTTGTCTTTATGAACGGCCAAATCGAGTCGGACTCTAATGTGACTCTGCAGGATGCTCAGCTTCTCCTCCTAAACGTCCAGCGCTTCTACGGCGCCATGGGCGATGCTACACAGGCTGCGAAACAGCGCATAAAGATCTTGCAAGACTTCACTGCCGGCTCTGTCGACTTCAAGGTAGACGATTTGATCGCGCTGGCACAGTCTTTGGAAACCTAAGGCTTGCCGAAAAGACGCGCGGCCTAATCTGTGTATAAACTTCCCAGCAGCGTGCATCGCACTCCTGCTGATCCTGTATCTAGAGTTCTCTCGCAGCCGGCTTTTTTGCTTTGGCCGCGAAGTGACAATCGAATCGAGATTATTCACGATACTTATTCCTCCACGAGCACGAGTCTGACTCACTACATATCCAATGACTCGGATAGCCTATCTCGGACCCAGTGGAACATACACACACCAGGCTACTATACAGCAGTTCGGTGTCGAGGACAATGAGATGATTCCGATGGTCTCAATCCAGAAATGTTTCTCCGCGCTGCTGAAAGATGAGTCAATAAGCTATGCCGTACTACCGGCGGAAAACTCGACAAACGGCCAGGTAGTATTCACGTATGACCTCCTTCGGGATTACATGCTAGAAACCCCGAATGCTGCACGGGGATGCATGCTACCTGGCTTTGCTATCGTGGCAGAGCAGTATGTGGCTGTCGAGCACTGTCTGGCCAGCCCCTTGCCGATGACAGCGGATGAATTGAAAAATGCCAACATTGAGCGGATTTATTCGCATCCGCAGGTCTGGGGGCAAGTTGGAAAGTACCTAGAGGAGCTGGCGCGGGTCACAGGAAAAGCATTAAGCCGCTGTGATGCTGGGTCCACATCACAAGCGGTTGACCGGTGCCTGCGCGACTACCGCGAAGATAAGACAGTGACCCTAGCCATTGCTAGCGCTTTGGCATGTCGGATTAGCGGTGCACACATTGTGCAATCGCACATTAGCGACGTGGCCGACAATACGACAAGGTTCCTGATCATACAGCGCCGTAAGCAGGAACCACTTCAGATCCTTCCGGGCAGGCAGCCGACCCCCTCCGGCGAGCGTATCCACCTGGTTGCGTTCACAACCGACCGGCAGGGCGCGGGCAGTTTAACGGATGTGCTGTTAGTGTTGAAGCGTTACGGCATCGACATGCGGTCGATCACATCGCGGCCGTTTCGGCGCTGTAGCACTAGCTCCAAGTGGCAGTATGTGTTTTTCGTTGAGTATAGCGATGAGCTAGACGTCCCCTGGGACAGCTTCCATGCGGAAGTGGGT
Source organism: Eremothecium gossypii ATCC 10895 (assembly GCF_000091025.4). NCBI lineage: Eukaryota > Fungi > Ascomycota > Saccharomycetes > Saccharomycetales > Saccharomycetaceae > Eremothecium > Eremothecium gossypii. The sequence continues at coordinate 380,577 of NC_005785.6, read as the reverse complement.
GCGCATTGCCGCGAATGGTGCCACTGGGGCACCTTCTATCGTAACAATAGGTATTACAGTTAAACAGACCCTCCTAATTTACGTAATGTACAGACCTTCCAATCAGTGCACAGGCAGATACCACAAACTACTTCCCATACTTGGCAAATTGCCATGTCTTGTTGTCCAGTGGACAGGCATTTCTCGTTAACAGCCACTTGTTAATGCAGTGGAGATGGAATGCGTGGTTGCAGGTACCCCACGCCGCAACACACTCATTTTCTGTGTCTGTCATTGCATTAGGCTGACACTGGATACAGGGCTCCATTATATGGTTTCTGCAGATGGCACAGTTTTCTACCGCGATATCCCAGGACCAGAATGCAACCGCAGTCCACTTCTTTATCTGAAACTTCTTCTTCGGCGCTTCGCCTTCTGAAGGAGCAGTTGTGGCCTCATAAGGCTCATCGACATCCATCTGATCGTCTGCCATAGTGCACCGCGAGGATCAGGTCACTATCCGCCAGGTACTTGTGTCTTAGATGTATCGGTACCACTATATGGAACAGCTGGGGTCTATGGGGGCGGTCACCTGATACGTAATAATGATCACGTGATCCTTGTGGGATTCGTTTCCATAGATATTCCTTCTGATACCCTCTATCTTGAGCTAAAAGGTACTGACTGCTCCGATCAGTCTAGGTATCGTAGCAACGTCAAGCGGGATGTCGGATTCTAATAACATCAGTTCTCTGTATCCTCCCCCGCCACCGTACGTGAAGTTCTTCACCAAAGATAATCTCGAGCGGTTGGCTGAGTACCAGAGCTCGCACGTCACCACAGACCCTGAGCAAATCACTTGCGAGCTTGACTTTCTGATACCGCCTCCCGTGCCATCAGCGGGCCACTATCGTGCATTTGGCAGCGTTTGGCAAGTCAAAGACGAGCTTCCGGACCTAGAGACCGTTGGCCTACGCAACCTCTACGACGACCGCGGCCAACACGGCAATAACTACCAATACAAAATCAAAGAGCTGCACAAACTGCTCAAGTCACTGCTGTTGAACATGCTGGAGCTTGTCAGCGTCCTCAGCGTCAACCCAGAGCGCTTTCCAGACAAGGTCGAACACATCCGCACAATTCTGTTTAACATCCATCACTTACTAAACGAGTACCGGCCCCACCAGTCACGAGAATCACTTATAATGTTGCTCGAGGAGCAGTTGGAGCACAAAAAGGAGGAAATTGCGAACATACACGCCATCTGCGACAAGGTACAAGCTAAGCTTGCCGCTATGTGCAAGCAATACATAGCCGATGATTGACGTAACCTACGTAATACCACGTGACCACATATTTTTGAGTTTCTGCCCCGCTCCTAACCTGGGACCCCACTTTCTGACGTGGTTACCCGGTCCGTTAATCCGTCGGATTAATTCACTGCGGGTTGCGCAGTTTATCCGGCCCTGGCCCTCGAGAATGGGGTGGAGACCCTCCGGACAGAGTGGCGCCTGGACACTCATATGCAATAGCGTCAATTACCCATTTTGGCAGTGCTCGAAGGACCCCAATGACAGTAGAAACACAAGTAAAAAATTGACGTCAAGCCACCCATGCAGTCAGCGATGAATTACACAAGCAAAGAGGAAATTGGTTCATAAGAAGGCCGACAGCGGATTGCGACGCCGTTGGCAACAGTCGGAGTCCGTAGAATTAGTACCTGTCGAGACGACTTAACAGACCCTGAGTGATTTACGAGGGATTGCAGTGACATCCAGCAGGGGATTTCGCCTGCCACATATAGATATCGAGATGACAGATAGAGAAGGCCCTCTCCCGTCGAACGCCTTGCGGTCGCATTCGACGTCGATGAACTCACTATTCTCATTCCAGAACGAGAACAGCTACTCGAGCATACTGGAGTACTACGACGGCGCAGCTGAGTCGCCTCCTCCGAGCTTGACGCAGGAGGCCGGTGAGGAGGGCAGTCCGTTGACGCTCAACTACGATGGGCGGCACTGGAATGCGCTGCGCGAGGCACCGGTGCTGCAAGGAACAGAAAAATTTCTCGTGGTGCTCGTGGGGCTCCCTGCTGTGGGCAAATCAACCATTTCGGGACATTTGATAAGGTTTCTACAAAACAATCCGCGCTTGAGCCATCTACGTTGCGGCGTTTTCAACGCAGGCCAGGTACGGCGTGACCTGACGTACTCAGGCCGGTCCATGAAGTTGGCCAACAGTTCTGGGGAGGATCTTTTCAACCCGAAGAACTCAGATAAGAAGAATATGTATGCGCGCATCACACTTGAGCGGCTATTCCGTGAGCTGGACGCAGATAGGTGCGACATTGCCATATTCGATGCGACGAACTCTACTATTTCGAGGCGGCGTTTCATATTCCAGCAGGTGCATGAGTATAACACCCGCCTGGGAAGCGACATCAACATCACTCCGATCGTGCTCCAGGTGACATGCAACGATGAGAACTTCATTAGGTTCAACATACACAATAAAACATTCAATCAGGACTACTTCGACAAGCCGTATGAGTATGCCGTGCGGGATTTTGCACAGAGACTCAAGCATTACTATACACAGTACGTGCCGTTCACAGAAGACGAGTTTACCACGACAATCGAGGCTTACATGCATATAGAGGGGCGTACTCCCGGCACTTATAGAGGCAGCCTCTTCTTCTTCAGCATTATAAACGCAGGCCTGGACACAGATCTTTCTGCTCCGAAAGTTGGCTTCGCTCCCCAGATATCTTCTGCGGTGGCTGAAGTGGTCGCGGCTTTTGGGGATTTTGTTGACCATTATGCGCAAATGTATGGGCACAAATACATCACGCACGCTAACGAATTTATGAAAAATGGACGCAACACCATACCTTCACTAGGTAATGAGCCTATCAGCTTGACATCCAGGCCTTCGTACCTTTCTACGTTGTGCTCTATCATTGATGACCAATACTTCAATTCTTTGCATTCATTACGGAAGTAGATCGGTTTACATGACAGAACACGATACTACAAGGGGCTTATTATTAACGATTCACTGAAACATTCACATTCAACGTGTTTCCAATATTGACACGGATTACTGTTACCGTTTAAATTTCGATGGAGAATAATTATACAATAACTTCTAATTAATGCCATCTTCTCTTTCCAGATTTATACATAATTTTTTATACTAGTATTCAGCAGTTATAATTATAAAATTTCGACTATGCTTGTATGACTGCAGTTTGTATGTTGTAGAATAATACGTTTTAAAAGCTTAAACCCGGCAAACCAGAGGCAGGCACATTGCCATTATTTGCAGCAATGCTCTCAGATCCCAGTATAGAAGGCTGTGGGGTCCCCAGGTTGGTCTCGTTAGCAGGGGGTAATGCGATACCATGTTCCGTTTTGGGACGGACTGCGTTGATATTGTTGTTAATACCAAAATACCAAGCATTGACTTTTTTATTATTGTAGGTAGGGTCGTCAAAGGCGTTGGGGTCCACTGGTCTAGAGCGAGCCCAGAAACGGATAGTTCTATCTTTTGCCGCGCTAGCCAGTATATGGCCGACAGGACTGTAGGCCAGAGATGTCACCGACTTTTCATGTGCATATGGTATTGTGTGACATGCGGGGGTCGAGTTGCTATTATCATGCAAGAGATCAAAATGCTTGATTGCACCATTGTAGCAGCCCACGGAAAATATGGTTTCGTTAATTGGATGCCACGAAAGGGACATATAGTCCATGTCGTCACGGATGGTCTGCAGTTCACGCATATGCTGCCTCATATCGTAGATTTTGATGCTCTTGTCCTTGGAGACAACCGCGAGAAGGTTGCCTTGTGTGGGCTGGAACTTAGTTTTTATAACGGTATGCTTCAGTCCCAGTATGGTTGATACGTTGCGGCCTGTTCGCGGGTCCCACAGCTTGATCAGGTTGTCCTTCGATCCGGACACAATCAATCCCATCTTGGGATGCCAGTCGCAGCTTTTGACGTCCCAGTGATGGCCGGAGAGCACTCGTTCTTGCTGACCATTGCTGAAGTTCCAGATCTTCAAGACGTTGTCGTCGGAACAGGTGACAAACTTCTGGTCGCTGTAACTGAAGGAGATATCGCGCATACATTCCGTATGCGCACGGTCGAGCACCTTCACCATGTTAAAGTTGGGCTGCCAGATTTTGATTGTCCCGTCCGCGTCTCCGCTGATTAGCCAGTCGCCAGCGTGAGAGTACTGCATAACCGTAACCGCCGAATCATGAGCCTGCATGATACTCTCGAAGTTGAATGACGAGCCATTCCACAGCGAGAACTCGCCGCTGTAAGTTGCCACGACTAGCCGCCGGCCCTCCGGGGTCCATGTAATGGCAGGGATCACGTGCTTCACTTTGTTCGACGACAGATGTGTGAACTTGGTTGGGATATTAAGCACACGTCGGTGATCCCGGTAGGCGTCTGGCGGCATAATGTCTGCCGTATAGGTGGACTCTGGCTGTATTGTCCGCAGGGGAATGGCATGCTTCTTGTAGAAATACAACCGATCATAGGGCGAGCTCATATCCACCGTACGTCGCTGGGACACGTACTTTTTGACTGAGCCATCATTCGCGCTGTTCATTGCGACTCTAATCTGATTCAGAACCCTGACCTCTAGTGCTATAGCGCAGGGCGTACCTGTCTGATGATGCGCTTTTCAATGCTCGAGCGTGCGCAGTGTTACATCGATCGTCGCGGACGATGTTTAAGCAGGATGCTGAGCTAATATGTATCGGTATAGGCTATTGGCAGTAGACCTGGGTATATACGCTAGATATGGACAAGATGCTGCGCCTAGACATCAGAACTTAACCAGGCTCGGGTAAAGCCACCAGATAACATTGAACATTAGAACAATTACCACCGCGATGGAGGGGAACCAGTCGAAACCCACGGCATCCAATATGTTCCCAACGGCGAAGGGCAGGATGGCACCGCCAATGCTGCCCAACGCCACGGCCACGCTGACGCCATTGAGCTGGAGGCGCTTGGGCAAGAGCTGCAGTGTGACCACACAGCAGTTGGGGAAAAGTGGACCGATGAAGATGCCAGCCAGGAAGAGGAATAGGGCCATCACCACAAAGTAGCGTGTGCCATGGGGCGCCACGAAGCCCGTGGCCATGAAGAGCACATGCATGGCGAGGGTGGTACAGGCGTAGAAAAGGCCGGCGCGGTACTCGTTTGCGAAGAAGTGGCGGCTGACAAAGCCGCTCGCGATGCGGCCGAGGGTCAGGCCGGCCCAGTACGCCGTGACGACGTAGGACATCGCCATGGGCTCGTTTCTCTTGCACTCGAGCAGGTACGTGAGGGTCCAGGAGCCTGTGCTCACCTCGCTACCAAGGTACAGGAATAGAAACGCCGCCGCCAGGAGGATGACGGGGTTGCGCACGACACGGCGGAATTGGCGTTCCCGCGCCGCCTCCTCGGTGTCCGCGTCCTCCCCGCCGGAGCATACATAGCGGTACTTGGCGGCAGTCTCGTGCCTAAACGCGAAGAAGCACATTACGAAAGACACCAGCGACAGCGCCAGGGGAACCAGAAAGAAACGGGGCCAGTAGTGGTTCTTCGCGATGCTGTTGGCTAGCGGGGGCGTGATAAAGGAGGCCACGCCGTAGGCCGCGTGTAGCATTCCCAGCAGCTCCGTGTTGTGAACGTCCAGCCCGCCCAGCAGCACGTTGCATCCGGAGTCGATGACCGCGAAAGCCACCCCTAGGTAGAAAAAGCAGGGCAGGTACCAGTAAAACGTCGGCGGCTTCAGCGACAGCGCACTGTACGTCACCACGCAGGTGCCCGCCGCCAACAGCAGCGCCCCACGCATCCCCAGCGCGCGGTGCAGTGCGTCAGTCGCCACGGATCCGATGGTGTACGCAATGCACTGCACAGCGAAGATCAGCGCCACCTGCACCTTGGTCACCGCGTACTCCCGCGTCAGCACCGGCATCAGGCTGCCCGTCGACTGATCGTTGATCCCCAGGATCAGGAACATCACGAAAGCAGCGCCAATCTGCCACCGGATGGCCGGCACCGCGCGGTAGTCCGCTGGGTAGACGCGCACCACCTCCCCCTCGTACTCCACCTCCTTCACGCACCCTTTCTGCGCGGTTTCGGGCGCCGGCGACGCCCAATCTCTCAGCTCCGTACCCTGCGACCCGGGTATATGGTCCTCCGCAGTCCACACCTGCTCTTCCTCTCGCAGCAGCGGCAGCGATGCCGACGTTCCCGAACTAGAAGTCATCAGTAGGCTTGCTCGTCAGCTTCGCTCGACCTTCAGCGCCCACAAGACAACGAGTGTGAGACCCGCCACCGCCGTTGGAATATCTTTACTAGGACTGGTGTCGCGCCGGTATTACATAACATCGATCCCTGTCGGTACGTAATCTACATGTCGGATGCGGCTACCTCTCACTCGGGATACCAAAAGAAGCCGCAGAACGGTCCAATCTCCAGGGGGACGTGCCAGGTTCAGTCTGGACCGCAACACTGGAATGTGCCGAGTACCATGCCGTCGTTCATTACATTGCGGACGCGGCAACCGGCCGCACGAGGTTGGTGATCCCGTGCGGCTTGCGGCTTAGCGTGTTCGCGGCGAGGTAACGGTGGGCTAAGCGTCCGCAATAATTAGCGATAGGTAAAAAAGGCCGTAGTGACAAGCCAGTGAGGGAAGAAGAGGCCAAGCTACTCCTTAGACTACGGGAAGGCCGAGAGAATGGGTGCCAGGCGGGAGTCAGGCCTACACAGTTTTCTCAACCGGAAGACGCCACCGACGGCAGACATGCAGCAAGGCTCGGGCGGCACGCGGCCACAGCCGTTCTCGCGGTTCACGTATGGAAGCAAGTCTGCGCAGAGCAGCGGCGGGATGGGGGGGCAGGTGGCATGCTCGCCGAAGGGCAGGGGTAGCCAGCGGTCGCTGTTGAGCAGCAACTTTCCGTTCATGGAGAGCGTATTCGAGGACCGCACGGCGGCGCCGCAGCGCACGCCAACTCCGCGCGATGAGCGGTCGGAGTACTTTGGGGAGGCCGAGGGCTCGTCGGGGCTGCGTAGCAGCCTGCAGTGCAACCGGGAGCTGGCAAGCTTGGACAAGATCAACGACGCTCAAGCGCGCATGGTTGTGGTGGCGGGGAAGAGCCATCTGGGGCTGTACAAGTTCGACGAGGCGTACAGGATGCAGCAGGTGCACGACTACATGACACCGGGGAGCCTTGGCGGCGGGACGAAGTTCTCGAGCAGCATGCGCCGGAACATGCGCAAGATTAGCACGATTTCGGACGTCAAGGCGGGGTTCCACCACCACAAGAATTACATCGCCATATGCGGGACGTCGACCTCGGTTTCCATCTACGATATCAACCGCGCGTCGGCAAAGGACTCGCCGCTGATCACGACCCTGTCGGAGCACTCGCGTTCCATCAACAGCGTGGACTTCAACATGGGCCAGACGCATCTCCTTATCAGCGGTGGCCAGGACGGCTGCATCAAGGTGTGGGACTTGCGGTCGCACTCTTACAAGGTGAACCGCAGCGACCTGAATTTCAATTCAGGCTCAGATTCCGTCCGTGATGTAAAGTGGATGCCGACCTATGATTTCGCGTCCTTGGGCGCGGATACGTCCTTGTGTTCTTCCGGAAGATCCAACAAGTTCGCGTCAGTACACGATTCGGGGCTTTTACTAACCTTTGACATGCGCCAGCCCAACCAAGTGGAGCGGAAGATCAATGCGCACTCGGGCCCAGGTCTGTGCATGCACTGGCACCCTCACATGGATTACATAATAAGTGGAGGGCGCGACGGGAAGTGTGCTCTGTGGTATGTGGGGGACAAGGTAAACAGCATGGTGAGTGTTCCGCAGGGTCATAACAGTGCGACTAGCTACTCTATAAATACGGCACCTATCACCACAGGATATTTGGAAACTGTGATAAACACCTCACACCCGGTTAGCAAACTGAAATTCCGGCCCAAATATGTCCACAACATGCTGAATTCCTTGATTGCAACGTCCTCGATGGGCGAAGATTCGGACGTCACTATATATTCTCTTGCGAGGAAGCATATTCCCCAAAACATACTAACCACTGCGGCTCCTTCGCTGGGCTTTGTCTGGTGGAACGAGGATATTGTGTTCAATATTGATAAACAAAGTGTTATAAGTGCATGGGATATACGATACGAGCCCACATTACTGGATAATCTGCCGAAGGGGATTGTGAAATGGAGAGATATGGACGGCAGCGGGCTGGTTTTTGTAGCTCAGGAAAAAGGCACTTACTCAATGGATAACGGAGGTGTCACAGATAGTGTTGGGAAGGGCGCCGCCAATCGCATGAGTAATACCACGCTCAACAGCACCAACAACATGGGCAGAGACCAAGAAGTGTTCACATATTCCTTCCAACAGCAGTATAAGCATCAGGATCAGGAGGCTGCCGATCGTGAATCGGACCATGACAAGGAATTGGAGAAGGAGCGCGAAACTGAAGTGGATCAGCATTACCATTATCTAAGGGAGCAAGAGCGAGAACATCATCAGGAATATCAAGAATGGGAACACGAACCTTTTGGTCGGCATGATGATCATCAAGGAAATCCGCAGACAGACTTCTATTCTCATGCATACAGTGATCGGCCAATGCTATCGAAGGCATTGTCCACATACAGTTCGAAGATAGCAAGTCCAATATTGAGTTACTATGGTGCACAGACTCTGTCACATCATACATCAATCGTTTCGAACTCTCCGTCTATATCAGGTGCCGCTTTAGAGTATCCTGGCGGTATCGAGTCCCCCATTATGATTACTCTCGACCTCCCGCAGGTATTTGGTAGCGTGCGGGCTTCAAGGCTAGCTGATAGGAAAACAAGTAAGAATAAGGGAAACGCGCCAGCAGTGAGGGAGTCTGCGGTGGATATCTTTAAGTATTTGGTTCGCGAGCTGGAACTTTGCCACGTCCAGGAAAGAAATGATCCGAAGTCGATAAGCGTTGATGACAGATCGAAGAGTCTAGATGACACAGAGCTAAAAATTCAACTGATGGAAAATATAGGCTTATCAGAACATAATACCTGGGCTACCTTAATTCGCAGTACTACTTCAATGGATACAAATGACCCTGCCGGTTCTCATACACAAGGCCATAGTAAATTAGTCGATATGGTGAAGCTACAAGGGTCCAATATCCTTTCACCAGATAATTCTGACATGGAAGATGATCTCGGGGATAAATTAGATGAGATGGGAACGGCGCGGTTGCAGGAAAATGTGAACCATCTGGTTGGCTTAATATTTCTCTCAACACATAATGCTGAAACATATGCTTCGGTCAATGACCTCCAGAATTTCAAGATATGGATGTTGATCAGAGATAGTTTGCTAAATGACCTGAAAGAAGCTGCCGATGGTTCTACCGGTAGGAGAGACGCCTCTGGCGGTGCAGCAAATTCAGACAAGAACGGCATTTATACTACTACCTCCACGGTCAATCATGCTAGACAGGACTCGATAACCTCAAATTTCAGCAGCTTTGAACCAAGTGATATCAGTCGTTCAGATGGGGAGGAGAAGTTAAACTTAGGCAGATTATCAGAACAGAATTTAAAGGCAACTAATCAAAACACCACAGCTAAACTTGATGATACCCGGAAGTTGGCGTCATCGTCTTCTTTAAATTCCTCAGAACCCTTGCTACTACTTGAGGGCGGTAATCAAGCCAAAGAGCAGTCAATTGGGCTATCAGATCTCAAGACGTGTCTGAAAGAACGTTATACTGCTAGCAATGAAAGTGTCCTGGATATTGAAGAGGAATCGTCGGCGACGGTGGCATATTCTTCTAAACAGGCGAACACAGAGTGCTCATCGAGCATTCCAATTAGAAAAACGGAGGCGAGAACATCCTTCATTGATACGATTATGACTAATTTGAGGTCCCCCGGTCTTAGTCATTTGGATGTCGATAACGATGCTATATTTGGGAAGGGTAAAACATCTACCTCACTAGGAAGCGGTGCCAGCAAGCGCTCTTCGATGCACAGTACAGATTCCTACCATAAACGTCCTTATTCTTCCCCGATCACTTACTCTAAAATTACGACCGCAGCTCAGAAGGCAAAACTGGGACTTGCAGATCACGACGGCTTGCCCAACAGAGGCAGTATTTCGTTTCTTGCCAATATTGACGCTGCACATGCCGACAAACTACTTTTAGGTAAGCTTGGACTCGCAAGCTCGCCAGATGACGGCAAACTTCTGCCCCCATGGGATACTGGCCGCCTTATCCAACAGTTGTACCGGTACAGCGTAGAAACGGGAAATATAATCCTCACTGTATGCATCATTCTTTTATTCCAGACAATGTACAAGGTCACATCAACGAGAATTGTGAAGAGTACGCTAGCCGAATTCATTACCATTCTGCACAGATACGAGATGTTCGAGATTTCAGCGCATCTTCTAAAAAATTGTCCTTGGGATGACATTCTGGGAGCCGGCTCCGGACAATCAACGGTGAGGTTGTTCTGCGAGAATTGTGGCAAGCTAATTGTCAATGAGCACAGCAAAACGATCTTGTCAAAGAGACACCAGGCAGGGGAAAGTAACATGACCAACTTCGGGTACTGGTACTGCGACTCATGTCGGAAGCCTAACAGTCTATGTGTCTATTGCGAACAACCCATGAAAAAACTAGCTTTGTCATTCTTGAACTGCGGCCATGGCGGACATTTCGAGTGCCTACAGCAATGGTTTCTGGATGAGGGCATGTCCGAGTGTCCATCTGGATGTAGCGGCGTTCTACTCTAGCGCATAGTTATAAATACACGGCATAGTACACAGACGCGACGGCATGTGCTACTAGATGACGTCGTGTTTTTGCAGGAAGTCGTGGACCACGTCCCAGTAGCCATTCTGTATTATCGTGTCGTTATGATATCCGTCTGCAAACGTCACAAACTTCTTGCCGGAGGATTTCGACAAGCTGTACAGCGCTTGCATGTGGCTGGGGGGCACTATTTCGTCTTTCAGGCCACTCAGAAACAGAATTGGTATGGTCTCGTCCACAAGCCGGATCTCCTCCTCCGAGTTCCACACCTCCCGGCAGAGGAACGACACGTACCGAAGATAGGGAAACACGTACGGGATCACCTTAGGAATCGAAAGGAACGTGTTTTCAAGAATCAGCGCGTCGCACTGCGCACCGTACTTGCGCGCAATATATAGCGCATTCGCTCCCCCCAGCGAGCGCCCATACAGAACCAGTCGCTGCGTCCGGTAGAACTCGTCCTTCCGCATGTATTCCATCACGCGGTCGGCGTCCAGCTTTAGACCCTGCTCGCTCGGCTCGCCCTCCGAGTACCCGTATCCGCGGTACGAGTACAGAAACACAGACAGCCCCATCTGCCGGTACAGCAGCTCCGCCACCGAAAGAAAGTACCCGATGTTGCCCCCGTTGGGCGCCAGCACCAAAATCGTACCCTTAGACCTTAGATTCCGAATGTCGAACGCCCGGATCTCCACTCCATCGCGCGTCCGCAGTCGCAGCTCCTGGTAGGGCAACCCGTACAGGTCTGGCGTGTCAACGTGCTTTCGCGCGCCTTGCGCCCATGAAGGATACACCAGCTTGCTCTGGTACACATAAAGTGCACCAAGGCACGCTGTTATAACAACAGCAGTACCGCCAACCACCATTTTAAACATCTGCTGGATCACCATGGTTTGCCCTACCCTTCTGACACGCTACACCAGTCCTGACTATCTGTTATTGACAAGTCCACCAAAATGGTCAGATACTATCGGTTTCCCTATCATCTAAAAGTTACCCACTTTGTATATATTACCCGGACATCGTAAATAACGATATTTTGAAAATTTTTTTTGGAATTGGAATTATCAACTTTAAGGCTGGGAAGCGAAGGATGGTGCAAGTTGATGCAGCTGCAGAACACACTTTTTATCGTTGCCCGAACTTGACAAAGGCTTCGTGTGAGCGTTCGATATTTGTTTGGAAGCAAGATATAACTAAAGAATATGTCTGTGGAAGAAGTGACCCAGAAGGCTCAAGCTTTGTCCGTTGGGGACAACGAGGAACGCAAGACGGTGCTTACGGACAGCAAGGACTTTGATTTGAAGCACCCACTGAACTCGAAGTGGACGCTATGGTACACGAAGCCGCCTGTGGGAGACAACGAGTCGTGGTCAGACCTGTTGCGGCCGGTGACGTCCTTCACAACTGTGGAGGAGTTCTGGGCCATCCAAAACGCGATTCCAAAGCCGCGCGAGCTGCCATTGAAGTCGGACTACCACCTGTTCAGAAACGACATCAGACCTGAATGGGAAGATGAAGCGAACTCGCGCGGCGGGAAGTGGTCGTTTCAATTCAAAGTGCGGAACCCTCCTATAGACGACTTGTGGCTGCGGGCCCTGTTGGCCGTGATCGGGGAGTCGATTGACGAGGACGAATCTGAGATTAATGGCGTTGTGATCAATGTGAGAAGATCTGGATTCAAAATTGGGTTGTGGACCAAGTCTGTGAGACAGGCTCCGCTGTCTAAGGTCGGCGCGAAGTTCAAGGCCGTGCTTCAGTTGGATGACTCCGACACGTTGGAGTTCTTTGCGCACTCTTCTGCTAACGATAAAAACGCTAAGCCTGCTCTGGTTTTGTAAACTAACACTGTATTGGGTTTGACACTGCCAAAGTTGTCCAAGATTTGGCCTATTTGCACGCTCTCATCCCTTTTTATCTTCTAAATACATATAAAAGAGTTAATAAATATATGTAAGAATATTTCTAATGATCTTTGAGTGGAATCAGCTTGGAGACATTCTGAATTTTGTATCCGGTGTTTCGCGTTCCGTCGTAAGCTGCATAGAAATACTGTTTATCGCAGGCTGCATCGTTGGTAGAAGTATCACCAATAGTTATCATCAATGAAACCTTGGTAGTAAAATACCACAGTAATGACAATGTACAGGAGTATGAGGATAGAGCCTTTGAAGTAATTGGATTTCCCTTCTGCATACAAATAGGTAAACAGAAAGCCTGAAATCATGCATGCAATTAGGTCCCATTGAGGGAAAACCAAGGTGAACATTTGCTCCCGAATCTTAATCAAACTATGGTCGAGGCCGCTGGTGTATACGAGAGAGTATATCACCAATGCAGGGATTTGCAGAAGACAAACTTGCAACGCATATGCGCTTCCAATTTCCATGGATAAAGCCACATTGCCATGCATGGCGAAGGATATCGCATTGAGAAACTCAGTGGTATTTGGTATAAGTGCAAAAACCGTCAAACCCAGAAACTTTGGATTTAGAGATGGAATCTCCTTCAAGACCTCGTCGACACAATCCACCAGTATTTCTGCTATGATCGCATAAAACAATGTTGCACACAATAGTATCCATGTGGATTTATTACGGGACCAGTTGGGGGCTGCATGTCCCTTGGGTTCTTCGGCTACATTGTTACCGCTGGATATCGCGGCATGCGGCGCTACCGGGTTCTTTGGGCTCTGTAGGAAGGAATGAGCTTGCTGAGCCTGTAGTTGAGCATGAATATCTTGATGCTGGTCGCTGATTGGGAGCTGCCAGATCATAGCGGCATGTGTTCGTAGCGTAAACCACAAGCCAATCATGTAGGCCAAGAAAAGTACAACTGCACAAATAATGGAAACCGGTTTCAAAACGTGCAGATATAAGCTGTCAAACTTCAAAGGCGGCTGGGCGAACCTGCACCGCTCCTTTGCCTCAAGAGGGACCTCGCCTTCACATATTAAATCCCAATCGCCATAAAGGTCGTAGAAGATAGTCGGCACAAACATGACTAGCATAGAGAAAATCAGCATTGCACTTGAAACGCCAGCACTTGCTGGGTTGTAGCGCTGCGTCTTTCGGTTCAATGCCCCACCGCACATTGACATGCCTGGCAGTAGTAAAACCGCTGCAAGAATAGATCCAATCATGGATCCTTCAACAAGGAGACCTTTAGACTGTTTTAGAGCAACGCAGTATAGATAAACTTCAACAATAGTCGAGAAGAATGCATTGATTACGGCGCCAAGGCCCATGGACGTCTGAGCAGAAATCGATGCAACTGCCTGCCCAATATAGAATGCGAGCGGAATAATGGATAATAAACATAGACAGAAGATGTTAAAATCTCCGGTAATCCAAAGCTGCAGTCCGAGATAACGCTTCAAAAAGTAAAAATCAAAAATAGTAAAGATCACTATGCTGATCAAGTTCATAACAATAACATTTGTTCCATCAACTGTGAATTTGTAATAATGCCAGCCCGCACAACGAAATGTACAAAGCAATACGTTTTTGTCTCCAATCGTCTCATCGTCCGGATATTGATGGGTATGCTGCACATGCTTAAAGTCCAAAGCCAAAGGGTGTCGCCTGCAGTGATACATTAAATTCCATATTATGTTGCTCATTGGGATAGTAAAAACGCCCAGCCATAGAACTAAGACAAGTATCATCATTATTGGCTGTATGAATACGTGGAAGATCAGATAAAACACGATCCTTCCAATTGTCCATTGCCCACGTCCAAAAAGCCTGCGATGAGGAATTGAGTCACCTGCATCTGTGTCTGGACATCCGTCGGAAATAAGGTTGGATTCGGCGAACTCTCGAGTAATAGAACCGTAAGGCAGTTCTCTTTCAAATGCCATCGAAGAGTGATTGTCCGCGCCAGAGTTATGATAAAAGAGTCGGTTACCTTTTCCGCTGATCCACTTGTAAAACTGCTGAATACTGACACCTTCGTCCTTATCCTCTTGCAAATATTGTTCATCCGATACTATGTAGACCACTTTCCCGAATGGCCACAGCAAATAACGGCCTAGCTTGAAGAATATCGTGGAATAGTCGCTCGCCGACTGACTGAGCAGCCCAAAAATGCGCACAGAAAGCCCAGCCAAATACAGTATTGTAAATAGGAAAATGCCCACAGTCGCAGACCACACAATGTTGGAGAGATGAAGCACCAATGAAATGTGACGGTACTTCGTCTCGTGAATGTCCTCATTGGCCGCTTGCTGCACCGACCGATACTTTTTATATAGCGCAGGTTTCCAGATTCTTATACCGAACGGGTGTGTCTCGTTGATGGCATGCTGTCTCTCGCGCAGGGTGAATGACTCCACTGTCCGGATGGATTCCTGATCCCCCAGCGCCTGAGGAATCACCTCTGCCTCCCAGTCCGACCCCGAAAACTGTCCTTGATCCTCCGAGATTCCCCGCAAGTTGTGTCGGTGGTCGCACAGAGCCGGTACGGCGCTTTGGAGTTGCGGTGTGGAAGCGTTTGACATCCCGGCACGTGACTTGCTTAGCAAAGCAACCCCTTCCTGGTAGCCCTGCTTGCGTACATCGTTCTGGATCTCGTTGGAGTTGTCCTCAACCGAGAATACCCTCCGTATGCTATCTGGATTGCTCTTGATAGGGCTCATAGCGCCTTTAGACATGACGTTCTCTTCGCTGTTCCTGCTGGTCGTGAAATTCCAGTCCCTTATCTAAATTAGTGCTGCTGTCAGACACCTCTGTTAGGACGCCAGCTTGGCAAGTCACCGAATACCACTATTAATATATTACAAAAGCTAAAATCACGGCTCTGCATAACACAGCAGTAGTTACCAATCGGTATAGCTAGTTTCTATTATATTAGGCCGCTTGCTTGCAGGTCTGTCTCACCAACATTCCTTCACGTGATGACCCCCGAAAAAAACACCGGCACGCCATCTTTGGCGGTAACCGCGGTTTATAACTTCGGCGCAAAGCTGTAGCCGGGAGCAGGGCCTGGTGAGCACCCCGCCATATCCGCGAGTAGGCCGAGCGTTTAACCGTTCGCTTCGCCGCCTTGTGACGGCCATTTTACGCTGATTTAAAAAACATTATATATGAGGACACATCTTTAGGACCCCGCTAAGTGAAACGCCTTAGCTAAACCACGCAGCGGAGACCAAAGATCTCGTTCCTGTGGATCGTACATACTCTCACTAAGCGGGTATTAATTATTACGTGCAAGCACGTTGTTTTAGAGCAACGCGGAAGAGGCTACAGACTTCTGCAGGTAACTAAGGGTTGTGCGGCTGCGCCTCATTTGGGCTAAGATTAGCGGCAATGCATACGCACATAGACACGGCTCAGAGGGCATAAAGCAACAAGTAACTACTGCCGGTGAACACAGCCAGGAACACTGAAAGCAAGCTGCGAATTGCGAACTAGCGGGGTAGAGGGCGGTTTGCGATATCTCAATCACGTGAAACACATCGTGAAACACGAGTTCTACACGTGATAAAAAAAGAAACTTCGTTATCCACTGTACAGATATACGGGACCCACGTTGCTGTGTGTCCTCTCCGAGTTCACACCGTGCTTCACTGTCTAAAGCTTGGAAGACTAGTATGTTGGTTGGAAGAACGCAGCTCCTGCTTCTCCTTGCTAGCTCCGTTACTGCGGCCAGTCCGGAGCCTGGCAGACTTTCCGTTGATTTGGTGGAGAATGAAGTAGTTAATGGAGACATCGAAGGAATGATGCCCGTGAACAAGGCCCCTGCGGATGATGTGGCAGCAGCGGCAGCGGCAGCACCAGCAGTTGCACCAGCAGCGGCTCCAGCACAGGCTAATCAGCCCGCAGCGGCAGCACCAGCAGCACAGGCTAATCAGCCCGCGGCGGCGGCCCCGGCAGCACAGGCTAACGAGCCCGCAGCTGCAGCACAGGCGAACCAGCCCGCAGCGGCAGCACCAGCAGCACAGGCGAACCAGCCCGCAGCGGCAGCACCAGCAGCACAGGCTAATCAGCCCGCGGCGGCGGCCCCGGCAGCACAGGCTAACGAGCCCGCAGCTGCAGCACAGGCGAACCAGCCCGCAGCGGCAGCACCAGCAGCACAGGCTAATCAGCCCGCAGCGGCGGCCCCGGCAGCACAGGCTAACGAGCCCGCAGCGGCAGCTCAGGCAAACCAGCCCGCAGCACAAGCTACCCACAGTAAAAGCACTACTGCTTCGCCGACAAAGGCCAAGGACGGAAGTGAATCCACCGGCGTCCCTGATCCCTCAACCATTTTGGACTACTGGACTCACGATGGCGTTTGGCACACAACTGATTCATATGCCACTATTATTGATCACGGATCGTTCAAGACAACTCTAAGGCAAACGACTAGTTACTGGTTTCACACTACTTTGCCAGATGGCTCGGTATCTGCTTATCAAAGTGCTTACTTCCAACCATTCAGTAAACTATATGAATCTGTTGATACTCCTAAATCGGGTGAAGTAGGTATGGGTACGCTGTCAGGGTCGATCGGCGTGGTAAAGCCGCCGGTCTACGTGGACAACCAGGGTGGTGCGGGTACGATCCAAAATAATATCTCATTGTTCTCGTTGTGTGGTACTGTGTTGCTGGTGATGAGTCTTCTATGATGCTGACATACAGTTCGTATCTTCAAATTCTTGAGTCACAGAGCTAAGGTCTCTATTGTTTGATCAGTGTTTTTGTTCATACCACTGGCGCAGTTTTCATTTTTAATTAAATATAGTTTCTAAAAGTGTTCGGTATATGTACTACTGTATATACAAAGGAACGTTTAAAAGTCATTTACTAAAGTAGAGACATGCCTAAATTTAGCTAGATGATATTTCGCCGACCACAGATTCAAGTATCTCGAGTCCCTGCCTAATTGTATCTTCCTCTATTGTGAGGGCAGGGATAATCCGGAGGGTATTTGGACCCGCCGCAGTGATCAAAAGGCCCCGTTCGCGGGATTTGGAGATAATATCAGATACATCCACTGTAAATTCAACCCCAATCAGTAGACCATCGCCCCGAATTTCCCTGATGAAGGGATACTTTTTTTGCAACGCTAGTAGCCCAGCCGTGAAGACGTTTGCCTTGGCCTTCACATCATCCAGGAATGGCTGCTGCGCAATCCTATCAAGAACATGGTTGCCAACCGCGCACGCAAGTGGATTCCCACCGTATGTGGTCCCGTGATCACCAACGGAAAGTACCTCGTTAACTTTGCTGTTAACAACAGTCGCCCCCATTGGGAATCCATTCCCAAGAGCTTTTGCGGTAGTAAATATGTCCGGATGGGCATCTGCAGGGAGATTCGAGTGCGCCCAAAGTTTACCTGTACGCCCTAGACCACATTGGATCTCATCATATATCAGAACGATGTCGTGCTTCTTGCATAACCGGCCGAGTGCGACTAGTTTATCCTCCGGCACGCGATGGACGCCTCCCTCACCTTGGATAGGTTCCAGTATCATCGCTGCAGTCTTTGGTGCATTTTCTACGATGAAAGACACCAGCTTCTCGACAGGGTCGTGGATGTTCAGGAAGGTAACATGGGGAACCATGTCCCCAAAAGGTAACCTGTACTTGGCCTTGCTTGTCACCGAAAGTGAACCCATGGTACGCCCATGAAAAGAGTTCTCAAACGCAATAAAACCCTGCTTCTGTGGGTCAGTGCGCAATGCGCGACGCCTTGAAAACTTCAGTGCTGCTTCGTTCGCTTCGGTGCCGGAGTTACAAAAGTACACCTTTTCTGCATCTTGCTGCCCACCAAAGCGCTTCGTACTTTCAACGAGCTTTTCGGCAAACTTCAAAGCTTCGCTGTTATGGAACAGGTTGCTTGTGTGGACCAGTGTTGCCGATTGCGCCGCAATAACCTCGGCTATTGCTGGATCGCTATGACCCAGCGATGTTACCGCAATTCCCGCGACAAAGTCAATATACTCGCGTTTGTTGACATCATCGAAGAGCCGGCTACCGCGGCCACGAGTTAGCACCAAGTCTGGCTTCGCGTACACGTCCACGAAGTACTTCTGCATACTGGCCGTCAAGCTGAAACTTCTCTTCGCGCACAGATGAACGACCCTTTGGTTCACCATAAAGTAGGATGCTAATTGTTCTGTGATTAAGGACTAACACCTATCTGGATGCCTCTTATAGTAGTCGTAATAATGCAGGGCATAATGATTGGTTATTATATAGCGTTTGAGTCATCCGGATAGACGTCATCCGAAACGGAAAATGGATATAATATCTGAGTCACCGCTTAAAGCGCGGCAGGTTATCGAATAGTCTAAATTGGCCGAGTGTAACATACAGCGCACCATGCGAGTATTGATAGAGGGATACTCAGTACTTGATTTTGTTCCACGAGAGAAAGCGAGGGTCGCCGATCTTCCTGCCCCCAAAAAACCGCGCTACAAGAATCAATATCGCGATGAGACAGCATATGCCACTTCCGGCCAAGTACACGATTCCCAAAAAGTCATTGTGGCCGCCCGTGGAAGTTGTGGTGGATAGATACACGGCCTTCTTGCCTCCTTTCCAGCCGTCGACAGGCCAGTGGAGACCAATACTCATCTCGTACTGTCCCGCAGACAATGCGCCGTCTCCGCGCCTGATCAACTTGGAGAACTTCGGAAGAGTCGAGGTACGCATCCAGTTCTGGAACTCCTCCCACTCCTCGATGTTGGGCATGTTTTTCTCGTTGTAGCCGTCGGGGAAGCGTTTCCGCCAGTGAGGCGGCGGGACAACGTCTTTCGGCGAGTATTTCGTGTTCCGGAACCGGTTTTTGTCGTCGGACCAGTTGATATGGCGGTCCGACAACACGTAGTTCGGCGTCCTGCCCACGCCCTCGAGGGAAAACGGAAACGAGTCGTTGAACATCGAGTTGGCAATGAGCCCGCACGGGTAGTAGAGCTTGCCCTCCTCGTTCGCCACGAGCGGCCGACAGTTGATGCCCACCGAGTCGTAGACGTCCTTGTAGGTTGCGTTCTTTCCGTTTATCTGCTCCTCGCTGAACGAGAGCACAAAGCGCCGGTGGTTGGCGTAGAAGTTCTCGATCAAGTAGCTCACGTAGATCGGCCCCTCCAACAGGTACGGCACCTGGAACCGGAGCCGGCACACCCCGTCCTCCGCCGCGTCGCGGGCGGGCTCGTAGCTCCACTGTGGCGCTCGCGCAAATTCGGGCATCTTGTGGAACGCCTGCGTGTAGTCCTCCGCCGCCATCTCAGCAAACCGCCCTCGCGGCGCCCGCCGTTCGCAGTCGTGGTAGTACATGATCAGCTCGTCCACCCGCCGCGACTGCAGCAGCAACACCGCCCCCGCTGCCGCAAACACCACCGCCAGCACGAGGTACACCGGCACCACCGTCCGCGGCGTCGCGACGTGGTTCACCGACGCGATCCGCTGCTGCGTGAACCGCGTGTCCTTCGGCCGCCGCGACTTCTGCTTTCTCGGCTGTGTAGGTTCGTCCTCGAAGTCTGATGCATCCAAGTCTTCTTCCTCCTCCTTCCTCTCCGCCTCTTTGTCTCTTCTCCGGAAAAGGCCCACGTTCGACAACTTTATGCCTGCCATACCATAAGCCTCCACTGTATAGTCTTGAACTCCAGCAGTATTACTCGGGATCCTTTCAAACTAGCGCCCAACCCTTCTGTGACTCAACTCCTTCTGCGTTTCTCTTTGTAGGCGGGTTGCTGCGGTCGAATTTCAGGTAGCAGAAGTCCACAGCCGCGTTCGCGATTTTTCACCATTTCGAGCTGCCGTTTAGAACAGCGCCTAAATGACAAGGCAATAGTCTTGCCGGGTTCCGGGTCTGTGCGGGAGAATGCTTTAGTACCGTTCGCGTGGGCGGGGCCGTTCACGAAGAGCCAGATTGCATCACGTGATAGGTCACGCACTACACAGAAGCAACCCGGAATACGTACCTCTGAGTTATATATGAACAATTGGAGTGGATAGCGCTGTATGAGCCGAGGGTAACCGGCAGGGCGCGTGGGAGCTGACAAGTACGATGAACGTGCAGGAAGACGAGAGTACGGACTTCGAAGATGACTCGCGAACCGAATCGGTGCAGATGTACCTCGGCGAATACCCGGAGAACGCGGAGCGGGAGGGCTCCGGGGAGATGCTGGGGGGCAAGCTGGCGAGATTGAAGACGCGGTTCATGTCGCCGCGGGTATACCTGGCACGCAAGCGGCTTTTGGTTTTGTTTCTGTCGAACATGCTGTTTCTGGCGTGCCTGGTGCTGGTGGTTTTCTCGCTGCATGTGGGCGTGCTGGTGAATCAGCAGCAGTACCTGGGGCGGCTGCCGATGCTGATGGTGGTGCAGGACGAGGACGCGGGGATGAGCGCGGAATTGCTGCGGGCGGCGGAGCACGCGGCAGGACGGTGGACCACGGTGCACGGGGCGGCGGCGTGGTCGCACTTCGGGCTGGAGGAGGACGCCGACCTGGATGAGTACCTGCAGAGCCTGATACGCAAGCACCGGTACTGGATGGCGCTGCACGTGCGCCCCGGTGCGACGGAGGCGCTGCGACGGTCGCTGGATGACCCGGGGGCACCTGTGTTCAACTCCAGCGAGTTTTTCAAGGTGTATTATGAGACCGTGCGCGACTTCAACGCGATGGGGAGTGTGCGGAAGCTGATGGAGACACTGGAGGCCAACTTCCGTGCATACTACCTTGACACGTGGCTTCCGGGCGAGCTGCGTGAGCGCGCCAATACAATTGACTTGTCTTCCACAGGGTCCAATATAGTGGCGGCCGGTAGCATGCGGTGGAGCTACGTCGACCTAGGGCCCTTCTATGATCCCTCCTTGTACGGGATATTACAAGTGGGCATGATTATATGTCTTCTGCTCACCTTTTTCCAGCTGGCGATGATCAGCGCCTTACACACGGAGCTTTCACTGCTCCTGCGAACGTCGCATCTTCTATTGTACCGCTACATTGTGTCATATGCCTCGTACCTGCTGCTCTCTCTATTCTACTCTATCGTCCCAATTATATACCATCTTGACATGGAGAAAGCATACGGGCGTGCCGGGTTCCTTGTCTTCTGGATGACAACTTGGCTATTCATGACCGCACTTGGCGGGGCTAATGAAAATGTAATCAGTGTAATATTTGAGTACTGTCCGCGATTCGTTGGTTTCTGGCTAATGTTCTGGATAGTGTTCAATATCACCCCCACCTTCTACAGCCTGCACTTGGCGAATGACTTCTACAAGTACGGGTATATCACGCCGATTTACAATGCCAGAGAATGCTACAAGGTGTTATTGTTTGACACTGACAGAGGCTATTTGAAAGTCGCGTATGTTGTATTGGTTGCGTGGACTGTTCTGAATGCGGCACTCTTCCCTTTGGCACTGAAAATTGTGAATATTAAGAGCGGGAAACAGAAGTGATCTCTGGTTATACATAGTAAATGCATTGTGCCATGATAGCCATCGTGCGTACCCCCAAACTTTTAGATAGTCATCATGCTTACCCCCAGACGTTTATAATATGCGCAAGGGAATGGCAGCAATGGTCTCACGTCCCAGTCTAAGGATCCCATTCCACGCCGCGCCAAACCCATAACACACTGCGCCGCCGCCGAATATCAACACTGTACCATCGGACATTATCTGCAGCTCAAACCCAACTAAAAGTTGGGCATGATTCTTCCAGAGAGAGCTCGGTATCTGGAGGCAGTTAACTTTGTTGGTGGTCAGCTCTACCTCAATAATACTAGTTGTATCATTAAAGAGCATATGCGGCGAAACACCGCCGACTATTAGCATGTGGCCTGCCTCTCGTACGACTGATTTCGCGCCGTAACGCTGGTACAAGGGATGGCTCGATGTTTCCAAGATTTCAATGCTGTTAGTGCGGGCGTCAAAAGCAAAAGTGCATAAAGTATCATCCACCTCCATGTTGTCAAGTGCCCCGCCCAGGATGTACCCGCGATTGCTTTGGAAATCATAGCACATCGCAGCGGATACTTTCCGCGGGAAGGTCCGAGGATAGACGGGCTCATAGTACGTGTTACTCTCACAGTCGTATATCAGAAATGTAGCACCATCTGTTTCTCCTCCGTATATAAGAGCCTTACCTTTACCAACATTAACGCAGTTGTGTCTAAACCTTGGATACATCAATGGAGCACACATCTCCCAGTGCCACTCGCCATCCCGCAATTTTAGTAGCCAGGCATCTCCAAGTGGCTTTGTTGGTGATTGTCTCCCCCCAACCAGAAAGATGGTTCTATCATCGAGCTTAGTAAAAGTGTGGCACATGCGCGCGGGTGGAGCAGGCCCCTTGCTAATCTTAAAGGCCCCGTCGTGGTCACCCATGACCAATATGTTCTCCAACTTATTGTGGAGGCATCCGAAAGAGAAGAGTATAGTGTCCGAGTCCACTACCACAGAAGCCCCGAACTTGCGCTGGAGTAAGTCAGTGTCAACTGCTGTCACTAGTTCCATTGGTGAATTTGATGAGCAGCTTTTGGAGGGGGACTGGGGAACTTGGGGGAAGGCGTACTTTGGACCAAAACGAAAGCTTAGATCATTGGTTGCATGTGCTATAATATAATGATGGCAGAAAAGATAGAACTCCTCCAGCTCGTCGAATGGTTCAACAGCTTGCACCTTCGAAACTAATTCCTTATCCAGCGAGCGCCATAACTGGTGCATGTCACCAGCATTCACATTCTTGAAGCCCAGACGTTTGAACCTGACCTCCTGTTCTGATATTGTGGGATAACTGCTCACAGACTGCAGTGGTGAATCATTGGACTTGAAGTGGCTTAACATAGTGCGCGAGAATGGAGAGTGCTCTCCTGCAGGTAGCAGCTGCTCTAGTAGAATGAAGTGAGAGTTTGGAATCCTCCCGCAGGCTTCGATTATGGCGTCCGCCCTCTCAGGCCGCATGTACGCCAGCGAAACTTCTGCGATAAATACAACCACCTCGTCTGATCGAGGGTGGAAGCTTTCTGTTAAAGCTCCAAACGCCGCGCTATCGTTCAAATCGCACGCGGCCGCCATGTACTTCGCTGTACGGTACACCACTGGGCCCGCAGCATCCCCCGCAGCGCCACCAAGGATGTGCTGTAGTTCAGGAGTATTCTTAACAATCTCTAACTTTTTGGCAATCAAATCCGGATAATCGACATCCACGAACGACATCCTGTCGTCAAACTCCGATTGCGCGTCGTCCGTGTGATCTAGTAGCTGGAACGGAAGAGGATCGTACCCGCACCCCAGGTTCACAACCAAAATGTCCCGCTGGCCTGTTCCTTCTGCAATGCACCTTAGGCTTGTCCGTATGGCCATCAGGCGGAGCCAGTAACCCCGGTTGATGCACGGCGATCTGCGCAGCGGCTTGCTGACAAAGTATTTAAAATATTCCCTGGGTTGTCCATTGCTCCCTTGGACTTTGGTACCCAAAACATCCGCGTAGAGCCTCTCGACTGACCGTTTCGAGGCAATTGACGACGTATTTGTTCCTTGCACGGCTAAATCCGCATATTTCATGCTGCGCACTTTCTTCTCCAGCTGCAGTCTCTGTTTTGCGGTCAGTTCCGCAGGTCGCTCAATGTGTACTGGCATGCTTGACATAATTCTAAGTGCTTAGTGGCGTGCTAGCTTATGTAGTCCGGCGATGCGATGCGATGTGTTCGATGTTGGCTGTCAGTTCACAGAAATTTTTCACCAGACATATAAGCTGTACTATGCTGCTGGACACTACTCCGTCTCAAACTACCTTTGTTGACTTGTAGCTGAGGGGGGCGAGGCGGAGTAGAAGCTATAGCTACGTTCGGGCTGGGTTTTCGACTGAATTTAGGACAGCAGTATCCAAGGATGCAGTTTGTGGACCTGGCCGGGACCGGGGCGGCATCCCTGGCTCATAAATCAATGAATTCATTACTCCCTGGACTGCCGAAACAGCGGAAGATTAAGAAGTTTACGATGACCAAATATACAATCTATGAGACGAGTAAGAGGATGTATATTGTAGGAAGCAACAAGCGTGAGACTATGTTTCGGATCCTTGAAATCGACCTCACGAAGCCGAAGGATGTGTTGCTTGTAGTGGAAGACAACGTCTTCTTCACGCGAGGCGACGTGATGAAGATCCTGCGGAATATTGAGGAGTCCGAGAAAGACGGCCTGAACAAGAAACTGACCGGGCACGGGCTTCTGGGGTTTATACGATTCACGGACTGCTACTACCTGGTGGTTGTGACCAACGTGAGCCATGTGGCGGTATTGGGTGGGCACTCGATATACCACATCGACGACACGCAGCTGGTACCCATATCAACCTCTTACAAGAAACCCGATGCGACAGAAGCGAGGTTTTTGGCTACATTCCAAAACCTTGATCTTTCACGCACATTTTACTTCAGTTACACATACGACGTGACCAACACATTGCAGACAAACATGCTACGCAGGAAGCTCGAAGGAGTGGGCAGAGAGGATATCGTAGTGCCATCTGGGATTCCGGAATACAATGAGATGTTCTTGTGGAACACGCATTTGCTGGATGAAGTGATTTCCTGCATTGACACCGTCTATGACTGGTTCCAGCCAATAATACATGGCTTCATAGACCAGGTGAACGTATCCCTTGGGGGGAAGAGCATATTTGTGACACTGATAGCAAGAAGGTCTCACCATTTTGCCGGCGCTCGGTTCCTGAAACGTGGAGTCAGCAACCATGGGTATGTCGCGAATGAGGTTGAAACAGAGCAGATTGTATCCGACATGGTTCTCACCTCTTTTCACGCACCCGGCAACATGTATTACGATAATGACCGATATACTTCGTTTGTGCAGCACCGGGGATCCATCCCCCTTTTCTGGTCTCAGGAAGCCTCCAACTTGACCGCGAAGCCTCCAATCGAGATAAACGTAATGGATCCATTTTACAGCGCTGCTGCGAAACATTTTGATAGCCTATTCCAGCGATACGGAGGGGGGCCGATTCAGATTCTGAATTTGGTCAAAACCAAGGAGAAGAACCCTAGAGAAACAAAGCTACTGGTAGAATTCGAGAATTGCGTTAACTACCTGAACCACTTTTTACCGCAGGATAAGAAGCTACAGTACACTTCCTGGGATATGAGCAGGGCCTCAAAATCCCATGGACAAGTTGTCATTGAGTTTCTGGAAAGATACGCGAGTCAATCTCTGGAAACAACCGGCATATTTCACAATGGACGCAACTTTGAGACTACCAGGACACAAGAGGGGGTGTGCCGGACAAATTGCATTGACTGTTTAGATAGGACGAACGCTGCCCAGTTTGTGATTGGAAAGCGCGCGCTGGGTGTTCAGCTTCACGCATTGGGTATCATTGACAATACTTACCTTGAGTACGATTCAGATATTATCGATATACTGACAGAGCTATTTCATGACCATGGCGATACAATAGCTCTGCAATACGGTGGTTCTCATCTAGTTAATACGATGGAGACGTACCGCAAGATTAACCAATGGCGCTCTCATTCCAGGGATCTGATAGAGAGCATCAAGCGGTTCTACAGTAATTCTTTTGTAGACGCTCAGCGTCAAGAAGCAACAAATTTGTTTCTGGGACACTATGTATACCAGGAGGGACAGCCCATGTTGTGGGATATGAATACTGATTTCTACCTGCACAACGTCTACAACATTGGAGAGCCTAAACGGAGCTATACCCATTGGTGGAACGAGTTCCACATACAGAGTATTAGGGGGATAATTAAAACGGAAATTGTGGACAGTCACAATGATATTACCAAAGAAAAGTTGGCTATGAATGTTCGCGGATATCCTTCCTCGTATGACAACTATTGGAACGAGTACTATATGCCTCGTTTGCTAGTATCGTTTCAAGATCTCTTCGCTTACAATATGAACTCCACTAGACGCTACCACGAGGAAGAGAAGCAAAAGGATCGTCTGCTTTCACCATTTGTGTCGAAGAAACAAAGTTCACTTAACACCAAGCTAAGAGCCATAACAACCAAGAACGCAAGTGCTAAACAAAAACCTGCAGATAACTCTAAAAAGAAGCGCAACCAAGAGGACGAATTTGACTTGTGTAAGTTGGAACTTTCCAAAGTGCTAACCAGGGCAAGGGGACTGGAAAAAAAGCTGGATTCAGCGATCCTCGACTTCAATGGAACAGGTGGCCCTGATGCTACAAGTAGCAGTGGCTACATTTATGACAATTATTTACCCCATAGCGCGTGCTCGCCGGCTTTCTCCTCTACCCTGTCTGTCCACAACACCGACAGAGAAATATATGAAAGAAGCGTCCGTATGGACGCATACACTCTTCTTGACGACTATAAAACCTACTTTGATACCCCCATTTCTCTGAACTGTGACCAGCGCGCTCTTTATGAAAGAACCTACCGGTACTTTGAACCCTTTTCAAAACTTTGATAGATTATCACTTACATAAAATTGCTAATATACGCAATAGGCAATGTAATTGCATAGCTACTCCGTTCCCTCTCTCAGTTCCTTGAACACCCGTTTCACTGTTGTTTTGAACTCCGCCTGAGGACGCTCCTGGCAGGCCTCGATGGCCCTGATACAGCACAGCGTAGTGCGCACCGTTTCAGCCTTCACCCATATTTTACCGTTCACACCGATAGCCACCTCGAACTGAGCGTGCCGAGCCATCTCCGGTAAAAGCGGGAACGCTTCGTTGAGTAGCAGCTCCCGCGCGAACCCCAGCGACACCTCGGCCACCATTCCGCCGTCCAGCTGCCCGAACCCCGCATCGCGGCCGGTGCTTGAATCCATGCACTCCAGCACCGCCTCCAGGTCCTTCTCCGCGCTGCTCACCCGCGCGTAGCACAGGTCGCCGACCTTCAGGGTCGGCCGATTCTTCTTGCTTGCATTCGGAAATGCCATGTACGGCAGCACTACTGGCGTCGAGAAACTTGCAAGAGATACCTTGTAGCTATCCGAAAAGCTTGAAATGATGGTGCCAACGACAAAGTCCCCTATCGAGGGGACGTATCGCGACGCATTATAGTCGACATATACCGCTTGACCCTTCTTGGTCTCACGCACTACTTCCAGACCCGCATTAACGGGCAGTACCACCTGTGTCCTGGGGTCACAGTACACACCTGCGCCCACAGTGATTGGTACATCGTCCCGGATGGCTAGTCTATCCCCGGGAATGATTAACTTCGCCATGGCTGTTATATTTCCTGCAGGAATGGTGGTGATGAGCTACATGTCAAGTTCAAATTTTTTACTTTTCACGATAGCTGATTTGCTCGCCCTGCCTTTAAGCAGTCAACAGGGAACTCATCGTGGAAGCAAAGCTATATGCCAAGTGTCCGGCTACGCCATGCACATATGTAGTCTGATACCCATACTTTTCCCGAAGTTGTTGACTTGCGGGTTGGCGCTGTACTCAGCTGTTGTTCTTTGGCTGAAGGTTTCCGTTATCGGCAGTTTCATCCAGGGAACAGTGCTGCTTACGCTGGTCCCGCTGATTCTGTATGCATATTTCTCGACTATAGCAGTTGGGCCTGGTAGCCCGCTGGACTTTGAAGAGCTACGCATCCGAGACCTCAACGACGTGGAGACTGGAATGGAGTTCCCGCCGGACTTTTTAGCGGCCAAGACCGTGACGCTGGACAGCACAGGCCGGCACCGCTACTGCGTGAAGTGCAAGGTGTGGAAACCGGACCGCTGCCACCACTGCTCCGCGTGCGATAAGTGCTACCTGAGACGCGACCACCACTGCGTATGGTTTCCAGGCTGCATTGGCTACAATAACCACAAGTTTTTTCTGCATTTTCTGCTGTATGCGAGCGTCTATGCTTTTTGGATCTGTATCATCACAACGTGGGACCTGGTCGTTTGGTTCCGCGCCCATAGCTATGAGAGGGAGCTGTTGAATGTACACCTTGTGTGCTTGTGGGCGCTGTCCGCGGCCGCGACCGTCGCGCTCACCGCCTTTTGCGCGTTCAACATATACCTGGTGTGCAAGAACGAGACAACGGGCGAATACCAGCGCCGCAGTACGCTGAACAGTGACCTAGAGATGTATGCGGACTGTACTAACGGGCCGCGTACTGTCATTGAGAACCCGTTCGATCTTGGCAGCCGTCGCAGGAACTGGGCTGCGGTGATGGGTGACACTTGGAAGGAGTGGTTGCTGCCAATACGCACAACTGCTTCGCAGAAAGCCAGACACTCTTTTGATGAGTCCGGGCTATACTTCAAGATTGACGAGCAAGCGCATGCGAAGCTCGCTGAGAGCATGGCGCTTCAAGCAAGACTGATAACTCGTTTCAACTCCAAGCGTGCTGTGCAGTAATAACTGAGTAGGTGCGTATGGTCACTGGGTATTTCATTTCTGCACTCCGATATTTTAATATATAGTAGTTTATTGTGTTCGTTTGGATCTTAGAGCAACTTCTCGGGCGCACCCGTCGTAATGGATCTTCGGTCCGGCGGCGGCTTTTCCTGGCAGCTGCTATCAGTAAGAGCCAAGTACTAGCTTAGCTATCCAATTAACCTAAGTCACTTTGCATTCAGTTACTAAAAGGGTACATCCTTAATGTTACATAGTCCTTATATAGTCGATCCGATCCCCTCAAGACAACCAAAATTGGTCGTTTTCTGTAAGCGGAGCCATGTTGTTTGCCGCTCTTTCCTTCGATGCCTCGTCATATAATGGAGCAATACACCTCCTGCCGCTTTCAGTTTTAAAGTGCCGACCTAATGCATCACTTCGTGCAAACTTCTTGCCGCAGCCCCATGTAGCCCCGCCCTTGAGTTTCCCACCGCATACATATCTCTTTTTACCAGAGTGTAAATCTTCATGACGCTTCCTATCGTGCTGTCTCGCGAACGCCTTCCCACATACACTGCATGAGAATGGCCTTTCGTCCGTATGTGTTCGGAGATGAGACTTCAAGTTGTAGGGTCGAGTGAACTTCTTATCACATAGGTTACAGGAATAGATGGCTGGATTCTTTTGGAGCGATTTACGCCTGGTATTGCCCGATAGGTTCAAAGCCGTCTCGCCCTCGTCTAGCGGGGCTGAGTGGTCAGCAGGGGAACTGGTCTCCGCAGGACCAGTCGATGGACCCAATGACGTTGGTGATAGAGAGTTCGCGGAAGAAGAATTTGGAATATGCAAGGCGGCTAGCTCGAGTAATTTTTCTCTATTCTTGTTCAGTGTATGTGCTTTGTCTTCCTGCGAGGGGGTGTTTGCAATAGACTGTGATCGCAAGGATTTCGTAGAGGATCGCCTCTTATACCTCCTTCCCTGGCGCATCTGCTCGTGGGCGTCTTCAAGTTCATCATCATCTGTTAGAGCGAACTCCTCGTTGCCCTTCACAGATAGAAAGTCTAGGTTTGGACGGTTGTCCTCATCATTAAAAGAAGTCCTGGGCGATGGTGTTACACTGATGGAAGATGGCGGCAGGGTGCCGTCAACGCGGTGTACGTTTATCAGAGGTGCATACTGTGGAGTGGTCGCCGGAGAAGCGGATATATCGTTCACGGGGAGCTGATGTGCGTCAAAGCTGTCCCCCGTGTGAGGAGAATAAAAGAGGTGGACATTGTCGTCGAGGATCGCATTCAAATCATCAACATCGTGGATCTGGAAGTACTCCGAGTTCTCCGTGGTCCCGGAGTGCAGGCTTAATAGCTCGTCGAAGTCGTCGTTGCCTGTCCGTAGGTAAGATACTTGAGGGGACACCGCGACGTTCTGATGGCGCAGGAAATGCGCCGTCTCTGGAGAGTGCGCGTTGTATGCCGAAACACTCTGGTCGCTCATCGACGCCGACAGATAGCTATCTCGATTCGGCGTATTGGGCAACCGGAGCTGGTCCACATCGATTCCCTCCGCATACTGTGGCAAGTTCATCGGCGAGCTCATGTCCAGCGCAGGCGACCCGACAGCGCCCTCCAATGGAGTCTGGATATTGATCGTCGGCGCCTGGAACGGCTGTCCCAGGTGCTGTGTCGGCGTGCCAAAGCTCTCATCTTGGTCGTAAGGCGAGAGGATCACCTGTGGCACCGTGAGCGTAGTGGTTGGATTCGTATGGAATGAGTTAAACAGACTCACGCCGTCAGCCGTCATCTCACTCTCCATGTCATAGGCCGGCGATCCCTCCTTCTCCTGCATCCGCATACCTCCATTAGCTTTATTGCTACTATTCATTCGGGCCTTGTCTGGCGAAACGTCCGACCCAACTGTCTGTGCGTTGAGATAATCTTCGAAGCACATAGTTTGCCTTGCTCGGATACTTTTTTTCTTTTTACGCTGGCCCTTTGCCCCACGGCTACAGCTTGCGGCTCTATTGCTCACTAAAGGTGCCTCCTTCTAAGATAGGTATCTCCTGGCGTTCAACATGTGTCATGGATAAGTAAGCGTCTTGTTTCTTCTAGCGAAACTCTTGTAATGGCAATATGTGATCACGTGGGCGGGAAGTAGCATTGTCTGCACTTTGGCCATTAATACATCGATGAAGATCCGCCTATGGGGCCACACCGAGCACGCGCGAGTGGCTACGTCAATGCTTGGGAGTAATTTGGCGCGTTGTCGAACACCACAGGCAATCTGTGCCTTAAAGCTGCCTAGACGCAAAGTAGAGAATGTCGCCAACGAGTAGCGACATCCGCAATGTCACTCGGCGGAACGGGATACGTCGACGTCCAGGCAGACGTGCCAGACATCTGGCGCGAAGGTCTTGATCTTCTCTAGATGACGCGGCCGGACATGCAAGCCTGGGCTGCAGGTGGCGGCGAGCGCGCGCAGCTCGTCTGCGACAGTATCTGCGAGCGCGTGGAGCTCGGAGGCGGCGGCATTCTCGTGGATGTGCAGGGTGGTGATCGGGCGACAGCCGTGCGCGAGCGCGAGGCCCATCGCGATGCCCCAGCCCGGCCGGCTGGAGGGCAGCAGGCCCAGGTTGATGTGGCGCACGTCGAGGTCGCGCCCCGCGAGGCGCGCGGGTGCCGACTCGTTGGACTCGTTGTAGGCGTAGCACGAGCCCGGGTATGCGTTGACCGCGAGCCCTCGACGCAAGCCCTCGAAGCTCCAGGGGTTGAGCTCGAAACAGTACACCGAGCGCGCGCCGCGCGCCAAGTAGCTGAGCGTGAAGTACCCGATCCCGGCGTACAGGTCGACCACGTCTCGGCCGGCCACGTCCGGATACGTGTCCAGGATGCGCTTCTTCTCCTTGATGTTCCCCCGGCTGAACATGGTGAACACGGGCGACCACGTCTGGCGAATGCCGTTCTGCACTACTGAGCACCACACGCTGCGCGCGAAGTCCGCCGCCGTCGGCTGCTCCCATAACTGCGCGCCGGCAGCGTCCCCCTGCGCCAGCAGCTCCCCGTACAGCGGCGCGATGTTGAACGGCCGGCGCATCGCGTCTGTCGCCACGATCGGGCGGTTGGCGGCTACGTGCGTGTAGCCCGTGGGGAAGCACCCCGATGCCAGCATCGCCGCGAAGAACGCGTCCTTGTCCATGCGCGCAAACGCGGCGCCCCATGCGTCGTGCTCGAAGCTGCGCGCGCCCGAGTGGCTGAAGAGCACTAGCGGCGGGTACAGCGTGTACCGCTGCGGCATCGCCCGCAGCAGCGCCGCCGTCTCTACCTCTGAAAACCCCTGCGCATGCAGGTACGACTCTGCAAAGCCCTCCAGTGTCCGTGGCACGCGCGGTGCGCCCGCGCTGTATTCCCGGCTCGACACCTGGTACGTGGTGCAGATGCGCGCCGCCGTATCTGCACTTACGTCCAGCGATGAGCGCACGATCTTGCTTCCGCCGTTCGTCTCAATGCCCCTGAAGGCGCCCGCCGCCTCCAATTCCAGCTTGATCGCTTTGATGACACGTGCCTGGTCGACTATGAACTCTACAGGCGCCATACTCTGCGTTTCTAGGTGTTCTACGTCACCGGACATCGACAGCTAGGTCGAGCGGTGCAGAATTTTTTCAAGAAACGAGTCGCCGCTACCGAGGCGCACCGCCGCACGCCAACAGCAGCGGACTGGGCACCAAACTACGGGTAGAGTGGCTCGCCGTTTGCTCTGCCGGCGTGCACTTGGCCGTGTCAGCCTGCATGCCAGTCGAGTGCTAGCTTCTTGCAGACCTGTACTGGCATCTTGCATGATGGTGTCGAATTTTTTCTCGGCAGTTTTCAAAATACATCGCGGAGCCAGACGGTATATCGTCTAGCGCAAGCCAACGCAGAGCGTAGGGGCAGTTCATCAGCACGTATACAAACAGCGATGAGCTTCCAGGGGTACGACCAGTACCAGCCGGACTACAGTCGGCAGGAGCGTATGTATGCAGCGGGTAGCGGTGCAGCGATGGGGCACTAACACAGGGGCAGTCTCACGCAAGGACAAGCGGCGGCATAACATCGAATCCAAGGTCGCCAAGATCAGCCAGAACTTCGTGGTAGACAAGGATGTGCACTACCGGGACCGGCTGACACACCTGCAGACGGACCTGACAAGTCTGCATCAGGGGAACAACCTGCAATTCATGCGGATGCTGCGGGACCTGGAGGAGGAGCGGGACCTGGAGCTGATCCGGCTGCGGTTCTACGAGGAGTACCGCGTGCAGCGGTCCAGCATCGAGTTCCAGGAGGACATCGAGAAGACCAAGGAGGAGCACGAGAAGATGATCAAGCTGTGCAAGGAGAAGCTGTACGAATCATTCGAGAAGAAGATCATCAAGCTGCAGGAGGAACGGCTGCTCACGGACGTGGCAAACGCGCACTCGTACTCGATGGATCATCCGCGCACAAAGCAGGCGAAGCCGACGCGAAGCCTGCAGAGCGCGTGGGACTCGTCCACCAGCGAGCTGGGCGGCGGCACGGGCGCAGGCGGCGCCAGCGCGAACGAGAGCGGCACGGAGACCGGCGCTGAGCGCCGGTCTCTGCGCAAGCGCGTCACGAACAACGCGGCCGCACGCATCATCAACGAGGAGAGTGAGTATGTCTCGAACCGCGACTCGTCGGGCCCATACGGCGGCAGCCGCACGGGCACGGGCAGCGCGGCGAACGCTGCAATGGCCGGCGGCAGCCAGAACAACAGCGATTCCGAGTTCCTGCAGTATATCAGCGACTCGAACGAGCTCTACACGCTGCTGTTCGGCTCCGAGGAGCGAGACACGGAGAAAAAGAAGCTGCGTAGCACGCAGCGCCTCTCCACAAAGAGCGCCCCGCCGCTCCAGTCGCTGACGCCCGACGAGGTCACCGAGGACATCGCCCTCATCCGCCAGCTCACCGGCCAGCCACCCGCGCCGTTCCGCATATAGTGCCATTCCACACATATCGAATTGCTTGCTATAGTACACCTCCAATATACAACATAGATAATCTAGATACTGGAGCCCGCCGAGACCTTGGACCCCCCCGCAGCTCAGCCGCCGAAACCGTACAAAGTTCTGCCCTGTCTCTTCAAGGCGTAGACCACGTCCAAGGACGTCACAGTCTTCCGCTTGGCGTGCTCTGTGTAGGTCACCGCGTCGCGGATAACAGACTCCAAGAACGACTTCAAGACGGCTCTCACGTCCTCGTAGATCAACCCGGAGATACGCTTAACACCGCCTCTTCTTGCGAGACGTCTGATCGCAGGCTTGGTGATACCCTGGATGTTGTCTCTGAGAATCTTTCTGTGTCTCTTGGCACCGCCCTTGCCCAAACCTTTGCCACCTTTACCTCTGCCAGACATTGTTCTTTGTTGTTGTGTTGATTTGTTGTGTTTGTACAACCTCTGATATCGAGAACTCAGCCTAAGCTCGTACGCCGCCTTATATACACAATCTGCGAACAACAGCCCACTAGCCCCTATTGCGTAGCGTGTGCGCGAGCGGGCCAGCGTGCACGCCGTACCGCAGGATACGCGTAGTCCCAGGCATTGAGAAACGCACAGCACGCCCTGAAGCGTCATGTTAGCCGTGCCGTGCTGCGCGAAGAAACTGGTATGAGCGGACCAGTTTTTTCGCGCGCCATGCGTGCCAGCACGAATCCGCGGTCCAGTTGCTTCTGGCTGCACGGCCGCGGCAGCGCTTACAGAGCTGCGGCAAAGCGCTGCGATACGGCCGCGGCGCAGGACGCGCTGGAGCATATTTAAAGTCTGCGGTTGGAGCTCCGGGAATGCCTTCTACGACAGCAAGCAAGCAAAATGGCTAGAACCAAACAAACTGCAAGAAAGTCCACTGGTGGCAAGGCCCCAAGAAAGCAACTGGCATCCAAGGCTGCCAGAAAGTCCGCACCATCCACCGGCGGTGTCAAGAAGCCTCACAGATACAAGCCCGGTACCGTTGCTTTGAGAGAGATCAGAAGATTCCAGAAATCGACTGAGCTGTTGATCAGAAAGCTTCCATTCCAGCGTCTGGTGCGTGAGATTGCGCAGGACTTCAAGACCGACCTTCGTTTCCAGTCTTCCGCCATCGGCGCGCTCCAGGAGTCCGTCGAGGCGTACCTGGTGTCGTTGTTCGAGGACACCAACTTGGCTGCGATCCACGCCAAGCGTGTGACCATCCAAAAGAAGGATATCAAGCTGGCCAGAAGATTGAGAGGTGAGCGCTCATGAGAGCATGTGTACCATATTAGATAACTCTATAGGTTGTAACTATAAATCAGTGTTCAGGAGTTTGCGGTCGCCGCGTTTTCGGTATATAAGTAGGGGGGCCACGGACCGTTGCTGTCGGCAGCGCTAGACACCAACATGTGGGGAGCAATACAGCAGATACGGGATTTGTCGTACACGCCGGGCATCGCGTGGCTCAACAGCGCGATGCTGCTGGCCACGCCGGTGCTGTCGCCGGCGCAGCCCGCGGCTGCGGCCACGGTGCCGCAGGCGGGCGGATGGCTCGCGCGCGCCGCGCGCCCGAAGCATATCGGCCCGACGGCCAAGACGTCGCTGCTGTTCAGCGCCGCTCAGGCGCTCGGGGGTTGGATAATCCACGACGGCGACCTTGAGTCCGGCTCAGGCTTCCTGGCGGCGTGGTCCGCGCTGTACCTCGTGGTCGGCGGGCGCGGCAGCGTGCGCGCGCTGCGCTACGGCCGGCTGTGGCCGCTGGTGCTCGCCGCGTCCAGCGGCCTTGGCGGACTCGCCTACGGCGAGCGTTTCTTGTCGGGCCGCTTCCTAGCTTAGGGTACATAGTTAACTACCACGCTATTGGCAGCCACCGCCGCCGTACGGCCTCTACGATCAGCTCGCGGTCCTCGTACATCTCGATGAACTGCTGGTCCATCGCGCGCGCCTTGGGGAACGCAAACCGCCGGTACTCGTCGAATATCATCGTCAGCGACCAGTTCTGCAGCTTGCGGATGCACCCCACCAAGCACCCCGTTCGGTGCTTCCCCCGGTTGCAGTGTATGAGGATCGGGTGGTTGGCGGGATCCAGCGCGATCGCCAGTGCCCGCGTCAGCACGTCCCGCGGGATGTTCACGAATGGCTCCTTGTTCCCGCTCATCCCCACCTGGAACAGCTGAATCCCTGCCCGTTCCACGAACTCCTGGTTCTCCGGCGGGTACTCCTCCGGAATCAGTACCAGGATGCTGCGCAGCCTCACGCGCTCCTGCAGAAACGCAAAGTTCTCCGGCCGCGGAAAGCTCGAGCGGTAAATCTCCCCCACCACAGGGCTAAAGTTTTCCGGCGGCACCACCTCTCCACCGTAGCGGTCCGGCCCTGCCGGCCCCGGTTCCCCGTCCGTTGCGCCAGCTGACCGTCCCACATCGTTCCACCGTCGCTCTGCCATCGCCTGACCCTCCTTCCCCCCTTGTGCGCCTGCCGTGCCCCCACCGTTTGTCCCGTCCATGCCTAGATAGTCCTGGTCTATCGGCCTAGTCAAGCGCTCATCCACCGCTGAACGCTAGCAGCACCGTATCGCACTATGCGTGTCAAGTCAATTACGAATGTCTTTTTTCCGTAGGATAGCCGCAGCCGACAATCGCGCAATCAGCACAAAGCTGGCTCTACATAAAGGCCACAAAGCACGCTGCCAGCCAGCGAACCTCCGTAGTTCAACAAGATGGTTCCCACAGCCACAGTCGGGTCGTCAACCGTCAACCTAATTAAAACAATCGTCGGGGCAGGTCTCCTCGCGGTGCCGTACGCCTTCCGCGCCGACGGCGTGTGCGTGGCAGCGGTGCTTGTGGCGGTGGCGGCCATAACCTCCGGGTTCGGGCTCGTGGTGTTGGCGAAGGCGTCCAAGGCGTTGGTGAACCCGCGGCAGTCGAGCTTCTTCGCGCTCTGCCAGATCACGTACCCCCGGTTGGCGGTGGTGTTTGACTTTGCGATGTTCACGCAGTGCTTCGGCGTCGGCGTGTCGTACCTCATCATCGTGGGGGACTTATTCCCCGGGCTGTTGGGTGGGACGCGAGAGGCGTGGATCGCGGCGAGCGCGGCGGTGGTGGTGCCGCTCTCGCACTTGCGGCGGTTCGACAGCTTGAAATACAGCTCTGTGTTGGGACTCGTGGCGATCGCGTACTTGGCGCTAATGATTGTGGCTGCGTGGATCGAGGGGCTTACGACGGGGTACGCCCACTACGAGCGCGGCGAGGTGCGGTGGCTGCGCCCGGCGAGCCTGCGCGAGATGGTGAGCACATTCAGCATCATCGTGTTTGCGTTCACGGGTTCGATGAACATGTTCAGCATCATCAACGAGTTGGGCGACAACTCCATGCGCAACATCCAGCGCATCGTGTACTACTCGATCGCGGCGTCGACGGCGCTCTTTATCCTTGTCGGGATGGCGGGGTACCTCACTTTTGGCAGCAACGTGGCGCAGAACGTGATTCTGAACTTCGACCCGGATGCGGTCTCGACGCAGGTGGGCAGCCTGGCCCTCGGCTTGATGGTGCTTCTGTCATTCCCATTGTTGTTCCATCCCGGGCGGATCGCGTTCAACAACATGGTGCACTGGGCCCACGTCACGTACTGCGGCTACCGCCCTCTGAAGTCCGAGGAGCAGCCGGGCGACGCGGGCGCCAGCATCTGCCTCGAGGTGGAGGATGAGGAGGACCGCCTCATTCTAAGCGCCGAGGGCAGCGAATCCTACCAGTCCCTGCCCCGCGGCGCGAACTCGAACGAGGACTCCGGCTCCTCGGCGGAGGTCGACCGCCAGGCCGTCCCGTTCGACGGCCCGCGCTTTTACATCGTTACGTGGCTGTTGCTTCTGGTGCTCTACCTCGTTGCGTTCAAGGTGCGCTCCTTCGCCTACGTCTTGGCCCTCGTGGGCGCGACCGGCTCCACCGCAATATCATTCACCTTGCCCGGGTTGTTTGGCTACAGGCTCATCGGGACCGATTCGTTGATGAAAGGTAACATGTTGTCCAGGCAGGACCATTTGTATCGCTGTGCAAGTCTGGGCCTAGTGGGATACGGCATCGTGGTCACCATTGTTTCACTTATGGTTGTAATCTACTTCGGGATCTGATGTCCCGCCCCTGTGTACTTCTATATACATTCCTGCATGCGCTGTCTGGCGCTGCTGGGCTGCTGACTGCTCGTCCGATCTGTGTGACATTTAATATACACAAAACTATGCATTACCGATCACCAGGTAGGACGGAAACTACTTTACATTAACATAGTGCTTTTACAATACAAGCGAGGCATGCCGTCGGGTATGTGGCAGCACGAACGAGATCCGTAGGCCCTATTCCTCGTCATCACTGCGCACATCCTCTGCACCGCTTCCCCTGATAACTTTCATAAATACTTTGACAATGAGGAAAGACCAGATCACTGTGATCAGTTGCAACCCTGCCAGTAGGAGCACAAAGATATCGATCACCAGCGGAGTCCAGCAGCGCGTGCCAGGGGCGTGTACCCCGCACCGCTGGTTCTGCATGAGCCCTCGCGACTTGGCCCACGCGTGGTGTAGAATGTAATTGTACACCCCGTGCCTCAACACGACCCAGAAGCCCAGGAAAACGACAAACATGTAGTCACAGGCAACAGAGAAGCCACAGTACTTCAGGATCTTGGCGCTGGAGAGCAAGATATCGACCACGTCCATGATAATCAGAATCACATGGCCAATGCGGTTGAAGTAATAGTAGTACGACCCCGTGGTCAGCGCGACCGTGATTATGTGGTGCGCAAACATCTGCCAGTAGTCCTTGCGCTTCTCCTCCACGTTGAGCACGATGATCTGCTGCAGCCACGATGCGATCTGCACCAGGTAGTACACCTTGAAGACGCCGGCCATCTTGTCGTGCGGCCAGTTCAGATAGATGTGGTCGCAGTTCAGGAAGTAGGGCGAGTGGTAGTACAGGTAGAAGCCCGTCACCCACGACGCGGTGTAGTACAGCATCGACCAACTCTGCTCGCCGTATCGCTGTTGTATCTTACCCGACGAGATCCGGAACTTGTAGTGCGCGAGCGGCTTGAGCACAAACTCCAGCAGGCTCGAGCGGACCAGGCACAGCACGACCACGAACGTGCCGACGATGTAGGCATCGTCTATCCCTATGTCGTACTTCCCCGGCGACTCCACGCTCGCGTACTGGAGCCTCAGAAACTTGTCGCACCATGCAGCCTGCCGCAGAAAACCAACAGCCAGTGCCACCAGCAGCGCGCCCGACGCGTAGACCGTGTACAAGTCGACCTTGCTCACGGCCAGCTGCCCTCTGATGGGCAGGAGTTCTTCCCGCTCTTCGAGCTCGACAGACTTGTCCGCCTCGAATGCTGCATCCTTGCTCCCGTACTCGACCTCGATCTGCGATCCCGCGTGCTGGTCCTTAGCGAACCTCTGCCTGACTTGGCCCGACATATCAAAGGAGGCTCCTGCTTGCTTTCACTCGATTCCACCCGGGAGTCCTGATACACAGCTACTGAGGTTTTAACCGCCGCTGTTGCAGAGGTACATGATGAAATTCCTCGAGCAGCAGGGATGTCTTACGCTGTCTACTTTTTTATATGCTCCGCACCAAAGCGAAAAGCTCGACCGAAGGATCCGTCAGATGGGCTGGAACTCAGGGCTTGCCCCGCACCTTGACAGAAACCACGGCGGAGTATAAGCTAGCACTTCAGGATGTAGACCCTGTAATAGTGCCGTTTGGCGTCAACACGGAGCCTGCAGGACCGGCGGAGCCCGCCGCCGCACCGCTCACGGTCGTGCCTCCTGCATGAGGGCGTAGATAAAGGTTGTGCAGAAGGAACTTGATCCAGGGCTCGTTGTACTTATCCCAGTGGTCATACAGGGTTATGAAGTCTTGAATTGTGTCCATGACTTCGTGCAGGTCGACCTGCGAGTCAGCCATGAAGCGGTTGAATGTCTCCTGCAGGTCGCGGGCGCCGGCTGCGCTGCGCAGGCAGACGGTTATAAAGAGACAGGCCATCGCAATGACGTGTGGCGGGTAGAGCAGATGCACGTCCGTGATGTAGGAGTCATTGATCAGCGACCAGCTGTTCTGCAGGTCGTCCGGCGAGAGCACAAGGTTGTACGGTGGCCGCCGCAGCGCAGCAGCGATCTGCTCCATCGCGCGGTACGGGTAGTGCACGATCATGTACGACTGCAGCTCCTCGATCAAGTAGAACTCGAACTCCGTGACCTTGGTCGGGTCCGGCGGCACGAATTCCGGCCACAGCGAGCGCGCCTCGTTGACCAGCGTGCGGATGTGCTGCGGGCACTCCTCCACCTTGCACGCCAGGTAGATGCACGTTGTCACCAGCAGGTACAGGTTGACCTCGCGGATCGACGCCTTGAGGCAGAACCGCGCCAGGTACACGTGCGCAGTCGCCAGCGCGTACTGCCGCACGTTCAACCGCCGCCCCAGCTTCATGATCAGGAAGTAGCAGTAGATCCGCAAGTTGTAGTCGCGGTCGTAGTGCAGGTCCCGGTGCGTGATTGGGATGTTCTTGGTTACCGGCTGCGCGTCTTTGCCGCCGCCCTCCATCAGGATGTTGGTGCCTTGAGGGTAGAGCTGGCACTCCAGCATCCACAGTTTCTGCCGCGTGCGCGCCAGCGACTCGCGGCTGTACTGCCACTTGTTACGCTGCGAAGAGTCCCAGTACGACGCACTCATGTTGCGGCTCGCCGTCTCACCTACCCCCGGTCTTGTATCACATATCATAGGCATCGCAGCAACCCTATCGACGATGGGGGGCATGTCTTAATCTCCGTCCGGGTAATTATTTCCAAATTTCAGATACTATATAAGGCGGCAGGAAGCCGGATGTCACCCCCATGATGCGTGGAGGAGCGTCGAAGGCATGTCCGAAGAATCGTCACAATCGAAGCTTACCAAGGCCGGCAGCTAGCTGCCGGTCCGCCATGCTTTGGGGAAAGTCTCCGACCAGGCTGTATGCGGAAACGCAGCGAGATTTAAAAACTTATTTTTACATCCACTCGCTAGGGCTGCCTGGCAGCCCTTTCTCCTGGGGCGCAAGCTCCAGTGACTTTCGGTAGCGGGGCCCTGTGGGCGCCGAGCGATAGTTATGACGATTGCGCACCGCGTAACGCAATGGAGCTTATTCTCGGGCCATGCCTTCGGCCACCGAACCCGGGCAACCGGGTGTGCGCTCAGGCGAGCGCGGGTCCAGTATGTTCTGGCAGGTATGATGAACTTAGTTGCAACATAGAGTCAAGCTCTGAGCCAAGTGCGCGGACGAGCCTTGCATAGTCTATCTCTGACCTAGCCTGCATGGAACTTACTGGATTATTTTACAACTTGTATGTAGTGTAGTTGGCAGGTGGCGATCACCTGCTGCCGATGAGCTCTACGGCGTATATTAGCAGCGTGAAGAACAGGTTGCACCAGTTCCAGAAGCCCCACGCGTCGACGACCCATCTATCACGGTTGGCTTCTGATTGGAGCCACGGGAAGCAGCCCCATATGCACAGTTCGTTGTTCAGCTCTCCGCTGTAGCGAAGGATCATGTGGGTATACATGGCGATGACGATGCACGGCGAGTACCAGTAGATGATACGCATCAGCTTCCTGCTTTGCGTCCCGCCGGTTGCTCTCTGTAGCGCTGGGATGATTCTTGTAGCAGAGTAGAACACAATCACCCGGAAAACAAGGTTGGAAACGACTGCCGCGTTGATGGATTCGCGGGCCAGTCCCAGGGTAACGATGAAGATCTCGTGGATGGAGCGGGGGATGCCAGCGGAGAAGTTCTTGGTGAACGACCACAGCTGCTGGCTCTTGTTCCACCACTGTTGCTGGACAAGCACCAGCGCGTCCTTGACAACCACAGAGCTGGGCGCTTGGTCCAGTTCCACGGAGTGTAGCAAGAACGCCTTCTTGAGCAGCACATCCCATAGGTTCTCTGCATTCAGTATGAAATTCTTGTAATATGCCAGCAGGCTGTTCTTGGGCAAGGTCCCCTGCTGCATCTGCCATGTATTATGCACGACCTGGAATATTTCCGACATGGCAGTAAGCGCTAGCTGCGGGGATATTTCGTATATGCAATGGACCATATACGCAAAAAACAGCGAGCTCTCGATGGCAGAGCCTTTGCCGCTAATGATACCGTAGAGTCCCAATCCGAAAACCAGTGACAGTGTAAAACCTAGCAATGTCGCGGTGTGCACGCTGAGCGGCCATATTGGCGTCACGTAAATCCTGTAGAGGTAGTACATCGACGTGGTAATCACCACGCCCGATACCATCAGGCTGGATATCACCCACGCCGTGCTGTTCCGCTTGTACCGCAGCCAGCGACCCGTCTCGCCGATGACCTGGATGGCCAGAACCGTGAAAAACCCCTCGGTAAGCGTGAAGCACGGCGTCGCGTGCAACAGCATGTACTGCCATGGGCGCACAACGTACCGGTAATAGTGCAGGTATGCCATGGTAGCCCTGTCGTCCCGCGACCGCCCCAGCAGCTGCAGCAGCGATTCGTTCATGTTGCCATCGAAAATAAAGCCCCCGCGGGCGCCCTTCGGGTCAGAGCCCACCAGTTTCTTCTGTAATTGGTCGTTATTGAACCCCGACAAAAACAGGAACAGGATCGATGGCATCAGAAAGTGCTGTAAATAGTATAGCGTGGACGCTATGTGCTTCCACTCATCGCCCCGCGTAGCCGCTGTGATCTTCAGTGTCGTCGTAACAAAGTACAAAATGAATAGAGTCACCGTGAAGGAGAGGCCACAGTACAGCCCTCCGATTTGGAATGAAATCGGGACAGTTATGAGAACCAGAAACAGATAGAAGGAGGCCAGAGCAAATCGCAAGCTCCGTAGTAAGCCCTTGGGTACCATTACGGCTATCACTGACAATTCTTCCTCGTTGAAATCTGATATACTGCTTCGAACCGTGGCATA
Source organism: Eremothecium gossypii ATCC 10895 (assembly GCF_000091025.4). Taxonomy (NCBI): domain Eukaryota; kingdom Fungi; phylum Ascomycota; class Saccharomycetes; order Saccharomycetales; family Saccharomycetaceae; genus Eremothecium; species Eremothecium gossypii. The sequence goes on along the minus strand of NC_005785.6, from coordinate 337,496 downwards.
TACAAGTCCAGATGTAACGTAAATCTCGCTTTCATCCAACGTGATGGTGTATGTCGTTTTGTACGAAGGTGAAATTTACCAGATTTTTCAACGGAAAATGCACCAAGGTCATCGCCTGGCCATATGGGCATCACGGATTCGCACGGGATAATGGACGGTAAGAGAGGCCGCAAGCAGCTGCGGAACATCACGAGGATTGGGCGTGCAATCCACGTGCAGGAGGATGAGGCGAAATCGCGCGAAGAGCACACGGTAGAGGAGGCACAGGCTGGAGAGCAAACATCGAACCGCAAACGCGGGAACCATCCGGCAGAGGACGACGGCGGAGCGCGCGAGTCGCAGTCATACGGCGCTTTATTGACGCTGTTGAGCGCGGAGCACGGGAAGCAACGCAAGAAGCGCTTGCGCAAAGCGGAAGCAGAGGCAGCAGAGGCAGCAGAGGCAGGGGAAGATCCCGAGGAGGCTATCACCGCGGCGCTGGAGAACAGCGCCCAGGACGCGGAGGATGCGGAGGACGCATTCGACGATTCCGGCGAGAGCGACGAGGAACAGGACCATTTTGACGTGCACTTCAACCGCGTGTCGGCGGCGGACGTCGCACAGCTGGACGCCGCATTCAAAAACGGGCGCGCACAGTACCGCGTACAGAAGGAAGCCCGTGGCGAAGAGGAAATTCTTTACTCGAAGCCCGTGGCGTCGAGCGAGGGCACCGAAGGGCCAGTTCGGGTCCCTGCGCGCTCACTGCGTGGATACGCAATTAAACAACGGCTGCGGATGCACAACGGACTGACAGCCGATGACCCCGAGAAGCCGCTGACGCCGCAGCAGAAGGTGTTGCTCGACCCAATGTTCCAGTACCAGGATATACTGTATGAGTACGAGGGCTACGACCGCGAACGCGAGTACCGCGAGCTTTACACCTTGCACATACTCAACCACGTCTACAAAACACGTGATCGCATCTTGAAGAACAACCAAAAACTCCAAGACAACCCCGATCAAGAGCTGCTGGACCAAGGTTTCACGCGCCCGAAGGCGCTGGTAGTCGTGCCCACGCGCGCCACTGCGTACGACGTCGTGGACCTGCTGTTGCAGCAGTCCGGAATTGAGCAGGTTGACAAAAAGTCGAAGTTCAAAGACCAATTCTACGACCCATCGCTGCCGCCAGCCTCTAAACCAAAATCATTCCAGCATGTGTTCAAGGGCAATACCAACGACTTCTTTGTGCTTGGCATGAAGTTCACCCGTAAGGCGATCCGCCTGTACAGCAACTTCTACCAGTCCGACGTCATCGTCTGCTCGCCGCTCGGCCTGCAGCTTATCATCGAAAACACCGATAAGAAGAAGAGGCAAGATGACTTTCTTTCCAGCATTGAAGTTATGGTGCTCGACCAACTCCACTCGATTGAGTTCCAGAACATAGCGCATGTGTCGAACATTTTTGCCCACATCAATAAAATCCCTCAGCAACAACGTGATGCTGACTTCAGCAGGATCCGCATGTGGTACATTGAGGACCAGGCGAAGCTCTTCCGCCAAACCATGGTGTTTACTCGCTACATCTCGCCTTTCGCAAACGCGCTACTCAACCGGAAGTGCGCTAACTGGGCGGGCAGAGTAAAAAGCCACCGCGTGGTCTCCGCTGAAAAGTCTGTCATTGGCCAGTTGGGGCTCAAGCTACGACAGATATTCCAGCGGTTCGAGGTTCTTGGCGGCAGTACGGTAGACGAACCCGACTTTCGGTTCAAGTTCTTCACCAGTGTGGTCGTGCCCGGCATCGAGAAGACCACCGGCTACGACTCAGGCATTCTCCTTTACATCCCCGAATACACAGATTTCATCAGGGTCCGCAACTACCTCAAGGACAAGACCCGCATCCTGTTTGGCGACATCAACGAGTACAGCGACCAGCGGCAACTCACGTCCAACCGTGCGCTCTTCCAGCTCGGCCGCATCAAGGTCCTGCTGTACACCGAGCGTCTGCATCACTTCAGGCGATTCGAACTCAAGGGTGTCAAGAGCGTCATTCTCTACAAGCCACCTTCTAACCCCGAGTTCTACCAAGAGCTTCTCCGCTATATCGGCAAGAGCGCCTTCCTGGGCGTCGCAGACCTAAACATCGCGACCGTAAGGTGCTTGTACTCGAAAATGGACAGTCTGGCACTGGAGCGCATTGTTGGCACCAAGCGCGCCGCCGTCCTGACCCATGGCCAGAACGAAGTCTACGAATTTAAGTAGGTTAATTAGCACAAGTTGTCGCTTGCGGTATATCGTTGGTGTATATCTGATAAGTTTACCTTTGGATGCTGATTTTCACTCCGAAAACACCGTCCGCGCCTGCGCACGACTAAACAAACAACGCAAATCCCTCGCCGCCACACGCCTACCCCAGCCTCTGCCCGCAGTACACAGATGACCGCCCGCACTACACAGATGACCGCCCGCCCGTTCACGTACTAATCCTGCTCCGTTAAAGTATACATAATGTGCGTACAAACCAACTATATCGCCTAAACTCAACTATTGATCTGATTGATCGCCATGGCGATGCAAGCGATTGAGACGTACGGGCTAGCGCGCTCACCTATCCTGGCAAACTTCCAGAAGATGCCAAGCACACTGTGCTCCTTATAGCGCTCGAGCAGCGAGGGCCACTGTGCATGCACATACGTGCTAGAGCATATGAGCAGCAGAATAACCTGCAGCAGGGCACTGAACTTGAACAATGCGGACATCACCTAATGGCAGTATTTTGCGGCAACGCTTATGGTGAAATAGAGCTCCGGTCTCGCCGCGGTGGGAACGGGTTGAGTTGTATTCGTTGATATTGTCAGCGAAGTAGCGAATCACTTCGAACGTTATCAAAATTTTCGTCTCAGCTCCCGGATTCTGAATATGAAGAACTCGAGGTCAAACGATAGGCCGGTGAATAGTGCAGCAAAGACCGCTTCCAGGCGTGATGAAGATCCAAACGAATGCCGTCAATGTTTTAGATCGCACGTCATTTTACCTACAGGCTGGGCTTTTGAAGAAGACGCCTGCATGGTACAATGTCGTAGCCAGGATCCCACCTGTGACCAAGTTCGCCAGAGAACCGAAGCTGCATGACCCAGTTAGCGGCAAGTACAAGGGCGAGCTGGATATAATGACGGATAGATTAAACAGAAACACAGAGACGTACAAGACACGCGCTGGGAGTTCCGACCGGCAGACGGCCGCGGTGCACAAGCCTTCTAAGCTGCGGTTTATCGAGGACAAGCTGCGGTCGCTGTTTTTCCAGCAGCATCCCTGGGAGCTGTCGCGGCCGAAGGTGCTGGTGGAGAACATGGGAAATGAGCAGTACGACTGGTCGCGGATGTTGCAGCTAGGCAAGCCGCTTGACGGTGAGTCTGTGGTGCAGCGGACGCTGTATCTGCTGAAGTCGGGCGCGCACCGGGAGATGCTGGCGGCATACGACCAGGCGCGGTTTGAGTTCTATCGTCTGAGGATGCAGCAGGAGCTGGAGGAGCAAATAGCGTACGAGGAGGCCACGATGGTTGGCGCTGTGTTCAAGACAACCGCTGTGGAGCACGGTCTGCAGCAAGAGCAGAAGGTCCTCGACAAGTGGAAGGAGGACGTGGTTGCGGGGTTGCAGCTGATGTCTGCGAAGAAGAACTCTACAAAGCAGTCGTGGGCCGAAGCCACCGAGGAAAAGGAGGAGCAGGACAGTGCCGAACCCGAGGAGCTCAAGCTGTGATACATCGTTGCTAAACGTTGTAATAGAATGTCTTACATGTATATATTTTCACGTGGTAACAATGCAGATATAACTGTTTATGGTGCCAATGCATGTGGCGCACGAGCAGGCTTTCTCACCAGTTGGAAAAGATAGGTCCGCTGGCGCCGATAATCTTCGTAGCTTTTGAAATCCTTTATTTCGATAATGTCAAACTCCTTTTTAATTTTGATGAAGAACTTCTTGTCAGCCTTCCGGCGCTTCTTGTAGGACATTAGCACAAGCGGCTGGCTCTCGCCAGCAGTGAGATCCAACAGAGTCTTTTCTAGAAGTGGGAACGCCTTCTCCAAGTAGACGCAGTCCGCCGCGAGAACGAGATCGATCGGCTGCCTGGTGAATTCGTCTGACAAGGGCTCCCCCCAGAAGAGCGGTCTGGGATGTACCATCCCATCTAACCCATTCAGCTCGACATTTTTCTGCATCAAAGGACATAGACCTTCGATATCTGTAATGTACACGTTGGTGTCTGTAGCGCCATTGTACTTGCCATGGAGCCCTACACACAGGCCAACGAGACCGGTGCCGCTACCCAGCTCAATTATGTTTTTAAACTGTCTTTCATACCCAGGAAACTGAGATAGAACCCTTCCATCTTTGCTCTTCTCTAGTATAAACTCACACAGAAGGTTACCTGCTATCCACACTTTCCCTCCGCATCCAGACTCCCCGCCATCCTCGTGGATCTTGAGCGGCGGATCAAGCTGTCCTTGGTAGGATAGGTCAGACTGTCCCAGATGCTCAATGGGCCTAGGCTCCACTAGATCCTCAAATACTGCAGTAAAGGTCTCGGTCATATCCCCTCAGCTCAACTTAGTTACCGAATGGACAAAAGGTGATGCTCTGCTGCTCGAAAAATTTCGACAGGCTACATGCTTATGTAAACTGCAACGGATTACGTAAAATACAATTCATTGTCCGAGACAGTCTGCCGCTGGAGACTCACAAGACCCAATTCTGTTCAGGTTTGAATCCAATTTGCAGGTGCTAATATCTGTCCAAAGATTCTGTTCCTGGAAGAGCAGGCGGAAGTATCCGGCAAGCTTTGTGAGATCTTTTTCAGCATTGGCAGATAGTGACAGATAATCTGTAGGAAAGATATAACCCTCTGTTCCTCTGACAACATACTGCGGGCAATTTAGTAAGGTTTGGCTGAAGTAGTCCGCGAAGCAGTCGCGCAATGCAGATTCGGATGCAAAAGATGTCAGGCCGGATAGAAGAATGGCGTTGATTGCTGCATCATGCTGTGACTCTGGCGAATCATCAATGTGTACTGACACCAACTTTTTCGTGACCGCGGACTCGGAATTGGCTTTAAATTCACGCTCCAGCTTTTTGAATGATGTATACAGCGGAGCTGCCTTGGATAGACCGATGGCTGGAACTCTGGAAATCCCTGTCTTCTTCACATACACCGAACGTTTAGGTTCCGGGTCCTGAGATTCTGAGTAGAGGCCAAAGGACGAAGATAGTTCGTGTACAAACCTGCGCTGGGCCGCACGCATCGGCTTGAAATGCAGGGCCTTGGGAGAGGAGTCATCCATCAGTTTAATCAGGTATTGCTCAATTTGCGTGCACCACTGCGACTGTTTTGTGAATACTGAGAGCACATATTCTGTAAACGGTAGATGAAGATCGTCAAAAGACTGTGATCTCTGTGCTAACAGAAGGGCTTCATCCTCCTCAGAAGTCGCCTTCTCGACCACCCCGAAGGCTCGCATTAGCTGCTGGTGCCGTTGGAATTTTGCACAATCTTCATCGCAGGACAGGTGTTGCGATGCTCCGATACCATCATCCTTCCCAGCATACTCACTGCAAATTTTGGTTGATGACTTGTGACCACATGAACAGGTGATCGTCTTCTTCTCTGTACAAGGGGATTCAGGGCATGCCGTATGGCCATGGCATTTTGCCTTACAAACATGCTCGCAGGCTTTCCGTGGTAGACCACAGGCCTGCTTACAAGTTTGCTGGCATTGGCCATCTGAATGACAGGGAACTTGGCAGAAGTGATTGCAATAGGACAATGGCTTCTTACACGGTCTCGAACACGACACATCATCATTGTAGCAGAATGTCCTGATCTCGTTTTTACCGCAGCGACAAGTTTTCTTGACTGTGATGGTACATGGGGGGCAAGGTTCATCTAAGGGATGACAATTATGCGAAGGTGGACTGTGTCCGCAGGGCCAAGTATCCAGCAGCGAGTTTCGACATGGATGAGTGCAGCGAGGGAGCTTTGTTCCACAACGGACAGGGGCTGGTACGATTGTCTTACCACAGGGACAGATAAGGTCATTGGAATCTGATTCTAAGCAGGGAGGACATTTGCCTGCATGGCATTTGTAATTGCACATGTGGATACCACAAAGCAGCACCCGATTACAATCTTTTAAGCACACGTGCTGGGCCTCAACTTCAGATTCATCATCTGGACTCTCACGGCGCCGCCTAGAGTTCCGCTTGACAGAATGCGGTCTACCGGAACAGCATCTTTCAGCGCACCGATGGCGACGACAAGACATCAATGATTCACATTTTGCAGTGCAACTTGGGGAATGGGGGAACTGGCAAGGAACAAGGAAACGCCTCTGTTCGCATGCACACTTCTGCTCAGTTATAACGAGGCATGGATCCATGCAGTTACCATCGTGGCAGGTCATGGGACAAGTGTGATTCCCGCAGGAGAGCTGCTTCCCACAGACCTTACCACAGGAAGATATATGATCCGTACACGCAGTCCGAGTAGATCCTAATTCTGCCAACTGAGTCTTTCCACAGGGACATGTCGTACAGTTTTCGGGAGAATAAGGGCATGGAGTCCTTTTAGGCAGCGATGGAGGCGCAATGCATTTTTCGTGAAAGCTGTGCTTTCCGCAGCTGTAGGGTACTTCCCGCATCCGATCGCATGCAAACGCACCTATCCAACTCTTATACTTGCTGACTTTGGAGCGGGCTACCACAGAGACCTCACTGCATACCATCTTATTGCGGGTTGTTAGCCCACAATAGCATTTGATATCGCCCGCGATCTCCTCCTTACAGGGACCACACGGCCCATTGTGGCATACTCGCTCGCACTTGTGTATACCGCAGGGCATCGGTAGCCCACAGGGCTGGTCGCAGGAAAAGTTGCGCTTCGCAGCCTTGGCTTCGTAGCACGGAATCTCTTCTGTAAGCTTCCCGCACCGACATTTGAAGTCGATCCGGACCATGCATTCCTCGTGTGGTCCAAGATGGCATAACTTCGAGCAGCCGTGCTGACATATCGGCGCGCCACACGTCTGCCCACAGGAGTTCGGATTTATGTAGTTTGGGTCAAGGTTCACCTGCTTACCACACCAGCATGTGTGTCGATTCTTCGGCGGCACCTTCCTGTTAACGTGATAGCAGTTCGGGCACTTCCACGTTCGGTCCACCGTCGTACTGGTAGCCTTCAGAGCCCAACGCCTAATGCATTCGTAATCATACACTCGGTAGCATTGGTGGCAAGCATACATCGGACAAGAGGCGTCCATCTCAACGGTGCAGATCAAACACTGGTATGTCTCTCCATCTCGCAGCTCCAGCACTGTCTGCTCATAGTATGGAATGCCCTCTAGCTCGGCAGTTGCATCCAGGGGCATGTCCCGTAACATATCACAATAGCTCCTTCTAGAGGATGTTTTCCGATCTTGGTTTGCTGCCTGTGAATCCACTCACACTACCAAGCATATACAGTTTTAGAAGGTGAGATAACTAAAATTTTTCGATGCTCCCATTAATACTGATTATTTAATCATGTTTCTCCGCTACTGTTCGATATAGCTGAAGCCTCTGTGGGACAAGTTGACGGTTCAAAGTTTGTGCCATACTCATCTAGAGATTAAATGCTCGAGCAGACGTCTAGAAGGTGCGTATTACTCTGGTTGTTGGAACATAATTTTAATTTCAAGGTTCAAGACTTCATGAATCTGAAAACGAGCAATTCCGACGGAATTGTCTTCTGAGAGTCATCTGGCTGGCCAGAGTATAAAATAGGCTAAAATACAGAATATCAAGGTTAGAAACCATGAGGCTAATTAGAATTCAGAGCTCCTAGCGGTAACATGCACAGAAGCAGTGCGACGTCCCTGATCCATAAAGCAACGTATGCCACCTCCAAGACACTCACAATAGGCTTGATTCCAGGCGACGGAATCGGCAAGGAGGTGATCCCAGCCGGGCAGCGGGTTTTGGAGGCTATCGGCAAGAAACATGATATAAGGTTCAGCTATGAGCATCTGGATGCTGGCTGGCAAACGTTTTTAGAGACGGGCAACGCCCTTCCAGGAGCAACAGTGGAAGCTTTGCGGGAAAGATGCCAGGGTGCACTGTTTGGCGCAGTCCAGTCGCCGACCACGAAGGTGGAAGGGTACTCATCACCCATTGTTGCGCTACGCAGGCAGCTGGGGCTTTACGCCAACATAAGGCCCGTCAAGTCTGTTTCTGGGACTGGGCAGCCAGTGGATCTCGTAATCGTGAGAGAAAATACCGAAGATCTATATGTTCAACAGGAACGGACTTACGTGGATGCGGCGACCGGCAAGCGGGTAGCGGAGGCCATCAAGAGAATCTCGGAGCCGGCAACCGAGCGGATAGCTGAAATTTCGTTGCGGCTTGCACTACAGCGCCAGCGGATGGGAGGGCGCGGAGCGCTAACCGTCACTCATAAGTCGAACGTGTTATCCCAGACAGATGGGCTCTTCAAAGAGGTATGCAGGGAGGTATACGAGGCCAACAAAAAATCTTATGGGTCGATAGAGTACAACGAGCAGATTGTGGATTCAATGGTTTATCGGCTTTTCAAGGAACCCCATTGTTTCGACGTGGTAGTTGCGCCTAATCTGTACGGAGACCTGCTATCTGACGGTGCAGCAGCTTTAGTCGGCTCACTTGGACTGGTTCCGAGCGTTAATGTTGGCAACAACATCATTATCGGAGAACCATGTCATGGCTCTGCACCTGATATCGCTGGAAGGGGGATTGCGAACCCCATCGCTACAATCAGATCAGTGTCACTAATGCTTCAGTTCCTAGGTTTAGAGGAGGCTGCAAGTGACATCGACCAGGCTGTTACAGGGAACTTGAAGGATCGCCAGGTTGTTTCCCCCGACCTTGGCGGGAAGAACACCACACAGGAGGTGCTGGACGATATTCTGGCAAGGATTTGAAGGGAACTAAATAAAATCCTACATAAATTACAGCCACTGCAGAATATGCATACAGTTATTCTCTCTCAAAACACACCGCAAAGAAGCCGATCCCACCGTCTTCCTTCGGCAGCACTCTGATGCAACCGCCGGCCAATTCCTCGGCCTGATCAGGGAAGACTTCCTCAAACTCAGCTTGGTGTCCTCTTCTAGGCCAGGCAGGTATAACCTTGGAGCGCGAAGCAACCTTCCAGCCACCTTTCTGGACCTTACTATCCAGAAGGAGATCAATTACTACTCGTTCATTCTCCTCGGCATGTACGGAGCAGGTGCTATAAATTAGCTTTTTGGCGCTAGGAAAGCTCATCGCATGTTTGACTATTTGAAATTGGAACGAGGATAACTTCGCCAGTCTGTTCTTCAGCTCTACTGCGCTCTTTGTGGCCTCAAACGTTTCCTCTTCCGGCACATCCGCAGAAGGATCGGTCTCTGTCCCCTTCTGAGTCTCCTGCGTGGCATCTACAAGTTGGCGACCAAAAATGCCGCTGCCAGAGCAGCTGGGGTCTACAATGAATCCCGTCACATTCTTGAATATCTCCGGTTGCGCATCTCGTGTGAAGTCGCCAACATGGACCTCAATGGCATTGTCACATCCTGCTGTAGCAATCATCTTCCTCAATGTCTTTGCACGCTGCGGGTCACGCTCAAAGGCGTGGATCTGAGCATGATCTGCCCCTCCCTCTGGAAAGATATGCGCTGCGACGTGAGTCGTCTTATTACCAGGAGCAGCACATGCATCGATAATAACGTCCGAGCGCCCAGGGGCAAGGATCTGCGCGGGAAAGCACGATGCACGGTCCTGTATGATGATCTTCCCTCTCTTGTACAGCTCGTGTGAGGTAATTTTGTCCGCAGGATGTACTCCATAGAGGCCCGCCACATATTCATCTTCGTATATGCTTCCGGGGGTGAGCTCTCTCCAGTCCGCAACGCGGCGAGGAAACTTCTTCTGCAGCTCCTGTAGTACCTCTTCGCGCTGCCCGCGGATCCGGAACGGGTTCAGCCTTATCCAGCGGACAGGCGTAGCGTCCTCCCGCTCGTCCTGCACCAGCACCGACAGGTCCGCGACGCCGAGCTTCACCAGCTGCTTTGCGTACTCCCCCCGCAGCCTGGTCTGGTGCTTCAGCACAAACGCCTTGAGCGGGTGCTTGCCCATGTGGATCCGCTTCTTCTTCGACAGCAGCAGATCGTGTACCACCAGGCCCAGCGTCGAGCGCTTGAACGCTGGCTCCCCTTTCTTCCGAGGCACGTCCTTCAGCAGGCCACTTTTCTCAATAATACGATCCAGGTATGCCTTGTACTTCCAGAATGATGCAACGATAGCGTACACATGCCGCACGTCGCTTTTTAGCTTGTACTTCTTATGGCTCTGCAGTACAAGGCTGTGCAGCGATCCAGCTACCTTGCTTTTCCGTGCAAACTCTTGCTCGATATATTCTAGCACCCAACTGGCATCTCTGTAGAACTCCATTGATTCCTAGTACTGACGCACTTCTGATGCAGCCGACTTGCATCTCATCGCAAGTTGACGATCGAGCATCAGACGTTTTTGAGATGTTGATTACCGTTTCTTTTTGTCAGCATTTGATGAAGGTGGGACCTACACGAAAGCTGACAGTTAATCTGGCGCAACGTTAATAGGTAAACTTGGCAGCTTATAAGGATAGTTAAGGATTCGGGTGGCTATTGCATCTATAATATCATAGAAGTGGGAGTGTGATATAGCGAAGGCGATAGGGCATGGAAGAGCGGACACAACAAAAACGGAAACTGGAAGAGGGCAGCCCGGACGGCGAGGCTAACGGAGGGCAGGCGAGCCGGAAGGCCATAGTGCAGAAGCGGCCTGTTATTGTACCCCCGGTGCGGCCGAAGATCTCATATGTGCCGCTTAAGACAGGCCTTTGCTACGACGTGCGAATGCGCTACCACGCCAAGATATTTACGTCTTACTTTGAGTACATAGATCCACACCCCGAGGATCCACGGCGGATTTACCGGATCTACAAAATACTGGCGGAGAACGGGCTGATTGAGGACCCGACTTTGAGCGGGATTGACGAAATTGGAGAGCTGATGCAGAAGATCCCTGTGCGGGAGGCGACGGAGGAGGAGATTCTGACCGTGCACTCGAAGGAGCACGTCGAGTTCCTGAAGACTACAAACACGATGGACCGCGAACAGCTGCTGAAGGAGACGGAGGCCGGGGACAGCGTGTATTACAACAACGACTCGCTGATCAGCGCGAGACTCTCGTGCGGAGGGGCAATCGAGGCGTGCAAAGCTGTGGTGGAGGGCCGTGTGAAGAATGCGATGGCAGTCGTGCGCCCACCAGGGCACCATGCAGAGCCTGGAGTGGCAGGCGGCTTTTGCCTGTTCAGCAATGTTGCTGTCGCAGCGCAGAACATCTTGAAAAATTACCCAGAGAGCGTTCGCAGAGTTATGATTTTAGACTGGGATATTCACCATGGCAATGGCACTCAGAAGGCATTTTACGGCGATAACCGTGTTTTGTATGTTTCTCTTCACAGATATGAGCTAGGGAAGTATTATCCTGGGACATCTTATGGTAACTACGATCAATGCGGCGACGGCAAGGGCGAAGGTTTCAATTGCAACATTCCATGGTCATGCAGCGGGGTTGGCGATGCAGAGTACATGTGGGCGTTTGAGCAGGTAGTGATCCCAATGGGGCGTGAGTTCCAGCCAGATCTGGTAATCATCTCATCCGGTTTTGATGCTGCTGACGGAGACACCATTGGCCAGTGCCATGTATCACCCGCGTGCTATGGACATCTGACACATATGCTAAAGTCGTTGGCGAGGGGTAACATGTGTGTGGTGCTCGAAGGCGGTTACAATCTCGATTCCATCGCAAAGAGTGCACTAGGCGTCGCAAAAGTTCTTATAGGCGAGCCACCAGACGAGTTGCCACAGCCTCTTAAACAACCAAAGCCAGAAGCAATTGTAACGATTGACATGGTTATAAAAGAACAGTCAAAATATTGGAATTGCTTCAAAGGCAGACATGGAAATGATGGCATTAACTGGAGAGAGGGCGTGAACGATTCGCTTACGAGCAAGAATTTTCCATTACAGAGTGCTGTTCGCCAACACCAATTCAGGCGACTTGCAAAAGAGTATAAATTTGTGACATTGCCATTGCTGAATATGGAGCTTCCCTCAGACACTATTATTTGCTCTCCTAACATACATACTACCGATGCAATTATTATATGTGTGCATGACACCCCGGAGATCTGGGCGCAGCGCGATTCACTAACAGGTCATATTGACCCCTCTACATCTATCATAGTGGATACCACCGTCTCAGTCATAAATTGGGCCTTAGGAAGGAACTATGGCGTGATCGACATTAACATACCACAATCCCTTTTCGAACAAGACAACTATTCAGCCGTCCTTTCTTCACAGGAGGTGGTTACTTATTTATGGGATAGCTACCTGAAAACCTTCCCACACTTGGCGAGGGTTGCTTTTGTAGGAATTGGGGACGCGTATAGTGGATTTGTCCATTTGTTAGGCCATAGGGACACGCGCAGTGTTGTAAAATGTGCCATTGCCTTTGCGGATAAAAAGCAGTTACGCCCACTCGTGCCTTTGGTCGACGAATCTCTAGGCGATTGGTACTTTAAGAATTCCTTGGTATTCACCAGCACTTATCATCCATGCTGGGGGACCGATGGGAATGACTCCAAGAAACCCAGAAAAAAGTTCGGACGAGTACTGCGATGTACTTGTGATGGCATGAACAATATTGTGGAGGAAAGACTTGAAGAAGCTACTGATTTCATTCTAGATTCCTTTGAAGAATGGAGCGAGTCCGAATGAAGTATCGCAGATGAATTCTGGTGGTATTGTCTGCTATGTGATGAACTGGAATCACTATATGTTAAATTTAGTAATATACATTGGGTTTACTGTGTTTTAAGTAAAGATCCAATATCTACGTATCAAGTGCAACACATAATAGAAATGAACTGGCATTTTCTATTAGACAATGATCAACATGCTAGCACTCACTAATGAGTGTGCTAGCGTCCTTTGACATACGTTTCTTGTCGACGGATGGAGACTTCAAATGACTGGGTTTTGGAGGCAGTTTAGGCCTCAGATGTGCCGGCTTAGGAGGCTTCGTAGGCGGTTGCTTTTTATCCTTTGTCTTACTGTCCATACTACTGGCTACCTTAGCTGAAACGGGGTCTGCTGGCGATCTCTGAGGGGTTTCAACGGTATTGGCACGTTTGGTAGGCGAAACAACATTGGGTAACTTAGTTGCATTTTCACTTGAGTTTGGAGCTTTCCTGGTATTCGTGGCACTTGCGGATACAGCTGATTTCGAGGTTTCAGAGGTAGTCGGCTTTTTCCCGGCAGTGACGCTGCCATTTGCGGCCGCTTTGAGTACATTTTCGACGCTGGTAAATTGGGACTTGGAAACGTTACCGGCAGCAATCGACGATAGATCCATACTGATAGCATCTATTTTGCTCATGGACCCAGTAGATATGCTTTGTTCATCTCCCTTTTGGTGCTCTAGCTTCGCTGATGTTGCTGAATTAGTTGTCTTCTTACTGGCTTTCTTACTCACGTCTTCCTGTGCTGACGTAGCCAATAGTTTATGAACACGCTCCTGGATAGAGGTTTGTCCCTTTTTAGTTGGTACTAAGCGGAATGATGTACTGTTGGATTTATGGCGGTCGGTGCTAGAAGGTGGACGGTGTTCACCATTTTGAGAACCGAAAAGTGACGAAGAGCTGGATTCAAGTCCTGTTGCGCTCGATTTCTCTGGCCCAGAATACGACATGGCAATTCTGCTCTTATTCAGGACAGGTGATTTTCTGCTCGAAAGGTCTGCACTGTTCCGCTTGGATGATTTAGAACTCTGAGCAGGGAAACTCAAATTACGAGAAGGGGAGGATAGAAGTGAAGCAAGATCATCTCCTACACTAGATTTGGACTTTAGTGGATTGGAGCCTTTATCACTAGTAGGCGACCTAATGGTTTTACGGCTTAATCTTCCCAGAAGACTGTTACCTGTGCTCTGTTCAGAAAATAATTCTGGAGATGATAAAGGCGATAACGACATTGCAAATGGCCGTGAACCAGACTTATTTGAGGTGATAATATCACCTGTTTGCGTTTCAGAATCAACATATGTAGGCTTTTTCGCACTAGTTGGAGGCGTACCCGAGAGGAACTTTTGGATCTCGTTTCTGGGGATTTTTATTGGGTTGGAAGAGGACCTTGGGCCTACACCACTGAAGGTGTGCGAGTTCTCCAGTTGAGGCCTATTGAAGTGCATATCTGATGATAGAGCGCTCAAATGTTCTGATCCTGACATCGAATAGAGCGCATTTTTCTGTATCGTAGCCGCTGGGTTCTCGCGTGGGATATCTTTGATGTTTGGAGTGGTGTTGTGCATCATGTACACCATATTTGATGTAATCGGTTGAATACCATGAGGAAGTGGACTCATTTGATTGGCTGGTGGCTGCGGATGTGTTACCATTGGCGTAGAGGTAGAAAATTGGTGAGTTGCCAAAGGAAGAGCTGGCTGGCTAGCAGAATGATGGACTGGCGTGCAAGCGCCATGTTTCATCCTTTCGAGGTAGAAATTAGGAAGGGGACAAGGGACTCCCTGAATCCTACTAACCTCTTCTAGAACTTGGCAAATATTGGGTCTCTGAACAGGATGCTCGCTCAACATCACGCTTATTAGATTTTTTAAACGATCAGTATATTGTGGATAGCTTGGAAATTGAAACTTGGCCTGCAAGATGGCATTTTCACCTACCTTCTCAAAAGGAGTGGTGAAGTAGCATACTTTGTACAGGAACACTCCTAATGCCCAAATGTCCGACTTTTCATCCACAGGCAGGGCCCGATATAAATCAATCATCTCCGGCGCCCTATACTGTGCAGTGGTGTTTTTCAGAATATCGTGCTGGACGTAATTGAACTCGTAGGCGTTCTTAGGTGGCCGTATGACTCCAGATACCGAACCAAAGTCGCACACCTTAAAGTCTCCGTCACCAGAAATCAAAACATTTTCAATCTTGATATCCCGGTGGATGAGCGGTGGGACCAGCGCATGCATCGCCATTATGCCCTGTGCCACATGGCTCATGATCTTGAGCACCTCGAATTCAGAGAGCCGGGTCTGTAGGCGTGAGTTCATGAAGTCAATGAGCCCGCCGCGCAAACAGTATTCCATGAGGAGATAAACCTCGTATGTCCCGTCGTGTCGTGGCGACTTGGCCGCGTGCGAGTCAATGTAAGACACCACATGCCGATGTCCTTTGAGCATCTTCATGGCGTCCACTTCCGCGCGAAGCGTGTTGAGGCTAGGCTTGTCCGGCACATGCACTCGCTTCAAGCACGCCAAACTCCCCTGGATTGGCCCTGGTGAAAGCACCTCGCAGCTGTATATCTGCGCGAACCCCCCGCTCGTGAGATACTGGATTATTTTGACCTCATGCGAGCCCACTGTCAGGATTATTCCGGGCTGAAGGCAGTCCTGTGGTACCTGATTCATCCTGTCCGCTGTATGGAACCGTATAAAATACGACCTCAGTACGAACACAGCGCGGTCGCTGTCTTCTTTGACTTATAATAGGCGAGCCTTGAGTATCCCTAGTGCTAGCTGGAGGACAACTTTGTAGCCCTCTGCTTTTGGTCGGCAAGAAGGGGTTCTGGGTTTACGATTAAGTAACTGCAAGTCATTAAATACGTAAGAGGTTTGTTTCACTACAAGCACGAACAGCTGAGCTTCCAATGGTGTTCGAGCCGCCGTGCGATGCCCAGCCTGCGTCTGTTTGTGGCACGGCGCGTTCTTGTCGACGGGTCACTTTGTGAAAACGAGTGTTGAGAGCGGATCGACACGTCGCAAACAGAGCAATGCGCTGTGACACAATGTGGTCATGTGACCGGATAGGTGTGTCTTTAGAGTATCGCCCGAAATGCGGGTAAATACTGGTTCCTTGGCCCAGTTGGTTAAGGCACCGTGCTAATAACGCGGGGATCAGCGGTTCGATCCCGCTAGGAACCATATTTTTTGTTGGGTGGGCGTATATTTTTTGGAGGTGGTCATCTCATCTCATCTCATCATATGCTCTGTCCGACGCGTTCGTGCGACCGAGGATGTCATATATCTTGCAGCAGAAGGTCTCCTTTGGTGCTGACAATTGGTGCTTGCGGCTGCGGCCATTGTACCAGGCAGGAGTGTTAGCGGCGTTGAGTAACGGCCATGTACACCTTGTTGATTGGGCCACGGGGAAGTCTGTTCTCGATGTAGCGGCGCACGAGTCGTCGATAAATGGGTTACAGGTGCTGGACAGCGCGCATGACCGGGGGACAGTGTTTGCAACGGCCGCGGACGATGGCGTGAAACTGTTTGACATTCGCACACGCGGCTGCGTTGCGACGTTGACGGACGCGAACGGCGCTCCAGCCCTGTCACTGGACTCGCGCCACGGCATGCTTGCATTTGGGACTGAGTTGGTGGGGGTTGATGCCGTGGTTAGTCTCTTTGCTCTGGGCGAGTGGGGGCGGCCACTGCGGGCGTTCGTGGATTCGCACCACGACGACGTTACAGACGTCAAATTCCATCCCACCGACTCGAATCTGCTACTTAGCGGCTCTACCGACGGATACGTCAATGTTTACGACCTGAAACAGTCCGAGGAAGATGAAGCGCTCCACCAAGTAATTAACTTTGCCAGTATCCACTCGTGCGGCTGGCTCTCACCCAAGCGCATATGGTCACTGTCGCATATGGAGACCTTTGCGATTCACGAGCTGAACGATAAATCGGAGCATGCCAACGAGCCACAACCGCAGTTGTTTGGCGATGTCAGGGAACCGTGGGCATGTGACTACGTGGTGGACGTCTACCCAGGCTTTATTGCTGCGGGCAGTACCCGAGAAAATGCCGGAGAGCTGCGGCTGCTGCCCCTACGGGACGAGTGCGTTGATGCCGCCAATGCTATTGTTTTGCCCCAGGCACATGGTGATGAAGTTGTCCGCGATGTCCTTGTGCCAGCATCCAGCCCAGAGTTGCTCTACTCTGCCGGCGAGGACGGCAACATGGCTATATGGAAGTCCACACTCGGTCCATTGAACGTGCCAGTCGACTTCTGGGACTACTCCAAGAAGGAGACCGTGCTCGAAGATCTGCCGTCGAGCGGATTAGACGACACGCATTCTGCGCAGCACAACGACCAAGCCAGCAGTCTCTCTGGACAGAGCCAACCGGAGCAACAGGAATACAGACAGGTACAAAGCGATGGTATGAGGAGGAACCGCTCATCTAAGCACTCCAAGAAGCATAGCGCTCGGTTTACACCATACTAGTATTGTCACTGTTCGGTTTGTCACGTGATTATGATGCTTGACGTTTTTAGCGATAGCATATAGAGCATATTTTATGTAAAAAAGCGTCGATTCCTATCAGCTCGCTGCTCACAACATCGGAATACATAAACAGGTGACAGGGCTTTTAGGGTTGGTATCAGTTTGGCCTACCAGGGAAATTTGCATCCAAGCTTATATTCTGGAATAGCGGAAGAAATATTTAATAAAGGCTCGTTATAGCCTGTTCGGCCACATGAGTTCTATTGTAAACAAGAGCGGTACTAGGTTTACGCCTAAAGTCAGGCAGAGAAGGCCTGCCTCTGCGGCCCCAACGCAACCCCATAGTACAACCACCAGTGCAGGTAAACCAAGTGAACCACAGCCCACACGGGCAGATACCAGTGAGGAGGGGGGGGATGGGGATGAGCCGGCCGGACCAAAGGACCCGTCGTTAGTTGAAGATGACGACCCACTGTCACATACGCAATTGACAAAGGATCTGAAAGCGTCACAGATGAGCACGCAGCTCCCAGTAGCCACGATGTCTCCTCAACCAGAGGCACATGGTAGATCTAGCAGACTAGACTCTCTATCGCATCAAGTTTCTGTTTTCAAGTCTGGGTTTCTTGAGCAACCTGGTGCCCCTATACCTGTGTCAGACGCACAGCGAAGCAGACGTCTATCGACGATGTCGAACTTACAGACGAAAAAACAGCGCCCGCCAGCTATTCCAGAGGCAGACGTATCACTCCAGGCTATCAAGAAGCGGCGCATGTCCGCCAGGTCTTCTACCTCCCGTAAGTCGGGTTCTGCCCAGCGTATTAGTGTTGTGCCACGGGCCGCAGCTTCAGAGTCATATGTGGTTCCACCTGCTGGTGCTCCTCTGAAGAAAGAGTCTGCGGATGACTTATTTCAAACGACTGCTTCCTTTTATGAACGTTACACTATTTCCACACTGAAAGAAATACCGAAAAACATTGCAGATGAGGACTCTGCCCGATATACCGTTAACGAGGATAGCATCACTATGGCTGACCTTTGCAAACCTCTATTCCCGATAGGTGAAGTATCTGATAATTTTCACCGGGCGAAAGAAGCTGCAAAAGCCAAGATGGAAGCTCGGAAGAAGCGCCGCGAACTCCGACAGATGGCTAAGCGTCAATTCAAGCCTCTGAGTGAGTTATCTGCAGAAGAGCAGGAGAAGCTTAAACAGGAGCGTAAGAACGCCGCGGAAGCACTTTTGAATGCAGAAATTCCAGATGAGATGCCACAGCAAACCATTCAGTTGAAACTACAGTCTGATGGTAAGTTGGGTATTGATGAGGAGTCTACAGTTGTGGATAGACACAAGAATGCGTCCTATGGGAATGCTCATAAAGAACGGTTGGACAGTAATCCTTTCGAAAACCTGTGCAACTCCTCCACATATGGGCGACAAAAATACACGGATCCATGGACTACCGACGAGCTCATCAGATTTTACCAAGCGCTATCTATGTGGGGGACCGACTTTAATCTGATCGCCCAGCTCTTTCCTTACAGGACGAGACGTCAAATAAAGGCTAAGTTTGTGAATGAGGAGCGCAAGCATCCGGTTGTGATAGAACTGGCACTAAAATCTAAACTTCCTCCGGATTTTGAACAGTATTGCAAGACCATTAAAAAAGAAATAGGAACCATAGAAGAGTTCAACAACAAACTTGAGCAGTTACAAGTGGAACACGAGCAATATCTAAAACAAATAGAAATCGAGAAGCAAAATGCTCGCGAGCAGGACCTGCAGCATCAAACCTCCAAGGAAAAAGAGCGTGGGAGCGAGAAACGTTTTTCAAGCAGGCAAGAACAGTTGAAGGCTTATCGCAAATCCGAGATCGTCTTGGGCACGATTGATGACGTGAAGCGTAAGCGTGCAGAAGAGTTAGAGGCCGCAGCTGAGCAGTGACACGATCACCTGCTTCCGTTCTCAGGATTTTTGCCGTTCAAAATAGCGAGGAATTAGATAAAGAAGTATATACGCATGGATCAGTTTCTGGTCCACTCCCTTAGTCATGTATGAAGTTTACAGTTGTAACAGTGTTGAGCGGTAATGTATAATAAAAGAAAAAAGATACAGCCCAGATTCACTCAGGAAGAACACTAGCTTGTTCTAAGGTATAATACTCAAACAGAAAGAACAGATATTAATGGTTTTGGATATCTACAAAGACTCAGCAGGTTTCTACGTCAGATTTGATGTAAAGCCTGCTCGATTCTATACACAATGGTTCGTTAGACTTCTGTTTTGGACCGGATTACAGGCGCTAGGCTACTTCGCGCTTCAACGGCTGCGAGCTAATAGCTTCCTATTGCTACAGAATATAGCTTTAGGCCTTCTGACGCTCCTCCTGATACGCGCTCCAACTATCGATTCACTTTATGTCTTCAAAAGCTACGGTATCCAATTATCCACCACACAAGGGTGCCTATTGCTTCCGGAATTCTTGAACGAAAGGTTATTCGAAGTCAAGACGTTCATTCCTAGTGACGACCTTGTGGCAATGGTGATAAATGAAGGATTTGAGGGCCTCGCCGTTGTTTTCTATATGTGTATCATCGCTAAGAGATCCAGGCAATTAAAGATTGTCTTTCCGGTATGTTCTGTTGTTGAGCAATACATGCTAAATGCAAGTTACTGACATTTTTACGATTAGAACACTAGGCCACGGTTAAAGGAACTGCAGGAAGTCTATAGGCTTGCTCAAGCTTATATTTCCTGAACATCTCTCGTACTCAGAAAATTTTTTGGGTCAGCATCCGGCATGTCACTTGTCCCTCATCACCATCAATCTCTGGCATTCAAATGGCGAGGAAACTAAAGG
The DNA here is from genome assembly GCF_000091025.4 of Eremothecium gossypii ATCC 10895. Taxonomy (NCBI): domain Eukaryota; kingdom Fungi; phylum Ascomycota; class Saccharomycetes; order Saccharomycetales; family Saccharomycetaceae; genus Eremothecium; species Eremothecium gossypii. Next base: position 317,265 of record NC_005785.6, on the reverse strand, counting down.
GCAAGGCCAGTGCCAAGGGCCTTAAGGGCGCGTTGGCAAGGTACCAAGAATCTGAGCAGACAAAAGCAAAGGTTAAGAGGAAACTGGAGCACGAATCTTCAAAGGGTAAGTCAAGTAAGCAAGTTAATAGAAATAGAAAACTGCAACAAGAACACGAGAAGAAGTTTGTACCCTTTCTACCAGATTCCACGCTACTTTTAGTTGGCGAGGGCGATTTTTCTTTTGCGAAGAGTATCTTGGACTGTGGGTACATCAAGGCGGAAAATCTCATCATTACCAGCTATGACAGTGGAGTGAAAGAGCTGGAGCTTAAGTACCCCAAGTCATTCAGGGAAAACTATGATTACCTAGTGTCTGAGAGTGTTCGTATCTTCTTCAACATAGACGCAACAAAGCTTGTTTCCAGCTTCAAGCTATCTAAAAAGAATCCATGGCAGAAAGTCATGGGCCCTGAATGGAAAGCTAAACCACTGGAAAATGTGTTGTTCAACTTTCCACATACGGGTCATGGCATAAAAGACCAGGACCGCAACATCAGAGAGCATCAAGAGCTACTATTCGGATATTTTGATAGCTGTAAACAACTATTCAAGCTGGCGAATAAGAAGGTAGGTGATGACCATCTTTCCGGATATGAAGTAGGAAAAGAACAATCATCTGATGATATGGGGAGGATCATTTTGTCCCTATTTGCCGGTGATCCATACGATTCTTGGCAGCCTAAGGTACTTGCCAAGGAGAATGGTTTAAAGCTCGAGAGGTCGCACAAATTCCAGTGGGATACCTTCCCAGGATACCGTCATAGGAGAACTAACAATGAGCAGGATACGACTAAGCCTGCAGCCGAGCGTGAAGCTAGAATTTTCATTTTCGAGAAAAACGATGGCAAGAGGCATAACCAGTCTAAGCGCCGGTCAAACGACTCCGATTCAGAATAAGAAATTAAAGCATCTTTATGAAACCGATAATAAGGTACATATAGCAATTCACGTTGGATACATAGTAATAAAATCTGTTAATGCGTATGTATGACCAGCAATTGGATCCAAGACCTCGTCCTCCCCCATAACAACAAGCTTGCGCTTTCGTAATGTTTGGGCCAATGCCTTCAACTTTTCTGCATCATAGACGTTTCCGCTGGGCAACATTACGGGGTTTTCAAACAACCTTGATTGGACTTGGTGAGCATATGGAAGCTTTTGAGCAATGGGTGCGAACTCAGGGCTACATACAGGGCATGCATTCCGTAGAACCTCTGAGCTTAAAAATTCGGAAAGTTCATTGTTTGGCGACACGAACGCTCTCCTTTCATGCAAACAATCCTTTGTCTTTAGGGAGGAAATCCCCAATGACAAATATATCAATAACGGATCATGATACGAGATACCATACATTGAATAATAAGCTTTTAAGAACATTTCGTTCAACTTTTCCCATCTCCTGTCATCTAATAATTCCATATATCTCTTAATATCGACGCTAGCTGCTAGCTCGTTGTTCTTGACTTCGATGTTGGTTTTGTGGTCCTTCTTGGAGCTCTTGGGGAGTTTCAAGAAGAAGAACGACCAAAAATCCTCTTTGGACTGCAAGAGCGTCTGTTGTTTGACAATCTCCTCATGACGTGGAGTCGGCACGTAGGACGAGATGTTACTTTTACATGCCTTGATGAACACCAATAGACCTGCGGCCTGCTGTAGGTCCAGTGGGTTTGAGTATAAAAACTTCACCAAATGTGTTTGGAAGCATGTGATCGCTTTGGAGTAATCCTCCACCTTAACATATTCAATATATTCCTGGAACCTAGCTTCGAACTCCAACATGGATGAGGTGTGTTTCAAGTAGGTCGCATTCTCCTTGATCCAGTCCAATAAAGGCCCTAATTCGTGGTTAATCGTGAGCTGTTTAGATATTCGGTTAGTAGTCAACAAAATATCGTAGTCAAGTAGAAGATCCAAGCCCTGTTGCTTCAGGTACTCCACGCCAGGGTTCACATGTGAGCGATCCGGATCGTTGTTGCTTGTTGCGGTGGTGAGCTGCGAGCTTGCGGAGCTCAGCTTTCGCTTCAGTCGCGCCGGCGGCGGCGTCGAGCTGCAACTGATGTCATCTTCGCCCTCGTACATGCTGTTCCGCGTGAGATAGTCGCTGATCAACAAGTTAGTGTAGGACTGATACCACTCGAGAAGCCGGTTTCGGTCGCCGCTCTGCTTGATCTGATCAAGCTGTTGGTAGTATTTAATGCGCGCATCGATCCGCTGAAGAAGCTGGAGCTCCACGTTGACTCTCTTTGTGAGCTTCCGCTCTAGCCGCTCGACCTTCTGGATAATCTCGTTCAACAACGCCATGCTGCTTTCGTCATTCTGCGGATTGCGGACAAGCCTGTCAAGCTCCTCAAAGCTCTTCTCTAGCGCTGTCGCCTCTTTGTCTATGAGCTTCTGACACTGTTTTAAGTTTCTCTTTAAAAGCTCATTTGGTATATGGAATTGCTGCTCGTTGAGCTTCAAGTGGAAGTCCACCGTAGGCTCATTCATCACCGACATGCTCCTGCTGCTGTCTACTCTCTTGCCACAGCAAACAGACCTTGAGTCGCTGACTTCTGCTTTTCTCTGTGTTAGTCAGTGTTAAGAAGCGGTGTTGTGGCCATGATCCCCTTATTGAAAGAAACACCCAAGATACCTTTAGCCTAAAAATACCAAAGTACTGGGACAGCGTACCAAGCCTGGTCTTACTTTATCATGTTAGTCGTCGATAAATAGAAACTAACAACTATATTGAGGTATTTATACAACACTAACTCGTGCACTACTGTGGCATAATGTATGCCATATTGAGATGTTTCATAAGGTGGCTAGCTTGTCGATGACAGCGTTGGTGAACTCGGTGGTCGTAGCTGTACCGCCAATATCCTTCGTGGTCCTCTTACCTTCGGCAATGGTTTCGTAGGTGGCTCTAGAGATACGGTCTGCGTACTCGTTTAGGCCAAGGTGTCTTAGCATGAGGGTGGAGGACAAGATCATAGCAGTTGGGTTGGCGACATCCTGGCCCTTGATGTCTAGGCCGACGTGGCGGCAGCCAGGCTCGAAGACGGCGTACTCGCGGCCAAAGTTGGCGCCAGGCACAAGACCGGGGCCGCCGATGAGCGCAGCGCCGATGTTACCCAGGATGGAGCCGTAGAGGTTTGGCGTCACAAGCACGTCGAACTGGTGGGGCTTGGCAACAGCCTGCATGGAGGCGTTGTCGACAATGATGCTGGACACGTTCACCTCAGGGTACTCCTTGGCACCGATCTCCGAAACGGTGTTTCTGAAGAGACCATCGCCCAGTTTCATGATGTTGGCCTTGTGCACAGCACAGACAGCCTTCCGGTTGTTCTTGAGCGCAAAGTCAAAGGCGAAGCGGGCAATGCGCTCCGACTTGGCCTTGGTCATGATCTTCAGCGACTCGACGACACCCGGAACAGACTCGTGCTCAAGCCCGGAGTACTCACCTTCCGTGTTCTCACGGATGATGACCAGGTCCACGTCCTGCAGTTTGGTCTTCACGCCGGGGAACGACTTGAATAGAGCCACGTTAGCAAAGATGTCCAGCTGCTTGCGGAACGCAACGTTCAACGAGCCGTGTCCGGTCTGGTCTGCAGGCGTGTGCCAGATGCCCTTCAACCCGACCTTGTTGCGCTTGAGCGACTCAACGGCCTTCTGCACGCCCTCGTGGTTCTCCTCAAGCGCGGATAGCTCCACAGACTCCCAGTCAACCGGAACGTTCTCGGCCTCAAAGATCTGCACCACAGAGTCTGTCACTTCCTTGCCAATACCGTCTCCGGGGATGAGCGTCACGGTGTAGCGCCCGCCGTACTTCTTGGGCAGCAGCTGTTCGCGGCCCGCGGCGTACCCTCTCTTAGTGATATGAGACAACGTGTTCCTGAACATCCCGACTGCTGGTATACCTAGTGTGGTCTTGCAAACACGGTCCCGCTCAGCCCACAGGCGGGAGCTTGCCACTCTACATTATATACAACGGTAAGAGAGGGGCTGCCAGACCTCCGTGTCTCGGCTTTTCCACCTCGAGCACTTTTCGGACCCGACACTCGGATGAGAGCCTGGTTCCAGATAAGCGCTAGGTTCGTGCCACAGCACACCAGGTACGCAGAAGTACGCACAACAAGCGGTCTACAGCTACTTGCGCGGCTGCCCGGACGTCTGTTGGTCAGTCCGGGCCTGAGGTTCCGGCTTGCACGAGCATCTCGCGTAGGCAGGCACCATAACTGCGGGGACAAGCGCCAGGTCGCATCCCTGGTGCTGGCGGGATCTGGGTTTCTGTAATCAACAAATTGTCCGGGTAAGCTTCAGATCTGAGACCGGGTAATGTAGTGGGCGGGTAACAGCGCTCCCGGTCAAAAACTTTGGCATCTGGGACAGGTTGAGACCGTGCGGGCGACACTGATGAGCGCCTACACGTCGTTGGTATCGGGTTACAGGGGTCTTCTGCGGACCCTGGTCCGTTGCGGGAGACGCAGCCGGCTGGAACAGGCGCAGCAGGATGCCAAGAAACAAATAGCGGTGCACACCTACCGCCGGATGCAGCTTGTGCGCGAACAGCAACAGGTTGCGGACCCGGCGGAGCGTGCGCGGATAAATGCGCAGCTGGCAGCGTTGGCGAAGAATGTGCAGGCGCTCAAGGCAGCGGAGACAGGCCGTTCGCATGAGCTACTGTTCTACCCGCGGGCCGCCGAGCTGCGCGCACTGCTGCTGGCGCCAGCAGAGGGTCCGGCGCTCGAGCGGCGCGCTGAGCATCTCGCAGAGGTGTCTGGGTTTGTTGTGAACCAGCACCAGTACGCTGAACTTGTCGAGCGCTACAACCCCGGCCTGAGGATGTCGCAGGAGGAGAAGGTCAAGCGCACGGCAGCCAAAGTTGGGCTACGGGTTCCGGACGCCGAGTAGGAGGGCCACTGTAGTTATCAACCTAACTGATCAAGTTCATCCATCGTCTATGTAGGGTAGCGGGGTATGCGCGCGATGTAGCGTGCGGCAATGCGGACATGCCCGGTGCTATATAAAAGTATAAATGACACAAACGTGCGCGGGCCTATTCTTGTGAGCTGAGAAGCTGGTAGGCAGCAGAGCGCCAGCGGAGTGAGTTTAAGAACGAACCATAGGACCATGACAAGTCGCGTGCGCCCTCCAAAAAGCCGGTATACTTATTGAACTGCTCGCTCATCTCACCACAGTCGCTAACATGGAGCCTGATTTTGTCCAAGAATGAGTCTGCGTAGTTGAAGACCGCACCCATTGTCTGGTTGAAGGCCTGAGACCCGTAGGGAATAACTAAAGTAGAACTGCCGCCATTCGAGGTGGGGCGGAGTCCGTCGAAGATTAAGTTCCAGAATGCTGACTGCCAGTTGTCCCCGTCCAAGTCAACCACAAGGTCTTGAGAGGCGATGTGGTGCCGGTAGATAAGTTTATACAACAACTCCGCCGCAGTTGACGTAGCTAAAAACCACGGGTTGCCCTCGGAGGTATCATAACCGTTGTAAACATCCTCGGGATATCTGCCTAGCCCAACACCCATGTTCAAATTCACTCTATCGTGGTTGATCGGATACAATTTCAGCATCCGCGTAGTTAATTCGTAAAGAACGTTGAGAATAGCAGGATGGTCCACATTGAACGGAATGGCAACTGCTGGAACATCATCCGAGCCAAGTTCATCATGAGTCAAAATACTTCCAATTAAGGTCCCAATATCTAAGCCAGAGCGCTGGCCCAATAGGCGGGGCGTAGATACAATAAAGTTAATGTGTGGATTAATAAAACCGCCGTCTCGTGAAATGTATGTTGTCATCCTCCCAATCGTCTCACGGAGAATTGAAAGTAAGGCCTCGTCCGGGTGGAGCACGCCTTTGGTCAGAAGGTATTCGGCCATCTTGAGGGCCTTGAGTTGACACAAAGCCGTGAAGAAGTGAATACCGACCACCTCTTCCCATAGATCAAAGCCCTCCTTCTCCCAGTTCTTAATTATAAACATCAAGTCATAGTAAAGCACTTTGTCAAACAATTCCTGTTCGTTCTGAAAAGGTACTTCGAGAGATTCTTGTCCGTATTCCAGTCTATAGCGCTTGAGTACGTATTCTAGGGACATGCCTTGAGAATTGAGCCGCTGCAAGAAATTCATGGTAGTGATCGCCCTCAATGCCGGCCCATCGTTCTGAGGTCTACCCCACGGGCTGTTGAACGCAGTATTGTCTACCATGAACTTAGGTTCCCCTAACCCGGAAAGGTCTTCGTCAAAACGACCACTGGGATTGTCGAGGCGTTGCAATACATAAACGTTCTTTAGATACTTGATCACAGTCCCTGCTAGCGTGATGTTGAAGTCCCCAGGATGATCGAGTATGGTATTGGTAATTGTGTTGATGGTAATCGCTCCATCTCGCACCCACTGATAGAAATAGTTGGGCCGCACCCGAGAAGGAGACGCGAGCGGCGCCCCCTCCGCCACACCCAAGGCAGAATGCAAGTTGTTATTCAAGTTCATATCTGCAATGTTCGCCAAAAGACGCTCCTTGCTAATGACAGCCTCCTCCTGCACCCACTTGCCGAAGTCGCCTCTGGAAATGGTACCGGGCGTGATATCGCGCAACCGAAGCCGCCGCTGCAACGACCCTGCAGGTGCCGCCGCCCTGTTATTGAAGTCCACCACCGTGACTGTCTCCGCAGACCGAAAGAAGTCCCAGATGGCGGCCGCCGCCGTCTCGCCGCCACTGCCCGCATTGGCTGCTCCAAACGAAAGAAACGCGTCATGGAAAAACCAGATGATAGCTAGGCTGACAACAGTGAGAGTCCATGGTGAACGCACCCATTGACTCCGCGAACGACGGCCCGTGTATGTCGTCTGAATCTTATCCATGGATACTGTTTCAAGCAAATGATGGAGAGCCCTCTGATGACTTATCGGTGTCTTTTGTAATTTCTTCGATGTTACCTGTAAATCGATTTATAATATAAATATGAAATCATATACCCTTCCCGTCTGTCGTCGTGATCAGCTGTGTGTTGGAACTCATCCCATATATATATCCATTGTAGTGCTGCGAGCGCTGTGTTTAGTGGCACATCCACGCAGGAGAGTTGGGCTCATGCCAGCGGCGCCGCGAAGCCGCCAACCCGTCTCGCCTGGTCCTGGTGCAGCGTTCACAAAATCCTTGCCGTTTTTGTGGACCCCGCCGGACTTGCTGACGGACTGGCGGCCACGCGTGCGCGCCGGACTTTTGTGGCATATCTTGTCTCGTCAGATGGTGGCACTGTAGAGGTCACGTGCATGACCACGTGCATGACCACGTGCCCGAGCCCAACGGCTCTGTCGCAGGAGCTGTGAGCGCATTCTGACGTCAAAAGTAAATCGGTGATGTCAGTGCGTGTAAGAGGCAGAGTGCTCGACGCAGCGCGAGGATCGGCCTCGTGGCTATGGGCGTTGTATAAATACGGTCGAGCTGAGTTGTGTCCGACTATGGTAGATCTCAGCCACCACCGATGACCCAGGGTCCGCTTTTCTCTCTCTCTCCCGCGTCGACGCTCGACGACCTGCTCGAGGCAAACCAGAGGTGGCGACGGCAGCAGGAGCAGCGCAAGCCGGCATTGTTCCGCTCGCACGCGGCGGGCCAAACACCGCACACGCTCTTCCTCGCTTGCTGCGACTCGCGGTACAGCGAGGCCTGTCTCGGCGTAGAGCCTGGCGAGGCCTTTACGTACCGCACCATCGCAAACATAATGGACCCTGCGGATCCCGGCTTCCGCGCCGCGCTGGAGTTCGCGCTCCACGTGCTGCAGGTGTCGCGGATCGTGCTGTGTGGCCACACCAACTGCGGCGGGGTCAGCACCTGCCTCACAGGCACCCGCCGCGCGCTCGCCACGCCGCAGTGTAGCAGTCTGCACGCACACTTGGATTCACTGGACGCGCTGTGCAGTGCCAACAAACCTGCCCTCGCATCATTGCCGCCCGCAGTCCAGGCCGAGCAGCTGGTTATCGCCAATGTCCGCGCACAATACCGCGCATTGTCGCAGGATGCAGCAGTCCGGGCTGCAGTGCAGCAGCGCCACCTCACCCTCCACGCCCTGCTGTATCATGTCGACACAGGTGCACTCACGGTCGTGGCTCCCTGATGTCCGGCTTGTACGGTTGGGCGCCGACGCCCATGCCCGCCCAACGGCTACTGTGGCGCAGTCGCCCAGACTGCAGCCCAGGCTGTTTCAGCGAACTCCGCGATCTTCGCCGCACTAAGTCCGACGCCGTCGCCATCTATCACCGCCACCGCTGTGGCGCCACTCGGACACCCAGATCTGATTGTGGTTGCCCGGGCCCGCCTGTCGCATGCTCGGCCTCCTGCCGCTGCGCTGCACGTTCCCGCGTCTCGCCTTTGGGCTCAGCCGCTCAGCCGGGACAGCCGCGCCCCGCTCGCTGCGACGCACAGGATACGTCTGACGTGCCATCTCAGCCCTTCACTACCCGCGCATTGTCTGCACACAATCGCACGCACACCGGCGTGCGGCTCTGTCTCAGCTCAAACATGCGTTCGTCTTCTCCCGCTTCTTCCAGCCGCCTAACCTCCGGCTTTCTGACAATGCGCATTGTCGGTATAACCGGCTGATTTCATTATTCCCTCACGATATCACTTCTATGCTAACATGACCTCATAAACAAAGCGAGCGACTTGGCACAGAACCGATCCCTGGCCATTCCAACGGAAAAGCAACCAGTACGTGCCCATTATCTTTTTGCGTTCCGAGCTTACAGAACGAAAGCAACAGGATCGTACGTAAATGGGAGCTTATGAGAACCATTTTGTGTATGGCCTATATGTCAAAAGAGGGTAGATTGCCTCTTTGTAATTAACGGTGCCAATATTTATTTATTTATACCATATATATATAGGAATGACGGGAGACATAAGCGCGGCACAACACACGGAGACCGCAGTACATACAAGTAGCGAGGCAGGATCAGCTTCGCAAGGCAGGCAGTAGGGTCGGCAGTGATCGATAACGTAGGATGGCAAGGCAGGTGAACTACCCTTGCACGGCGCTAGAGCGTGCCGGACGCGTGGAGTTGACGGGGCACGCAGTGGACGACTACCAGCGATGCTTCTTCCTGCAGCTCGGGCGCCAGGAGGGCGGCGGGCTGCTAGAGCGCGCGAACCGCGCGATGAGCGTCCGCACGGCGTCGTACCGCACCAACAGCGCGGTGCAGTTCTACGATGTCGGGGCGCCGGACGCTGCGCGGCTGGCCGGGGCAGCTGGCGCGCGCAAGGAGCGGCGGACACTGGAATGTTTCGAGTACCAGATCCCGGACATCACGCAGGGCGGCGAGGCGGGCGACGGACGGGGCTGGGACGGGCTGGCGGTGGAGGCGGGCAGCGTGATCAAGGTGCTGGAACCGCGCGGGGCGGCCGCGCCGGACATCAGCTTCCTGACGAAGAACCAGCAGTTCAAATTGCACAAGATGCACTACTCGGAGCAGGCGGGACACGTGATCAACCCGAACAACGTGATCCTCTGGGACTACAAGACGGGCTATGTGTTTTTCACTGGCATTTGGCGGCTGTACCAGGACGTGATGCGCGGGATGTGCAACTTGCCGCGCGTGGGCACGCGCGGCGAGGAGGAGAATTCGCAGCAGCGGCAGTGGCAGTGCTACAAGGAGCTGGAGTACTCCTTGAAGGCCTGTCTCTACGAACCCTACGGCAGCAAGGTGCGCCCCGAGGCCGGCCACCGGCGCCAACGCCTGTCGTCGAGCCGCACTCCGCACACGTCCGCCTCGAACTGCTCCTCGGCGAGCATCAACACCCACACCAGCTCGGCCGTGGCTAGCGGGTCGAGTTACACCGACGTCCACTGGAACCAGGTGGACCCCACATGGAAACAGCGCTTGTGCAGGCTGTACCAACAGGAAAAAAATTTGGACTTCACGCCGGAGTTTCAGGACTGCTATAAGCGTATACGCGGCGGTTACATCAAAATCCAGGGCACATGGTTGCCCATGGAGATCTGCAAGCGGCTCTGCATTCGGTTCTGCTTCCCCATCCGCTATTTCCTCGTACCTATTTTTGGGGAGGGTTTTCTGCAGGAATGTCATAACTGGTACTTTACTCATCGGCTAAAGCAGGACCTCTGTAGCAGCACTCTTTCTCCCCCTATAGCAGATGTGGCTCTGGCTGCAGTGGAGACATCGTACACCTTGGTTACTGGCAAGGCAATGGACTACGCTTCCATATCGCCGCGATCAACCAGTATACCGCAAACAGTCTTGCCGACAGTGAAGCAGGAAAGCTCAGACACAGAACTTCTTGACGCGTCGCAAAACCTCTTAGATATATCAAGGCGCACTAGCCTCCAGAGCGACCACTATGTTTCGCCCAATACGCCCCCCTCCATGTTGGCAGCCCCCACCTATAGCCGTGCCTTTGTCAGGCAAGGATCGGAGCGCTATTCGCTGGATTTGAACCCATCATGCCAGTTAAAGGGTGCGCACCGGGATGGAAGACCGGTTGCAGGCTATAAAGAACGCTCTTGTTCGTGGTCCTCTTCAACTTCTCCATTAGGATCTGTCCAGCGGCAAGAGTCTCTACCGCCCATATCAACGTTAATCAATTCCTTGCCAAACTTTAACCTCGAAGCCGCTGAAATGCCCAATAGTTTGGCCCTGGAGTATAAAAAAGAGAGACAAGAGCTGCAGGCTAGTTTTTCTTCTTACCCGCGCACAAACTACCCCTCACAACTTCCTCTAAATCACATTTGCTCTAATTTTAACGGAGGTAAGGCACCAGATAGCCTTCAAAAACCGACAGCATATCACTCATTTTCGCACCTGTTAGGCATGCAAGAGCAATCCGCGCATAGTCCAGACACACCACAACTAAGGGCACGGAAAATACCCACCGACGCGCCAGCAGGGGTCGGATATAGCTCGGTTGCACCCGATTGGGCGACACTATGTGCTGCTAGCGAAGCACTATGTTCTTACACTGAGGGTGTGAGCATAGGATACAATGAGAGGGCGTAACTGGTAAATAACGGAGTTCATATAGCATATTTACCCACTACTCACTAGCTACATGTAATAAAATATTCATTAGTTGTTGCACCCTGGTGACTGATTATAGATCTCTTTGTGAATTTCCACCACCATGTATTACTTTTAAACTAGAATTTAGTCCGATTTTCTGGGACAACGTTCACTGTAGGAATAGACTTCCGTGCAACAAATGAGATTGGTTGGAGAACCAGTTGAAAAAGAAGCTCTCTGATTCTTAGTAATGTACAGTTGCTCAAGATTAGATTGCTGCTTTTCTCAATTTATAAGAATAACTGTTTGACTTACGGACTAGCCTGCCACTCTACTGCGCCGAGTGCTAACGGTGATTATATAAGGAAACAAAAATATCACGTGATCATACTCTCATCACGAAGTGAAACTTCCCGTGAAGGCCAGATATGGTTTCCACAGTTCCATGAGCGAACGTTCAATTAAAGTATATGAATTCTATTCTAGCTATAAGATAACGTGAAGGATGGATTTTCTAGACTATCAGGCGTATGGTGTACCATTGACCGGTACCGATGATGAGCTGTTACCAGAGCCCGCCTCCAACCTATCCCTTTTGGCGGCAAGTGGTCCATCCGTGTCTGAGTTGAACACTTCGATTCAGGGCGACAGTACTCCACCCTTATTGAATACCGATAGTAACTTCAACTTTGAGGGAAAGGATAATCTACATGAGCGCATGGAAATGTATTCCGAGCTCACCGTGAAGCTGCTGCCGATACAACCAGGTTTAGTACGCGATATCTTCGAGGATGTCACCCCGCAAAGCTCAGACTTTCAGCACTTACTTAAGAAGGGAAACAATGTTACAAGTGCTGTTTTGGTTAAGCGGCTTTCGCATGTTTTAAATGACATGAACCATCCGAATTATCAATCAGATTTGCAATTAAAGAAAGCGCTCATGATATTGCAGGATAACCAGGGTGTTCTTGGCCTAGACGGTTCAAAATTAGTGCGTCCAGACTTTCTCGGCTCATTATCTAGGAAGACATTACGCTCGCAGCTGGAGAAGGAACTATTGAAAGATCATCTTGCAACGCTGGAGAATTTCCAACCAATTGCCAGGAGAATCATGCGTCTTCGTCAGCCAGTAAAAAATATACAGGAAATTAGCGAGAAAGTGTTGGATGCGCAAGAAGCCCAGAATAAGAGCCCTCTACAGGATCCATTGGTATCCGAGGTACGCGAAAAGTTGGAAATGTTAAAGCTCAAGAAAAGAGTATTGGTAGGTATTCGAGAATCATTAACACTAAATCAGTTGGAGGATGAACAACTCCGGAATGGTGAAATTGAAGATTCCTATCTCGATGTACTTGATAAAATGATGGAGATCAAAGAACGATCTACTTACTTAATTGCCATGAACTACGAGAAAGCAGGCAAGGCGCTTTTAGGAAACATCAATCAGTACTTACAGTTGGCAAATAAGCGTATTTATAACTATCTGCTGGGGTTTCTTTACGATTATGAATCCAATACAAAGACATTTGGAGAACGAAATTTTGAGGGCGACAACGTTGGACTTTCACTCTTTCAACGCTGTTTGGTATACTTGTCCAACGACTTGGAGTACTTTAATGATTTTATGAAAAAGGTAACTAGTATGAGATCCAAAAAACTTCTCGATGAATTCCTGATCCCATTTGTGATTGATAATAACGAAGGCCGTTCAATTATATTGTCCGCACATGACCCAGCAAGGTATCTTGGTGATGTGCTTGCCCATGTACACTCATTATTAGCCAACGAAGGCGACTTCCTGAAATCACTCTTCAAATATCAGGAAGAACGGATGGCTGATATGACTCAATCGATTTTCCAGAAGAACAAGGACATTTTACAAAGTCTGCATGTAAACATGTTAAATGATATAATGAGCACCCTATCAAATTCTGTTAGAATCAGATTGGAACAAATTGTTAGGTTTGAGGAAGAAGCGACGGTGACGTTTGATATTTCCCAATTATTAAGTCTTTACAAATTGATGTTCACGAAACAGGGGATGCTTGATGATAATAAATTGGTAAAGGTTTTTGATGATTTAGCAGTTCTTGCAAAAACGAAAACAATGAATTACTACACCGAATTCTTATCTGAGGCTGTTAAAGAAGAGCCAGAGGTCACCGATCTCTTACCCCCGAAGTGGCTTTCAAAGTATCTGTCTGATCTTACGGCACTGTTTGATAAAATAAACGGTAGTTCTGAGCAGACTGGTATTGTGGATAAGAATTTCTTCACCAAGCTCGTCAAGACACCTTGCGAAAGTACTTTCCTCAAGCAGGCAGAGCTATGTTTCCCCCTCGCTAAAAAGGACAGAAGAGTTAAGTTCGATTTGCTAGTGCTGGAAATCAATGGCCTGGATATGATAGTTTCTCGGCTAGGACCATATCGAACTAATATATTTTCAGATGAGTATGGAAGTGAAGTTTATGATTCCCTCAAGCGGAGTTTGGACACATTATTGGGCCAATTGGAAGTCCACCAAACTAGGAATATATTGGAAAGCACTGGCCTGGAGCTGTACTACAATCTTTTTAATATGATATTTCCAGTTGCGTCTGTGCAGGATCCACTAGACTACGATATGTATCTGTCTGCACAAGAAAATCAAATTATGAAGTTAGAGACAATTGAAACTAACATTGCACAAAAGCTCTCTGACTACCTACCGAAAGCGTTGCTAGATGTCCAGGATACTTGGCTTCTCTATTTAGCTTCTCCAAAGTTTGCAGACGACATTGCCTCCCGGTCGTTCCATGTGTTCGCCAACTTTTACGTTGTTTTTAAAAGTGTCCTGCTAAACATATTTCCAGATGACCACCAACGGATCAACTCTATCTTTATCTATTCCGAAGAAGAAGTCAAAATGTTGCTTGGCATTAATTGACAGTATTCAATAAATAAACTGATAGATGTATCATAAATATTAAATAACATTATCGTGTGTGGGTTGCTTCCCGCGTCCATAACCGTTAACCTCATAGTAATCCATGGGATAATATTTCTCATTAAACATTCTATCCTGTCCCAGCATGACGTTAGTCTCATAAGGTGTTAAAAGTGGCTTGTTGAAAGCGTAGCCCCAATCAATCGATAACCGAGGACAGGCAACTTGTACAAATGCGTCAATATGGTCGAACATCGCTAGTTTTTGAGGAAATATCTCGCTCAATATGATTCTCACCACCTTTTTCCCAGCGGCCCTGAGCTTTTTCTCTAAGTTTGCAACTGTTGCAAGGTTTCCCTGTCTACCTAGCGCACCTAGGATTAACCCAAAGCACTGCGAGTTGCGGGCCTTTTCGATGGCACTAGAGCGAACCTCAACTAGCTGGTGCTGGTCATAAGTTTCCCGGGTAAATTTCCTACTGTATGGATCGTAGCGAAAGGCAGGAATATCTGGGTTGTGTATCATGGCACTTTCTAAATGAAATCTTCCGTCGCCTACGTAGACCATGGCGGCAAACTGCTCTTTTGGCAGCCGCTGAGAAGTGCAGCCGAGAACTTCACCCTTTGACAGTGGTTTTATCTGCGGCGGTGTGATGTATAACATATGGCTCTCAGAATACAGCAGCTTTTCTCTGATGCTGTGAATTGCAGGGTTGAACTGAATAGTACCGAACACTGCCAGACTCGTTCCCTTCGCGAAGTTCTTCTGTAATGTCTTCATTAAATGGTCCTCGTCTATGCCTATGGTCACAAAGACATACAGAATTTTGATGCTGGTGACATCTACCGGGACCAGGCATGAGTGTGCGTAATGGACGATGAAGTCGCATCCCAAAGCTCGCGCAGTAAAATCATCGATGCAACAAGCGCCGTAGGAAACATCGCCCATAACCACTGTTTCACAGTTGCAAAACTGTTCTAGGATATCGCTTATCACAAGCGAGTAGATCAGCAGCCCTTCTGGCATCTGCAGAGCTACCCGCTTCGCATTGTGCTTACGAATGTTCCATACCGTCTTGTGTATCTCAAAATTGTAGTTCGACGGTAGCAGTTTAATGGCCTCTTGTAAATTCTCATCATTTAGAATTTCATCTGGGATCTGGTTGATGGCTCTACGTGCGCCTGTATTAGACTTGGCGCTACGTACCAGTTCCTTTGCCTCATCGCCAGACACTTGCTTGGTCGAAACTTTGTTCTCGCCTCTCGAAACTCCAACGAATCTTCTACGAGGCTTCTTAGTGACTTCATCTGCAGTAGACATCGTTCCTAGAGCTCAGATGATTAGTCTAGTCCTCTCTATGATGTCTTCATAGAATGTCTTTATTTTGTAATGAGCAAAATTTTCAGTTACGTTACTGCGATGCTCATCACTCATCTCATACACAGGGACGCATCATAAACCATGCTCACCCCAAAATTCAAACTAACTCAAGACGAGGAATACATCTATGTTGACATAAGTATTTCAAGCATACGCTTTAACGCAAGTGGCCTGGAGCTGGTTGTAGACGATACGCTATTTGTCTTCCATCTTTCTCCGTACTACTTGAGACTACGCTTCCCACATGCGTTGGTTGACGACGAGCGCTGCAAAGCTGAATACAAGGCGGCGGATGAGTCTATATTTATCAAGATCCCTAAGCTTAACAAGGGTGAGGTATTTGAAGACCTTGACCTGCCGACCAAGCTGTTGGCGCGACATGGCGAAGTGCTCGCAGCGGACGCCGTGGCGCAGGCTCAGGACAGCGGCCCCCGCGGCCCGCTAATACAAGAGATTTCGAGCACTGAAACGCAACCAGATAAATCAACCGAGGATACTCTGGCCTCAGGAGAGGAGTTCAACTGGGAGATCAAGCAGGTGCCACATGTGGAGGGCGTCAGTGCCCTGCAGACGCGGTACGGGTTTGACAACCAATATGACAGTGTGATTGGCGTGTCTATTTCCAACGGCAATGATATAAACGAGCTGGACGATCCCGAACACACCGGGCCTAACGAACGCGTGCTTGAGCGCATCAGAAAGGAGAATCTTAAATTTGATCCGGAATACTATATATCGGAGTACATGACTTGCAAATATGGCTCAGGGGAGGATCTTGATATCAATGGCATTAAATCATTGCTGCAGTATGTCCCGCCATTCCCGAAGATGTACCTGAAGTGGTACAAGCACGCGGAGGACAAGAGTGCCTCATTCCCGGTGGAGTTTAGCCCAAAGGAGGACGAGCTGATGCGCAACGAACTGCCCAAAAAGTCATATCTCATTCAAGACACAACCCAGCTTTATGTGGCCATTCTCTCGCTGCTGTTTGCACACACCTTCGAGCAGGTGGAAAACGAGGGTATCCATAACACCGAATCTGCTTGGACAATTGGAAAACTGACTCCCCAGATTGCTTGCCTAGATCTTCAGCTCTTGCCCGGCGAGGTAATACAGGAGTTTCCAGTTGTCCGTGCAGCTGTAGTGGCAGGAACCCGCCGCGCGCTAGCATATCCCCTTCACCGCAATTTCGACCTTGTCTGTAAGTGTTGGAATTACGTCTACTACTTGCTCCGTGCTGGTAAAAGGCTCATACTGCGCGCATTACTGGATATCTACGAGCTCTACCGCCTCCACGAAGTGTATTACGTCTACAACAAAGTATTTCTAGGGGATCTCTGCTCGTGGTTTGTATCTAACGGTAACGAGAATGTCACAAGATCCCTAGCCTTCGAACTCAAAAAGGAACTCGGCACTTTAACAAAAACGGCAATCGACTTTGACTGCCTCACTGGGTGTGATGAAAGCGGTGAGCTGACTTCAGAGAACCTGACTCTCGCGGAGATGGAACTCTTAGCGGAAGCGGAGTATCAGCAGACGTGAACATCGAGACGGAACATGGTATAAAATATCTCCACTACATACACTACGTCGTAACTTAGGTCCTAACTATTTAAGAGATCATTTGCGAAATTGGGCTTCCGCATTGGAGTCTCATGTGTACCAGGCTCGCTGGGCAGATTGAAATTCTCGCACTCAAGATCGTAAGTGTTGCTTGCAGGCGGTTTGCCGGACTCGGGGGTGCTGCGAGGCGACTGCGGTCTTGTCGAACGTCGTGAGCGAGTGTCCGCGTCGGTTGGGCGCGACTGAGGAGCCTGGTTGAGATCGATTACCCCAAAGGTAGAGGCTGATCGTGCGCGGCGGTGCTTGCGCACACCTTGTTGGGAACTGATCGTTTTTTGCAGATGCGGATTGTACGACTGCCAGGAGCCAAAGTTCAGCACCGTCCTCAGCGGCTTTTTCTCAGGCGAGCCCGTCGCTTGCTGTAGCGGTGTCTGCCTGTGATAGAGCTGCAACGAAGGCAACGAGATATTTCGGCGGTGCCCGCGTGACCCGTGCAGAGGCGCCGGCGCAAGGAAGGCCGACCGCAGTTTGCGCTCTCCTTCGTTGTCTTGTGCAAGCTTCGACAGCGCCCGGTCCCGGTCGTCCGCCGTAGAACTGCGCGCTGGCGATCGCGTCTTGCGACGCTCATTCTTCACAGTGGGCGACCGCGCTACCGCTCGTACGGGTGTCCCCTCTTCAGGAGCAAGTATATGCGTCTCAGGTGGAAACCTGTAGCCCACTGGGGCCTTTGTCCGCGCCTCAGCGACGGGCATCGCGCCCGCCGCGTTTCGCGTCGGGCCCGCGGGGCCCCAGTTGCCTATCTCGCCGAGCACATCGTGCTTCGCGTCCTCATTCACCATGTATTTGAAAAGCAGCGGAATGAAGTGCCCCGGCACCTGCGCCTCCAGCGCCGTCTTCACCAGGTCGATGGACCGATTGACGTTTTCCAGCTTGTAGTATTGCTGCTTGGTCTTTTCCTGCTCCACCTTCAGCTCCAGCGCGTGGATCAGCGACGTCTCCGAGTAGGGCCAGTTCGCCACCTGCGGGCCCAGCAGACTCGAGATCGCGGGTACCGCCTCCTTCTGGCTGCTCACACTACTCTTCCGGCTGATTTCTTGCGACTCCTCCGCTGCCGTATCGCGGGAAAGGGCGTCGTGCATTGCGCTTAGAGTAATCAGTTGCGTTATCCACTGCAAATGGCCACGCTCCTGCCAAACCAGAACTTTTATACAGGACAAGCGACTGCTGAATGTGATAATTGGCCCGTGGGACTCCACGCTATGCTGGAACTCATTAGTGAACAGCCACTAACGTATTCCCATTGGGTATGCGAAATGAAAAAACAGGTTCAGTCGTGTCGCATTACTGCGCTCGTCAACATCGCGAAGGGGATCAGCTTCTGGGCCACTGCCAGCGTTGACCGAACCGATGTCAAACGCATCTCAGTGACCTTGCAAACACCATCGTAGTATCTATACATTATATACATAGATAGGGTAGAAATCGCGTGAGATTAAACCGTTTCTTCCTCGAAGACCGTCTCGATGGGTTTCTCCAGGAAGGAGGCGTGAGAGAAAATGGTCACGGCGGAGATGCCGACCAGCCACATTAGGGTACTGAAAGGCGACGCGAAGATTCCTAGCACTGTCGCAATGCCGATCAAACCGGTATATAGCTGGGACGTGGTGATAGGGCCGAAGGGGGTAGAGAGATCGGCCCCCTGGAGGCGGTTAATACCTGTGAAGCCAGCCACCACGAACACGATGACGAAAAACAAGAGCAAGTTGGTCAGCAGCGTGTAGATGAAGAGCAGGATAACAATGGCGGTGTAGTTGGTGGAGTAGTAGCGTAGATTGTAACCAACACGAGACTGGACCTCGCCAAAGTTCTGGGGCTTCGAGAATCTGCGCACGTTAAAGAACTCGCGCGGTGGCCGCATGGTAGAGAGCCGCGACGGGATGGACCCTAGCTCAGTCTTGATGCGGTCGACATTAATGCTGTCAGCAAGGCGACTCGCTTGCTGCGAAGGCGTTAGTAGCGTGCAGGTGGCGGACTGGGCGCAGTGAACATACTGAGATGTTGGAGAGGTAGTTCATGATCGTCTGTGGGCGTGTGAAAGTGGCCTTCGTGGGGTACTCCGGCGGATAACTGTATCTTGGACAAACGCCACGAAGCTGCCCGCATCGAAGCAGAGATTTTGTGACGCTAGACAATCACGTGACATAGACATATGGGTATAACACGAGTCACTATATAAATGTGCTAGAGGCCGGCAAGCTAGGCATATAAGCTATGAGAGGCCAAGATCGGCCTGGATCGCGGCCCTACATATCGGGTGGTACTTTTCTCTGTGTTCTTGGAATGTAGACGCTGCGAGAGCCTTGTCGATCGAAGCCAGACGGCGGTAAATGGGGCGCACATGCTTCATGCGGCCGGTGCTCCCGAGCCACGTGGTGATCTCGGGATAGGCATCTTCCATGCCAGCAGTTAGCTGGAAGTTGTAGCGCCTGTATATGATCTCCTGATTGCGTGATTTTCCAAGGGTGTCGGCGTACACGGAGAGCAACGCGGCAGCAGCAACCGGGTGCTGTGTCCAATCAAAGGTGTTGTCGGGTGAGACGCCGCCCTGGATGATCGTGTTCAGGAAGAGAATCTGCTGGGCCGTGGTGAAGGCAGCGAGGACAGAGCCAGAAAACTCAGCTGCGAACTCCTCCGGCAAACGTAGTTGTACGGCCTTTTCAAGCCATTGTTCGGCTAGGTCGTACACATCATCAGCGAGGGAGGTCGAGTACGTCAATTTGGGCGGCATTCCAGGTGCAAACAGCCAGGTCTTCCAGTCAATCCTCTCGAGCTTCTCGCGCTTGTCTGCAAAAAAGTCGAACAGGATATCCAGGAACTGCCAGGTCGTGAGCGATTGTCCTCCAAACTTGCCAAAATAGTGCTTAATGAAGGGATCAAAGGCGGCCGTTCCACCGAGCTCCCGTTCCAAGTGAAGAAGTAGCGCAGAGCCCTTTTCGTACGCGGCCAGGGACACAACATTGTCGGGGTTTACGGACTCGGAAACATCCTCGACCAAAGCGAAAGAGGCCCCGTTCGAAGCGCGAATGGCCACCTCCAGCTCCGCCATGCCCAACAGCGAGCTGAACTGGCGAGTATCTTCGCCGTGGAGCGCGCCGGTGATGCGGCGCTCTAGGTACACCGTCCACCCCTCGTTCAGCCAGAAGTGCCCCCAGTTCGCGTTCGTGATCAGATTACCGGACCACGAGTGCGCCATCTCATGCACGATCAGATCGTTGTTCGAGCGATCGTACGCGATCACAGAGGGCGAGATAAACGAGGTGCCAGCAACCTCCATCCCACCGTACGGGTATGACGAAGGGCATACAAGCAGGTTGTAGTTGCCCCAGATATACCTTGGCAAGAGCTCCTCCGCGGCATCAAGGAAACGCTCGATCTCGCCTCCAAACTCGCCCGCGGCGGCCTCCAGCAGCGCAGGCTCGCAGTACACGTTCGAGCGCGGCCCCAGCGGCGCGCACGCAATGTCGCCCGCCGCCAGCCCCAGCAGATAGATCGGAATCGGCACGGGCTGCTCGAACACATACACGCCGTCCTTCCCGCTGCCCGGCTGCTCCTGGCCCGCCACCACCGCGCGCAGCGGCGACCGCACGCGCACAGTGAACGGCGACTTGCACGCAGGCGTGTCGAAGCACGGCACCAGCGACCGCGCGTGCACAGACTCCAGCTGCGTGTACACGTACGGCTTGCCCGCCGTCTGCGCGCCGCCTAGCCACTGTACTGCCGTGCTCCGTGCCGTCGTCACGCTCCGACACGTCAGCTGGAATCGCGCGGGTAGCCCGCCCTCTGGCGTGATCACCAGCTGCGACCCCAGGGGCTCCTGCCGCTCGCGCAGTTCCCACGGCACCCGTTTCCCATCCACCAGAATGCACTCCAGCTGCACATAGGACGTGTCCAGGTGCACCTCCGCCACCCCCTTGCCCGTCTGTTCCAGGTCGTAGCACACCTCCGCGCGGATTTGCCGCTCATCGAACGCAACCTCCAGCTCCAGATTCGTGTGCCGCACCGCAAAGTCCTCGTAGTTCGACAACGTCGACCGGTCGGTCGCTGCTGCACGCCGCTCCTCCAGTACTGCCGGAAGCTTCATTTTGCCCTCTGTGCGCCCTGGCCAGCCCCCGCCCTCCGCCCTATATATACCGCCTCGCTCGCCCGAGGATACGCCCCCGCAAGCGAAAAATCCACCAGTTCACGCCCAGATCCACGCCACCACCCGCCGCGTCCCCGCCGCCACCGCCGCCCGCATCGCGGATCCTGCGTATCCGCCGCCCAGCACCCGCCCCATCGCTTCGTACTTGGCTGCCGCCGCGTAGCCCTCTGCCATCCGCACCGCGGCCCACGCCACTACCCCTACGCACACCACCGCCGCGCACGCCAGTAGGCCGTCTGCCTCCACCGTGTAGCGCGCCCCCCGCCAGTCTTGCAATTCCACGCGCCGCCTGCCGCGCTTGCCCCGCAGCCGCCGCCGTCGCCGCCACCACTGCCGCAGTACGCCCTGTGCTTCGTCCCGTCTGCGCAACATGCCGCCCGCTGGGCCCGCCCGCCGGGTCAACGCATCTTGGGCGCAGTTCCGCACGGTAACGAACATCCGTGCACCCCGAAATACCACCCCTCAGCTTCTCTTGCCGCTGCCACAGAGCAGGCTGGCAGCTCCGGCACCCGGCGCGGCAGCGACGGACCCGGCCGTGGGGCCGCCACAAGCGCGCCAGTCGTGCACCCGGCGAAACCCGGGGAGAGCGCTTATAAAGGGTGGAGCGTATGGGCGGCGCGTCCGAACGCGAGGCTTGCGATGGCGTAGGCGGGCAGCAATCGTGTGTCGCGGCGAGCAAAAAAACTGGCGAGCGGGCGCGCAGGAAAGCGAGAACACGGTTTTGGACCAGGACAAGACACAAAGCAATCTCACTTGGACGGGTCATACAGGTTGGGCCATGTCGTATAACAACACGATGACATCGAACGGGACGGAGATGCGGAGTCCGGTGTATTTGGGGCCGGAGCAGGCGGCGGGCAGGCCGGCAGCGGCGAAGGCTGTGGACACGGTGCTCCAAGAGGGCTTCGGGGCGGGCCAGGGGGTGGTGCAGGGCACGGTGAACTCTCAGACGCTGGAGAGCCTGCGGCAACACACGCGGAACGCGTCGACGTTTAGCAGCACGAGTGCGGGGCTGGGCAGGACGCGCGCGTCGCTGCAGCGGCAGCGGGCGGGGCAGACGGACCCGCGGTCGCCGCTCGTGACGCTGATGCCGGTGAACGCGAACCCGACGGAGGTGCTGGCAGGCCGCTTTGCGTCGTGGCGGGCGGTGATCAAGGCCATCATCGTGTACTTGACGGAAACGGCGTCGATCCAGGACGAGCTGGTGCGACAGCACCTGCGGCTGTCGCACGCGGTGAGCTTTCCGTTTTTCTCGGTAGAGAACGTGCGGCAGCCGAGCACGCCGGAGGAGAAGGCGATTCAACAGTTCTTTTTGCCGCTGGGCAGCGGCTCGATCCAGGACCTGCCTACGATTCTCACGGGCTACCACGCGCAGATGGCGTCAATGGCGTCGAAGGCGTCGAAGGAGTTGACGAACGAGGTGATTCCGCGCCTAGAGGACATGCGGAGGGATTTGCTGGTCAAGATCAAGGAGATCAAGTCGCTCCAGAGCGACTTCAAGAACTCGTGTGCCAAAGAGGTGAGCGAGACGAAGCAGATGTTGCGGACGTTCCACGAGTCTGTGGAGCAGGCGCGATACGGCACGCCGAAGAGCGACCCGTACTTGACGCGCATCTTGCTGGACAAGCAGCTAAAACGGCAGCTCGCGGAGGAGAACTTCTTGCACCAGGCGTTCAACAACCTACAGGCTTCGGGCAAAGAGCTCGAAAAAGTCGTGGTTATGGAGATCCAGAGCGCGCTAACGGTGTACGCAAGAATTTTGGGCCGCGAGGCGCAGCTCGTCTTCGACTCCGTGATCACGAAATTGGACATGGGATTTCTCAGCCGTGATCCTGTCTTCGAGTGGGACGACTTCATCGCGCGGGACCCCAACTTCGTGGAGCCGAGCGTGCCCATGCGGAGTCTGAAAGACATCACTTACAAGCATCAGTACGACCCGTTGACTTACAAACTTCAGTGCGGTTTCCTAGAGAGACGTTCCAAATTTCTTAAGTCATACTCCCGGGGGTTTTACGTTTTGACGCCCTCATTTCTACATGAGTTCAAAACCTGTGACCGGAAGAAAGACGTTTCCCCCGTGATGTCATTATCGTTGAGCGATTGTACAGTAGCAGAACACTCCAAGAGAGATTCCTCTGACTTCAAGTTTATCCTTCACGCCAAACAAAATGGGATTATCCATAGGGGCCACAACTGGGTGTTCAGAGTTGATTCCTACGATACTATGATGGAGTGGTTCAACAATATCAAGAAGCTAACATCCATTAGTAACCCAACAGAAAAGGCGAAGTGGATTACCGAGCATTTAAACCTGGATGTCAATGGCAGGCCAAAGAGACACTCTTTGTTACGTGATAACCAATCCACGACCACCACGCGAACTAGCTCAAACCTGGACTCGCCGAACAACGCTGTTCAGTATATGCCGAACTATGACGGGCATACGAATACAAATACCACATTATCCAGTCCGGGAACAAGCTATATCCTGGAGTCACCGGGAGGGGCCACAATACAGATACCCCTGTCTAATAAGAAGGAGGCTAATAATAGCCTTCTGCCTCCGAAACCTGTATCGTAGTAGTGTACCTTTTCTAACACACCAGCATCTGGAACGGGTCAGGGCGAAGAGTTTTTAGGGGCAGAGGAAACGCCAATTTTAAAATCGCCGCATCGAGTAGCCACACCTGAAAGCCAATCGAATTTTGTTAACGTGGCTTGCACTCGACTCGTTCTAATGGATACAGCTTTTTCTTCTAATACACACCTATTTCTGGTTTACATAAACAGCATTTTATATGCATTTCCGTTTTCGATACGGCCCCATGTTGACGAAAAGTGCATTTATTCAACCTTATCATTCCGAAGTGTGTGGAGTAGCTGGATCGTACGATCCACTACTTGCGCCCAATCTTCGGAAAACTTGAGGTCGGAGAATTTATGCAATACACACCTTTTCGCCCTTTGCGAAATTGCTAGCCTTTCTTCATCCGTCAGTTGATCCGCCCGCACAAATAGTTCCTCTAACGTAGGGAACTCTGCCGTGATTTTACAAAAATCGGGATCTGAGCGGTCTTTGAAAAAGAACCCTGTCCGATTTTTGTCCGAACCACGCTCTAATTGCTTATCACCTTCAATATCCCATGGGACAATAATGTCCAAAAGCGGACCCGCAGAAGCGTGCGCCAGAGTTATTAAACCAGATGCAGCATACTCGACTACAGCGATCCCAAAGTGTTCATTCCACATGGCGTTGATTCCGAAGGAAGATTCCTGAAGGTACTTTTTCATCTTCTCATACTTGCAGTCTGTTATGAACTCCAAACTTTCTTTCGGGATAGCAAGTTCGGAGTATGCCAATTGTTCCAATTTTTTAACATAGTCTCGGTCTTCTTGTCCTCTTGTAGAGCCGAGCATTAGAAGCTTCATGTTGGAGCCGGTTTTCTTGACGAAGTTTGAGAAAGACCGTAATATCAGCGCGTGACGCTTTTCCGGACGGAATTGAGCGATCACCACGGCCTGGTGTTTGCGATCCCACATGTCATGGGCGTTCTCTATAACGAGATTCTCTGTGGAACAGGGCGGATAGATAATGCTCACGTTTCCTGTCCGGCTCCATATGGCATTGATATGGTTATAAGTCCACGTGGAATTAGTAACAGCCAGGTCAACAAAGGAGCCTGCGAAGGTGTAACAGCGCATGAAGATACGCCAGTATAGGAACTTTGCCCATAACGTAGGAGAATTGCGAAATTCCGGCATCATTCGCAACTTGTCCAACATATCAATTGAAACGACCGGGTAGTGTGTATACGTAATAATCGGAATACGGCAGAGCCAACTGACAAACGGATAGCCGAAAGGGTACCCCATTGTGTCACACCACACATCCGGAGGGCAACACAATGCAGCCTCAATCGATAAAACGATGGATCCGAGAGCCTGGCCCAATAGCGTCATCCTGGGCCAGGTCCGGCTTTCAACCCATTTCCTGTGGCGCAGGAATATGAATACAATTCTTTCCGAGTCCAACTGAGATCCGAAACGGTGCTCCACATTAGATAGAATTCTAGCACCCGTTGTATCGCAATCACCGGTATAAACAACCACAATATTATTTAGCGATTGCTTCAACGTAGTCTCCACTGCTTTCCACAGCACCTTCTCGCCGCCCCCGCCCGCGTTGCAGAACGGGTGGAAAAAGCCGAACAATATCCGCCCGCTTCGGCGGTGGACGTCTAGCGCATCCGCAAAGCTTCTTCCGCGGGCGATATCATCTGGTGAGATATGGATCTTGGAGCCGTGTCGCTCATTGGAATAAGCACTCGCCTTCGCGCTTGCTAAAAGCATCTGACGCCTCACTGCCCCATGCCGCCAGCCAAAGTCCACAAGCACTGGCTTCTGGTCGTTCTCAGGCCCCCGCAGCAGCGCCTCGCATATATCGTCGCGGAATCTCTTTGGCGGCTTCAGGAGAAACTCACACGCAAGGCGCCTAACGTTCCCATAGCCGGCAACAGCCAAGATCAGCCCTGAAACTATGCATACGACTAGAGCGGCCTGATAGCTTTCCATGGTGAGCCAGCAACTCTCCATTCATGGACGCACGCTGTACTATGTGCAGCGAGATACCATAGTTGGTGTAAAGCATATATATTTTGTTTAAAAATGAAACCGTGTTCCAAAGCAGTTACTTCAGGCGATACTAGAGACAAGAACAACGTAGATGCCTTGGAGTGCTGGTTACATACCTAACGGTGTAGTGACTTCGAGCAGGAGCGTTTATCTATCCTTGAACTCCTCTACTAGCTCCAACAAAGGACCATAGTCTGAAGGCTTCAGCATGTGGAACTCCTCGGAGAACAGGCAGAAATGACGGAAACTGGTGTTGAGTACCGTCTGCAGGTTGAGCTCGAGGATCTCGTTGAAGTGATGACAATATATGTGTGCGTAAACACGGAACAGCCGCTTGAGGATCGGCTTCGCGATCTTGTCGTTGAAGCCGTTCTTGAGAGGGACGTTTGTTTTGGCCGGGAAGAGATCCTCGTTATCGAACTGCTGCTGGCACCAGTTCATCAGGTATTCCACGTACTTCGGCGCCGCCACCGACACCGGCGGGTTCCCGGGGTAGACGTTCCACAGGTACTCGTACTCGTTCGTCGCTATCATCCGCGGACAGGTCTGCGGCGAGCAAAACTCCGTTATTGAACCGTATAGCATGTTGATCTGGTTGTAGAAGTCCACACAGTGCACTGCGATCCACTCGTCCAGGTTCTCGCCCTTGGGCAGTTTTACCGCCTGGTTCAACACGCCCTCTGAGCCCAACGTCGTCTCCACGATCTGCTTGATGTCCTTGTGCGAGGTCACCACCGTGCCCGGCGACTGAACGATGTACGGCTTCTGGTGCGAGGGCGTGTAGTTGAAGTCGGTGATGGGCTGCGACATCGTGGGCTTTTGCGGCGTCGTAAACAGCCCGCCAGGGCTCGCTTCCACCGCAGTGGACGTGATTGCATGCGCCCCGAGTAATGTGCCGGTCCCGCCGCCAGCCGTCAGGTGCCCGCTCCCTGCGCCATACCCACCGCCGTCTTGCTGTTTGGCCGTGTTCCATTTGAACCCCCGCGTGGACCGTATCGTCTGGCCTGGGCTCAGATGACTGCACCCGTTAGTACCTGCTCCGCTGCCGCTGCTTTGCCCACGATACATACAAGTTCTGTAGAAATGACATAGCCTGGACCTCCGCGCTCTAGGCTACTCGTCCGCCGGCTGTTGGCCTCCCTGCTACCGGTGCCGCTCTTGTGCGCGCGTTCGGGAAGAAACCCAAGCCTATCTGGCCGCGCGTAGAACGCGCCACTAGACGACACCCACGTAAGACGCACGCACAGCGCCTACACGGCCCCCCCACACGCCCCGGCCCATTGCCATTCTTTGCCCTAGCCCTCTTCTCCTGTCCACACGCTCCTCGCGCCAGCCGCCAGCTGTCCGGTCACGTGATACTAGAGGCTTCCACCTGGCCTGTTCGCATCTCGGCGGCTTCTGGGCGAGGCGGAGCTCAACACTTCACGTGACTTGTGGGAGCGTGTGCCTTTCGGCTCGTCGCCAGGCTCGGCTTTCATCACGTGCCATCGCGATACGGTATACCGATGCCTTGCTGACGGCATACGTGCGGCACGGATTGTGCAGTTCTCTTACACGTGATGGCTGTCATCTCGAGATACTCTAAATACGAGTGGATGCCCCTCTTTCCCGTGAATTAACTTGCCGCTTTGTGTAGCATTTTACAACGCAGAGCTGCAAGGTCGACAACGTAGGCTCAGACAAGAGTAGTGACCGAAAGCGCTCTGGTAGCTCTTTAGGATGTTCAAGAGTGTGACGTACTCAGAGGATAAGCATCTAACAGACACAGACTCAGAGGTCGAGCCGCACGACACGTCAAAGCATAGGGGACGGCGGCATGGAGCAGCAGGGTCTGGGGAGGAGAGCAAGCACGTCCGCCTAGACGTGGAGGGCGTGCCGGGGCTGGTGCAGCCAGAGGATGCGGAAGAGCCTGGAGAGCTGCCGGCGTTCAAACGGCGGCCTCTCAGCGACACCCCCCTGGCGTCGCAGTGGGCATCGCCGACGAGCTCAGGGGAGTCATCGACGGAGAGCACGCCAGTGCTGTCGCCGTCGCACAGTAGCGGGGATCTGCAGGGCTTGGACAATAAGACAGAGGCGCGGGCGTCCGGCAACGGGGGACTGCCGCGCGTCCGTCGCAAGGCGCCGACCACGATGGACGTGCCCGGGCTGACGCGGTCGAAGACTTCTCCGGACGGGATGATATCTAAGCATGACCCTGGATCGAAGCTGGTGGTCGTGATGGTGGGGCTGCCCGCGACAGGCAAGTCCTTCATCACCAACAAGCTATCGCGGTTCCTGAACTACTCGTTCTACTACTGCAAGGTGTTCAATGTCGGGAACACGCGCCGAGAGTATGGCAAGCAGCACGAGCTGATGGAGCAAGACTCCCGCTTCTTCGATCCCTCTAATGATGAGGCGAAGGCGCTGCGCGAGAAGTGGGCGATGGATACGTTGAACGAACTGTTGGACTACCTGTTAGATGGTCCGGGATCGGTGGCTATTTTCGACGCGACGAATTCTACGCAAGAACGCCGGAGAAAGATCTACGATAAGATCAAGTCGCGCAACTCGCAGTTGAACGTATTGTTCCTTGAAAGCATTTGTTCTGATAGGCAGACAGTGGAGAAGAATATTCGCTTAAAGCTGTTGGGCCCTGACTATAAGGGGAAAGACCCGGAGTTGTCTCTGCGAGACTTCAAAGATCGGCTTGCGAACTATGTTCGCGCCTACGAAGCAGTGGAAGATAGCGAAGGCTTCCAGTATATCAAGATGATAGATGTGGGGAAGAAAGTGATCTCCTATAATATCCAGGGCTTTTTGGCGTCTCAGACCGTGTATTACCTCCTCAACTTCAACCTCGCTGAGCGGCAGATCTGGATCACCCGGAACGGTGAAAGTGAATACAACGTACTTGGCCGTATTGGTGGTGACTCAAAGCTAACACCCCGTGGCCGCAAATATGCGCGGGCGCTTGCGCAATTCATTGATAGCAAGCGGAGAGAGTTTAATGAGCACGAGTATGAACAGTTTTGTAAACTCAATGACGAGGGTACACCGACTGATGAATTCGTTCCAACCTCTTTTTATGTGTGGACTTCAATGCTCCGTCGTGCCGAGGACACGGCCGCAGATTTCAATGAAGATATATTTCCAATCAAGCAGATGCGTATGTTGGATGAACTAAGCGCTGGTGATTGTGAAGGTATGACATATGAAGAAATCCACCAGAAATACCCCGAAGAATTCGAGGAGAGGTTGATAGACAAACTACGGTATAGGTATCGGGGTATCGGTGGGGAATCATATATGGATGTCATTAACAGATTGCGGCCTGTCATCACGGAACTAGAAAGAATTACGGATAATGTCCTCATCATCACACATAGGGTGGTGGCAAGGGTCCTACTAGGATACTTTTTGAACCTAAGTCGTGACATTATTGCGAATCTGGATGTCCCATTGCATAGCGTATATTGTCTTGAGCCGAAGCCTTATGGGATAACCTGGTCGTTGTATGAATATTGTGATGAAACCGACACTTTCTCGAAAGTTCCTCAAACCCAATTGAATACCATGAAAGTGAAGGAAGTTGGCTTAGTCCACAACGAAAGAAGATACTCTCTGGTTCCCGCCGCGCCTCCTACGAATAATAGCGACGACATTCCATTACAGAGCAGAAATAGCAGTGGCATATCTCTGCCTCCATATTCATCTTCGTCCTCCTCTACTACGCCTTCCATTTCATCAGGAGGAATTTCGGTAACCTCGCGTATGGTACCTCCGCTACGGCAGCCCCCTGCTTACCAGACGCATCCAAGTTTTTTGGCTCGTTCAAAGTCGGATGATCCTTTAACAAAGCGCCTGTTGAACCCGAATAAGCATAGCATTGAATTGCAAAAACTACATGAGAAACTAAGTGTATTAAGAGCAAACGATCATATTTCCAGTGGGGATGATGAGGATAACGACAATAATGATATTAATGGCTCAGAGATTGGTGGAACTCCATGAACTAGATAATAATTAGATGTGTTCTTAAGTAATTGTTCTTTTAGGCTACTATACAACGCTAAAAAGTGCACTTGATAGAGCACTTTGAAGAAGACGTTTGACTTGTTTTTGACCTCAAGTGGACAAAAACCGGCATAATTGGCTAATCTAAGGCTAGCCTCCATTTCCATATATTATACCCATTGCGTCAACCCACTGACCTACTCTTCCGTGTAGGGCGAGGACTTCATATCCTGTCGGAGGCACAAGTGTACCAAGCCCCCCACCGCTGGTATTACCGAACAATGGACTTGTTCTGCCTTGGCTTGTTATTATCTGAACAGCATCGATCCAACAGCCGCTTCTCACGTTAAACCCGAGCAAAGATTCGTCCGGAGACAAAACGAAATCACTATAGTTATTGGTCTCTCGCCCAAATAAGGCACTTGCAGATCGATTTCTAGATGGCCCTTTCAATGAATTCTTCAGTTTCCTAAAATAATCATGGGATCCCGCAGCATCATCATTTATCTGCTGTGGACTACGGAAATAGAATCTGATACCATCCAATGCGTAGCCATGATACACCCTTACTGCCTCCACTTCTCTAGGAAATATGGAAATGATCCCAGCGTCCCCTCCTCCTTCAGGATTTCCAAGCATGGTTCCTTTGATTCCAGTAACTAAGGCTGGATAGCCGTATGGAGCCATAGATATCTCCTGAGCATAAATCTTCGAAGGAAAATCGTCAAACTCAGCGGACTCAGAGTTTACAGCATGCACCGCAACTTTGAAGATACCCTTGCAATCCACCAAATGTTGCTGCGGGATCCGAGCTCTCAAATCATCCAGTGACAATAGGACGTCAGTCTGAGGTCCCTGACCGCCTAAAGAAAGAGGTAGGTATTCGATATGCGCACGGGCCAGATCTCCACTGATTAACTCAATACAGTAGATCCCACCCTGTGCGCTAACAACAGCTTGTCTATTACCACAGGGATATAGAGTAGGTCTCGGAAAGGGAAAGTTGCTCAAGACCCCTACGCCCTTGAATGACGGATCGGAATAATTGGTGGGGTTCGCAAATGATGGGTGATATAGGAAACGTAGCAGATCAAGTCTATGCCAAGTACATTCTTCTGCTGGACGAATAGGTGCAGGTGCCCCGCAAGAGTTGGTTCTGCTAGAATAGCCCTCCATGGTCATAAAGGACCGGTTCAAAGTCACGTAGTCACGCAACATAACACCATGTTCCTGATGAGGACATCCGAGAAGATGCCCAATTTCATGCATGAACGCCCCCAAAGTCACAGTGAGACACTCCCAGTGTGTACCACATTCGTTACAATCATTGGCAACCTCCATTATTGAAGACGGAGTTGGATCCGACATATAATAAGGAACGAGCTCCAAAGAAGGCGGCCACGAGTATAGACCATGAGAACCGAATATCGCTAGTCTGATATGCCCAGCACCACCACCCAAGGCAGCATGGGCTGTGATAAGCTTTGCTTGCGGATCCCAATGGGTATCCATAAATATCACAGCTGCCTGTACAGGCTGCGAGCTATCCCCAAATGGCCCGCCATATTCTTGTAGCGCCTCTAGAGCAACATTGAAGAGACCACCGGTATTGGATCCATTGGGGTTCTGCTGAGCCAAATTGGGGTCGCGGATCTCTGCCGTCGAAAGCTTCGACCGCACGATATGAATCTTTATCGTCCTCCGCTCTTTGGGCTCGCGAAACAGCGTGTCCGTCGTGACCTCCTCTGCAAATTGAAAGCACCTATGTCCAAAGCCATTGCGCAGCATCTGCTCGTTCGTGAATGCTTGCATTAGCCGAGCCCCACACCGCAGTTTCTTGATTGCCAGGTCCATCCCGCAGCCCCCCTCCCTCTGCCTCTGCACCGCCGGCGAGTCAAACACCATTGGCGAGTCCTTCGCCACGAGGATACAGAGATGAATCGGCGGAGCCTCTGCCTGCGGCGCGTAGGTACAAGTCACGGTGATGTGCTCGTTCTCATCCGTCGTGAAGGTCAGCACGTTCGCACCCGGCACCAGATGCACAAGCGCCTTGAATGTCTGGCAATGCACTTGGTACGTCAAAAATGGGAGCTCAGGGTGATGCACCTGTATCGACGAGGCCTTCTCCGACCTGCATCTGCCGTGGATCACCAGGGCCGGGCTATAAACCTCGTACCCGTCCACCAAATTGAAGAGTTCGATACTCGCCATGCCCTCTGTTAGCCTTCCAAGCGTAGTCCCGCTAGCTTTCCTCTCTTATATTAATAATGGCAGTTCTGTAACTGCACCACGCCTTCCCTGGACAACCTTGCGCCTGTCACCACCAGCAGCAAGGTGGCGCAGGCTAGATGTGCTCCTGGCCTCCTTAATACTACCGCGGTCTGGGAGTGGCATGAGATACCAACATGTGCGGTGTTCAGATGTTAAAGGCGTAACGCACGTGATCACATTAGATAAAAGAACTACGCTGTTACCCACATGCGGTGTCTGCGTGTGCTGCATTGCTTGGGTCCTCAACTTAGGTCTGGAACACCCTTATCAGGCCGCATTGGTGCGCGCTGGCTACGTTGCTGCAGCTTGCCCATCTGCCTTGTATCCGCGATTCGTCCAGCGGGACTCATAAGGCGCCGTGCTTTGAGCACGGGCAATTCTCTCTCGAATTACTGAGAAGACCGTGCTCACGTCATCGTCGTTGCCGCTTATCCTGAGCTACGGCGAGGAGTGATGCTGCACGGCGCTAATCACGTGACACATGCCCTTATACGACGGGGCGCGTCCGGGATTACTTTAAACGTATTTTAAGCAACAAACGAACAAGGTTACCCGGTGAAAAAACGGAACAAGGTGGCAAACTTGGATCTTGCAAGGACAGTTGGATAAGTGCATACACACCACCCAGGACGACCTCTTTGGTGCAACAGTAGCTAGGTAACTAGTCAGACCACGGTTGTTACAGCAGATAGGTTGCGATATGTCAGGCCACAAGAAACGTGTCTACCCGGAGGCGCAGTACCAGTATGGGGCACAGCCCGCTGCACCATCTCAAGGGTTTCCTCCGGGGCCCGCGATGTCACCCCCCATGCAAGCACAACAGTTCTTGACTCCGGCGCAGCAGCAGCTGCACCAGCAGATCGACCAGGCGACGAGTTCCATGGGCAACATGAACCTGCACAACGTGCCGGTGGTGGACCCGAGCACATTCTACCAGGCGGGTGTTGCATCGCCACCCGTGGCTCCTCATGCAGTGGCTGGCACACAATACAATGAGCAACCGTACGGTCACATGTCGATTGGCAAGCCAATGAACCAACTGTACCCAATTGACTTGTTCCAGGAGCTCCCACCGCCGATCACGGACCTGTCGCTGCCGCCACCTCCGCTGCTGGTGCCGGCAGAGAGGATTGTTGTTCCGTCGGAGGAGGCCAATGCGTCGCCTGACTATCTGCGGTGTACTCTAAATGCGATTCCCAAGACGAACGGGTTGCTGAAAAAATCCAAGCTTCCGCTGGCGATGGTCATCAGACCGTACTTGCATTTGGAGGACTCCATTGACCCGCCACCTTTGAATATGGACGGGTGCATTGTGCGTTGCAGACGGTGCCGCTCTTATATCAACCCATTTGTTACATTTTTGGAGGGCGGCAGGCGCTGGAGATGCAACTTCTGTAACCTAGCCAACGATGTTCCTCAGGCTTTTGATATGGACATGCAAGGCGTGCCAATCAACAGATACGACAGAAATGAGATCCAACGTGCAGTCGTGGAATATCTTGCGCCGAAGGAGTACGCGGTGAGACAGCCACCGCCTTCCTGTTATGCATTTGTATTCGATGTCTCTCAGAACGCGATCAAGAACGGCCTGCTAGCAACCGCCGCAAGAACTCTGCTAGAGTCCTTGGACTCGTTACCCAACTATGACGAGAGAACTCGCATTACAATTCTGGCCGTCGACCATACAATCCATTACTTCTCTGTTCCCCTAGATGAGGAAGGTGACCACATCAGAATGATGGATGTTGTCGACTTGGATGAGCCCTTCCTACCAATGCCAGACACCATGTTTGTATCCTTAAAGGATTGTAGAAACAACTTGGAAAAACTGTTAAGCCAGATTCCAGACATATTCCAATCCAATATTTTGCCGAAATTTGCCCTAGGACCAGCTTTGAAGGCCGCTCATAATCTAATAAAGGGCATCGGCGGTAAGATCATTGTTGTCTCCGCTACATTGCCAAATATCGGTATCGGAAAGCTAAACAAGAGAAATGAAGCAAGCGTCGCTAACACTAGCAAAGAAGCGTCGCAACTACTGAGCTGCGGTGACTCCTTCTACAAGAATTTCACAATCGACTGCAACAAAACGCAGGTTACCATCGATATGTTTTTAGCATCTGATGATTATGTTGACTTTGCTTCTGTGTCGAACCTAGGAAGATATACCGGTGGCCAAACACATTTCTATCCTGGGTTCACCGCTTTGAACATGATTGATGTCACCAAGTTTAGCAAGGAGTTCTCCAAGCACATAACCATGGATTTGTCGATGGAGGCCGTGATGAGGGCACGTGGCTCGACTGGTCTGCGGATGAGCCGTTTCTATGGCCACTTCTTCAATAGATCGTCTGATCTATGTGCCTTCCCAACATTCCCAAGGGATCAATCTTACGTTTTCGAGATATCTATTGATGAGCAAATCGTTCGTGACTACGTTTACCTGCAGATTGCCGTCCTATTGTCTCAGAACACTGGTCAGAGAAGAATCCGGGTCATTACTGTCTGTATACCAACAACAGATAGCCTGGCTGAGGTTTACGCATCCGCCGACCAGTTAGCAATGACTGTATACCACTCCCAGAAGGCAATTGAAAAAGTAATGAGTTCTGGCTTCGAAGACGCCCGCGAATACCTTGACAGATCGGTGCAAGAAGTTTTGGCGACATACAAGAAGGAAATCGCGATGTCCAATACAGCTGGAGGTGCTCCTCTCAGATTATGCGCCAATTTGAGAATGTGGCCATTATTAATGCATTCTTTGACTAAGCATATGGCCTTTAGATCCGGTATCATACCTGCGGATCATCGGGCAGCCGCCTTAAATGCCCTGGAGTCGCTTCCACTTCCATATTTCATCAAAAACATTTACCCAAGCGTGTACTCGCTCCATGATATGCCAGACGAGGCCGGATTGCCAAATGAGAATGGCGAGATAGTGCTACCGCAGCCTATCAATGCAACATCGTCCTTATTTGAGCGCTACGGTCTATACTTACTCGACACCGGAATGGATATGTTCTTGTGGCTCGGGGGCGACGCTGTTCCAGAGTTGGTAATGGACGTTTTTGGTACCCAGGATATCATGCAAATTCAGGTCGGCAAGGGTGAATTACCAATACTGGAAAACTCTGAATTCAACGAGCGTGTCCGCAACGTAATCGTCAAACTAAGGGAGCATGATGACATCATTACCTACCCAACACTTCATATTGTTAGAGGCGCCTCTCCAAGTGAGCCAATGAACCATGCTTCTGCTAGGGAGGTGGCTTCCCTAAGACTGTGGGCCACCAGTCAGCTAGTGGAGGATAAAGTGCAGAGCAGTTTCACCTACCGTGAATTTTTGCAAAGCATGAAAACCAAAACTAGTAAATAGAGGAGTGCTCTAATGTAATAGGAGAAGTTGGAAGTCAGATTTTACCCCTACTTTATATATCTGTTTCTGTAATTTAGTACTTTATAAAAATCTTATTATAACTGAGTGCCAGGCTGCAATGATTTTCTTCACTTCGAAGAGGTAGTGTAAAAGTTGAAGACAAAATTTTGGACTAAATTCAATTTTGGCATCGGTATATATTCACATATGTACGCTCATATAACCAATCCACCTTTATGACTGGTCATAAAATGTACGTATAGCCTAACTATTCGCTACTGGATCCCTATGCTAACCCTATTTCCCTAGTGTTTCTAGAGAAGAGGTTTTCGCAAATTGCAGTGACGTATCTGATGGCGAAGCATCCCCTGTGTTGCCGTCCATAGAACTTGAATTCTTTGATGCAGGACCCCAGGAGGTCCATGCAGCTGATGATAACCAGGCTAAAGAGGATGAATTCGACTTTCCGCTATTCTCTTTTGGTATGGCCTCTAAAGTGCCAGATGATCCTCAGAATGAAGATGCTTCTAACGATAATGATGAACCTAGAGGAAGAGACAGCACTACTAAGCTAATGAAAGTAACGCTTCGATCACCATCACCGGAAGTGATCAACAACCAACGTCCCAGAACTTACTATTTTGCAGAGTATTCGGCCCAAGAGCTGATGAGGTTCCAGTCGGCGGCAATACAATACGACCAGATCATCACAGAAGCAAGCAAGGATGCTGCGTGTTCTCGCTCTTTGCATAGGAGAAGGATTTTTGACCTTAAGTATCATAATGACAAAATAGAGGCCGAGATACAGAGGGCTCTGAAGAACAAGAAAAGGCGTCCTGGAAAGAAGCAGCGCCTTGCAAGGAAACAGGGAACCATACGGAATGCAGAGAGGGAAGCACAGGCAAAGGAGATTAAAAAGATGATAAAAAAGAAGTTCCACAAGCGAGGAGGGAAAAAGAACAAGAAGAAAGATAGCGTGGCAGCGGATGTTAAACCTAAGTTCAGAACGGAGTGATATTCGGTGAGGCTACCAGTGCCGCGATATTATGCATATAGAAGTTATGATAGTCAGATAAGATTGTATTTTGTCGGAATCATGTCTTCCTTCTATTATCTAAAATGGAAATAGACGCGAGTAATGCTTCTTGATATTCTTTTAGCCCATCTATATTCCAACCCTTTTTCATACTTTCAGTAATAGTGTTCCTTATAAACACAGCGTTATTTGACAACGACTTTCCTACTGGTCCACCCCTACGGTATGATATCTCGAATTCACGTTTATATGCGTTCGCCACTTGTATCCAGTAATTGGCTGTTATTGATGAGTATTTCTTCCGGGATATGTATTCAGCGTGAAGAGTTGTGGTTTCCAGCGGTATTTCTTCCAGTGTCTTTTCTAAATGATGGAGTGCAACGCCATTACTTACGACATCTTCCATTACTGTATTGAGAGTTCTAACTGCAGTTATCGTCTTCGTTAACGCCTGATGAGATGCCTGTATCTTCTTAAGAGCCACTTTATCTAGAACGGCGGAAAATTCCCTCGGCGATAGAGAGTATAGCGTAACCAGAAGCTTCTGAACCTCGGGAAGATTATGCTTAAGCTTATGATTGTCCTCGCAATACCCGAGCAGAGTTTCTAACACGTATTTTAGTAGGGCGCCACGCTTCTCTCTCAGTGGACCCTCTTCTAGCTTCTTTATCAACTGTAGTGACCTAAGGTTCGGGTTCTGTTCCAAGTTTATGCGCAGTTGTGAGAACAATGTCGACAAATGGCTCACACGCGAGGGGTCCTTAACCTGTAGCGGTAGCGACTCTACCTGTGCGGCCATATGCATATAAATCAAGGCGTCCCGCAACAAGTGAGAGGTCTGATGGATCTTTCCAAGGGCGGACTGTAGCTTCAAAGCATCTTCATAGGGCTCTAAGACTGCTGTTTGGAGTCTTTCAAATGAAGCCGTGAGATAATCCAGACTCGGTTTCAAGGTGGTCCCCACCTTTTCCCGCCCTAGTTTCCTTTTGTCAAGCTGTTCCAGAAGCTTTAGTGGTTCATCTTTGATGATTCGATCAATTCTCTTATCTACTTCAACGATATCATAGTTTACTTGCTTCAATGGAGTGTAGAGGTCCAGCTTCGTAGTGTCGAATTTGTTGTTGATGGCTCTAATAAGTTCTCTAGCGAATTGACTATGGTTGAAATTGTCTTCTAAAAGCACTTCAAAGTCTTGCAGTTCTGCAGAATCAGACATAGGGCCTTGTGCTATGTTATGCTAGGAACGGCCAACTATTGTGTGTTGCGTGAGCTGGCGTGTGTTGAAGTTTTCCAGAAACTTTTAGCGGATGCTTCTAAATCTGCTTAGCACAACCAAGTCGGCAACTATATAAGCTACTTATTCAATCGCTATTATAGATCTCTTGAGGCCAGCGTTGACCTTATGCGTGGTTAACTGCAAAGGTAGGGACCGCTCAAGGGTTTTGCTGGTAACATATTGCTCGAATTCAGCAACACTTCCTCCAACACCAAAGTAGATATCTTTTGCTGCAGCATAAGCCCTGGCAGAGTAACCGCCTCTACGTGCTTCGGAGATGAGATCCAGTATCAGCTCCGCAATTACAGGCAAGGTCTCGGGCTGATAGATCGTTTCGGATGTTAGGAGAAGCAGCTCGGAGGATGGAGACCATCTTATCTCTTTCAGCAGATTCAAAAATCCCCTGCTCCAAGTTCCGGAGATAAAATACAGCTCTATCTTCTTCTGTTCAAGATCACTCCGGAATGCTGATAGCAGCTCTTGTGTCAGAAGTAGTTCATCTTGCATGATAGCAATGTTCTCATCCCTGCTCAGCTGCAGCGCAGCCCACTGTTCTTGTGACAGTACCTGCTTTGCCCAGGTGATGATCAGGTTCGGTAACGTGGCTAGTCTCAGGACAGACTCATTGTAGTCACTCAGAAGCAAGGTCAGCCCCAAGTGAGATTCCTGCTGCAGGTACTGCAAGAATAGGTACTGCGACGGAAGCGCAGTGCCACAGCCGAGTTCGGCAATGCACGGTGAACTTTTTGGGTCTTGCAAGCCAAGGAAGTCCACGAGGTCCAATGAACACTCCCATGACTTTAGGCCGCCCTCATAGACATTCTTTCTGACATCTTCGTTTGTTTCCCCCATGAGGATGTCCAGTTCTGCCTTATGGTCTGGCGAGTCCGATTCGGCGTCGACCTCCGACATGAGTTGGTGCTTTACATCAAATAGTTCTCTGCGGAATAACTTGATAGCTCGTTGCGGAGTGTGGACCTCCTCAAAGGAGACTCTCACATTGGTCAGACTTTCCAAGAGCTTGTCCAGGTGGACAAGTGTTGGTTGCGGTATGTCCGTTGATTTTAACCACTCTGCATCAAGAGGGTTTCCTATTTTATTGGAACTCTCCTGGGCACCCTCGTTGCCGACTTCGAAGGAATTCGGTAGCAACTCATCGTCACTTAGCTCAGCGTTAGCGAAACCAAATGAGAATGACATGACTTGTGTAGTTGAACGTGACCGATGAGCTTGTCGTTCGAGATGGTCTCGAGCCTGAAATTTTTCTACAGCTCACAGCCGCAACGTAAGCTAACGCCAGGCAGGCCACAGCGGCAGGGTCGGGTATGCAAGAATTGGTACGTAGAGTTCGTTTATTGTAAGATAGCATAGAGTTATTCAGGTTCCACTGAGGAGTTCTTCCACCGATGTAGGGCGTTACGTAGAAGAGATAGAGTAATGACAGAATAACATCACTCTTTGAAATATGCAGTATAAATAATAATCGAATTATTTGGGCCCATGTCCTTCCAAAGACATTCTGATCAGATAATTTTCCAGAAATAGCGAGAGCTTCATTCCGGCCTTTCCAGGCGTCAGGCAGCTCACTTGGACTGGACTTGAGAGTAACCACCCCATGGGTTGGCGTTCTTGGACTTTAAGTACTCGTCAGACTTCAACTGCCATTCCTTAGTCATCGTCTTTGGAGCGTCAGCAGCGCCCATTCTGACTAGACCGAAACATAGCGCAGTGAGCGCAACACCAAGCGCAACGCCCTTCGCAATGAAGGCAGCGTCACCCTTGCCATGCACAGGTCTTCTAGGACCCCACGCACCATAGGAGATGTACCACGCAGCCTGCTTTTCGGTGTCCGTGAGCTCCTTCCATGGCAACTTCTGTCTCTCGCTCAACTTGGCGACAATGTCGTTCTGCTCAGCAGCTGGCAAATCCTCCCACCGCGAGTGTAGGTCTGCGATCGCAGCCTTTGAAATCGCCTGCGTTTGTGCGTGTCTGACCGGCGAAACGCGGACGACTCTGGAGATACTCGAGCGCAACACTGTTTGTAGTTAGTATACGTTCACACTTCTCTGTGGGCACGCGCCAATTCGGTGCCAACCGCGAGGCGATCTCGTAGCTTGACGCAAATGCGCATCACCACCGACACATACTTGTTGTATTAAAAGTTAAGTGCAGATCTCAGTAGTCTGATTCTCTTATTGCAAGCGAAGCTGAATTGAAATGCTCCACTGAAATACCCTGAAGTGCTCGGTAGCTTGCAGGGAAGAGGTTACAAAAACCACTAATAATAACAAGCGATAATTCCATAGTCCAATCCGCGCTCGCCCATATAAATTTTCTTTGACACCGGTAAGCCTCGGCCAATCAGAAAGCGCGAATTCAAAAGTAGTCTGATACATATGATCACGAGTTATTCACGTGACAATATGATACGTAATCTAAGGCACTACCATAGTGACGTGACGCCTGAGAGCCAGACGGCAATGGCGGGTCTGTGCCTGAACTTGGCCGGGGTTGGAGCGGACGGAACAGATTGAGGGGTGCGGGATAGGTCTAGGGGAGCCGGCGCAACGTGCGGCGGGGCTAGCAATTGGAGTTCCCGCATACTTGCGTCCACGGCGGTGCGCAGTTCTGATGAGGGCCAGGGGATGTCGTCATATGGAAGCCAGTGCAGCGGAATGCGCACAAAGCGCAGGTATTCTTGGTGTTCGAGCTGCAGTTGCTCTTCAAGGCTGAGATGCG
The DNA here is from genome assembly GCF_000091025.4 of Eremothecium gossypii ATCC 10895. Taxonomy (NCBI): domain Eukaryota; kingdom Fungi; phylum Ascomycota; class Saccharomycetes; order Saccharomycetales; family Saccharomycetaceae; genus Eremothecium; species Eremothecium gossypii. The sequence goes on along the minus strand of NC_005785.6, from coordinate 276,820 downwards.
AGAAATCTACCAGATAGTGGCCTGGGCCGTAGCCCCCGTAGAGGAACAAGAACTTGTAAATATTCCAGAGCTGTGGGAGGTTTTCCGGGGCAACGGGAACCGCGCGTGTGGCGCCGCGCGAGATCTCGGGGTTCTTGCACAGGACAGCAGCATGCAGATCAAGGAGGTAGCGAGCACCCTCCCGGACAATATAGGGCACAGGTAGGTAGCGGTTGTAATCCGTGTGGTTTTGGAAATCAACGAGCTTGAGGCCCAGCGGGTATTGGTCGCGGATTGCGATGCGCTTTTCAATTTCTTGCTGATCACGCAAAAGTTGTTCTTGTTGTGTCTTCCGGAGACGCTCTTCCTCTTGCTGGCGGCGCCGCTCCTGCTCGGCCCGCTCCTTTTCCTCCTCACGCTTGCGTTCGTCATCTGCAAGTTTCTGGAGAAACTCCTGTTCCTTCTTGCGTTTACTCTCAAGCCGCTTCAGCTTGTACTGCTCTTCGCGCTTCAGACGGGCATCGCGCTCTTCAGGAGTCTCTTGCTGTTGAGAATGTGTGCTCGAGAGGCCCTCCAACTTCGAGCGCTTAGTCCCGGATTCCGCAGTATCAGAAGAAATGCTGACAGCGGAAACGCTGCGTTTAAGCTTATGTGGGGAAGCCGTACGGGCCTTTTCAGAAGTCGCCGGTCTGTAGCTCCGGTCATCTGAGGCGGCGGCTGCAGATGGAGAGCCGATTCTCCGCTTCTTTACTTTTACAGACGAATAGTCTCCTTTTTCGTCATCTGTCACTACCTCGTGCTCCGAGATGTGCGCTCTCATCGGAGTTTGTTCCCTGGTCTTCTCTGATTTTGGTGAGAGATGGTAAGTTGGACTAGAACCTATTCTTTCTTTTGTGGGGTTTGCCTTCGTGCTATGCAATGGAGATTCGGGTTTCTCTGGTAGCTTTTCCTTGACATTGCTTGATGATTTTATCTGGGTTAAGGCTTCCTGTTCCTCTAATTTTACGTTCAAAGGAGTTGTTTTGCCATGGTCCTTGTCTAAGCATAATTTATCTTCCTCCGACAAAACACCATTGTTTTCCAATATCGCATCTCTTAGCTTGGTTAGTTCCTTGTCGTCAACCAATCCCAACGGACTATGTCTTGCATAATATAATACGGAATGTCCGTCCTTATCCCTTTTCGTTGGATCTGCGCCTGCCTCTAACAAAAGTTTTACTGTGTTTAAATGACCACGGCCAACAGCAGCCATCAAAGCTGTTTGCCCATCCCTCCCAACTGCGTTAACCTGCGCACCAAAGGCAAGAAAGAGGCTTGCGATATCTTCGTGTCCAAATTTGACGCTTTCCATAAAAGACCTGAAATCTGCATGGCCACCATTCTCTAAGTATGCGCCAACGTAGGCGAGTCTCCCCTCTTTGGACGCTCTGAACAGCTTCTCCTTCCCGAGCTTGGAGGTTATGTCTGTCCAGTAAAAGTCTTTATCGAACGCTGCGGACCCCTGCACGGACTCATCTTCCTCCGAATGACCCTCCTTTGCTTTGGAGCGCTGCGGCAATGACTTCACGTCCCCGTCTTCTTTCTTGTGCTTACGTGCAGATTTTCTCAGCAACGCTTTGATCTCTCGCACAATCTGAACTTCTTCTTCGTCCAAATCGGAATCGTCCTCGATCGATTCTATTGCCGTTAGACCCTTAGCGTTAACAATGGTGGGATCGGCACCATTTTGCAACAGCTCTCTCACGACATCTAGGTGGCCATTCGCGGAGGCATCAATAAGCGGTGTATCCTTAAACATTTCATAAGACTGTATATTAACATTTGCTCCATGGCGTATCAGCAATTTCACAACTTCTAAGTGCCCATTTAGGGCAGCCTCGTGCAGAGGTGAGTTACCAGCATTGTCTTGGTCATTAACGTCATATCCTTCCTCGATTAGTTTTCTCGCGAGGTCATATTTGCCTTTGTCACATGCAACCTGTAGCCTGGTTCTGCCACCTGCATCTCTGTATACCCCTTTCCGAGGCTTAACGATCTTCGAAACAGCCACATGCTTCATCTTTTTGGAAGAGGATGAATTTGATTTCGAATATGTAGAATGGGCAGGATGAGGTAATGCCTTCTTTGGTGATGAGCTAACAGCCGACTGCGCCTTTGTCGGCGAAGATTCCCCATGCAATATGCTGCTCGAAAGCGGCACTGGTTTGAGATCCGCTAAATCTGAAAGTTCCGAATCGGAATCGTGTGTCGCCGCCGCAGGCCTGGTATGCCACTTCGCGTTGCTGGGAGCAGACCCGAGCTGGTCTCCGCGTACTAGCCGCCCTAGACGCGGTTTCGGAGGAGAGGCTGGCTCTGTCGGCGCGTCACTATCGATCTCGCTAAGCGAGCTTTCCTGCTCGTCATTCTTCGCCCACCCCGCCGTTGTAACGGAGTCAATTCTCTGCGACTCAACCCACGGGCCTACAGCATCCAGCACCTCGCTCCGCTGCTGAGCTCGCTCGTCGTCCACCGCATCCGAGGCGACGCTAGCAGCGCCGCCGGGTGCGGTTCCTTCCGCGTGCATAACCGTGCCGTGTGGCTCTCTTGGATCGTCCTGTTCCTTTTCCACAGTTCCATTCTCACCCCCGCATTCTTGCCACCGCGCCGGCTTCTGTGTTTCTAGCGCGCCCGCTGCAACACTGACATCTTCCGAAACGGCCTTCGCATTCTTGTCGCCGCGTGCCAGCAGCTCCTGTGAAGTCCCGCCTTCTAATTCTTCGGCGTTGATCGCGGGCATCGCTGGTCGTTCTTCGCTCGCCTGCTGGCCCCCGCTACCCTGCTGGTTTGGACTGTCATCTATCCCACCAGCATTGGCGGCCTCGTTCCGATCACCAATGCTCGCAGATATGGGTCCGTCTTTTTCATGCTTCGCGAGATTCTCCAGCTCCGCTTTCCGCGCACTAACGTTCAAAAGATAGCTACTCAGCGACCGCTTCTTGACCTGACCGGTGCCATCTTGCTTATCCTGATCACTCATACCCGGACCATGAGCAGATATCCGTAGAGGCTTGCTAGCTTATCGCTACAGTACTAAGAAAGTGGTACCAAACCAAGCATTGGCCAGATGCAATTTTGTGCCTAAGTTTCGTCACAGTATACGGTCAGCGCAATGCAAAATCTGGATTATATAACCCAACCGAAAGGCAGCTAGGTAAAGAGCAGCCATATAGAAGACGCTACATCACCGCTGATCGCCAACTAAAAAGGTTCGGAATTGACTGCGGTGATATTCTACGAGTAGCGCTGAGTAATCTTTATTGTAATGTTCGCATCTGGTGTTTTATTCATTAGGACTCATTCATTGAAGGTTGATATTAATACAATTAGAACCTAGGATGCAGTCTAAGGAACTAGGGAACGGTGGCTTACCAGTTTTTGTCGACAACCTCTGCGGAGGGTTGTGAAAAGGTATCTAGGACTACTGAGCATTTCATGCAGAGCTCAGAACCCAGCTGTAGCGGGTCATGCTTCGACGGCTCAGACTGTTCTGCGGTCTGGGGGTACTTTTGAGAGAGAGATGGCGCGTTCAAAAACTCCATCGGGGTGCGCGGCGTATTTTCGGGCGACAGGTCGCTGGAGATGTCGGGGCTGGAGAACGCAGACTTCGGGCCGACGGCAGAGCGCGGGCGGCACGAGCGCGGTTGCTCCGACAGGTTTTCGGATGCCAGGCTGGAGAGCGAGCAGCTGGCGGGCGAGCAGCTGGAGTGCCCGTCCTTGCTCTTCAACTGCTCGCCCCACTCCATCAGCTGGAAGATCAGGCTCATGTTGGGGCTTATGTCCTTGGCGACGTTTTTTAGGTAGTTGTACGCGTCGTTGAGCGGCATGCTGCGGTAGCGCATGATGTACGCGACGATGAGCGAGGCGGAGCGCGAGACACCGCACTGGCAGTGCACCAGCACGCGCTTTCCATCGCAGAGGGCCGTGTGTATGAGAGCGGTGAGCTCCTCGAGGTTGCTGCATATTTTGCTTGTATGCGACCACTTGAAGTGATAGTACTGTGTCCCAGACCCCTCGGGAATCTGGCTTGTAAAGTCTGTGATCTCCTTTGCCACGTTCACGACCACATCGAACTGCAGCACCTGCTCGATGGTGGGCTCCGAGTACAGGAAGAGTCCGGGCACAAGAACGCATAGCGGCTCGCCCGGGTATGCGTTGCCGTTTAAGACGTCATTGTATCTGAGCGCGGAATGGAGCGTGCCCTCGTCATCCTCGTCCGCGCCATCGCAGCCGGCATTCTCCACGCGGCACCCGCCCGCCGCGCCGCCGCGCCGGAATACCCACGAGCGCGTCAATGGCGCGTCCGCCGGCACCGGCGTGCACGCCCCTAGCTCCTCACAGTCCTGTAAGTACGCCGGCACTCCGCCCCGCGCCAGCATCGGCGGCGGCCGGAATCGTATCCGCTCCTCCCCCCGCGGCCGCAGTGCCGTCTCCACCGTCAGCTTCAGTGCCCCGCCCTTGTCCTCCGCGCCCCGCCCCCGCTGTCCCGGCGCTGGCGCCAGCGCCGGCAGCGTGTATATTTGCGCGTCCCCCCGCCCCGCCACTTCCGCCGGCGGCTCCAGCATCATCACCTTCGGCCCCGGGCTGCCGTTGCTGATCTTCAGCGACAGCTTCTTCCTGTTCTTGCTCTGCAGCGACTTCGGCGACCTGGACTTCAGGTCTAGCAGCGATCCACTCATCTACCCTGCACTTGCGACCGTACTCGACTCCCGAAGATCCACTTGCGACCTTCTCTTAATGTATTCCGCTTCTGTTTTATCGACCGAACCTAGAACTCTATCCTGGCGAGAATTCTCAGAAAAGGCGCTATATTTGGTATACTTGCAAATGGCCTCCAGGGATCCGTTCCGCAGTCACAGTAATCTTGTGTTCGCGCACTGCCCACGATACGTGATATACGGCTCCCCCTAAGTACATAAAAACTACGGCACCTCAGCTGCTGTAAATAGAGCTCTTCTTTTAAACTCCTGCTCGTAAGCTGATCCAGCGAAATCTGAAACACGTAAAGCCATGTTAATACGAGAAAACAAGAATAACAACGTTTTAAAAAAGCCAGAAAAAAAAAAAAGAAAGAATGCAATGGTACCAGGCGGACTGGCTGGCGCAATTAGCCCTGTCGTCAGCTTAGTTTGACAGATGACTTGCGTGGATTACGGCCGAAGGCCGAAGGCGCCCGCAGGCGCTTCTCCTTGTGCTTGTGCAGGCAGCTGCTGTTTTCAACGCAACGTATGTTCCGAAAGCAAAAATGTTCGCGGTGACGCAAGGGCCACCGCACAGGGCTCAGGCCGCGTAGCACGCAGGAATGCCAAGATTGGCGGGCATGCGGAAGTCCGTTGGTGGGGCAGTAGCAAGCCAAATGAGCAGATCTCAGCTAGGCACTTAGTACACAGCTACGTAGGGGCACGGACGTCCGCACGGTTGGGGTCGACGGAGGTTTGGGCCTGGACTACGACGGACTTCTCGCTCTTGAAAAAAGGAATGGAGTACTTCATGTTGCCACGCACGATGAGGTCGAACTCGTACCTGATCAAGGCGCGCCACTTGTCTGCGTCGGCAGCGGTGTCCGCGGCGCCGGGGTGGAGGAGCTTGACACCGGACATGGAGACGCCGTAGTTGCGGCTGAGGAAGCCGCCCTGGAAGCGCAAGGGCGTCTCCAAGGTGTAGACGGTGCCGAGGAGAACTGTCTCGAAGGCGGCGCCGCGGTTGTCGCCGTCGGCGTCGGTCTGGTCGAGGTGGGAGGTCTTGGCGAAGATATCGAGGTTGACGTCCTGTACGCCGACGGTGAAAAAGCCGGGGTTGAAGGAAGAGGCCTTGATGTCGAAGACGAGCTCGTCGGCGGAGGCCAAGACGTTGTCGATGGTTTTGATCTGGAAGTCGTGGAGCTCCTTGTTGGTGGCCAGCAAGAAGCCGGAGATGAAGCCCAGCGCCAAGAGGCTTGTCACGATGAAGGTGAGGTAGACAAAGCTCTTGAACTTGTTCCAGGTGGAGCGCTTTGTGTAGAAATTATGCGGGTTGTAGTAGCCCGAGTACACGGTGTGCGAGCGCCGCTTCTTGGACTTCAAGGGGGAGAGCTCATCCGGGTGGAAGAAAAAGTCGAAATGCTTGCTGTGGTTGTTGTTGTTGCCGCTGCTGCCGCCTGCGTTCTTGCTGCCCCCGTTGGAGGCCGCGTTCCCGTTGGAGGAGTTGTTGCGAAAATAGTACAAAGCCTCTAAGTCGTCGTCTGGCCCGATGCGCTCGTTCTGCTCGTAGTTCAGCTTGTGCGGCAGATGCGAGAACTTCCCCAAAGCCCCATAGTGCGACTTGTACTTGCGATTGAGTGATACGTGCGAGCCGTTGTTGTTATTCATGGAAGCGCTATGCTTATCGCTATTGTGGTTGATGTTATCATTCCCCGAACTCACCTGGTTGGGGTTCACAGTATGCCCTGCGGCGTGCTGCGGGTTGCCGTGATAGTAAAACATGGATTGGACGTCATCTTCGTCTTCTTCGACATAGCTCAGGCCTTCGTCCTCGTTCAAAACGTTGTCGTCATCCGAATCGATCTCGGAGGAAGAGCGGTAGGTGAACTTGTTAGGTGTGAGCTCGCCATTCTCCTGCTCAACGTAGTCCTCGAGGTTTATGTTGTCTGGCACGCCTGAGTACCGCCGAAGCGAGGCACCATTCGCATCGAAGATCCGCGAAGCCGTTGTTCGGAGCGGATATAGATGGTTGTTCTTCATCTTTAACGTGCCTGAATTACCATTATTGTGAGCTGTGGGGCGTAGTTTGCCTGAATGGTTTGATGTATTGCGTGACTGTCGGGCTTCTGCCACAGCCTTGGTCAATGAAAGGACGCTCAAGCGTTTGCCTGGAGAATGCATAGGTTGATTGTTGAACGACTTGACAGACTGAATGTCCGATTGACCCATCTGTGTGTACTGAGCCCGCCGCTGCCGGTTGGAATGGATACTTTTCAAATCGTCGGAAGTCTGTTGTTGCTGCGAAGCGCATTGTTGGGGCTGATGTGGCGCAGGGCCAGCCTGCGGTGCAGTCGCATGATCGGAGATTACAGAAGGCATGACCGCAATTGAGCTGTGCCTCGTTGTCTTAAGTCTCTCCAACAACTTCTTGTTCTTGGTGAGCATGGGCGTGCTCAACTTGGCGGGGATGCCATACGGCTTACCTAACGATGACTGCGTGAGTACCAAGTTACTGCTTATCGGCTCGTAGCTGTTCTTGGTGGAGTTCGCTGTCGACTCGTACACGAACGTCTCTTCCGAATCGCTGATCTCGTTCTCACCAACCGCGCTTGCTAACCGCGCCGCAAAGAAGTCTGCCTTGGTCGAAGGCTCCTTCGAATGCCTCGTCGAGTCCTGGTCCACTGCATCTTCCACTGCTATGTAGTTCACAATCGATCGCGCCTCCTCATCGAGACGTGCCGCAATAGGCTTATCCAGGTGGTGGTGTTCGAGCGTGCGGGTGGTAAATGCTGGCGGTGCCAGACTGCTACCCTCGCCGCCGCCGCCGTCCATCCCGCCTTCGCCGCCTGCAAGTGCCGCGACACCCGCAGGCGTGCCCTCATGCTCCCGCCCCTCATCTTCGTTCACCACTGCTGTCGGGAGCGAATGGATGAGAAGAGACGACTTCTTGTTGCGCAGCGCCGTCATCGACGCGTGTGGCGACAACGGGTTGTGCGAGATCACAGGCGGGTGCGAGGGCTCCAGCGCGGCCGCAAACCGCGGCTTCTCTTCGTCGTCCCCCGCCCCCTCCTGCTCCACCAACTGCAGCGAAGACGACCGCCGCGACCCGGCCAGCTCTGGCCGCGCGGCTCCGCCGTCGGCCGGCTGCACCGGAAGCAACGACTGCACCTGTGTGTCCACAGTCTCCATCTCCACGATAATCCGCCCTCCGTCTTCCAAACCCATCCTGTAACGCTGCTTTCTGTTGTGTGGCCTGGTGTAACCAGCCACCTACTACCGTCGGGTCACAAAAACTCCCAGTCTGTGCGTCACTATGCCACGCACCGAAATAAGTATGTTCTCGAAGCCCTCCAGAACTCCCCAGCCTAGCAGCGAGGCCTTCAACGGTATATATCTTGATGGGATGACTTGGCAGCTCCTTCTTAGCCCGGGGATCACTGTTGAGCTCTTCATTTTCGCGGAGACAAGCCGGTGTCTTTCGTTACAGCACTTATCTGCCGTGCACCACGACAAGAGCGCCCGGTTCCAACCGCGGGCTGCCATTGGCCAAAAGCCGACGGCGGCGATCTCGCCCGCACCCAGTATAAATAGTGCGTCGGCGTCGATCGCCCGCCGCACACGCTCGCCGCACACAGTAAGCATCATGGCTCCCCCATTCTTCTCAGATATCGCTAAAGACATCAACGGGCTCTTGAACCGTGACTTCTACCACAGCACGCCTGCCGCCCTCGACGTTAAAACGTCGGCGCCAAACGGCGTCGGGTTCACCGTCAAGGGTAAGACGTCGCCCAAGGACGGCTCTGTAGCCGCCAACGTCGAGGCACGTGTCGCCGACAAGGCGACCGGCCTCACGCTGACGCAGGGCTGGTCGTCGGCCAACGTGCTCGACACCAAGGTGGAGCTGGCCAACCTGACCCCCGGCCTGCGCTCTGAGCTGGTCACCTCGTGTGTGCCCGGCACGTCCAACGCAGCCAAGCTGAACTTGTCGTTTGTGCAGCCAGCGTTCACCGCTCGTGGCTTCTTCGACCTGCTGAAGGGCCCCTCCTTCGTGGGTGACCTGACGCTCGCGCACGAGGGCTTCGTCGGTGGCGCGGAGGTCGGCTACGACATCGCGGCCGCCACCGTGTCCCGCTACGCGGTCGCTCTGGGCTACAGAACCGGCCTCTACTCCGTGGCTTTGGGCGTCAACAACGCCCAGATCACCACCGCGTCCTTCTTCCAGCGCGTCAACCCGGCGTTGGAGGTCGGCGCTAAGGCCGCGCTCAACCCTGCTGCCGGCTCCAAGGTCAACATCGAGTTTGCCACCCGCTACGCCTTGGACCTAACCGCGCAGGTCAAGGCCAAGATCGCTGACTCCGGTCTTGTCGCGCTCTCCTACAAGCAGCTCTTGCGCCCGGGTGTCGAGTTGGGTGTGGGTGCCTCCTTCGACGCACTCAAGCTTGCCGAGCCTGTCCACAAGTTGGGCTGGTCGCTATCCTTCTCCGCCTGAACTCTCCCCGTCAGTACTACATAGTTGATTTAGACAGTAACGCAGTGAATATTCCTCCACCGCACCAGCGTCACAGAGGACGGTCGCCGCGTAGAAAAAGCGCGCTTGCACCGACGGACGACCAGACCACGAGCAGAGGCCAGGCATGAGCGTTCGCGAGGAGTTCCCCACGAAGACATCGGAGGCGTATGGCTTCAAGCCAGTGTTCTCACGACAGCTTGTCACATCTTTTGGCGAGAACCTGCCTTTTGTACGGTATAACTGTCTTGCGGTCAGCAGCAAGCATCGGTTATTCGCTGCCTGCGGGGCAGCAGAGGTGGTGATCGGGTCGTTGGAGGCACTGCGGCAGTGGGGTGAGAGCGGTGACGAGCTGGAGCTGGTAGCCCGGCATGCTGCGCAGGATGTTGTGGGCGTGGGATTCTGCCGGGACGTAGTCGTTTATGCGACAAGGGCGGGAGAGCTGTGGAGCCGGGAGGTGGGCAGCACAGGACAGTGGTCGCAGCGGTCCGTGGGCGCTGGGACGGTTGGCATGCACTGCGTTGGCGCGTACGCGCTGCTGCTGCGGGCATCGGGTGAGGTGCTGCGTGTGCACGTGGGCAACGGCCAGCAGGAAAGCATTGCTTTGGACGTGTGCGACTTCGACGCGCGAGGCAGCGAGGTACTGTATCTCGAGCGCGGCTTCAGGCTGCGCATGGCGAACGTGGGCGGCGGTGAGGAGCGGCGGGTGGAGCTGCCCGACGACATGCGGGAGGAAGATACGCAGCCCATCGCGGTCAGATACCTGTCGCGTGAGCAGGCGCTGGTGGTGGTGGGAGAAGAGACACCCGATGATGCGGACGAGGTGGTGTATGCGCACAAGATGTATGTTGTGTCACTTCAGTCGGGCGATGCTCGCGAAAGCTTTGACATTTTGCCTGCGTTCGGCAGCGTGAAGCGCAACCCTGCGTACTATGGCTGCACACTGTATAACCTGGCGTCAGATGGTAGACAGCTACACGTGCTTGCGTCGTCGTGCTCGTCTGAATTGACGTTGCTGGACGACGCCGAGGTGCTACAGCCACTGCAGGATGCGGACCGCGCTGTGCTGCGCATTAACCCGGATACAGATAACGACACCAGTGCTCTTGGTTTGGCGCTGGATGTGGTTACTCGAATGCGCGTTGTTGAGCCGTGCGCGGGAGTGGATGCAGCCTCTGAGCTACCTCTGGCATACGTGCTGAATAATCTTGGTGTGTTGGAATGCTGGGCTCTGTACCAATCCGATGCGCTAAAAGCGGGTAAACTGTCGCTCGATGCAACATTAAATGAGTTGATCAGGGAAGCTGAGTCTATTAGCAGCGAATCTCCAGAGGAGCACATCCAAGATATATCCCAGTCGCCTGCTGAACCTACAAAGTCATCTACTTTTAATGCGATCAGTACAAAGAGCGATCAGCCTGATGCGGCAGCTTCCCCTGAAAACACAAATATCATCTCGCCATCTCCGAAGCCTGCGTTTGGGTCCGGAAGAGTTTTTGGTACACCTGCATTTGGCCATCAATCGATGGAATCTATTGCGCCGAGTGGCGCCACAATGGTCCCAAGTCATGGAACCACTTTCGGGCAGGACACTAATTCCATGCAGACAGATGCCAATCCCGACAAAACAGAAGATCAAAGGCACCAATGGCCTTCTAGTACATCGCATCCCTTTGGAGTACCGCCCCCAGGCACAACTTCAAACAACGAACCGCATTCTAGCAAGTCAAACGCAGTTACTGGCGGTAACACTGGTAACGCTCCAGAGAACCCATCTTCTGGCACATCCACTTTTGGGAAACCGGCCTTTGGTTCAGTCACCACCCCGGGAACTATATTTGGCACTCCTGGTTTCGCCTCAGCCAAAACAGCAGTTTCTGCTTTTGGGCAGCCTGCTTTTGGAGGAAGTGCTTTTGGGAAGCCCGTTTTCGGCGAGGGTTCCTCAGCGGAGCCTGCCTCTGGAGAGGAACCCGGGAAGTCTGCCTTTGGAGAAAGCGCATTTGGGAAGCCTGCCTTTGGAGAAAGCGCATTTGGGAAGCCTGCCTTTGGAGAAAGCGCATTTGGGAAGCCTGCCTTTGGAGAAAGCGCATTTGCGAAGCCTGCCTTTGGGAAGCCTTCCTTTGGAGAAAGTACTGCGACAAACCCGAAGTCAGAGGAAAGCGCCTTTGGGAAGCCCGCCTTTGGCGCAAACGCCTTTGGGAAACCCGCTTTCGGTGAAAGTCCTTTTAACAAATCTATACCTGGATCCCCATTCGCAAAGCCCTTCGGCGCAGGTTTACCTGCTTCGTCAAGTCCCTTTGGAAACCTATCTTCAACCCCCTTTGGGAAGATATCTTCAAGTCCTTTCGGACAGTTATCTGCTAGTCCCGAAGCGAAAGCAGTAAGCCCATTTGGAAAGACAGCATTTTCTTCTTCCGCATCTCCGAGCACCTTTGGAACTCCAGTCTTTAGCGCGGCTCAAGATACTGATCAGAAAACGAATAAATTAGAATTCGGAACCGGTAACAGTATAGACACTTCGGCGCCTAATTCAAAAATCACGTCCCCAAATTCCGCCACACAAGGTGCCATCTCATCCGCTACAGTATTCCCAGTAGGGAAGGCCACCGCTGCACAGCATAATCAAGAGAATTTCACTCCGACACCAATCACCAAATCTCATGAAGGTCGGAAGACAAGTGTTAGTAAGGATAATGCAGACTTTATTCAAAATACTCCTACCAAAGAAAATCCTGCTCTGAGCCTTCTAAGTCTAAGCGGAAGTTTGGAGCAAACTGTTTCTACTGAAGGCATGCAAACCGCTAAGGAACAATTAACAGATTACTCTGGAGCAACTTCAGAAGGTATTACTTCGGAGGAGGAGGAGGATGACGATTCATCTAATGAATTAGCGGCATCCGGTGGCGAAGACGATAGTGGTGAGGACAATGAGGAGTCTCACGATGTAGACGAAGGATCGGTTGTTTCTCCTTCTATAGGTAACAACAAGTTAGAAGATTCGTCTGGTATTTCGGCCACTGCGAAGTCGGAAAATAAAGCTGAGATTTCGTCTATGAAATCCATCACAGAAAGGATTAAGAAAGCTGCAAATCTTCCAGCGTCTTCGGCCATTATGAACATAACTTCTTCCCCCGATGCGACACCTGATATTAAGCGAGTCGTGTCTCCATTTTCTGACTTCACGAATAAATTGAATCCACCAGAAGCAAACAATGGACAGGCTCCTTTCTCTTTCTCAGCTTTAACTAAGAAAGAGCAGGAATCGGGAACGAGACGTGAAGGTAATCCAGAGCATGCCACACTGTCGGATCAAGACTCTTCTTCAGCAAAGGGATCTTCTAGGCGCGGGTCAATAATAGCGAAGGAAAATAGGTATTCCTCTAGCGGCGGTGCGCCGCAATCCGCACAGGTGCAAAAACCGGGTACATCAATAACGAGACCATCCGATGTGGCCATTAGCCCCCAGAATAGCGCATCTCTGGACAGTTCAAATTCTCTTTCTGATATTTCATCCAATCGCGTATCAGACGATGATCAAAGTTCCCAGCCACCATCTAGCGATGAAGGTGAGTCCGAATCATCCGAGGTTCCTCCCTCGGATCCTACGCATGGTTCCGAACGTCAACTAAGTACTATCACAGAGGAATCCGTGGATTTACCGCCTTCCGCAAATGTATCACCGTTTGCAACTGACAACAGTGTTGCGTATAACAGTAACAGAAAAATGCAAGTCGACTCTAATGTTCAAACAAGGCCTTTGCAACTTGCTCACAAAGAAGTTGATGCAATCCCGGTAACAGTAAATACTTTCTGCCAAGCCGCTCCTGCCACTGCCGATAAAGAATTACAAACTGATTCTTCACCAGAACTAGACTCGGCCATTAATGCTTTTGAAGGTGATGAGCAGTATCTAAGTGAGCAGTATGCTCCCCGTCGACTTGAAAAGTTCTACACAGAAGCATACCTGGCCGATATCAAGTATACATCCAAGAATCCGACGACCAAGGCTGTCGAAAAAACATGCCATGTTATAAACGCTGAACTGTCTACTCTGAGATCGAATATAAGCAACATAGGCAAATTCATTGATGACCAGAGCAAGTCACCCTATCCAAAAAGTGCGGAATCCCTCTGTAATGTAGGAGGTTGGCGGATAGCTGAGGCAGCACAGCTGATGGATATTGTCAAACGCCAACAGGCCACCTTTAATGATACATTTAACGCAATAAAAAAGCTGGACACAGAATCACAGCTGGACTACTCATCTTTGTTGAAGTCTGAGTATATGCTGAAGGACTACTATTTGCAGCTAAATTGCTTGAATAAAGAATCCGATAATGTTCTGAGAGATTTATCACTTCCCCAAATGAAGATTCGGAACTCGATTAGGTCCAAACTGGTTAATCTCACTTCTAGGATTAAAGAGCTTACTAACATGATCCAAATGATGAAGCTCTACACAGTGAGGGGAAACAATAAGAATGCAGCTATTGTTCGTAAACTTATGAATGACAGTATGGAACGCGGTAGCTTGCTAGAGGAAATCCAGTCATTGCGCCAGGAAGTTTCCAGACTTGCCATAGCCAATACCCCTGTTGATGAAGTCTCTGGTGCCCTATCTACGCGTGATATTGACAGCACAGCTATTGTAAAAGAGACCCTTACTTTGAATGTGAAACATCAGTTGGGAGAATTCTTCAAGTCTAGGATCTAAGCAATAATAATAGAATGGCATGGCTTTATTTACTCGAGATATATATAAAACCGAACGCTGATGCGACTAGTCTTCAGTCAGTTGTTGCAGCTTTTCTGTAAATTCCTTAATCAAAACATCATTCTCTTCAGGTGTTCCGACAGTAATTCTAATACAACCTTCACAACCTAAGTCGGTACCTCTGAACCGAATAATTACGCCGGATTCAGTTGCCAAACTGTAGTATAGTTTTTTTGCAAGGCTATTATCGCCCCCGCGAACCCTAAAAAGTATAAAGTTGGCATCCAGACCACCAACCGGGTCGTTTTCAATATGGTTTAACGTCGCCAGTGCCTTTATAATCCGCCTCTTTTCTGTATTTATCTGGTCTATATGTTTTTGCATTAATTTCAACGCTTCCGGTTGCAACGCCTCTATCCCTATGATCGCTGTTATCTGTGATATGTTATATGGTGCTTTCATGGCGTTTAAGGCAGTTGCGATTTGAGTTGAGGCAAAAGTGAAGCCCAGCCGAATTCCTGCCAACCCAGACGCTTTAGATAGCGTTTGAAGTACGACAAGATTTGGGTGTTTGTTCACTAATGGACTTAGTGAAGGTTTGTCGGCAGAGAAGTCAATGTAAGCTTCATCGACCACAACGATGCCGGCAGTCCAGTTGCGGAGAAGTTTCTCAACACGTCCCACCTCAATGCAGGCACCTGTTGGATTGCCAGGGCTTGTGATAAACACAACCTTAATACTCTTGTCCAAGTTGAGCTGCTCTAGAATCCTGTCTTCGTCTATCTGGAAGGAGTTGTCGCTGCTGATCAATGGCACTTCAACGTACCCCACATCATTTATATCAGCACATACCTTGTACATACCATACGTTGGTGGAAGCAGCATAACCTTTTGCTCTCTTGGGGAGCAAGTGGCCCTTATAATCGCATCAATGCTTTCGTCAGAGCCAACTCCAAGGCATATATTCTTCGCCGTCAATGGCGCCAACCCCTCTTCCCGGAAGGCCGAGGCTGCGTTACGATAGCTAGCCAAAAGCCCTTTCAGCTCTAGCTGATGAGGGTCTGGATACCGATGTAACGAAGCTGGTAACCTACTGAATTTCACTACCGGCCCGAACGCATTCTCATTAGCATCTAGCAAGATACCCTCACTAAAGTCATCCCGCGCACAGCGATACGGTTTTAGCTTCAAAATATTTGGTCTAATCACGGCCTTGATGTCAAAGTCCATGCCTGGTATGCTTGTAATGCTTTGGAATGACCGAAGTACTCTCTGCTCGCGAATGGGCTTAAATATGGCAAGGTGACTCAGCTATCTTTTGCTTTACGTACAGCCCAACACCGCATAGACACAATGCCTAGATAGTGGAACGCCAAGTAGTGCTGAACCAATTACGCAGAGAGGTCGCTGCTGTAGTCGGTGCTAGGTGTTGTGCCTATAAACTGCACGAACCCGGGGACCTTGTCCATCGGAACCATCAGTTTCGTTCCAAACATAGTGATGTACTCAAGGTCGGCTTGATCTTTCTGCCCCCCACTGAAAATACCGTATTCCTGGTATATGCCAGTGACCGACCACCCCTGCAGTAGCTTGCGGATGATACCGACCACCACCCCGACACGATGCTTACCTTTGTTCGAGTGGATCAGGATCGGGTAGTTGTCAACGTTTAACACCAAGCGTAGAACCTGCTCCATGCTCTCCTGGATGTTGTCATCTCGGCAGGATTGCATGTAGATGTGGTGGTATCGAATCTGCTCGCTCTCTAGAAACGCCTTGTACTCCTCAGATATGTCCTTGTCGCCCACATAGATCACGGTCCCTGCCTGCAGGCGGGTCTTGATGAACGGGTAATTTAATGGCATCGGATAGCCCGACCGGTATAGCGAGACATCCCTGCTGACCACCAACGCAAAGTTTAACGGTGGTATGTACATTGCAACGGCCGTACGAGCGCTTGGAGACCGGTGAGAACGTTGTTTGGTGGGCTTACTCTCGTGATGGCCGTTACAATTTTGATGATTTTCACAATCAAAAGTGCTTGGGTACTCCTAAGGGTCGAGCAATGGTGACTCCCGATACATCTACATAATTAAGATAGCCGAACTATTGATCCAATGCCAATATCGGGGACCGATAGTTAACTTTCAGGGTTAGTTCAATGGCGGTGAACTTGTCTGGCTGTTTGCGACTCATTCTGGCAATACAAACAGGCGCGTTTTCGTTGACACACAAAAGCAGGATCGATGCCATGATAGGGCATTATCCACTGACGCTGACTAAAGATACATACACAGATACGATTGAAAGCTCCAAAAACCTACAACACAGCACCAAAGGACTCATTTTGTCCCAGAGAGCTTTAATAGCGAAAAGATCACTAATCTATTGTTATGGACCTAGCTCCAGACGCGCCAGAGTTCACTGGCCAGTTTGATGTTGGTCCGTCGCCAATCGAATACCTTGTACCGTTCGTGACACCGCCGAGTGCTGCGAACAATCCAAATATTTGGAAATCAAGCCAGCCGCCGGGAGCGGTATTCATCTTCGTGGGCGCAGTGGCCGCCGGGGTATTTCTCATTCTAATCATATGGTATCTTGTCACGGAGCACATATCGCGCAGAGAAACGCGCAAATCACAGTACGAGGGCATTGAAGAGCTTTTCAAAGACGATTATACGAGTGCCAAGGATACTTTTACCGTTGGGCTGGATATGGCCAGTGACCCAGCGCCGCCGTACGCGGAAGTCAAACCCAAGCATGTGGTAGATTCCATAGCTGCGCCGCCGTCACTCTTTGGCTTCAATGCTCTCAACTCGCCGGCAGATCGGTATCCGGCCCAGGATGAGGAGCGGCGCTTAGAGGACCTTCGCCGGTCAATGTATATTTCTCCGACGGTTGAAGTAATGAACCTGCGCCGGCACAGAAAGGCAGGCTACGAGATTCCGGGCTCTTCCTTTGACGCCCAGTCTATGCGTACGTTCGACATGTTTACCCCAGCATTATCTGCCGCCGAGCGTCGGCGCAGCAGAAAGTTCAACAGGAACAGGTACCCGATGAACTCGGTCGCGGGGTCGATACTAGAGCCCATCGATGGCGTGTAGGCCGGCAACGTATGTACAATGGACACCAAGAAGAAGCAACCTCGCCGTTCCGCCTCGGCCGGACGGGCGGATGATCGAACGCCAACCAGTGAACGTTGGCAGCTTATTCCCCCTCTCTATATAACAGTCATATATAGGAGTCGAACTTATGAACTACCATCCATGCATACCTGAGTCAAGGTATCCACATGGCAGGCGCCACGCGGCAGAAGCGGCCGCACAGAAGCCCAGCATGCAGCGGCCCCGGGCATGTGGCAGCACACAGGCGTCGGTTTAGAAGTGTCAAATTATATTAGTATAGTCTAAAGTTGCAGGCAGTGGGTATTAAAGTTCACATGATAGTACAACTGCTGCTTTCGGCCTCGGGCGCAGAGTCCCGGGCCCCCTTCGGTGTCGCAGTCAGCGCGCAGCGCGCAGCCTCGGTGAACGCCTCGTTCACGCCACGGTTCATCTTGGCGCTGCACTCCAGATAGCGCAGCGCCCCAATCTGCTTGGCCATCGCCAGCCCCTCGTCGTAGGGGATCAGCCCGTTGCCGCCGCCGCCGTTGTACTTCTGGTTCTGGATGGACCCCGGCGTGATGGCGCTCTCGTTGCCGTACTCGTCGCTGCTGCGCAAGTCGCACTTCAGCGCCACTAGCACCAGCTTCACGCCCTCGCAGTGGTCCGCAATTTCGCTCACCCACTTGTTCTTGACGTTCTCCAGCGAGTCCCGCGAGTCCACCGAGAAACACAGCATAATCGTGTGTGTGTCCGAGTACGACAGCGATCGCAACCGGTCAAACTCCTCCTGCCCAGCAGTGTCCCACAGGCTCAGCGTGATGTGCTGGTTGTCCACGAAGATGTCATGGATGTAGTTTTCGAATACCGTGGGCTCGTACACCTTCGGAAAGTACCCTCGCGTGAACACGTTCAACAGCGACGTCTTCCCGCAAGCACCGTCTCCGAGGATGACGATCTTGCGCTCGATAGGATGCTTCGACGACGAGCTCGACCCACACAGAGGCATCTTGTGTTTGTAGAGCTTGGTGGTGGGAGCTTCCTCTGATGCCAGTCCACGCTACAAAATACAGCGTTTTGAGACGAAATACTAGCTGCTACCTGTCCTTTCTCTCTGACCGAGGTGCACGGGCGCAATCCCCGTTATAACCTGTCAGATCCTGCGCCGCCCCACCGGCCGCGCCCACCACTGGTGATCACGGACCTGCCGCGCGCACGGCAGCGCGCGCCAGCGCGCTCCCGCCGCAGCTCGCGTGCTGCGCGTGCGCGGCGCAGCCACTTTGCGCGTGTCACCAACACAGCGGCATAGCGCGCCCCCCAGGTGCCACAAAAACGCCCGTCGTGCTTGCGTCGCGGCGGCTAGCGGGCCTCGTTACACCGCCCATGCACCAGGAGCCTACGGCACGTTTTTGTGGCATTGCTGGTGGCGCTAGCCGCCCTGGCGCATCGCGCAGAGCAACCACGGCGGCAGGCATACACCAGGACACCGCTGGCAATCAAGAGCACAAACGCACGGTGGCGAGCGCGCCACCAGGAGGGCACCAGCAAGCATGAGGCAGCAAGGCATGTCGCGCGACTCGAGTCTGGCGCCGCTGCCGGTACACGTGGTGGACGAGCCACCGCTGGTGGATGAGCCAGAAGGGTTCTACAGCGCGGGAGCGGAGGATGGGGGTCCGATTGCGATAGACTTCGGGTCCTACGAGGTGCGGGCCGGGTACGTGGCGAACAAGGAGCCGGCGCTGGTGTTTCCGACGCGGCTGGCGCGGTACCGCGACCGCAAGGCGAGTCGGACGTACACGTTTGTGGGGCGGGACACGGGCCTGGACGCGTCGATCCGGACGCAGAGCCGGAGCCCGTTTGACGGGCCGATGGTGACGAACTGGGACTACGTGGACGACATGCTGGCGTACACGTTCCACCACCTGGGGGTGCGGGGGGGCGGCGGCGTGCCGAACGCGGTGGTGCTGACCGAGCGGCTGGCGACGCTGCAGTCGCAGCGGGCGAACTGGTACGAGCTGCTGTATGAGGCGTACAACCTGCAGGAGGTGACGTTCGGGATCGACAGCCTGTTTTCGTTCTATGGGGAGCGCGGGCCGGGGAGCACAGGGCTGGTGGTGAGCAGCGGCAACGAGGACACATGTGTGGTCCCGGTCGTGGACGGGCGCGGAGTGGTGTCGGAGGCCAAGCGCATCAACTGGGGCGGGCAGCAAGCGGTGGACTACCTGACGGGCCTGCTGGCGCTGAAGTACCCATACTTCCCGACGAAGCTGTCAGGAAGCCAGTTTGAGACAATTTACCGCGAGCACTGCTACGTGGCGGAGGACTTCGAGCGCGAGATCGACGAGATTCTGCAGCTGCCGACGCTCGAAGCGAAGAACGTGGTGGTGGAGGCGCCGTTCACCGAGGTAGTCCAGGTCCAGAAGACGGAGGAAGAATTGCGTCTTCAAGCCGAGAAGCGCCGCGAGACAGGAAAACGGCTTCAGGAGCAGGCGCGCCAGCGGCGCAAAGAGAAGCTGGTGCAGAAGGAGGAGGAGTACGAGTACTACCTGCAGATTCGCGGCCAGCTGGAGGGCCAGCCTAAGAAGAATATTTTGGCCACACTGCAGAACGCCGGCTTTGACGACGAAGATGACTTCAACAAATACATTACGAGCTTGGAGCGGTCGCTGAAGCGTGCGCGTGTACTTGACGCAAATGAGAACGAGGAGGAGCCTTCTAGCACCGTTCCGAACTTTGATCTTGTAAATATCCCGGATGAGGAGCTGAACGACGAGCAGCGGCGCGAGAAGAAGAAGCAGCGGCTCATGAAGGCCAACTACGACGCCAGGATGAAGGCGAAGGAAGAGAAGCTGGAACAGCAGAAGCGGGAGGAAGATGCGCGTCTGCGCAACGAGCAGTGGCGCAAGGATGACCTTAAGGGTTGGATCAAGGAGAAGAGGTCGCAGCTGACAGGTTTGATGAAAGCAAGAAAGGAAAAGCTAAAGATGAAAGAAGACATGAAAGATCGCAAGTCGCAAGCCGCCCAAAAGAGAATGAAGAATATAGCAAGTTTGGCAGAAGACAATACATCGAACAACAAGAGATCAAGGCAGCAGGCAACGATTGATAACGATCCTAACGATACCTTCGGTGCCAACGACGATGACTGGATGATATACAACGATATATCCCAGAACCCGGAGGCATTGGACGAGGCCCTGGAAGAGGAGTATAAGGTGATCGTTGAGATCGAGAAGGAGTTGTTGGAACATGATCCGCATTTCACAGAAGAAGATACCCTTGATGCACAGTATGACTGGAGAAACTCTACCTTGCATTTGTTCTTGCGCGGGCCCCGCCCTCACGACAGTGAAAATATACATGAGCAGCACCAGATGCATATCAACGTGGAACGTATTCGGGTACCCGAAGTGATATTCCAACCGTCCATTGGCGGGCTGGATCAGGCCGGTGTCGTAGAGCTTTGCGAAACAGTCCTGCTCAAGAAGTTCGATTCTAGCAGACGAGCGCTCAGCGCTACCTGCGAGAAGATGGCAAAGAACGTTTTTATTACAGGTGGTAATACAAAACTACCTGGTATTAGAGAGCGTATTGTCCGCGAGTTCACGGGTTTCCTCCCCGTTGGTACGGAACTAAAAGTCACATTGGCTAAAGATCCTTCCCTCTCTGCTTGGAAGGGTATGGCAAAATTTGCCAGCGACCCAACATCATATAAGTCATCTATCCTCACGAAAAGAGAGTATGAAGAATATGGTCCAGAGTACATAAAGGAGCATAACCTTGGTAACGCCAAGTTTATGGACTAAATCCAAATACCATGCCTTATGTATGAGCTCAGATCAACAGAACACAAGTCGGTCCTCCTTCCTTCTTCTATATCCTGAAGATACAAGATTGTATAATATACATATGCATTATTTCTCCCAAGTTATCTAAAGTACATTATTGCTTTGGTTTAGTTGCATGGGGGTTTTTGCCCTTCTTCAACAGACCTACTTTCTTGGACTTTTCAATGTATCTCTTGTCCTCCTTGTCGTCGAAGGATGCGAAGTCATCGTGGATAATGCCCTCATCTATCGCCTCTTGTCTTGCGGCGGCCTCCTTCTCCTTAGCACTATGCTGATTATCATCAAATTTGGAAGGCCCGGTTTTCTGGAACTTGGCAACAAAGAATCCATCCACGTTATACGTATGAGGGTAGTATCTTCTGGTTAAGTTGATAGTGTGATGAAACTTCTTGCCTCTGTAGCTAGTGAAGCCTTCCTTACCAATAGCCAAGCCGGTTTCAACAAGCTTGACATTAGGTCTCTTCCGTAAGGCGTAATCGACCACGGCCTCGTTTTCCTCAACCGCAACGGAACAAGTAGAGTAGACAATGACACCGCCGTGCTTGGAGTTGCTGTCAACAGAGTCAATTGCAGATAATATCAGTTGCTTTTGCAGGTGTGGAATTTGCATAAAGTCCTTCTCAGTACGATTTACTTTCACAGATTGATCTTTGCCGATAACACCTGTACCTGAGCAAGGGGCATCAAGTAGAATTCTGTCAAATCCACCGATAACCTTAGGGAATTCGCGGGCGTCGTAGTTGCAGACAATTGTATTCGTGCAGCCGAGACGGTGAATATTCGCAATCAAGGACTTCGTTCTTGCCTTGTTGGCGTCATTTGCAAAGACACAACCAGTGTTCTTCATCATGGCAGATATATAGGTGGTTTTACCACCGGGTGCCGCCGCCATATCCAAGATGCGCTCATTCTCATGGGGATCCAGTGCAATAACAGGCAAGAAGGACGAGGCTGCCTGGAGAATATAGTGACCAGCCAGGTATTCGGGCGTAGCACCAACTGGAACTTGCGAGTCAAAAATCTGCAAACCAACCTTCGTCCACGAACCAATTGGCTGCAAATTAACGCCACGGTTGACCAAGTTTTGAGCAAGATCTCTTCTCCGAGTCTTTAGAGTGTTAGTTCTAATGGTGACAGGTCTAGCCACCTCGTTTGCTTCAAAGAACTCCATAGCCTCCGCGGGGGAGAAAAGATTAAACAACTTCTCCGCCAAAAATGGAGTGTAGCCGAAATACTGGCATATATCCTTCAGCAATCTGTCGATATATTCCGATCTCGACCGTCCCTCGGCCGCCATATGCTTGAAGTCCTCTAGCACCTTAACAATCTCAAGCATACGGGTACGTATAGCGGTCAAGTCTGGTGGGCCCTGTGCCTCAAGCTCCTCCTGCTCCGAATTTGGTAGGATGTCAGCGCGTGGCTGCAACTTGGCCGCCTCAACCAGCTCTTGTTCCGCCTCTTCGGCCTCCAACGCTTCTTCCTCATCTAGCTTCATAGATAGCGCCTCCATATTGGCTGCGTTCAACTCTTCCATGCCAGCATCCTCTTCCTCGTCAGAAAAGAGAGGACGCTCGCGCACCTCCTCATCGTCTTCGTACTCCTGCTCCAGATCAAACTCGTCTTGCAGGTCCTCCTCTTCTACCACTTCTTCCTCGTCAAACAGCGACTTCCGCTCTTTGGCCAGCTGTTCCAGATTCACCTCTGGAAGATCAGCCTCGTCCTGAACGTCCACCTCTTTATTGTCCACCTTGGCCTTCTTGGACCGCTTACGCTCCTCGATTGGCTCCTCGCCAGCATTCTTTCTAGATCTCTTCTCATGCTTTTGTTGTTTTTTATTCTTCTTCGCCTGAAACTCCTCCAGGGATGGTGGAGCGGGCTGCTTGTTCTTTGCACGTCTGCTACCCATACTGAACAGATGAGAGATATTTGAAAATGGTCTCTGAGGCGTGCTGCAACGAGGTCTGATACTATGAGAAGTTCATCATATGCGATGAGCTCCTTCCAAAAATTTTTCACCATAAAAAGAAATCACAGTCCCATCATCGGTAACGGTGACCAAATTTTTCAGCTCATCGATGAGCCCGATAACGGGAGTTGTAAACCACAACTGATTTGACACTTTCCAATCAATCAAGTTCAGCCGGTACTCGCATTCTTAGCAGTATGGATCCCCTGAGACAATTAGTATTAAATCAGCACATATTAGTGCGGCTCCCATCTGATAACCTCAAAATTGTAGAACTGAAACCTAACGGCGTGATCTCACTAGGGAAGTTCGGCGCATGCCATGTAAACGATATCATTGGGTATCCGCTTGGCACGACTTTTGAAATATGGTACGAGGGTGATGAGACAGAGGTGGTGCGAGGCTCCACAGTCGTGATTGGGAAAGTCAGAGTGCTGGAGAATCGCGCGGAAGCACAGGTTGGGTCTGAGGGCGCGACGCCACAGCCTGCAGAGCTTACCCAAGTCGAGAGCAGCAAGACCAACATGGAGCTGCTGGACCTTGGACACAAGGTACAGAAACTCGACCACAAGGAGATTGAACGCATGAAGCAGGACGTCACAGCGGGTGACTCCATCATCTCCATGATGATCCAATCGCATGAGACATTCCACAAGAAGACAATTCACTCACAGGAGAAGTATCTGAAGAGAAAGAAGCAGAAGTTTGCCAAGTTTTTCACAGCCGAATATCTCGGAAGCTCCGGGCTGCTGCGCTACCTGATTGAGAAGGGCGACATGCAGCGCATCATGGACCTGTCCGAGGAGTCGCTCGGAATGGCGCTGAACCTCGCAAATATCCGCTCGAACGGCACCTACCTGTGCATGGATGAGACTGGCGGCCTGATAGTGTATGCCATGCTCGAACGCATGTTCGGCGGCCACGAGGCACAGCACGGAGGCACGATTGTGGTCGTCCATGAGAACGAGCATCCCAACCTGGACCTGCTCAAGTTCTCCAACTACTCAGAGGAATTCATCGGCAAGCACGTCAAGACGGTGTCGCTGCTCCAGTACTTTGAGCCCCCGACCGTAGAAGAGGTGGAGGCGTCGTTCACACCTCTGGACGACGCACAGCTCCGGGAAATGAAGAGCAACAAGAAGGGCGCCTACTACCGCCGTCTGAAACGCTACAATTCGGACCTGGAGGTGATCAGGCTGGCTTCCCAGATTACCTACGATGCGCTCATCGTGGCCTCCACGCTGCAGCTGTCGACGCTGGTGCCCCGGCTCGCGGGCAAGGTCCACGGCTCCCGCCCAATCGTCTGCTATAGCCAGTTCAGAGAGACGCTGCTGGAGCTCTCGCATACCCTCTACGACTCTCTGCACTTTCTCGCCCCCACCCTACTCGAGACACGCTGCCGCCCGTACCAAACCGTCAGGGGCAAACTGCATCCGCTCATGACCATGCGCGGCGGCGGCGGGTATCTACTCTGGTGCCACAAGGTAATCCCCGCCGACAATGGCGCCGGCAAAATCGACTGTGATAACGCTGCGGCCCCCGCGTGCCCCGCGGCCCAGCCGGACGAAGCGCCATAACCTATGCAGTTTTTCTTGCATAAATCGGTATAAATATGTAACTATATTCAGTGCATCAGTCTCCCATACCCCTCGAAAACGGCGTCCAGCCCCGCCGCCGCCGTGCGATACCCATAGACCACGCGTGGCTGCCCCCGCGCATCTTCGCGGAACCCCACGCGCCACACGCCCCGCAGCGCCGGGTCCGCCGCGATCCGCGCCAGCACGTGCCGGCTCTGCTCCGCATACCCTACCTCGTACACGAATGAGTCTGTCCGCGCAAGCCAAACGTCCACCAGATTGTCATAGAACTCCAGGTCCCCAGCCAGCGCGAGCTGGGGCTCGTACCTGCACACCGACCGCGTGCACTCGCGCGGTAGCGCGTCCGTGGGGATGTACGGCGGGTTGCACGTGACCACCTCCACGCCGTCCCGCAACAGGCCGCCGGGTTGCCGCACGTCTGCCCTGACCACCTCCAGCGGCACGCGCAGCGCTGCCGCGTTTTGCCGAGCCGCCGCCACCGCGGCCTCGCTCACGTCCACGGCCGTCACGCGCGCCCCGCGCACACTGTGTGCAAGCAAAAGACCCACGCACCCCGTACCTGTACAGAGGTCCGCCGCCCGCAGGCTGCGACCCCGCGCCGCGAAGCGCCGGGCCAGCTCGCACGCCCACTCCTCGGTCTCCCAGCGGGGGATCAGCACCCCGCGGCGGCACCGCACCTCCAGCGGCCCGAAGGGCTGCGTCCCCAGCACATACTGCAACGGCACACCGCGGTAGCGCTGGCGGCATCCTCTTGCCACTGCGGCCGCGCCACACAGCTCGGCGCGCATCCATCGCAGCTCCGTGCGGGCCTGCTCCAGCGTCCGGCTCTCCGGTAGCAGCAAAGGCAGCAGACGGCTCTCCGCGCACGCAGTACGCATCAGGCTCGGCGCGATCCTAGGCATCTTGGCGCGTGGCTGCAGTTTCCCGCGCAGCGAAATTGTTCTTAGCCGCTTACGCAAGGCGTGCTGACTGCGCAGGGAGGCGCGGTGGCGGTGCGCAGTCAATCACGTGCAGAGTCACTATTCACGATGGTGCAAAATTTTTCTTCTCGAACCTTCCGCCTGAATCGTAAGCAGATAGAACTGGCGCTCTCATAAGGACCACCACCTATTTAGAGATCCGGCATACAGGGCGGCAGTCATTCATCGTGAAGCCAAGCGGTCTTGAGTGAAGGTCAAAGCAATTTCAAGGAAGAGAAAATGGTGAAGGACACGAAGTTGTACGATCTTTTGGGCGTGAGCCCCGACGCGAACGATGCTCAGATCAAGAAGGCGTACCGTAAGTCTGCACTAAAATACCACCCGGACAAAAACCCCAGCGAAGAGGCGGCTGACAAGTTCAAGCAGATCACGGGCGCGTACGAGATCTTGTCGGATTCGCAGAAGCGGGAGATGTACGACCAGTTCGGCGAGGAGGGTCTGAACGGTGGCGGCCAGGGCGGCCCAGGCGGGTTCGGCGGGTTCGGCGGGTTCGGCGAGGACATTTTCTCGCAGTTCTTCGGCGGGGGTGGCGCATCGCGGCCCCGCGGGCCTCAGAAGGGCCGCGACATCCGGCACGACATCAGCTGCACGTTGGAGAACCTATACAAGGGCCGCGCGGCCAAGCTAGCTCTGAACAAGACAGTGCTCTGTAAGCGGTGCGAGGGCCGCGGTGGCAAGGCAGGTTCCGTTAAGAAGTGTACGTCGTGTAACGGGCAGGGTGTGAAGTTTGTCACGCGCCACATGGGCCCCATGATCCAGAGGTTCCAGACTACGTGTGAGGTTTGTAACGGTGAGGGGGACGTGATCCCAGCAGCGGACCGCTGTAAGGACTGTGACGGTAAGAAGATTGCCAGCGAGAGAAAGATACTCGAGGTTAACATCCAGCCTGGTATGAAGCATGGCCAGAAGATTGTGTTCCAGGGGGAGGCTGACCAGCAGCCGGGCCAGATTCCTGGCGATGTGGTGTTTGTCGTGAACGAGCAGGAGCATCCAAGATTCGTTAGGAACGGCGACAACTTGCACTACGAGGCGGAGATTGACTTGCTAACTGCTATTGCCGGTGGCCAGTTTGCATTGGAGCACGTTTCCGGCGACTGGCTCAAGATTGACATCGTTCCTGGTGAGGTGATTGCCCCTGGCATGGTTAAGGTTATTGAGGGTAAGGGTATGCCTATCCAGAAGTACGGCTCTTACGGTGACCTATTGATAAAGTTTAACGTTAAGTTCCCTAAGTCGCACTTTGCCGACGAGGAGGCTTTGAAGAAGTTGGAAGCCATCTTGCCTCCAAAGACTCTGCCACGTATTCCACCTAACGCCGAAGTTGAAGAGTGTGTCTTGGCGGACTTCGAGCCTGCCAAGCATGACTCTAGATCTGGAAACGGCCGGGGACAAAGCTATGATTCTGACGAAGAAGAAGCACACACCGAAGGCGTCCAGTGTGCCTCGCAATAAGATCTATAAGCTTGCTATCCCGGTGGTTGCTTCTCCGTGATTCGATAAATATTCATCGTGTCATCATCTTCAGATCGATAATACTCCATATACCAACCTGTACGTTAGAATAAAAATAGTTTGTAAATTAATAGACTACAAGATAACCTGCTTCCAGTACGCTGAGACAGGTTCAAGATTGAATCTGTTAGAGCGGGATTTGGGTACGTAATGTCAACAATGGTTTTTGAAAAATTTAATTACAGGACGCTTCAGCTGCGCGCCGCAACCGCCTATCACGCCAAGTCATTCCATATTTCATCGGGAAAATCAAAGCGCAATTACCAACAAATATTAGACTGCACAGAAAGGTAAATGTACCACCAATAGTCATTGACGCTTTCATTCTTGCAAAGACTGCCAGGAATAAGGCACTTAGCGTGCACCTAATAAAGTTGTAACAACTTGAGGCAGTCGAAGCTCTATTCGGATACAAGTCAATGAGCAGCGTACTCGAAGTGCTGAGTGTACTCATAACGCAGAACGTACCAACACCGGATGCGACCAAAGGGACTGAGATGTGCCAGCCGCCCTGAATGGACCAGCCGAATATAATGAAAGCCATGACCGAAATAAAATTCTGAGGCAATCCAGCCACTATTCTGGCCTCAAGGACATTAAACGGTGCGCTGGGGCCACTAGAATTTGCGCTACGGCGCTGAAACCTATCGGCAAAGTATCTATACCAGATGTCTATCAACTTGCCAGTCAGGAAAGATCCCAGTAGGCCGCAGATTCCGGATGGCAAGTAACATAGGCCTACAGTCGTGAGCGGATAGTTATACGGATCACTCTGCAAGGCCTGCGATAGCGATGTGAGGGAAAGAGTCCAGAGAGAAAATTGCAGTCCTGCTGGTAATAGGGTGAGCAGGATCTCGGGACATGCAATGATTTTTAAGGCGGCGACAATGTCGAGGCCTGCCACGGTATCATCGAGGCTAGAATAATGTGGATGCTGTAAGCTGAATTGTCTTCGTATCACAGGAAGCAGTAACACAGGCGAGAAGTTAATATTCCTTTTGGGTTTCAGCGAGAGGTTCCCAACAATACAACGGTGCGTTTCCGGAAGGAAGAGGAAGTTTGCCAGAAAGCATACTCCACAGCCGATAGTCATGAACCAAAAAACTGCTCTCCAGTTGTAGGCTGCTGTCAATGATGCTCCTATTAGGGAACCAAATGCTTGTCCTAGTAGCGTTAACCCAGAGACAGCGCCAATAAACGTTCCTCTCTCCGATTTTAGTGTAAAATCGCCGACAACCCCGGAGTTGATAGCTATTATTGGGGAGATGCCGGAACTTTGGATGCAGCGAAGCGCGATCACCAAGGCGAAAGAGTTCGAGCATGCGATGCCTATTGAGGAAACAATGAATATTAGCATTCCCATCAAAATCACCGGGCGCCGACCGTACGTGTCCGCCAATCCACTGCATACGGTCGGTGCAACCCCCTGGAAAAGCAAATAAACAACCACTGCAATATTCACCAAGTCTTCGCTTACCCCGAATTCCCTCTGTAGGTTTCGCAGCGCTGGATATACCGCCGGTGAGCCCAGCGATGACCAAAATCCTGCTGATGTCAGCAGGGCTACCATCATCCACTTCTGCGAGTATCGAAGCATCGAGTGCGGAATTTTGCTGATTTCAGAAGTTGATACACATGCTTCCCCGATCTTCTCATCGGGCTCTGGGGAGCTGGAAGAACTGTCTACCAGTCCATCATCGGCCTCTTTCAACAGTTTCAGCTGTGGAACGTCTTCCTTGGCCCTCGGCGAAGAATCTGTGCTCGAAATCCTCGTCAACATCCTAGCTTAAGAGCTTGGATCTTGTGAGCTGGACCTGAGCTTACTGCAGTGCATAATATATATGGGCGCCATCTGGTGCCAACGGCTATACAATAGCGGGATCCCGGAAAAACTGCCGAATTTCTCCGAAGTTCAGCTGGAAAAATCTACGCGCCGAATTGTTCCGATCTCTCTGCGCGGTGCACAAATGACGCAGAAACAGGCATTCACGGAATTGAAGAGGCCTCAACTGCCGCCGATCGCTACAGGCGCAGTGGGACGACATCCTTTCTTTGGTGCGTATGAGGATACCTAAATAAGCACATACAAAACGTTAAATATGCATAAGGAGATATATGCGAAAGTTAAAGTGTTTTTAGTGGCCCTCGGCCACAGTTGCGTGTTTCAGCGATAATGGGAGACCAGCCCGGCACGTGATCAGATACGGTTGTAGTGGCCATACGGGCTTGCGGACGAATCTACGGGGTATGGTGCCTGACGCTGCGCCGGCGGCGTCTTACGCTGAGTTCCCCACAGCCGTTCCTCGTACTGGTTGACGTCTTCGTCGTGCACAGCCCCTCGTTTGCCGTAGCGGCCCCGACTGCCCCCCGCCTTCTGCGCCTCGAGATCGTAAGACTCGTTGCTGCTGCTCGAAAAGCCCTTCTTGCGCTCGCTGTAGTACTCGTCCTTGCCGTAGTACCGCGCGGCCTCCGGCGTTACTACGGGCTGGTATACCACTTGTGGCGGCGGAGCATATACTTGTGCACGCTGCTTCTCCTCGCGCCGCCGCTGGCGGTGCCGTCTATAGCAGCAGCACGGCCAGCACAAGAAGTCGCAGATCCCGCTCACGCCCCGCATAAAGCACCGGAGTAACGACCCCACTATCCAGATAGCCACAATTGACGCTAACACAATGCCCACTATAGCCACAATCTTGCAAACTCGGTTATCCATACATGTATCCCAGGACTTGAAGCTCCGCAGCGTCTCCTTCGTGCTATCGAACGCGGACCGCCGCATGAGCTTGCTGGGGCAGAATGCGAAGTCGCTCATCTTTGTCCTTCCTTGGCTAGAGCTCGCTTTGGATGAAGCTAAGCTTTTGAAAAAGCCGCCGCAGCTGTCAGTCCCTGCTTTTTATCGGCCATCATTTCAGTCGAACCAGCCTATTTTTGGCCGATCCACTACGCAGCCCCAGGTACCAAGATGCGCAGCCCCGCCATGGCTGGAGAGCTGGGTGCCGCATAGCCGCACGTGATTACATTTCGTGTATAGAATACGTAGTAGCAGGGACATAAGAGGCTTCGGAGGCGCTGACGGCAGTAGCGAGCCACTCGGGCGCATTGGCCTTGTCGATAGTCACCGACTTGGTGTCGAAGGCCTCTATAAGCAGCTCCACAAGGATGCGGCCGCCGCGCGAACCGGTGAAGCGGCGGTACTCCTCCGAAACACTAGCCAGGTTCCAGCCCATGATGCGGCGAAGGCAGCCAATGACGGTGCCCGTGCGGTGACGCCCCATGCCGCAGCACACCAGCAGCGGGTAATTGTCGCGGTGCACAATGGTCTGCAGCGCGCTGACGATGGAATGTTCGGTGAGTCCGTCCCAGGGGTTGTCGTCCTCCCCACCCTCGGGGTTGATAGCTGCAAATCGCAGCCGGATGTCGTGCATGTCGCAAAACGCGAGCAGCGCGTCCTGCGGTTCCTCGTTGGCGAGCCAGATGATGGTTCGCAGATTGAGGTTCAGCAAGAAGGGGAAGTTGACCGTGGACGGCTGCCCGCTGCGGTATAAGTACCGCTCGACGGGGCAGAAGTTGAGCGGCGGCACGATTGTCTGGTGTGGCGCGGGAGGGGTTACCAGCAGCTGCGTGGGCGCGCTGAGCGCGTTGTCGCCCGACGTGCCGAGGTTGTCGTCGTCTTCACGGCAGTTGTCCGTCATAGCCGGGAGCGAGAGACCCTCAGTGTTTTGTTCCACGGGTGCCTGCTAACTATTGGGTCTGCCGCAGCCTGGAGTGCGAACCAGCAGAGGCTGTCCCAGTAGAGCGTTCAGGTGTGCTACAAAAACCGAAAAATCGCCCTGCTGCGTGGCCAGAAACCCGCACACGTCTGGACTACGTTGAGCACAGAGCAGGAGCGAGCAATCACAGGATGGTGCGCGCGGTCAAGAAGAAGGTTGCAGGCATGCAGGCTGCCGGTCCTGTCGTGGGTAACGTGCTGGAGCAGTTCAGGGAGGCTCTGCAAATCACCTGGCGGGCGTACAGCAGGGATCTCAAGAGCGACCAGCGGCTGCTGCTGATTGACACACTGTGCGGGGGGCTCGTTACTATCGGACTGGTGCAGGTACTGTTCATCGCGGTGATACGGGACACGTTTCCGTTCAACGCGTTTCTCGCGGGGTTCATCTCATGTGTGGGCCAGTTCGTGCTGTTGATTTCGCTGCGGCTGCAGCTGCGCGAGCAGTTTGCGGGAATCTCGAGCCAGCGCGCATTTGGGGAGTTCGTGCTGGCCAGTCTCGTCCTGCACTTCATCTGCCTACATTTCATTAACTAGTGGCGCATGCGGCCTATGTATTGTGATAAGTGTCAACATATATTTTAAGATAAACACAAAGGGCCGGCAGCGGCCAAAGTGCCTAAAAAACAAGGTAGTTCCTTGCGAAGTGTGTAGTGGGCAGACGCTCGGCCCGCGTGCGGCGCTCGCTGCGCGGGCTTGATGGTAGAGGGCGCAGGATAATGCGGGTTGCGGAACTGCATACTGGGCAGGGCGCAGCAGCGGAATGAAAACTACGACAGGGAGATTAGGGGTTAGTCCAGAAAGCTGCCTTGGCACTCAAAGGATCACGCAGCAGCCGGTGCTCTTCTTGGCAGCGACGCCGTCGGTGTTCAGCGACTGCTGCTGCGCGCGGGAGGACCGCAGCGAGCCGCTGACCGCGGAGGTCTCGCCCTTGTGGTCAACGGCGCCAGGCGCGCGGCTGCCCACGGAAGAGTTGGCCAAGGTGCCCTGTACGGCCTCGGGGTCCAGGGCGTTGTCGTCTTTGCTGTAGCCGGCGCTGGGCTCCGCGCCCGCGGCGTTTGCGGGGTCCTCAGGACTGCTTTCCAGGCGCTTGCCTGCGTGTATGCCGTCATCGCGCACAAGCCGGGCTAACCCGTAGAACGACTCCTCGACGTTGATGGCCTGCTTCGCAGAGGTCTCCAGGAACGACGCGTTGAAATGGCGCGCCAGCTCTGCGCCTTCCTCGAAGGAAACTTGGCGCTCCCCCTCGAGGTCCGACTTGTTGCCCACCACGAAAATTGGCACATACTCAACGTCTTTCACACGAAGAATCTGCTGGTAGTAGGTCATCAGCTCCTCGAACGACGTCCGCGACGTCACGGAGTACACCAGCAGGAAGCCCTCTCCCGTCCGCATGTACTGCTCGCGCATCGCAGAGTATTCCTCCTGGCCCGCAGTGTCCAGGATGTCCAAAATGGACACCTGCCCGTCAATCACAACCTGCTTGCGGTACGAGTCCTCGATTGTTGGGTCGTACTCGTCCACGAAGTGCGACTGTATCAACTGAATCGTCAGCGCGGACTTGCCGACACCGCCGCCACCGACAACTACCAGCTTGTACTCCCGGATACTGTTCTGCCCGCCCGTTAGTATTCTGCGCTGATAGGGGTGTGCCCGTTTTCGCCTTGCAACATACCTTAATCATTGCCATTTTAACGCCTCTATACTTGGAAATCCTGGGACGCCTTGACACTTGCACAACCGATGCTCAGCGTCTCCTAAGTGATGATGACTGGCTGAAATCCTGTGCCATAGAATAAGCACGACTGAAAACCTAATATGCTGTCCTCGCTGACAACACGCATCAAAAAAAATTTGCGAAAATTTCGCGGCGATGGACACCAATTTGCTAAGGCAATGAATGAATGAGGAGGGCTACGTATGTTACACTGGCCTGCTATGTAGTGCGCTATCTCTTGCAGTCATCGCAGTACCATTTCCCCTTCGGTAGGGTCTCGAGGTTGATGCAGGGGAGGTGGAACCATTCGAGCTGGCAGTTTTCGCCGTCGCAGCCGACCATCTCGCCGTAGGCGACCTGGTTGCAGTAGCAGTAGAGGGCCTCGCCGTACTCGTTGGTCTTGGGGCGGGCGGAGTAGTCGTCCCTGGGCTTCTTGCGCTTGCGCGCGGGCGGGGGAAGGTCTGCGCGGCGCTTGGCGGCCAGGGCGGCCGGGGGCAGCGGGAGCGGGGCGTAGGAGGCAGGCGCCGGCGCCGGCGGGTCCACGTGCATTTTCTTGGCCGCCATCGCCTCGCGGCGGGACTCGGAGCGCAGCGCCTGCTGCGACTTGCTCTGCTGCTTGGACTCGATCTTCTTCATAAGCTCGTGGTGCAGGTGCATGGCAGGGTGGTTGTCGTTGCCCAGGCGCAGCTTGTCGGGGATCTCCTGGTTCTTGAGCGCGACCTCGTACGCGAGCTCGACGCGCGCGACGAGCCGGTCGAGCGTCTCGAACGCAATGGACGAGACGTGCATCTTCTCCTCCAGCGACGGCATCAGGTCCTGGAAGAGCCGGTTGATGGTCTGCAGCTGCGGGCTTCCCGGCTGCCGCGAGCCAGCCAGGAAGCGCCCTATCTGCGCGTTAAGCTCCGGCACCGTGTGCACGCACTTGGCGTCTATCTCGCGCAGCAGCGTCATGTAGCGCGCCACCTCCAGTGGAAACTCCTCGATCACATCCACAATGTCGTTCAGACCTGGAAAGAGGTTGGCGGGCGTGCTCATCTTAATTGCCACAGTGGAGCATCTCGACCGTGTTGGACAGTTCGCGACTCCTGCATGCTTTTGAGCTTTTTGAGCCATATGTTTCGTCTCTGTCCCTACAATCAGTGCCCCACGGAAAACGATCACGTGCTTGCTTCCGCTTTGCCGCGCGCGCTAAGCCGGCCGTCCTCGCGTCCCATATCGGCGTCAGCGTCAGGCTCGGAGTTTATCCTTCGCAATTCTAATAACGTACCCGGAGCTAATGCCTGGAGCCATGTGGTGTGGGTATGCAGCCAGAGGGCCATGACTCGCACCGCAGAAGCGCGTGGAACTATGCGAACTCCTGCCGTTCCTTTGAAGTAAGCGAACAACGGCTGGCCGGATCTGGATCACAACGCAAATGAGGGGTTGCAGGCCCCGCGTAGTATATATAAGATGGGATGTGGCGTTCTGGCGGAACGTAGAGACCATGTTCCACGATCAAGAGACCGGATGGCAGAGCAGGAGAGCGTCGTAGCTATTGAAGAACCCTCCGTGCACGTGGGGACACCCAAGTCTAATGCATTGTACGAGAACGCCAAGTCGCTGGCGGCGGGCGCCGTGGGCGGAGTGTGCGCGGTGCTGACCGGGCATCCATTTGACCTTCTGAAGGTGCGCTGCCAGTCCAACCAGGCATCCGGCACGGTGGACGCCGTGCGCAAGATTCTGGTTGAGGCGCGCGCGCAGTCCGGGCTGTCGGCCGTGAACATGATGCGCGGTTTCTACAAGGGCGTGATTCCGCCGCTGTTGGGCGTGACACCCATCTTCGCGGTGAGCTTCTGGGGCTACGATGTGGGCAAGAAGTTGGTTACCTGGAACGACAACTCCGGCAAGCTGACGACGGCGCAGCTTGCGACCGCGGGCTTCATCTCGGCGATTCCCACGACGCTCGTGATGGCACCCACGGAGCGTGTCAAGGTTGTGTTACAGACACAGTCCAATCACTCACTGGGTAGTGCGGCTAAGCACATCCTAGCCACAGGTGGCGTACGGTCGCTGTTCAGGGGCTCCCTTGCCACTCTGGCACGTGACGGCCCCGGCAGCGCCCTGTACTTTGCATCTTACGAGGCAACCAAGGCATATCTCAATGCCCGTTCCGGCACCAACGAATTGAGCATCAAGAACGTCTGCCTCGCGGGTGGTATGGCCGGCGTCTCGATGTGGGTCGGTGTTTTCCCAATAGATACGATAAAGACTGAGCTGCAGTCGAGCAACACTCGGCAGACCATGATGGAGGCTACTCGTAAGATCTACAACACGCGTGGGGGGATTAAGGGCTTCTTCCCCGGCATCGGTCCGGCTTTGCTGCGTTCCTTCCCGGCCAACGCCGCTACCTTCTTGGGCGTGGAACTAACTCACTCCCTCTTTAAAAAGTACAACATCTGAACATGCGCAGCGGTAAATATCGTTGATAGCGTTGTATATCTATGTACACTAAGGGTTTCTCGAGACGTAATCGTACCACCCAGCCGGCTTTTTCATTTTATTCACATCGTAGAACTTCGATCCACAAGAGAAGGAATTCCAAGTGAAATCCTTGTCTGCGTTGCACGCGCAGCGATGTTCTTTCCGGAAAGTCTCATCAATCGGACACTGCTGGAATGGAGGGTGAAAGTAGCCAATGTCGTTAAAGTGGTGGATCTCGTTGCGGTCCAAAAAGAGCGCAGCGGCAATGGAGTGCACCGGTGCGTCGCCCCAGCGCTCATAGAAGAAACCACCCGCCTGATCCAAGGAATCAAAGTAATCCGAGTATGCCTTGCTCCGCAAGAATTCCAACGAGCCGATCTCAAAGTTAGACCAGAAGTGGCACATGTTATAGCTCAGGCCGTTGTCGTCGGATATGAAGTCCATCATGTTGTTGGGGTGAACGTGCTCGGG
The DNA here is from genome assembly GCF_000091025.4 of Eremothecium gossypii ATCC 10895. Lineage (NCBI taxonomy): Eukaryota > Fungi > Ascomycota > Saccharomycetes > Saccharomycetales > Saccharomycetaceae > Eremothecium > Eremothecium gossypii. The sequence goes on along the minus strand of NC_005785.6, from coordinate 241,486 downwards.
GTGCTTCTCCATGAACTTGCGGGTCTCCTCCCACAAAGTTTCAATGGTCGCAGGGTACTCATGGATCGAGATCGTGAAGCCGTACTTCTTATTGTTATCGCGCATGAACCGGAAAACGTCGTAGTCCACATCGCAGAAGAAGCGCACTTCCGGCTCCACACGCCAGTAGTAGTCATAAGGCTGCAATAGCTCATGTCTGTAAAACAACCCGGACTCATATCGACACATGAACCGGTAGTTTATTGAGTCTCCGTAGATGACATTCTTTTCGGCCATCATCTGGCGCACGCGTGCTGCGCGGTCCTGGTCAATCCATTCCGGGAAGGACCAATGCTCCTTGGGGACCTTCCCGTAATAGGTGTTACCGCTGACGAGCGCCGAGGTCAAGGCTTTGAAGGTGTCCGTGAACTCTTCGTCGTTTAAAAATACCCAATCGTACTTGAATTTGTGGTTGAAACGGTCCTCCACGCTCATAATCGACTCCAGCAAAGTGTACAAGTCACTGTTACGGGCGAGTGTCACAAATGTCGCCTTTTCACGCTTCATAGGCGCCACTTCCTGCTCGGTAACCGTCCGGTATATGTTACCCTTGTTGTTGCCACTCCCATGCAACGTCCGCATGGAGGGATTGTAGCTTATTCCAGTGCCATATATCAACACAGATGCGGTGACGAGTAGAATACCTACCGCTCCAAGTATCTTAGCTATGCGCACGTTAATCCTCATGCTTGAGTTGGACGTCGTGCTGTCGCTGTTGCAAAGACAGTTTGCATTAGAAGTACACAATAGCAGCTGAATAGGGTAGTTTACTGGCTATTACCCTCCTTTCATTTACTGCTTCACCAAAAATATGAAACGGCAGTCCTACATTGGGCACCTACGGAATTTTCACTAGAAACAAGGCTAGAAATAGTATTGGAATTAAGTTTGTACACCAGCACCACGCCAAGTCGTAGGCCTGCGTTTTGCGTACATTACCGGCTACTTCGGAGAATCTAGTGTTCGTAGAGGCAAGTAGTTCGGATAGGGTGTCTTATTCGGGTTAAATTGACAGCATATGTGGGGGCGGGGGGTGATATCACCACTTATTGCGGCTGCCCTGAGTAGTACGGCGCTTGTCGGCCGCGGAGAAATGGGATATCATGGAAATATCGCTGTCTTCAATGTTGGGGGGCTTGGATGACTTCATGCGCCTCGCCCGCTGTGTAGCTTCTAGCTGCGGGACGCGGTACTTGGAGCTGGCGTTGGCGCTGGCAGCCGGATCATGCTGTGGTTCGGGGTCCAGGACGAGTTGGTGTTGGCGAGACGGCACCGGCTCCTGGATTATCTCCAGGGTTTCGAGGTGCTTTGAAATGTCATCGACTGTGATGTCCTCGACGGTCCTGTTGAAGGTCCTGTTCAAGGCCTCGTCGTAGACGTAGTCATCCTTGTCGTCGTCCTCTGAGTCCGTGTGGAGAGGCTGCACAGTGCCCGACGCGTATCTGACATGCGGCGTGGCTTTGGTGGCCCCCAGAGGCTTTCTTTCAGGAGGCGACGGGGTATCGGAGCGCAGCGCGAGGGCCGAGTCATCCACCTTAGCGATTATTTCGTTGTGTTTCGATCGAGTCATCCGCGCCGCGGGCGGTTCTGCTGTTGCGGTGTCTGCAAAGAAGGTCTCCTGGAACTCCGGTATCATGCTCCTGCCGAGTTTGATGACTTCCTCTGCCCAGTTGCGGATAACGTCGCGCGAGCGCTTGGTCTTGTACGCCTTCCAATTGGGCCTACAACCCCTGCAAACTTCCTTTATTACCTGTGCTGAGCCCCACTCTGGTATCCAATTCTGATTCTGCATGCCAATCAAGTGGGAGAACACGCCAGAGACGAGCGCAGCGTCGGAGTACCCGCCTTCCAGTAGTGACAAGAGTTTGCCCTGGGTGTGCATCTGAGCGAGTTTTAGCGCGTCTTTCGTAAAAGCACAGTAAAAAGAGGTTGGAACATGGACACCATGGCGCTGCATGGACAGCTGCTCGTGTTCGGAGGCGTCGAACCCGGCGCTGATAATTATGAGGCCCTTGTAGTTCTTTCCCTCTGAAGCCATGCGCTTTTGGCTAACTCTTAAGAATTCGTCTGCCTTGGCGAAGATGGCCCTATACTTGGTCTGGTAGAGCTTGTTGAATTCCTCCTCAGTCTCATACGCGGTTAGATGAATATTCCAGATATTAACATCGTGCGAATCCATGATGCAGACAGAGGCATCTTTGATACTCGTCTTGTGTGCATAACCTTGCTCTGTGGGGAAAGAATTGATGTCGTGCAGGGAGAAATATCCAACCTTGGGGAACTCAGCAAACCTTTTTCCAAAGTCGTCGTATTCCGCCGCGTTATCCTCCTCATCGTCGGGCTTGAAGCCTGCACGTTTCCAGCATATATCCTGTGTGCCATCTCCATGGTGCAAGTCGAAGTCAAGGATGGCGGCGTGCGTAACACCGTACCTAGAGGCAGCGTACTCCACCGCAATGTGTGCGTTGTTCAACAGACAAAACCCAGATGGCGTGGAAGTATGTGAGTGATGCCCAGGGGGACGCAATGCCACAAATGCCCGGTTGGGAGTCGAGGCGGCGGATGGACCGTCAAAGATTGAGTCAACGCCGGACTCAAGCGCGCCTATCGACCCCTGCAGAGCGTCTATCGTCCCACGACAGAGGTATATATCGCCCACGTTCCACTCGTCTGGAACTTCCAGCTGCCGTTTCTGGATTCTATCATCTGATTGTTTGCATAAGCGGAGGATAGCTTTCGGCCAGTCATTGCCATGCACTCGGAGTACATGAGGTGAGAGCAGGGAAGTCTGGCGGTGGTGCGAAGACTTGAGTGTGAACAGCGCGGGATACATCGTGATCGCGGCGGCAATCCCCAGCGATGACGCCAGCAGCCGTTCGGGCCGCTCCACTATGGACTTCTTGTAGCTTTTCGAGACCCAGTACCTGGGGAATTGGTGCTGCAGGGATAGCGGCGAAAGGATAATTACTGCCTTCGCAGACTCGGGGATGCGCGACGCAGATCTAGCCGCCGACAGCACATTCGGGTTATTCTTGACAAATTCCTCGAACTGGCGCTCGAACTGCTGCAGCGGTTCCGGTTGTGCCATCGTTTTGCTACCTTCTATCTATGTTTTCCCACGCACACGTCCTGACTGTAAAGCAATATATGGCGCTGGCGGAGCCTGAGTTGTGTTTTCGTTACTTGCGCTATTAAAACCCACCTGTGACAAGTCAGCTACACCCGCTGTGTTGGAATAGCCCAAAAACCAGCGAGTCACCACTACCATTATCGGTGGAAAAACGATATTTTCATAGCTCTTTGGACGTCTGACATTCATAAAATGTTGATAGGCTTCCATATCAGGTACGGGTGACCGCATTCTATCCCGCATTCGGGAGTACAGCCACTTAAGCCTGAGGACTGCTGCGCCGCTAACTTGGAGTCAGCTAGCGGCCCGGATACGTACATGCAGAACTGATCTAGGGGCGCGCTCTACTCATGCCAAACTCGCATAGCAGATTGCTCGGCCTGTTCAAGAGTACAGCTGCGCAGTGTTATGAAGACTTGAGATTGCAATATTACAACTGCTGTTCAAGTTAGTTCTATGTACCTTTGTGTTCCTCGATTGTTGATTTACATTATAACAAAGCCCGAGAAATTTCTTGCTCCTAGGAAGGCATCTCGATACTTCGGGAGTAAAAGCAACCTCGCCACATAGTAACGTGGTACAACGTTCAAGTAGTGATACTAGATAGCAGTTAGTTCATTTGAACCTCAGAAAGGAGGGACAAGCACCTAGCCGCAGTGAAGCTCGAGGCTGTGAGGCTGCTGTCTTCCGTCCTGAATATGTTCGTCTATTGTTACCTCGGGGACATTTCCGAGAAATAAGGCTTAGATCCGGTGCTTACAAAATATATAATGAGAAAATCTCGACTATATCTCCTGCACCAGTTATGGTAGTTAGCGTAGAAGCTACCACTCCTTTCAATCGCATATTACTGCTATAAGCGTGAGATGTATCCCGGTGCAGGACGTCCTACGTACCACAAGCAGCAGGAGCAGAAGGGCCCTTATGGGCAGCCACAGTACCAGCAGCAGTATGCACCTCCATACCCAGAGCGCTACCAGCAGCCCTATTACCAGCCGCCACCGCACGATGGCTACTCGCGGCCGAGCATGCCACCTCCCAGCCATAATTACGCCGCGGCGCAGTATGAGCGTCCATCTTGCCCTCCACCGGGGTATGCACCCCACCAGGGGGGCTTTCCAGCCCCCGGACCTCCGCTGCAGGGACGGCCACGGGATCTGATGCGGAGTGACATCCAGATGAATCATTCCATGGACTACTCGAACATACAAGGCCCGGCGTCATACACGCGCCCTGAGTTCGTAGCTCCGCCGCCACAGGAAAGGCAATTCCTAGATCCGGGCAACAGAAGCGTCGAGTACCAGTATTCCCAATGTACGGGCAACCGCAAGGCGCTATTGATAGGGATCAACTACTTCAATAGCAGTGCTGAGTTGCGTGGCTGTATCAACGATGTGCAGAACATCAAAAACTTCTTGATCTCTCGCTATGGCTATAGGGAGGAGAATATGGTGATCCTGACTGATGATCAGCATGATCCCGTCCGCATACCTACAAAAGCAAACATTCTGCGGGCTATGCATTGGTTGGTGCAGGGTGCCCAACCGAACGATTCGCTGTTTCTACACTATTCCGGACATGGCGGGGAGACTGAGGACCTCGATGGGGATGAGCAGGACGGCAAAGACAGCACACTTTACCCCGTCGACTTTGAGACGAATGGCCACATTGTAGATGATGAAATCCATGATATACTTGTGAAGCCTCTGGCTCCTGGTGTGCGTCTAACCGCCCTGATTGACGCATGCCATTCCGGTTCCGCCCTGGACTTGCCATATATGTACTCGACCAAGGGAATAATCAAGGAGCCGAACGTTTGGAAGGACATTGGGAGCAACAGCATGCAGGCAGCCATGGCGTATGTTACGGGCAATACTGGTGATATGTTCACGTCTTTGAAGAGTCTTGCCTCGACAGTCAGCAGAAAGGCCACTGGTTCTGGTGGCGTGGATACTGAGCGCGTCAGGCAGACGAAGTTTTCGCCTGCAGACGTGATAATGTTCAGTGGGTCGAAGGACAACCAGACGTCTGCTGACGCCGTTGAGAATGGCGTGGCGACTGGTGCCATGTCCTACTCTTTTGTCAAGGTGATGTCGCAACAACCTCAACAAACGTATTTGAGTTTGCTGCAGAACATGCGCACAGAACTCAAGGGAAAGTACACTCAAAAACCACAGTTATCATGTTCTCATCCACTGGATGTCAACCTACAGTTTGTTTTATGAATAGTATGAGCTAGTTGGATGCATAGCAGTGAGTTCCTGTATAACTTTTTAAGGACGAATGGGCTATGTGGACTCTACTTATGGGACACAAACCCCGTGATATGGGCAACTAGATCTAAATAAATCTCAAACTAGAGTTTCAATGCAACATCAGCTCTTTTATTGCGATGCGGAGGCTTCCTTGGCGGCCTGGTCCTTTGCTCTCTTCTCCTCCAACTCCTTTCTGACCTGGTCCTCTTTTGCCTTGTACTCCAATTCCAACTTGTCCAATGCGGCTTCTGCCTCAGCGACATTCTTGCTGGTCTGCTCGTCCTGCCGAGCCAAGAAGTCCTCGTACTTGGCCTTCAACTGGTCAACGGTGGCAGGAACATCGTCCTTGGTCATAGGGACCGAGACATCAAGATCAGCAAGCACGACAATCAAGGTAGGCTCAAGAGAGAACTTGCCATTGCCCGCGGCGGCGGCCGCGGCAGAAGCTTGCTTCTTCTTGTTCTTCGAGACAGCGGACGAGGGGAAGAACTCCTCGCGTTTTTTGACAATTGGCACCAAGTCGTCTGCCTCAACCTTCTTGATAGGCTTGGCAGGCTGCGAGCCAGGGAAATCGATTGTGTTCGTGGCTGGCTTCACAAACGTGGGGTCGAGCGAGAAGAGCGCAGTCTCGATTGCGCTGATCTCGTACGCGAAGGCGGGCTTGTGCGCGTGGATCAGTTTCTCCTGCAACTTGCCCATCTTCTCTTCCTTGTCCTCGAGCACGCGTGAAATACGCTCCTCTTCCTCGCGCTTTATGCGGTCATCGTCCAGCTTCTTTTTGTATGCCTTGAACTCGTTGTCAAAGTCCCCGCGGATCTTCTTGATCTGCGCAAAGATCTCGTCCCGCTTGCTGTACAGCGCGGACCGCTTGGTGAACAGCCGCGAGCGCTGGTCGTAGACCACCTGGTTCTTGGACTGCAGCTGGTTCAGCTTCGCCTGCGTCGACTCGAACTGCGCAGACACCTCCTTCGGGTTCAGGCTGTTCAGCTTCGCCTTCAGCTCCGCAATCGCCGCGCGGTCCTCCTCGATCGACCGCTTCACAGGCTCTACCTGCTGCAGGTCCTTCGCCAGCTTGTTCAGCGCCTGCATCTCCTTCACCCGCAGCTTTTCCTCCACCAGCGACAGCCCGCCCGACGAAATCTCCTCGTCGATCTGCGCCAGACGCTCCCGGATCTCCTCGCCGCTCGAGTACGCGCTCTTGCGCCCCACGCGCTCCGCCACCTCGCCCGTCTTGCGCTTGATCTGCGCGTCGAGCTGCTTGATCCGGTCGTGGATCTGCTGGCGCTTGCCCTTAAGGTCCGACTGCGCCCGTATGATCTCCTTCAGCTGCTCGTGCAGCTTCTGCTTGCTCTCCTGCGACCCTTCGCCCACCTGCATCTCGTCAATCTGCTTGCGCACAGCAGTGACCTCCTGGTCCACCTTCTTCAGCTGCGCATAGAGCGGCTCCAGCTTCCGATCCCGTACGCTGCTGTCCGGTCTTTTCACGTTTGATCTGCTTGACATCTTTAGTCTTGCTCTGCTTGACGGCACTGGCCCGACCGCTGAGCGCCCAACCCCCGCTTCTTATACTACGTGGCCCTACCAGGCCACGCAGACGCCGATTTTTCACCGTGCTCTGCAACATTCCAGCGTGCTGGTCGCTGTGGGCGCCTTTGCCGAAGGCAACTGCGGCCCCGACACCCGCGGCGGTTACCCGGCATCTCATAAGCAGCCACGTGACGCGGGGCAAACGGATTAGATCAGCGGCTGACGTCAGCTGCTGCCGGCTGCCCCATCGCGGCATCCCTGACCAGATAAAGATACGGGCAGGGCGTCGGCGCGGGGAGTGGGGCGGAGAGCCGGCGGCAGTTGTTGGCGTGCGGCGCGGCGGCCGGCGGCTGTGGTCACGTGGGGGTTGCGGCTGCGATGGCAGCCCGGCGCTCGCCGCACTGGAAAAAGATATAACAGCGGGACGGCGGGTTTCGTTCTCGCAAGCGTTGCAAGCCAGCGGCACAAAAGCGCAGTATACAAGGCGGATAGCAGGGATGTCGGTTGTAGTTCAAGGCAAGGTGGTGATGCAGCGGGTGGGCAAGGAGCGTATGTCGCCGTACGCGGTACTGGTGAAGTCTTTGACACAGGAGGAGGTGCTCGAACAGTTCCCCGAGATAATCCCCATCAACAACCGGCCCAACACCCATTCGAGCGCGTCTTCCGGGGACGAGCACAAAGACAGTGTTTTTACGGGGCACGATGAGGAGCAGATAAAGTTGATGAACGAGAACTGCATCATCGTGGACTGGGACGACGAGCCGATCGGTGCGGGGACGAAGAAGTTGTGTCACCTAATGGAGAACATCGACAAGGGCCTTCTCCACCGAGCCTTCTCTGTGTTCGTGTTCAGCGCGGACGGGCGCTTGTTGTTGCAGCAGCGTGCGACCGAGAAAATCACCTTCCCAGACTTGTGGACCAATACGTGCTGCTCGCACCCGCTCTGTGTGGATGCCGAGGTGGGGCTCAAGGGCACGTTGGAGGCGAAGGTGCAGGGCGCCTGGACGGCTGCGGTGCGCAAGTTGGAGCACGAGTTGGGTATTCCGCCAGCGCAGACGTTGAAGCGGGGCAAGTTCCACTTTTTGAACCGTATCCACTACATGGCGCCCAGCAACGGACCGTGGGGCGAGCACGAAATTGACTATATCCTTTTCTACCGCGTGTCTGACGGCTGCACCCTTACCGTGGATCCGAACCCTAACGAAGTGCGGAACTCGCGGTGGGTGACACAGCACGAATTGAAGGAGATGTTCGCGAATCCGGAACTAAAATTCACCCCGTGGTTCAAGTTGATCTGCCAAAGCTACTTGTTTGAGTGGTGGGGGCAGTTGTCTGACCTATCCAGGGTGGAAAATGACACACAGATACATCGGATGGTGTAGCTGCGCTGCTGGCGACAAGCTGCGCCGGCAGCAAGGGTAAAATACCAGAGACTTCTGTTAGTGTAATAGCGCCGTGTATTTATCATGCCACAACTGATAGATATTTACATAATGTAGAGCTCAACTCAGAAGACTGCGTAACAGTAGTGCGGCTGCGACACTGACGTTTAGTGAGTCCACTAGTTGCGGTTCGTCTGCACGGCCAAACGGCACTTGCACGAAGAAGTCACTCCGCTGCTGCAGGTTGGACCTGATTCCAGTGCCCTCGTTGCCAACGACAAGCATCACAGGCGAAGACTGAGCAAGGTCTGCCATGTCTTCTATTGGAAGGACCCTATTTTTTACGTGGGAGCTGATCCCCGGTCCCTGCGTCAGATGACTGGCGACGAAGACCCAATCATGCTCGTCTCTCGAACGTTCAAAAAACTGCAGCGGTTTGTCAACACTGTAGATAGGAAGGACTTCCAGTGCTCCACTGCTGGTCTTCGAGACGGCGGCAGAGAGCGGTGCGCTGTTCCTGTGAGAAACGGCTACGAAGTCAGCACCTAGAAAATAGGCACTGCGCAGAATAGCGCCTACATTATGCGGGTCCACAACCTCATCCAGATACAGACCCACGGGGTACCGCTTCTTCGCGCTTTGGAGGAAGGGTACCTTCTGTGCTGTGCCGTTGTTGCTCCATTGGTCGATCAGTTCAAAGGTGCCCGCTTCATGATCAACCGCACCTAGTGCATTGATCTCCTGCGGGTACAGGGGCTTAGCTTCCAATACTAGTCCGTTATGCACAGCGTTGTTGGTCATCATATTTAGCTGGTGCCGCTGGGCAGACTGAACCTTAATGCCGAGTTGTCCTGCCAGTTTGGCAATTTGTGGGTCCAAATTTCCCGAGTGCAATAGACGCACGAAGTACTCGCGCCTGTTGCTTTGCAGCGCCAGGAGTATACTGTTACGCCCGTATATCCTATCCAACAGCGGGTCTGGCGTCAGCGGATCGAATGCATGCCGGGACTTAAATGAGCTACGACGGGGCTGCGCATCGCCGACTGGCGCTGCTGCCCTCTTGCGTACCTGTGGTGTCTTACTTGTTTCTGTATGCGCATCCCTCTTCCTACTAGCTTCTCTTGCATGCACATGCGCATATTTCTTCCTGAACCATTCATCCTTGTCCATACCATCCCTTTCCCATGCCTTCTTCCTCTGGAATACCGGGAAATTTCGTTCGAACTTATTTTGGCCGTGCAGATGTTCGCTGTGAGGAACCTTGACGGCACTCTTGACCTTTGAAGTTAGCGAACGAATGAAGCTCCTGTTCATGCTGCCGCTTCGTTACTTGTTGAACTCTTCTCGTTGTTCGTCAGCTCATCGAGGCTAGAACGCTGAAAAGTTTTTCCCAGATTGGTACGCAATGTTGAAAAGTCCACTAGGTGACTCCCACATCCAGCACCAGCCAGACAGGTACAACACAAAGGAGCATGTCGGAGACGCAGCGAGCGTTTGTCAAGCGTATAACACATGAGACACAAGTACAAATTGCTTTGGCGCTGAATGGTGGGCCTTTGGAAATAGGACAGTCGATTCTAGGGGGAGCGAAGACTACAGTGGCTCACCAAGCATCCTCGTCTCAAGTAATTAATGTACAGACGGGAGTAGGGTTCCTGGACCATATGATTCATGCACTGGCAAAGCACAGTGGGTGGTCACTGATTGTCGAATGCGTTGGGGATTTGCACATAGACGACCATCATACGACAGAAGACTGTGGTCTAGCCCTTGGTCAGGCACTACGGGAAGCTATTGGCCAGGTAAGAGGCGTGAAGCGGTTTGGGACCGGGTTTGCCCCGCTTGATGAGGCCCTCAGCCGAGCTGTTGTTGATCTGTCGAACCGGCCATATGCAGTAGTTGATTTGGGGCTACGGCGTGAAAAGATCGGGGACCTGTCTACGGAGATGATACCGCACTTTCTGCAGTCTTTTGCTGAGTCTGCCCGCGTAACACTCCATGTTGACTGTCTGCGGGGAACAAACGATCACCATCGTAGCGAAAGCGCTTTCAAGGCGGTGGCAGTGGCCTTGCGGGATGCGCTAACGCGGACTGGAACGGACGACGTGCCATCAACCAAAGGAGTTCTCATGTGAGCGCTGTGAGTCGACAATTTATATTTATTTGAGCATTATATCTGTATTTACATGTATGTTGGCAGTCAGTTCTCAAAATTCGTCAGAATATTCAGCAGCTCCTCCGCCTGTTGGGCGGATTCTTCAGAGCTGATTTTCCGCTCGTTGACAGCGCCTCTCTGGAAAATATAGGTCCTATTCTTATTCTCCTTCGCGCCGTAACCGTACTTTCTGGCTGTGTTCTTGGGTTCGATCAAAGACATATCCATGAGCAATCTGCCATTTTCAAGCAGTCTAGCCTGCTTCACTTCGAATGGGAAGCGCGCTGTTCTGACTAGATCACCCATAGCGTAGTCCACCTTCCGCAAGTTGGTACCTAGCATGCCATTTCCGACAAAGCCTGCGGCGGCCACCGACTTCTCCATGCCGTTAGTCTGCAGGATTCTTCCTTCAACAACTGTGTTCTGTTTAATACCAAGCGGAGACTGTTGCAGCCTACCTTTCAGGCCGTATGTCAATCCACCGTTACCAACGACTTTCCAGCTGCCGCCAGCTCCGGAGGACCGCGTAGCAATCTCCGTAATGAATTCAACTGCGCGCTTCCGGAAGTCAGCAGGGTCCATCTGATCCTTATGGATTATCAAATGGGGGTGATGATCTTGTAGCCATTTCTTGAATGCAGGACGCAGAGCCGCAACTTTCTTCTCTGCTGCCTTCCATTGCTTAGCGTCGCTTTTCGAGGTTAGACCAAAAAATGAACTCAACGGCGTCCGTGCGGATAGTCTGCTGGAAAACCCACTGAATAGAGGGTTAGAAGGCGCGTTGGCGTCAGCACTTGTTTGGAACGAATTTCCAGCTGTCGCCCGCTCAGGTACAACTCCTAACTCCTGGATACGGATTCTATTCCACTGGTACTGCCCGATCGCCTCAAAAGATGTCAATCGCTGCTGTGTGTCCAGTTCATCAAAAATCAAGTAGCGTGATTTTGACCTCGAAGGAATGCTCGACTTCATACCCCACTCTTGACGGTGCATCGTTGACGCCTTATTCTCAATCAGCTGATGAGTTGGCACATACTTCTTGTCCGGAGAGAAAAGAGGGCCTTTAGGCTTGGGTACTTGCGCAATGCGTGAGTTGCGCAATATAGAAGACAGATTGCTGCTGCTCATGCTACTCCTTTTGGCCCACTACCGGTTTGACTGCAACCAAGTCTTCAACGTTTGATGCCTGTACAAGAGCTTGAAGCTAAAATTTTCACCATGATCCGGGTAACAGAGTATTAAACATTACCCGGACCATATCTCGAGTATTGTGCATATGATTACTTAAGATATGATATGTAGTGAAGACCGTAACGTAATATTCTGATTATAAAGTTGGTATATGTTATCTATTAACATAAGTGCGTATTTAGGCAGCATATGATGCAACAGAACTGCATGGCTGCAGGTGTCGGCGTCCATTGTCCACCGAGTCTGGACGTCAGCTGCCGCTGCTGGGCCGCTCAGGTTGATGCGCTTTTTGCGAGATGGGCTCTGGGGGCGACTCTGACAGCGCTGAGCTAGCGATGGAACGGGCAGATTGCACTGCGGGGGCGAGCTTGACAACTCCCTTGGTGGATAGGTCATCCGATGGTGCGTAGACATCGCGGTCAGTATTGATGTCAACGCAGTGTGTGCGGATCCAAGGGGTCCAGTCGTTTGTATATAGCTTGTGACCGAGATAGAGTAGGACTGCAACAGGCACCGCCATATAGTTTTGGAAAAACTTGACGGCGTCCGGTTTGCCGTTATTCTCCAACGGAAATAGAGATACCCAGAATTGGACAATGATGACCACAACATTGATGGCAGTGGCTATATAGGAGCCGATGACTCCTGTGTTTGAGCGATAGCCCAAGGTGTCTAGAGACTGGCCCTGCAATTTGAGGGCGTTTCGGAATCGGATGTGTGCAATACAGATGGTTGTCCAAGTGAATATTGTGGACAAACCACTAATTGAAAGCAACCACACGAAAACCGCTTCCTGATCTCGGTACTCTGCAATAAAGGAAATGAGTCCCACTATGGCACTGACAACGAGACAGCGCATAGGCTGCCCGTGTTTATTCAACAGAGCAAAGTATCTCGGAGCAAAATTCTGCTCCGCAAGAGAATGCAAAGTCCGGGATGATGAGTACATGGCACTATTCGCCACAGATACCACTGCGATGAGTATAACAGCGTTGATTATGTGGGGCACTATCCTCACGCCATGCAGTGCTATAGCTGCGACATATGGCGACGTGTGCGTTGTGTCAGACCCGGATCCCATCAACATAGGCGAGTCGTAGGGCACCAAAAGCCCTACAACCGAAATGGATAGCAAATAGAACACGAACATCCGAATAGAAACCTGCCTGCAAGCCCGTCGGATACTTTTGGGCATATTATCCCGGTTTTGTTCCGCAGCAGAGAGCGCTAGAAACTCCACCCCGCCGCACGAAAAGGCTGCGTTAACCAACGTACCAGCGGTAGCCTTGAACACGTTGTAATTTGTGTTGAATGCCCCTGGAGTTTTTAAGTACTGAAATCCTATAGGACCACTGTTTCCGAGTCCGCCTGTGATGATAACAATGCCCAATACAATAAAGCTCGCAAGGACCATGACCTTTACACAGTTGAATATGAATTCGGCCTCTGCATATCCGCCAGATCCAAAGAAGTTCACAATGCATATTAAAATGTAGAAGGCCGACACAAACAAGCTCGGCGATAGATTGCTGTTCCAGTATTTGATTGTCATCGAAGCCGTCACAAGCTCAAGTGGAAGGACCACCATCCACTGGAGACAAAAAAGCCATGAAACACAGAACCCAAGCGAAGGATCAATGAACTTCTTGCCGTATGAGTTGAACCCTCCTGCGAGCGATGGAAACGCCACCACGAGCTCTCCAACTGACTGCATGCAGCACACAACCATTACCCCGATGATGAGGTAGCCGATCAACGTGCCCCCGACACCCGCCGTAGCAATTGACTTACCATTCCCCACAAGCAACCCTGTGCCAATTCCAGTCGCCATGGAAATCATGAATACGTGTCGCGGCTTTATCGACTGTCGAAGGCTCGCTGGCTCGGACCCTTCGCTGCTCAACTTTTCGGCGTCGCTGCAATCTTCCTTAGCGCCCATATTCATTTGCTGTTATTTGGTGCCACACGATCATTCTGTCACTCCCCATTTCCTCATCTTGACGTTTTATACACGACTTCAGCTCCCGTCCCTACATCGCCTGGGTCGAAACTTCTCGTCAGTCTTGAAACTGTACAAACGAAACTTCTTTCCTCATACAATCGTACTCATTTCCCGCTGCTGGATGCTCAGCAGCAGCGACTGCAAACCGAGAATAAGCAGTGTAGGCAATAGACAAGCTTCTGGCGCCACCTGCCGGCGCTGACGCCCTAGTAACGCACGCATATCGCTACTGCCATCACATCACGTGACAAGTGACACGTGCGGTAAGTCCTGTCGTAAAATACGATCAAGGCTGGCGGGTGGCAACAAAATTTTTCGCACCAAGTCATCTCGATGAGTTATCTTCTAGTCTTCTGCCTCCTACCACTAACAGGTTCATTACAATAACATCACTACAAGCAGAAAAGGCCTTAAACTATGTCTGAACTAGTTAACAAGATGGAAAATTTGAGTGTTGGCGACAGCGCGCAAAAGAAGAGCGCTTACGTGCCTCCTCACGTTAAGAGACGGATGAAGGAGGGGGGCAGTGAGCCATCCTCGCGCAATACGGAAAACTTTGGCAACGGGGGGCGCTTTGGTGGGTCTGAACACAACGGCTTTGGCGGCGGACGCGGGAGCTGGTTTGGCGGCAACGCCAGAGGTGGTGGTCCGCGGAGCAGTGACCGCGGGGGATCATCTAGATTTGGTAAGTGGGTGGACGGCAAGCATGTGCCCATGAAGCGTAACGAGAAGCTAGAGGTGCAACTTTTCGGCACCCCAGAGGACCCAAACTTCCAGTCTTCGGGTATTAACTTTGACAATTACGACGATATTCCAGTGGACGCTTCCGGTGAGGACGTGCCTGATCCGATCACGGAGTTTACTTCTCCTCCTTTGGACGAGCTATTGTTGGAAAACATTAAACTAGCGCGCTTCACGAAGCCCACTCCAGTGCAGAAGTATTCTGTGCCTATTGTGGCAAAGGGCAGAGATTTGATGGCGTGTGCGCAGACAGGTTCCGGTAAGACTGGTGGGTTTTTGTTCCCTGTGCTATCACAGTCGTTTAGCAACGGTCCTGCCTCAACTCCAGATGAGTCCGGCTACTACATGAGAAAGGCTTACCCTACTGCTGTGGTTCTAGCTCCTACCAGAGAGTTGGCTACTCAGATTTTCGATGAGGCGAAGAAGTTCACTTACCGGTCCTGGGTCAAACCATGCGTTGTATACGGTGGTGCTGACATTCGTCAGCAGATTAGAGAGTTGGAGCGTGGCTGCGACTTGATCGTTGCTACTCCAGGTCGTTTGAACGATTTGCTAGAACGTGGTAAGATTTCGCTATGCAGCGTGAAGTACCTCGTTCTTGATGAAGCGGACAGAATGTTGGATATGGGTTTTGAGCCTCAAATTAGACACATCGTGGAGGGCTGTGATATGCCTACTGTCGAGAACAGACAAACGCTTATGTTTTCCGCCACATTCCCTACTGACATCCAGCATTTGGCAGCAGACTTTTTGAAGGACTACATTTTCTTGTCGGTCGGTAGAGTTGGTTCGACCTCCGAGAATATTACCCAGAAGGTTTTGCACGTGGAAGACATTGACAAGCGTTCTGTTCTATTGGACTTGCTAGCTGCTTCTGATGGCGGTTTGACGTTAGTATTCGTGGAGACCAAGAGAATGGCCGATGCTCTAACTGACTTTTTAATCATGCAGAACCTTTCTGCCACTGCTATCCATGGTGATCGTACCCAGGCTGAGCGTGAACGTGCTCTAGCCTTCTTCAGAACCGGTCGTGCTAACGTCTTGGTTGCTACAGCGGTTGCCGCCAGAGGTTTGGATATTCCAAACGTTACACATGTTATTAACTACGACTTGCCTTCGGACATTGACGATTACGTCCACAGAATTGGTAGAACTGGTCGTGCTGGTAACACTGGTTTGGCTACTGCCTTCTTTAACCGTGGCAACAAGAACGTTGTCAAGGAGTTGGTCGACATTTTGGAAGAGGCCAACCAAGAGGTTCCATCATTTTTGAGCCAGATTGCTAAGGAAATGTCCTACGGTGGTGGTGGTGGTAAGAGTAGTAGAGGTGGCCGTGGAGGATACTCGCGTGGGAATAGTACTAGGGACTTCCGTCGTCACGGCGGTGGTGGCGGCTCCGAATGGTCCAGCGCCAACAGAGCAAGCTCCGGCTGGGGTAACGCCAACAGAACCGGCTCCGGCTGGGGTGGCAGCTCTGGATTTGGGGGTAGCACTGAATCCTGGTCTAACGCTTCAAAGACTGTGGGTAGCAACAACTCCTGGTGGTGATTCATTCAGTTAAAACGATTTTTTCTGTTTTTTTGTGCCCATTTGTTTCCTTTTGTGTTATTTTTATATGCTGATTTATCCTTACTATTTGGTGTTTTCTCTAAATGGCATTATTACTTGTGTGAATGGTATTATTATACAATTGTGCGTTTACTAAATACTTGTTCAAAGGTGCTCATATTGTACAACCATTAAGTTGTGTTTTGCAATCCTGGATATTTTCAGAAAGACAATTATCTTCTTTTCCATCTGCACGTTTACAAAGTTTTAACAGTCCTTCCGTGCCGCTTTTTTTTAACCCACGCCGCATGGACCTGATACACTGATCAAATTAGATTCTCGATGCGTCTGCTGTTTTACAGTCAATTACTGTCCACTGTCTGCAATGTTCGCTATTTTTTTGTTAAAGACATCGAAATCTGATTTTGATCATACGCATTGTTTTCTTTTAAAATGTTACTGCCTGTTATAATACTACCGATAGAAGTGTGGGAATTTCTATGGCTGGTTTCTATATATGTATATTATTGCGTATTGCAAGATAGTACAGTTGTATAATAGGTTACTTGTTGATAGATAAAACACCTAATAATATAGGGCATTATTTATACTGAACAGAGGTGCAAGCTTGATCACCGCGTATACAAGCTTGACTACTTCTTGCGGAATTTTCTCTTGTGGAAATCGATAACTTGTGCATTGCCTTCTTTGGAAACGAAGAACATCTTCTTCTTGTCATCGCTCCAAAGAAGGACTCCGATGTCGCGGGCGTATTGAGCTAGAACCTGGTACTCCTGTAGATTATCAAAATCCCTGAAGAGATACCCATCATAACTTATGATCCGATCCAATTCTAACTGCCATAGTTTTATCTGGTCAACAACTGTTGGCGGTAACACCTGTAGTGTATCTCTGCAGTTAGGGTCCAGCTCCAACTTTTTCTCCAAGTTATCCCCTGCCAGACGACGCATCTGAGGATGTGCATGCGTCTCCATATATGCTATTATCTGATCTGCAGTTATACCGTTGTGTAGCGCACGTCTAATAGACTCTCTAGTTATCTGCCCTGTAACCATATTTTGAAAACGCGTCTTAAGGTGTATGAACAAACTCAAGATTGCAATTTGTAGTGGAGAGTTCGAATAACTGTACAGTTTGAAGTTGGTTTCTACGATTAAAGCGCCGTCAAGGGCACCTTCGCCACCGGCCTGAAGATCATCATCACCAAGCGCAGTCCCGTTGAGAACCTTGCCATCCACTCCCTCTGCGCGCTGTCTTAGTACACTATTGACAGCACCGGATGCTGAACGGATAGAGACGACATCAGATGTCAGCATGGTCGCCAGCCTCGTTGGGTAGAACTTTGATAAGTTCGATTGCTTCTGGAACACAAGACCGTAATCTCTTAAATCTTGAAGCATAGTTTTTTGAGTCTCACTCAGACCTACAACGCTGTATGCTTTTCCTAATTCTAGGGCACCAATCATGAATATAAGATTCAAAACGTCCACAGGATCCATCTGGAATGTCTCTGCCATAGTCAAATACTGGAGCAGCAACGTCCATATCTGTGCATTAGCATCCTGCAAAAGAAACTGAAAGCCCTCGTTTGTGATCTTCAGTTCTTTCGAAGACTCATCCACCTCCATGAGCTTGCTGTGTCTCAACAGACTAAGTACGTTCTTTCCCGGACTTTTAGTTAGCGGCGTGCCAACCATGAAGTGCAATATGGTCTCCCACTTGTCTGCAGCGTAGGAATCTAGCATTGCCATGGTCACAGGGTCGTTCTCCTCCTCCACAACGTTGCCGAATGAGTTCTTCACCTCGCCGCCGGTGAGTGCGTTCTTAAACGACTCTTTAAAGATTGAGTTCAGCTGTACCATAAGAGGCTGTCCTGAGCGCCCCTCTGTGATTAAATGAAGAAGCTTCATGGACTTGATAGCGTCATGAAGCTGGAACTTTGCGTCCGGTTTTACCCAACGATCCAGGTCCCTGAGGGAAACTTCTTCATCCTGAAAGATCATAGACATGATGAAGAATTTGGCCATTGGGGACAAAAGACGGTATATTGCAAGACATGTTGCTGGAGATTGGTACAGACGAGATTGCACAGGCTGAGGAAGCTCCTGAAGATACTCATTAACTGTATTTTTGAAGAGATTGTGACCATCATGAATGATCCCTGGAGTGGGTTCCATTATCCGCTTAGCAAGTCCTTGCCCTGATGAGCCTTATCCAAGATCACCTGTATAGCCAGTAAATGTTCACCAGTTAACGAACCACTAGTGAATAGTGTCTCGAATTACTCACGATAGTTAGTAGTTGCTCATCGCCGAGCCAGGAATTATTCATGAACACATAGCACGTGACTACTGGGGTCCGCTTGGACGAGGCAAATTTTTTTCTAAATCTGTAACTTTTATGCTATGTCAGCTTGTCCGATGCTCATCACCGCCGGTTAGTGTGCCTCAGCTACATTAAGGATCATTTAAGAGCGTAGATTAGCATATTACCGGGCGTTAGTTTTAGTTCTGTGAAAATGGCAGCGGTTGAGCATGCGCACTCGGCGCATAAGATGGATGACACGTTCGAGCAGCTGTTAAAACCGGTCTACAAGGGCAAGAAACTTGCTGATGCTATCAATACGGCGGAAGATAAGTGGCATTTGCTCCCAGCCTTTCTGAAGGTAAAGGGTTTGGTCAAGCAGCACTTGGATTCGTTTAATTACTTCGTGGATGTAGACTTAAAGAAAATCATTAAGGCTAACGAAATGGTGCTTAGTGATGTGGACCCCGAGTTCTATCTCAAATATGTGGATATCCGGGTCGGGCGAAGGTCTAACTCGAGCAAGATTGATATGACGCCGCCTCATGAGTGCCGACTAAGAGATATGACCTACAGTGCTCCGATCTTTGTGGATATCGAATACACTCGAGGACGGTCTATCGTGCTGCACAAGGATGTGGAGATCGGCAAGATGCCTATTATGCTTCGGTCCAATAAGTGTATCTTGAATGGAGCCTCGGAAGAGGTGATGGCAAAATTAAACGAATGCCCGCTAGATCCCGGTGGATACTTCATTGTTAACGGTACGGAAAAAGTCATTTTGGTTCAAGAACAACTGTCCAAGAATCGTATTATCGTTGAGGCTGATGAAAAGAAGGCTATTGTGCAGGCTTCGGTTACGTCTTCCACACACGAGAGAAAATCGAAGACATACGTGGTTACTAAGAATGATAAGATCTACCTTAAGCATAACTCCATTGCAGAAGAAGTGCCTATTGTTATAGTACTAAAGGCATGTGGCATAGTATCGGATCTGGAAATAATGCAGTTGGTTTGTGGCAATGACAGCAGCTACCAGGATATATTTGCGATTAACTTTGAAGAAGCGTCAAAGATGAACATCTACACTCAGCAGCAAGCTTTGGAGTATATCGGCACCAAAGTTAAGACGATTAGGCGACAGAAGTTAACCGTTTTACAGGAAGGTATTGAGGCCATTGCCACCACCGTGATCGCCCATTTGACTGTAGAAGCACTTGACTTCAGGGAAAAAGCTTTGTACGTCGCTATGATGACCAGAAGGGTTATCATGGCAATCCATAACCCTAAAATGGTTGATGACAGAGATTATGTCGGTAATAAGCGTTTGGAATTGGCTGGTCAGTTGATGTCTCTGTTATTTGAAGATCTTTTCAAGAAGTTTAACAATGACTTTAAAGCTAGCATTGATAAAGTACTCAAGAAACCTAACAGAGCGGAGATGTATGATGCTCTTTTGTCAATTAACGTCCATTCTAACAATATCACCTCGGGATTGAATAGAGCTATCTCCACTGGTAATTGGTCGTTAAAGAGATTTAAGATGGAACGTGCTGGTGTTACCCATGTCTTGAGTAGGCTTTCTTATATTTCTGCTCTGGGTATGATGACAAGAATTTCTTCGCAGTTCGAAAAATCTAGAAAGGTTTCTGGTCCTAGAGCTTTGCAACCCTCGCAGTTCGGTATGTTGTGTACATCCGATACGCCGGAAGGTGAGGCCTGTGGGTTGGTTAAGAACTTAGCATTGATGACACATATTACCACGGATGATGAAGAGGAGCCAATAAAGAATCTTTGCTACTTACTGGGCGTGGAAGACATTACATTGCTAGATAGTGCATCCATTCATTTAAATTACGGTGTTTATTTGAATGGTACTATCATCGGTACAACTAGATTCCCCGCCAGGTTTGTTAACCAGTTTAGACTATTGAGAAGAACTGGTAAAGTATCCGAGTTCATTTCCATCTATACCAACAGTCATCAAAAAGCTGTGCATATTGCGACGGATGGTGGCAGAATCTGTAGACCTCTTATTATTGTTCGGAACGGGAAATCTATGGTCACAGCAGGCCACCTCAGAAGACTTCTAGAAGGCGAATTACAATTTGATGATTTCTTGAAACTGGGGTTAGTTGAGTATTTGGATGTTAACGAGGAAAATGATTCCTACATTGCACTGTATGAAAAGGATATCGAAGAGGGTACTACTCATTTAGAAATAGAACCTTTTACTGTTCTAGGTGCGGTGGCAGGTTTGATTCCATATCCGCATCATAATCAGTCTCCACGTAACACATACCAATGTGCTATGGGTAAACAAGCCATTGGAGCAATTGCATACAACCAATTTAAACGGATTGATACATTATTATATCTAATGATTTATCCTCAGCAACCAATGGTTAAGAGCAAAACCATTGAACTTATTGATTACGATAAACTACCCGCTGGACAAAATGCCACTGTTGCTGTTATGTCCTACTCAGGTTATGATATCGAAGATGCTCTAGTTATTAACAAATCTTCCATTGACAGAGGCTTTGGCCGCTGTGAGACTCGGAAGAAGACTACAACAATTCTAAAACGTTACCCTAACCATACTCAGGATATTATTGGAGGTATGCGGGTTGACGAAAATGGTGAACCTATATGGCAGCACCAGTCGCTGGGTCCCGATGGTCTTGGCGAGGTTGGAATGAAGGTCACAAGCGGGCAAATATATATCAATAAATCCATTCCAACTAACGCATCTGATAGCGTTCTCAACCAGGTACAATCTCAGTACAGGGAGGCGCCTATCATCTACAGAGCACCAGAACCTTCTCACATTGACCAGGTTATGATGTCTGTTTCCGATAACGATCAAGCGCTGATCAAGGTCCTGCTACGGCAAAATAGACGGCCAGAACTTGGTGATAAATTCTCCTCCAGGCACGGACAGAAGGGTGTCTGTGGCATCATTGTCCAGCAGGAGGATATGCCCTTTAATGATCAGGGTATTTGCCCAGATATCATCATGAATCCTCACGGTTTCCCGTCTCGTATGACTGTGGGTAAGATGCTTGAGTTAGTTTCTGGTAAGGCAGGCGTTCTGAATGGCACGCTGGAATATGGTACCTGTTTCGGCGGCTCGCAGTTGGCAGACATGTCGGAAATTTTAGTCAACAATGGCTTCAATTATTCTGGTAAGGATATGTTGTACTCCGGTATCACGGGCGAGTGTTTACAGGCATATGTGTTTTTCGGACCGATCTACTATCAGAAGTTGAAGCACATGGTTCTGGATAAAATGCATGCCCGTGCGCGAGGACCAAGAGCTGTGCTGACCCGTCAGCCTACCGAGGGTAGGTCCCGTGATGGTGGTTTAAGATTGGGAGAAATGGAAAGAGACTGTGTTATTGCGTATGGTGCTTCGCAGCTACTGCTAGAAAGATTGATGTTGAGCTCAGATGCTTTTGAGGTCGATGTTTGCAACAAGTGTGGTTTAATGGGCTACAGTGGCTGGTGTACATCCTGTAAGAGTGCGGAGCACATTATAAAAATGACCATCCCATACGCAGCCAAGCTGCTATTCCAGGAGCTTCTCTCTATGAATATAGCGCCAAGACTCAAGCTGGAGGATGTGTTCCAATCGTAGCCGATCTTGTCTTTTTGACTTATTGATAGCGTACATAGATTTAAATAGATAATAAGCCTGTGCAAATATTTGGCTTCTAAAACGTTCCTCTCATGGTGGATACACCATATTGTAGTCGACTTTTAGTCGAGTGGCCAGCTCCTCCATGGTCATCTCCTCGCCTTCGGTAGCTGCTAGCTCCGCATCCAGCTTCGCTAGCTCCCGTTCTCTTGCTCTCTCGGCCTCTTCGCGCCGCTCTTGCATACGCTCCCGTATTTCTTCCTGCTCATCCAACGGCAGCCGCAAAAACTCGTCGCTTTCAAGCAGTTCTGCAATCTGGTCTTCCACGCCGTCATTAGTCTGGTATTCCACCTGTCTTTTCATGCGCTCCACCTCTTTACGTTTGAACTCTTTGTAGCCGCCCATCCTCCCGATCTTCAACATCATCGAGTTAAGGATGTACGCCATGGCTGCCTGACATACCCCGCGCCACTTTTCAATTAAACTGTCATTCTGCCTCAATTGCTCGTACGACTCGGCTATCTTTACTGCGCGCCTCAGCAACGTCTCCTGCGTCGCGCGTTGCCGTAACTCTGCGTCAAGGGCGCGCTCCCGAAGACGCAGCTCTTCTCCCAAATCAGTACCTGCGCCATCTCGGCAGATAGCTCCCCTCTTTAACTTAACACTGAAAGGGGGCTTGAAACCTTTCTTGCTGACCTTGTTGATAACTTTTGGCGTAGCCGCCAACCTTTCCTCGACTAAAGTGCTATCTGGATCTTGCATCGCGGTACTCCCATGCAAACCAGCCGAATCAGACATTGTTTCTCAGCTCGAACTCGGGATTATATAGTACTAGGGCCTGGCACTCGTTTTAGTGATAACTGAGCAGGGCTACAGATATGGGTGAGCTACCGTAAGGATAAGAGTAAAAAAGCTAAAGCGGAATGTTAATTAATGTACATATAAACGACCCATTATATGCCTAATCCT
Organism: Eremothecium gossypii ATCC 10895; assembly: GCF_000091025.4. NCBI lineage: Eukaryota > Fungi > Ascomycota > Saccharomycetes > Saccharomycetales > Saccharomycetaceae > Eremothecium > Eremothecium gossypii. The sequence continues at coordinate 218,582 of NC_005785.6, read as the reverse complement.
CCTCAGAGGAAGGCGCATCTGGAATAGACAGGTCACCTTCATCGTCGGACTTCTTGTCATCCTCTTCCAAGGATTCCCTCATGATCCTTGCGCGCTCTTCCTTGATTTCACGTTGCACAGACACATACTTGCCCAATGGAGTAGCGTCCAAAGGAAGATCTGCTAGGAATCTGTCGACCTCAGCCTTGTTCTTTGGACCGAAATCAACACCAGCACGCTTGTCCAAGATAAAGTCGGCGTTCTGGTTCAGTTTCTCGATCACCACAGACAACATCTTGTTGAACTTCATATTCTTGGATGACTTGATGTAGCGGCGCAGCGCTACGACGGCAGGACTGATCAGCTCTGGGAACGAGATATTCTTGGCGTATATGACGTAGAATTCCGCGAGTAGTTCGACAAACTGCTCGATTAGACCATTCTGGTAGATCTTGGTGCCCAAGTAGGCCTTGTTGCATTTGATGTTATGGTCGAAGTCAAAGGCAGTAAGGGTAGACTTCTTGGCGGCTTTGGTGAAGGCCGTGGAGGATAGGATCTCCGAAAGAAGAGGGTAGATTGGAATGTAGACGCCTGTGTGCTGAGAAATTCTGAGCAGCGACCGGGTCAAGTAAAAGCGGAGAGGGAAGAATTGTGCAGTTGGGATCAAGCGCAGCGTTCCAAGTGTCACTTGTACCAACGGGTAGATCAGCTGTCTCAATGGGGAGTCCTGAGTGCGATCGTTTTCAGGAGAGCATTGCAAGGCCAGGACACGCGACCAGAAGTCTAGCGAGTGGCAGAATTGCCAGTTGTACACGATCTTGTAAGCGTCTGCGGGAGACGACTTCGCGGTCTTCTTAGTAGTAGCATTGATGGAGTTCCTCAAATGGATTGCGAGTTGTCTGATGTACTCAAAACCAATGTTGTAGCTGACGGTAGCATCAATACCGAATAGCGCAGCTGCAGAGTTCTTCTGGAAATTGATTAAATGCATAGTGTGGACGTTGGTTTTACGGCAGAATTTTATGAAGGAGGAGTACGTGGTTTTCAGCACTAGCTCCAGCAATGACTTCTTGAATTCCCGCGCGGCATTGGTGATGAATGCAAAAGCAGCTGCCTGTGTTTCAACGTCCTGGGTGGTGGACCATACCTCCACGATGGCGCTCACAATATCCTTTAGCACCTTCCGGTATGACAAGAAATAGGGCATGAGCTGGTCCGTAGAGTGTAGCACCAGAACAGCAGTATCTGTGTTCGTAATGTCATGGAGCAGCGTGAGCAGCGATCCCGCATGTGATTTCATAATTGAGGACAGACGGCTCACGGTGCTATTGGAAGGAAGTGTCCGCACGCCCTTGTTCACCTTGTAAGCAGCTAATTTCTGCACCGCCTGCGGGATGTCCTTCAGCGCAACAAACATCAGCTCGTGGAACGCCTTTTCGTCGGTTACGGCGAATTTGTACAGATCTGCTGCTGCATCCTGGTTCGCATTGACCGCCGCCTTGAACGCGGAACACACGTTCCGGATCAACTTGGGAGTCGGATTTTCAGCAAGGCCCTTTCTCCACTGGCTCACCAACTTATAAGATACCACAACCTTCTCATCGCCCTCCTCGGCATCGTCGTTCCCGCGTGTCGACTGGCCCTCCTCATCTTCGTCGTCTGACATTGCATCCAGAGGATTACTAGCGCCGAACCCAAGTAGCTCCTTATCGTTCTCTTGCAGATACTTGTAGAAGTCCGGATCCTTCTCCGCAAGCTCCGCCATGTTCTGCTCCATGTCCTCCTCCTCGGAAGACTCGTCGCCGTCGTCATCCGGCTTCTGCGCCGCCTGCTTGAGCTTCTTGTCGGCCTTTGGCAGCTCAAATCCACCCTCAAAGAACTTTTCCACGCTCATATCTTTAAATACCTCCTCCTTTGTCGACTTCTTGATTTTCTGCTCCTCCTTGCTCAATGCCAGCGCCCGCTTCTCATCTTCACTCTTATTTCCTCTGCGGCCCTTTATCTTTTGGTTGTGTTGCTTCAGTTGCTTTCTATGGTCCAGAGTATGCTTCAGGTGTTTACTCTGGAACTTCTTAGTAGCCTTGGACACTTTCCCCATCGCTGCTCTATGTTAATCTATAGTCTTTGGACTTAATGTGTACAACCATAGCTCATCGCGATGAGCTTATCCGCTTTCACATAATGAAATGCTGAAAATTTTTCGATTTCGGGCATTGCTTTTTGCAACGTTCAGAATGACTGTAGCATCTGTGATCGAGCGATGAGCTATTAACGCACGGTTCTGCAAGTAACCGATCTCCAGTATCCAGGGTTGAGGACGGTCTTTATGTTAAGACGATCGTTAAGTGTCGTATTTGGTCGTAGGACCATTGCCTGCAAGTCTTGCGGGATTGAACTACAAAACAAGATCAAAGATGGGCCGGGGTATTTCGTCACTCCGCAGAAGGCAATTCGACCAGCCGCAAAGCAGCTCGAGCTGGCAAAGCAGCTGTTATATGGGGAGCGTCTAAGAATAGAGAAGCAGCTGACAGGGCCCGATCGTAACACTCTGGAGAAGTGGAAAGAGCTAGTCCCTCCGAGCTGTAAACGATGCATGGATGCGCTTCATCACAACCGGTACGACACCGCCGAGTTTCCGGAGCACACGCTCGAGGATGTGGGAAAAGGGGTTCCGCGCGATGCAGTGGTATACCATATTGCGCCACTGTGGCAATTTCCGATGGGACTGGATCGGCGCGTGCTGCAGAGCTCAAAGAAGGTTTGTGTGCTATTCTCGAAGATCGATATGGTGGTGCAGAGACCGTCGCACATGCCGCAGGACGTAGGTGCATTTTTTCAGAGCTTGCTTTATCATGACCTGCATGTCAAGATCACGAACTTCCGCTTCTTTTCTGCGCTGAAGCAATGGAACATCCAGACGGTGCGGAACGCTCTGAGTAAAGAAAGTTACTTACTTGGCGGGCCAAACGCGGGCAAGTCGTCATTGATCAATGCCCTGATGAGGACTGTTGTTTACGAAAGTCGGCGTCTCGTATCCTCAAAGCAGTCCTCTGCGACCCCTGCCGACCTGCCTCCAAAAGCGCATTTGGACATCCATTCTGCGGGTGTGAGCACAATACCGAACTTCACTCGCCAACCCCAGCAATACGATATAAAGGGCAAGATCATCCACGATGTGCCAGGCTACCGCACATCAAAGTCCCATACTTTCGATTTTAATAGCATGATACAGAAAGATTACCTGCTTCGTCTGCGAAAATCTGACTCGAAAACATATTTGACTAAGAAGTACACTTCAATCAATGGCACTGAATCTGGACGCTGCTACACGGTGGGGGGGCTATTCTATTATGTACCTCCCGCGCAGACCATAAACCAGGTCACTAGATATATGCCTGGAGATCCGCAAAAATTCCAGAGTATTGATAAAGGCCTTGAGGTTGTCAGAGATGTCTACTCTGACCGTTGGGATAAAGAAACAGGCTCGCACCCTCTTGCAGAATACATACACGTGAATCCGGCACTAGGCGACAAAAATTCATTTGTTCGGCATGTTATACCTCCATTTCAAGGCACAATAGAAATTGTAATGAGAGACGTTGGCTACCTGCGAGTGGTCGCAACGGGTAGTTTCAAATTCTTAGGTCTCCACGAGATCTGGGTGCCTAAAGGTATTGAAGTTTCTGTCCGAGAGCCTTTAACGGATGTGTTCAGGACGACCATTGAAGCTTATCGTGACTCCGGATCGGTTGCCAACGTGGCTCAAATGATCATAAAGAGGCCTTACATCTCGAGCACTTACCCAATGGCCCACAACGAAACAGATCCGCTTGCTAAGATGCGCGAAATGTATTTGGAAAGAACGGCTTCGAATCTTTCTGCGCGTAGACTTATGAATAGAGATCCACTAGAACTTATTTCTCAGAAGCAAAAAGAACGAGTAAACCTTTATTGGCATTATTGCTGGTGATGATTTTTGAATATAATATGTCGCTCACGGGACACAGGGAAACAGAACAATCGTACTAATATTAAGTAAACTCTTAACTAAATGAGAAAAAACAACTATAAATTGTTCATGTTATAGCTTTAAACAGCGAACGACAAGGCCTGCAATGATGATGAACGCGAGTTGCGACCTACTTCAGGAAAATACTTAAGCAGTTGTAGCCGATCTATGCTTTGTGGGTATGTGAAATGTCTGCTAAGGTCCATGGGTTGACTCAATCGCTTGAATGTGTTCGCTATTTAAAATATCATAGAATATGATAGATTTACCTTTTCGGTGATGAATCGTTGATAAATTGATTTGCGAATGTATTTGCGTTTAGAAGTTCAGCATTAGGAGCATCAGATTGCACATTTTCGGAGCGGCCAACACCACGACCGTTATGTTTGGATCCGGCATTTACATCTGACATGTAACCGGGTGGTTCTGTAGGTAGGGTGTTCAATGTAAACTGGTCGCAGTTCGAAGTTGGGGTAGTACTAAATTCGAACCCCGGTGGCGGTGGTAGAAGATGGCCATCGTGAAGGTGTTCCACAAAACTATTCGTTTCACCCTCGGATACTTCATCTTCATAACTGCTTTCTAACAATACATCTCGGTCATAGTCTTCGTAGGCTGGTGGAGGCAGCTTCATGCCGTTCAGCTTTGCATATCCCCATTTCTTTACGTTTGCTTCAATGTAGACGAATCCGTAGGTCCCGAAATTAACGTGTATCTTGCATGGGACATTCGCACCAACAATCGGGTAAAGATACTTAATTTTCCAGCCCTTTATGTGGCCACCAATGCGTTTCTCATTTAACTTCTTGCCATTGCGCGTGAAGAAAACTGTGCCGCTCCGAGTTCTGTAGCCAATCCCGATGACGTCGCCCTTTTCGCAGCGGGGGAATAGTGAAGAGAGTTCCTGCGGGAGCTTAAACGAGTTGTTTAACCTACGTGCTCCATTAGAGTCATATGCAACTGAGTGATGGTGTCTGCCGGGAAGCCTAAAATAGGGATACGGCGATGTAGCAAGACCAAAGGAAACTATTTGGTTTTCTGAGAGATGGCTGACCGGGCGGCCAAGCCTGTCACAGAGTTCGAAGATCTTGCACTCGAAGTAGTATACCTTGTTTGCAAGCGGGATGGGAAGGTTTGTCGCAACACTAACGTCGGAATTGGAGTTCATGAAGGTGAGCTCCGTGCGGTTTTCCACCTTCACAAAGTCGGGCGGAAGGCTAGGGGACGGCTGAAACTCCCATGCTTGCGCGCCCTCCTCCTCAATGTACCGGAGCGTCTGGTCATTGATCACAGGATCGAACACATCTGCAGGTTCGCCATGGCTACCGCCGCCCGCAACGGTCTGATATGGCATGAGTGCTGGTGGATTTTGCTTGATAAACTCCTCCCCCTGTTTGTAGTAGAACTGCTCTTCTGGCGATAACTGTGCAAGCTTGTGGCGCACCTCGAGCTCGTCATCTAGAACTGTAGGAACATCCCCACTGTTAGCTCGGCTGCTGTCGCTGCTGCTGAGCGCAATGCGGCGTGTGAAGCATCGCCGCACCACATACCGCAGTCCAAGGTATATCAGCACCATCATCCCGTAGCATAGAAGCATGAATACCAAGCTAAACGTAAAAAGAACAAAATCCATGTCCAACTCGTTGTCATCGGGGAACACAGTCGCAGACCGACGGGCCACCCTTTGCAACGTAACAGGCATGCCGCGTGCCCCTCGCACCAAAAACCAAATTGCGATATTGAACATTGCACCCTGACCTACCTCCGGCGATGCCCTGCCCCAGTCCAAAATGGGCTTTAATGTTTATATATACAACCTGGTGTTGGATTCGCTAACCTTGGCTAGTTGAAGGTGCTCAAGAAAGGGTGATAGCTATTTGGGCATGTCACAAGAACCACAATTTTATATACGTTCGTACGTTACATTTTCAGCAGCCAGATGAACGAATGTATAAACGAGTGATTATACCAATATATAGAGGGTGTGTGGGGCCTATGAGAGGTCGAAGCGGGCCTCTGAGTTGATTGCGTATAGTAGCTTTTCCCGTAGGAGGTCTTTGTCTTGGTAGTCTGGCAGTTTGAGCAAATTGACGCAGGTGGATGCGGTAGGCAAACGGTTATAGTCGGTACCAGCGTTGCGGATGCCAAACTTAGGGTTGAGCATCTGGAAGCCAAGGAGCGGGGCGCGGGGCACAGAAGTGGCAAACTTGATGAATTTACAGCGTTGCTCGGGGGTGAACTCCAGGAGCAACTGCCAGAGATGCTGGATGGTGGGGTCGGACTCGACATAGCCGCCGTATGTGACGTTTGCGCGAAGGTCAGCGAGGTCTATGTCGCGGCCGCCACCGGAAATGAGCTTGCTGAGCTCGCTACTGGAGAATATGGCTATCCAATGCGGGGGGATGATGACGGCCATGCCGGTCTGGAAGTAGAAGGTGGCGCGGGCGAGCTGAGAGTTCATCCTGTAGCTGGCGACGGCAAGTGCGTACTGGCGGACATTGGTGGTGGTGACTGGTATCTGGGAGCCGCCGGGTACGAGCTCGACGATCTTCATGGTGTTTTCGTCGACGATCTCCATGCGGAGATCGAGCAGCTGCAGTTCCGCCGTGGACATGTCGAAGAGTTTGTTGAGATTGTCATACAGCTCCCGGTCGAAGGAGGGCAGGTTGTCGAACGAGCAGGCCATGTTCTTGGAGGTGCTGAGCAGCTTATGCAGGAAGAAGTCCGCGAAATGCACGTCGATGAGCACCTTCTCGTATAGACACTTTCCCAATACCTTGCCAAGAAAATGCAGGTACTGGAGCTGCTGGGGCGATGTGGCGGCATCTGAAGGGTATAGTTCGTACACACTGTTTGCCTTGAAAAGGCGGTACTTGTCCTTGTTGAAACCCTCGTCGCTGACGCTGGTCAGGAATTCCTTGGTAATGCCGCCGCCGTCGATGCCGGCCTCTGGCCCAAACTCGTTGATGAAAGTCACAGCCAGCTGGTCCTTAAAGTCCTCGCCCAGCGGATTATACGCCTCGTATGCATCTTCCAGGATGTTGTTCCTGGAGATAATCGCACGCTGCCGCCGCGACGACGGGAAGTACAGGTCGGGCAGGCGCAAGGCTGGTCCTGTGTGGCGTCCCTGCAACCGCCGTCGGTCGTGGTGTATCAGCGTTTCAAAGTAGGCGACCCGCTCGCGAAAGGGCAACAGAAACGGAGCGCGCAGTACGAGTTCGAATTTCCGCAGGGCAAGGGAACCCCACGAAGCGTGCTTCGATGACTTCTCGCTAAAGAACTTTACTTTTATATCGTTTTCCCACGCTACGAGATCGCCGCTGGGGACCTCGTGCCGAGCACGGCCCTGCGCCAGGAACAAATCCAACTGTTCTCTGTAGAACTCATCAAAGTAAAGAAGGAGAGATGTAATGTCGCAGTTTTTCACCGTGGTATCCGCAATGACCCAGAAGTCGTCCCCCTTGGCCGCGGAGAGGAAATTGGTCCTTCTATCCCTAATATACAGCTTTTGGAGTAAGGAGAGCGCGCGGCGCATCTTGTTCACCTCATAATCATGCTCAGCACGCAAAGCCTGAGATATCGCGTCACGCACCAAGTTGCAAAACACCACGAGATCTTCAAGCGGGAAGTTGCTCTTGGGCCCCAGCAAAACGGTATCGTTCACATACGACAGGTATATGTCGAGGCACTCTGTGAGAAGCGAGAAGCTCGCAGATGTCACGGCTCCACTCGTTTTGCACTCCTGCACTAGCCGCTGCATGGCGTCGGCATCCGCAACTATGCCCAGCAGCAGCACCTCGGCCTGACGTGGCGAGGGCGCGCGGTCTAGGAAGACCTTGGCGTACTGGCTGGCCGTCGGCACGGAGTGCGTCCGCAGATAGCCCGCAAGAAGGCTCGCAGTCCTGTACGAGTAGATGCCTTCGACGTACTGAAAGAAGAAGCTCCCGCTATCGAATTCGAAGCTCTTGTGCTGGTCGATGCACGCGCACAGCACCGCATAGATCGCGTCCGGGTCGCGCCCCAGCCGCTCCGCAAACAAGTATGTCAGGTAGTAGATGGTGTCCACCGAACATGGCCCCTGCTGAAGCACAACCTCGGGCGAGAGCCGCTGCGCGAGCTCCCGCAGATAGCACAGTAGGTTCGCACGCACGCGCACACGCGCCTGCTCAACGCCGTACAGCGCAGCCCACTGCACCGCCTCGTCCCCGCGCATCTCCCCGCCGCTGGGTACCACTGCCAGGAGCGCGTTCATGTCCCGGCGCGTCAGCTCCCCGCGCATAGCCTCCAGTACGCGCAGCCGGGCGCCCACCAGCCTCTCGATGCGCTGCAGCCGCCCACCGGGCGCCGCCCCGGCGTCCGTCAGCGGCCGTGCCCCAGCCGCGTTCAGCTTGTCCAGCAGTTGCCGCACCAGCCCCGTCTCCCCGCCGCGCGCCACTTGTTCCAGCAGTTCCGTGCACCTCCAGTACGCCGTCGCGCTGTCCACCGAGCATGCTTCCACCACCGCAGCCACGGCATCGCCGCGCGCATAATGCAGGATCCCCGCGCCAAACGCTACCAGTATCTGAGTCCCGTATTCTCTCGCCGCTACGCCATCCAGCGATCCCAGCACCCTCCTCCGCGCCGTCCACCTTCTGGCACACCTCTGGATGCACAGCGTTGACTCTTGTATCCTTTTTTCCTGTGCTCGCCTCTCCCGCTCCAACCGCGCCTTCTCTATCAACTCGCTCTTGTTAATCTTCTTTGAAGACCCCAGATTCACATTCCGCCGCTTGGTGCTCCCCGAGAAGTTCAGCATTTCGACCTATGGACGCCGGGTCCTTGTGTTCGGAGGCGTTACAGCGCCGAGACTGGAATTTTTAATAAAAGATTTATATCGATCTAGTGCTTCACAAGCTAGAAGCTCCAACCATGAAAGAGCGATCGATCCTGAGAACACTTTTTCTGTGGAGGCTTATCAATGCTCTTTCTATCCGCAGCTTCTTCCAGGCAGATGAATACTGGCAGTCGCTGGAGCCTGCGCATGTTAAGGCGTTTGGATATGGTGGGCTGACTTGGGAGTGGCAGCATGGGCTGCGCAGCTATGCATTCCCGATGCTCTTTGAAATGTCGTACTATGTGGCGTGGATACTGGGTGTGGCCACCCGGATGGCGCTGCAGGGGTTGGCACATGCGACGGCGCTGTGTGGGGCGGTGGTGCCGAGCGGCGCGGCGGGCGTGGCCGCGATGAAGGCCGTCTGGGAGCTGCCGGAGGCAGCGCAGGAACTGGTGGAGTACTACGGGGTATTGTACGGGCCGCGAGTGGTGATGGCGGCGGTAGCAGCGTGCGGGGAGTTCTACAGCGTGCTGCTGGTGCGCAAGCTGTATCTGCGAGTCGCGGATAAGGGGGACGACCAGAAGGGCGACGCGGCGCCGGTCAGCCGGTTGGCGCTGATGCTGACCATGACAAACTTCTTCAACTGTTTCTTCGCGACGCGAACGTTCATCAACTCCTTCGAGATGACGCTCACGGCGGTCGCGCTCTACCATTGGGATTGGAGCGGGGGCCTCGACGTGGGGTCTCTGGGCTTCAGCGCGAGCTTGGCGGTGGCTGCGTTTGCCTGCCTGCAGCGGCCGACTAACGTGTTAATCTGGGCCGTCCTGGGCTTGTTCTTGGTGCTGAACCTGGTGCGCAGCAGACGGTGGCAGCTGCTGTTGACGCTGGTCGCTAAGGTGGCCGCGGCAGGCGCTCTGGCGGTGTGTGCGAATATCGCGATCGACTACTACTTCTACGGCGGCGTGCTGCTGCCGCTCCTAAGGTTTATCGAGTTCAATGTCACGACGCCGTTGGCCGCCTTCTACGGGCGCGCGCCATGGCACTTCCACCTGCTACAGAGCGTGCCGCTGATCGTGGGATACGCCCTTCCGTTTTTTGTGGGTGCGCTCCTGACCCATAACTTCAGGCGCGGGAACGCTGGGTTGCTGGGCAGCCCCATCATGCAGATCAAGTGCGTAGTGGTGTTGAATATTGCGCTCTATTCCTGCATCGACCATAAGGAATTCCGGTTTCTGTACCCGCTGCAGCCGCTCTTTCTCTCGCTAAGTGCGCTGGAGATGCACACATGGCTGCAGCACCACCACGCGCGCGGGACGGCCTGGCTGAAGCGTGTCCAGTCACTACTGTACGTGCTGCCGGTTCTGTCTATCACGGCTGCGCTTGTGCTCAACACTGCGCACGAAGCCGGTGTCGTGTCGGTGATGGACTACCTGCATTCCGCCGTGCCCAGCGCCGAGAGTATCGGCTTCATCATGCCCTGCCATTCTACGCCATGGCAGTCCCACCTGCACCGCAACGATCTCGGAAAACTCTGGGCAATCAGTTGCCAGCCTCCACTAGATTTGTTGCACCAAGAAGACGCGGGAGATCAGCTGCTGACCTACATGGACGAAAGCGACCACTTGTACGAAAATATCCCGGAATTCATACACAAGAATTTCCCGCCCGTGTTCAGAAGGGACCTACGTTCGCCTGGCAGGCAATATGCTTATGAATGGCCAGAATTCCTGGTTGTGTTTGAACATATGGACGAAGCCTTTATGAAAGAGTATCTCAAGGACAGCAACTATGTCGAGGTGAAAAGATTTTTTAACACGCTAAGCCATTGGGATAGCCGTAGAGCTGGTGACGTGATTGTCTACCATAAAAGTCCATGGTATTAGATATGCACATGACGATGACACTATTTTTCGCGGTTTTCTGCGGCGTATATAGACCCGGAAACGTCCAACGCCTTCTCAGCTTTATATTCCTCGAGTAATGACAGTTTCTCATGCCTGTAGTCGGCAAATTGCGTGTAGAGCGCCTGGTAGATTTTGTCGGTTTTTGCTAGAGCCTCAAGGCTTTTCGATGCTCTGTGGGCGAGAGCCAAGTCCCCCAATGTGATGGCACAGTCGAAGCACCCTATCATGCACTCCAGCTCCCCGAGCTCCATTCCAAGCTTGAACCATTCCCTGGCTTTAGTCAAGTCGCAGAAATAGTTCATCTCTAGGTGGCCCAGCGTTTTGAAGGACTCCTTGAACCCCTGCGAAGCCGCGGATTCGAGGAGCGAGCGCGCCTTAAGCGGATCAGAGTTCATGTACAGCTGACCAAGATAGAAGTACGACTGCACCGAGTACTCCAGCGGAGTAAGCTTTATCGCCTGTAGGAAACGCTCCTCTGCCTGCGCAAAGTGCGAGCGGAGGAAGGATATCCTGCCCAGCTGCCCATAAACCTCGCCAGCAAGAAAAGTGTCTGCTTCTTTCTTCAGGAATTTCATGTAGTACTCCTCGGCTGTAGTATTGTCGCCGTTCGCCAGGGAAAGGTCCCCTGTCAGCTTGAGCGTGAGCGGATGCCCAGAGCGGTAAAAATCCTTGACCATTAACTTCGCATATTCCATGTCTGCTGCCGTCTGCGACGCCGGGTTGCACAGCGTGTCAAAGGCTAGCAGCGCCGCTGCATCTTTGTGTCCCATCTGCGCAGCCATGTAAAGCAGCTCGTTCTCCAGCGCAAGTAGATGGCGATTGGAGCTCTTCGTTCTGCGGCGAGTCTTCTCCAGCACCTTTTTCATGATCATAACGTCGTGCGCCCTCACGCCGCGGGGTACTACCAAATCGCCCGTACTACTGTCTAATTGGGTGTACACTTGCTCGTATACAGGCAGTAATTTCCGGAAGGTCAGTCGGCTATCAAGGTCGAACAGCATCCTGTTCACCAGCTTCTTGGAGGGAAAGATCTTGTGCAGTGGCGGCCTATTGTTGGTGCTAAGGAACCTGCAGCCAGCGCCAATAAGGCGGAGTGGGTTCGTCATTGGGGTGAGCATCCCAGCGCTCTGGTCTTTGTTCTTTCAACAAGTAGTCTGCGCAAATCTGTTACCGAGACGTTGAATCTTTTTCAGGCAACGTCTGCGATACCATAAAAGCCAATGTCATCGCCTCAAAGCACAAACACAAAACGTCCGAGTATACCATCTAGGTTATCATAGTCATTACTTATTTAGTTTTGGAAGTTCCGTAGGAGGTGTCGCCTCCGGAAGCTCTACAAAATACTGACTGAGCAGGCAACGAGTCGTGTCCCACCGTTTGTGCGGGTCCATCGTCAGCATACCGCACATCAGGTCGAGGGCATTCTCAGTTGCAGCGATGAAGCGGCTGCGCAGCTCGCTGCGCGACGGAGGCGGGTATACCTGGATCTTGTTGTACGCGCTGAAGGACGAGACCTCAGGCCAGTCCTTGTCCGTAGGTGTGCCCAGCGCACGGAACGTGACGTCGATCTGATCCACATCGTCACGGCCTGGCAGGTACGGAATCCGCAGCATCAGCTCGGCAAATATCACGCCCACAGACCACAAGTCTACAGCAGCCGTGTAGTGGCGCGCGCCGAACAATAGCTCAGGTGCGCGGTACCAGCGCGTCACCACGTTCGAGGTCATGAACTCGTGCGGCGCCGCCAGTGTACGCGCAAGCCCGAAATCTGCGATCTTTAGCTGGCCATCCGGCGCAAGTAGCAAGTTGTTGGGCTTCAGGTCGCGGTGCAGGATGAAGCTGCGGTGGCAGTGGTGCACGCCCCGCAGCGTCATCAGCAGCCATGACTTGATGTCCGCCTGTGTGAACAGCAGCGAGCTGTCTTTAATGAGCATCTCGAGGTCTGCGGGCAGGAACTCCAGCACCAGGTTCAGGTTTTCCTGCGCCATGAACAGGTCCACCAGCTCGATCACGTTTGCGTGCCGTATTTCCTGCAGATACTTGACCTCGCGGATGGCCGACATGTCCAGCCCATCCTTGAATTGCGACGTTTTGATCTCTTTGATGGCTATCTGCCTGCCGTCGGTCTGACGATGCCCGAGATACACCACGGCATACGTACCCTCACCAACCTTCTTCTCTGCGCAACGGTTAATGGTCTGTCCATGCCCACTCAGGCGGTCTATGCATACCTTTGGTATAGTTAACAGCGGTCATCAGTTGTTCTATCCACACTGGTGATGCAGTCTGAAAAGTTAGACAATTTTGCCGCTTCAAGTGCCCTTCGCTACCAGGAAAACGGCGCTACAAGAACTATGGCACTGAGGTTTGGCAGGTTGCTTTTGCTCGGGCGGGCTCTACCGGTCTCTGTGAGGTGCTACTCCCAGGCTGAAGGCTTCCGGGAGCTCCATCCGTCGCTCATCAAGCGTGCCACAGGCTACGCCGCCGAACTGGAGACGCTGGAGAAACTGCTGTCTAAAGGAGAGAGCTTCGATGTGGAGAAGCAGAAGAAATACTCCAAGCTGTCCTCCATTGTAGATACATTCAGGGCATACCAGGACAATGTTCATATGTATCGGGAACTGCAGGACATGATCGCGCAAGACGCCAGCCTGCGCACGGAAGCCCAGGCAGAGCTGGACGAGCTGGCTCCGACGCTTGCGCGCTCTGCGGACACGCTACTGGACAAGCTGCTACCACCGCACCCGTTTGCAGAGAAGCCCTGCATAGTAGAACTGCGGCCGGGAGTCGGCGGTATCGAGGCGATGATCTTCACGCAGGACCTGCTCAACATGTACATCGGGTACGCGCAACACCACCGCTGGAAGTGGAGCGTCACGTCCGCCACGGAAAACACTACTGGTGCCGGGCTCAGCGAGGCTATCCTCAGCATCGACGAGCCCGGCTCCTACGACCGCCTGAAGTTTGAGTCCGGCGTGCACCGCGTGCAGCGCATACCCGCGACCGAGTCCAAAGGCCGCACGCACACGTCCACAGCAGCCGTGGTGGTCCTGCCGAAGATGGCAGAGGAGGCCGAGTCGGACGCCTACGAGCGCACGTTCAAGCCCGGCGAGATACGCATCGACGTCATGCGTGCTAGCGGAAAAGGTGGCCAGCACGTCAACACGACTGATTCTGCCGTGCGCATCACGCACTTTCCCTCGGGCATCGCCATCCACATGCAGGAGGAGCGTTCGCAGCACCGCAACAAGGCGAAGGCCTTCCAGATCCTGCGCGCGAAGCTGGCCGACCTCGAGCGCAAAGAGCGCGAGGCCCGCGAGCGCTCCGCCAGAAAGGATCAGGTCTCCTCCACGGACCGGTCCGACAAGATACGAACCTACAATTTCCCCCAGAACCGTGTGACAGACCACCGCTGCGCCGTCTCGCTTCACGCACTTGCCGAGGTGGTCACGGGGGAGCGGCTCGACGAGCTGATAGACTCGATGGCCCGCTACGACAGCGAGCAGAAGGCCAAGCTCCTCTTGAAGGAGATGGAATCCACCACCTGAGCATTTACATAATACCACACTCGGTTAGCCGCCACTATATAAGGCCAGACGTTTCTCCTTGTTTTCCGAGGAACTTTCAGCTCCTCGTTTAACCCTCAGCGGGAGACTCCCATAAGTACAGGCATATCCTATAGAAAAAGATGGGATGAACCGTTACGAATCAACTCCGACACGCACGTGTAAGAAGCCAGACACAGCTGGGATTGTGCGCATCCGGTCCGTGATTCCGTTGCAATGGGTACAGAGCCTGCAAGAGAGGTACTATATCATTATAGGTCTTCGGTACGAATTGGTGAGGTGGAACGTTATGTCATCACATATGACCTTTACGACGAAGAGGAGTTGCCAGAGCGCATACAGCTGAGCTCACTGTGGCTGAAGGTGAAGAACGTTAGCAGCCTGACGTACAGGGCTGCGTATCTGATGGGACCCTACATGCTATACTGTGATCTGCGCACGGAAGATTACCACCACTCGCAGAAGCTGTTTAGCTCGGCGGATATGCCGCAGTTCGAACCCGCAATGCAGCCGCAGCATGAGTTTTTGGCGGAACTGTCGTTGCACAGGCTTCAAAAGCGTTACGTATGGCTGCTAGACGTCGTGAGCCAGATCATCTTCACGACGAACTCGGTGGTGCCGTTCGAGGTAACGATCGCATCGGCCAAACCCGCACTTGAGGACACCGCAACACTGGCGCCGCAGGCAGGCTCTTTTAACCGGCGCTTGACAGTGAACCGTCAAACTACGCTGGACCTGTGGAACCTACCCCAGCAGGTCTTCGACGACTACACCAAGCCAGAACACCTGGTTGTGCTTACACATGGGCTTCACTCGAACGTGACTGCCGACATGCAATACCTGAAGGAAACTATCGAGCAGTGCCAACAATACTATCCCAACGAGCATATTGTGGTCAAAGGATTTGGGGACAACGTATGCAAGACAGAGAAGGGAATCAAATACCTTGGGGGGAGGCTAGGGGAGTACATTGTGAAACAATTGTACAATGAGAGGATCAAGAGGATATCTTTTATAGGGCATTCCTTGGGGGGGCTGACGCAAACGTTTGCAATAGCCTACATAGCAATTAATTACCCGTGGTTCTTCGAGAAGGTAGACCCCGTGAACTTCGTGGCGCTTTCGTCGCCGTTGCTGGGCATTGTGACAAACAACCCCGCCTACGTTAACATATTGCTTTCCATGGGGGTCGTTGGCAAAACTGGGCAGGACTTGGGACTGCAAGCGCATCAGGGAGACGACCAGCCATTGCTATGCTCACTTCCGGGACATACAACCAGACGCATCTTGCGCAAGTTCAAGAAACGCACTCTTTACGCAAATGCTGTGAATGACGGAATTGTGCCTCTGTATACTTCAGCACTCTTGTATCTCGACTACGATTCTATTCTAAAGCAGCTGGATACACAGGAATATCAGGTCGACAAGCAGGATTTCTTTACCAAGACTCTGATTAATCCGCTAGTGAAAGCAATAAACGTCTTGATGCCACAAACACAGAGCTCTTCTTCAATTCCAAAAGTTTCCATGTTTGACTCGGCTATGTCTGTACTTTTGCCGCCGTTGCCTGAAAAGTCATACCTAATGAATCCTTCCGGGGATCCAAGCGTTATCTTGCATGACAAAATGTACAGCGAGGCTGATATTCCAGAGGTTGGTCAGCCGCCAGAAAAGAATATCTGGAGTTCGCTTCTGTTAAACATTGGGAATAACGAGGAATATAAGCAGCTCGAAGAAGAAATAGCCAAGAAATGGCACAAAGGTATGACATGGAGGAAAGTTATAGTGCATCTGAAGCCTGATGCGCATAATAACATAATAGTACGGAGAAGGTTTGCAAATGCTTACGGGTGGCCAGTTATCGACCACTTGGTACAAAACCACTTCAACGGTAGTGACTATCCTTATACAGAAGGTGAAACTGAGGAGGCAGCCTTGGACGAACTGATCGAACAGGAGAAAAAATGGATCAACAGGCCTCATAATGAGACATTTTTTGACGTCGGTCCGACGGGAATGATATCTTCTGTTGGCGAAATACTTGAAAACATTAAAAACAGTGCTTTCCAAAAGACGGCAAGCGCTAGCAGTCTGAAACCTAGTGACTCCTTCGATGATGACGAAATATTCAGACTTAATGGCCTTTATTAAGTAAGAAATAGTATTTAGTGCTTCACAATGTCCTATACAATGCATCAGCAATCTCGTCGCTTGTTAAATGGCTTACTTGCAACGATTCTCTCAGCTCTCTGAAATTCCTTGTGTGATGGCTTGAAACATACTCGGCATCCAAGAACTTTGACGTAATTTTATTATTGGTATACTTCATACTGAGTATGTTGAAGTATTCAAATAATGCAAGCTCTTCGGCCACTGAACTATGCTCAAGTGGCAGCCCTAGTGTTGCCCTTAAGGCTTCGTAGTCGAATGTTAGCTGTCTGAGACCATTTTCGCTGAACTTATTCAACTTTACCACGTAGTTTAGCATGAATTTGATAATATTCTCTAGGAGAGCCACCTTGATCTGAGCAATAATATGCTGCGGATACCAATATTTATCAAAAATGTCTGTCATCTTCTTCATCCAAGCCAGGGCCCCCACAAGCTCCGCACTACATTGCTCAGGGGCTGTAGCGATCGAGTCCCATTCGTTGTACTTGAAATAATTCCGCAGGCTGCTGCTGAGACCCTTAACCCACCTGTGGACTATCGAATCTCTGAGTACGATAACGGCCTCATCGTAACTTTCCCATACTTCATCGAATATATACTCATAATCTGAATCGGTGATTTTGTTAATCTGTTGGGTCATTTCAATAAATGTGAAGTCATGGGAAAACCTCACAAGTATGTTGGAAATGAGAAGCAAGCTGTGGAGCTTCACACAGGTGTTCTCAAACTGTTGCTCGGCGGTCAATTCATTTTGGAGGATATTTTTCGATAGAAGAAATGAACGGTACTTCAAGGGAAGCTGGATGAATATCTCGTCCACCAACTGGTACTTCACTGAAAATAAATTACGATAGTCGATGCTGAAAAAGGGCTCCAAATACCGGTACATATTCTCCAGAAGTTTCCCAAAGTCCGCGCCATTTTTGGGTGACATCAATGAGGCACCTGGTGTTGTTAGTTTTTCAAATTGACTTACAGCAGATTCTACTTCAAAGTTCTGCCATACCTCCAGCGCGGCTTCATCAATCAGGGATACAAGCCCAACGCCATCGTAGTAGTGACTCTTCTTTAAAGCGTTGTCTGTAATAAATATTTCGGAAATCAATAGCACCAGCATCTTCACGTCGCTGGCCGAATTGGAGGCAGCTATTTTCGTCATGGTGACGTTGACCTTCTCTCTAACGGGCTCAAGAATGTGATTGATAAACTGTTTGTGAATAAGCGTCCTGGTAATGCCTTTACTCTCGTCCTCGAAAATGTCCATATACTTGTAGAGATTCTCGGACAAGTACTTGTCCAGAAATTTGAAGTAGTTCTCAATGGACTGTTGTTCAGACTCCGCAGAGGGACTAGTGAAGTGGTAGATGAACTTAATCCGGAAGTTATTCGCCATGCAGACGAAGTTCCAGAGCTGGTCCGCCCGTGGCTCCGGCAGTAACAGCTGCGAAAGTTGGAATAGCAGGCCCGCCTTTTCTCGAAGCTCGTGCACCGAGTCATCCGTCGACACAAAGAGCTCAGTATCACAGCGTCTTTCCAGCAGTTCGTGCTCCAGGTCCCGCCGCGGCACCCTCGCACGCTCCGTCAACAGCTCGTTGAACTGCTCCACCTGCGGCGCAGCGTCTGCACTCCGTGCCAGCGGTTCGAGCTCAGCGTGAAGCGCTTCCAGATCGCAGTAGTCCAGTTCAGCCGCCCGCCCCAGCTTTTCGGTGACGGCGGCAAGCGTGCACGCGTTCTGCGCGCGGCGCTCGCCCGCCTCGCGCTCCCTTAACAGCGTTTCTGCCCTGTCCAGGATCGCCAGCTCCCCGTAGTTGTCTCTCAGCCGTTGCACATCCTCAAGCGTCCTTGCACCGCTGATTTCCTCTGCAATCCCGGCGAGCTTGCTGTTCAGCGCCTCGAAATCGTCCACCTGTTCGCCCTCCGTTCGCGCAACCGCCTGAACCTTCCTCGCAATGTCATCGCGCTCCTTCTCTAGCGCATCAATCTTTGGCTGAAGCTGCAGTAGATCTTCGACGGAATTCATCTGCCTATTCGCTCCCACACAACGCTTCTTCCCGTACTACGTTCCTCTGCGGGTGGTTGGCTTAGGTCTCTGTGAAGGGCCCTGCCGCAAGCAAGCCCTGATTGTTCGTTCAACGTGATATCAACACACATGGCACGCAGCCACACGCAACAGCTCGCTTGCCGTCTGCATCGTGCTTACCACCACTATGGTGCGTTTCCGGCGCTGTCGGGCCTCTTTTCTGTGCCACTGTCTCGCCCTTTGTTTGCCATTCTGTTCGGTCAATTGGTGACCGAAAGGGCGTATCCTGCCCACAATTTGAAACTGCCACAAGGGATAAATGGTACCAAAGGAAAATATACATCGTCAACGCCCAAACGGCGGCTGCTTAGCTACTTGGGGCCTTGTCAGTTCAACATCACGTGCATGATATGTGCAGATAGTACGGATTACTTAATATTTAGTGCCATCGATGATTCATAGTTTTCACGGGCACCTCAGGACAGAGCATATATAACAGATGAGGAAGTTTCGGATTACTCCCCGCGATGTGCGCAGAATACAGTAGCGATGTCGAGCTTTGGGCAAGTTTTCCGTGTAACCACGTATGGGGAGTCACATTGTAAGTCTGTCGGGTGCATCGTAGAGGGTGTTCCGCCGGGGCTGTCGCTGACGGAGGAGGACATCCAGCCGCAGCTGACCAGAAGACGGCCGGGCCAGTCCAAGCTGTCGACCCCGCGGAATGAGAAGGACCGCGTGGAGATCCAGTCCGGGACGGAGTTCGGACGGACACTCGGCACGCCCATCGGGATGTTGGTGAAAAACGAGGACCAGCGGCCACACGACTACGGAGACATGGACGACTTCCCACGGCCGTCGCACGCGGACTTCACGTACATCGAGAAATACGGGATCAAGGCGTCGTCTGGCGGGGGCCGGTCGTCCGCGCGGGAGACGATCGGGCGCGTGGCGGCAGGCGCCATCGCGGATAAGTTTCTGCAGCAGGCATGCGGGGTGGAGATCGTCGCGTTTGTCTCGCAGATCGGCAGTGTGCGCATGAACCGCGACCCGTTTGACCCCAAGTTCCTGCAGCTGCTGAACACCATCACGCGCGAGCAGGTCGACGCGACCGGGCCCATTCGCTGCCCCGACGCGTCGGTCGCGGGTGCCATGGTGGAGGAGATTGAGCGCCACCGCGGCGACAAGGACTCCATCGGCGGGGTGGTGACCTGCGTGGTCCGCAACGTGCCCACCGGGCTCGGCGAGCCGTGCTTCGACAAGCTCGAGGCCAAGCTCGCACACGCCATGCTCTCCATTCCTGCGTCCAAGGGCTTCGAGATTGGCTCCGGCTTTGCGGGAGTCGCGCTGCCGGGCTCCAAGCACAACGACCCCTTCTTCTTTGACGAGGACTCCAACCGCCTGCGCACGCGCACCAACAACTCCGGCGGCGTCCAGGGCGGCATCTCGAACGGCGAGCATATCTACTTCTCGGTGCCATTCAAGTCCGCCGCCACCATTAGCCAGGCACAGGCCACCGCGACGTACGCGGGCGCCGACGGCGTGCTCGCTGCGAAGGGCCGCCACGACCCTTCTGTGACACCCCGCGCCACCCCCATCGTCGAGGCCATGACCGCGCTGGTGCTGGCCGATGCGTTCCTGCTCCAAAAGGCGCGCGAGGCCGCCCGCGCCATTGTTTCCTAGGCATCTCTGTCTTCGGCGTTATGCACTGACGCCCGCCCTTCTCGAGGACGCTATTAAGTAATCTAATTTTACTGCATCTGGCACAGCCGTTCCCGTGCGGGAAAGCTGCATCGCGAGACTCATTATACTGATATAGTGCTGACCAGCTCCCACGCATCGCTGAAGGGCGCAAACCCCGACAGCAGCACCCGCCCTTACGGCTATGAAGTTGAGCGCACTTTTATCTGCTCACTCAAGCCCTGCGTCGCACGCTCGCACATTCTTGCGAACCCGACGCCTGCCGCTTAGTCAGTAATTTCATAGCTAATGTTTACCACGCCCGTGCCTGATTCCTACTCGAAGGCCCAGTTTGGCTTTTCTAGAGCACACCTATTTCGTTTCATGGAAGGTCTCTCCTGGGGATCTCTTTTCGGGTCTCTAATAGGTAATAAATGCACTGGAGGAAGCGCTGGACGTGGAACTTTAGCATGCCACTTTCTGGTAGACTAGGATTAGATCACTTGGCGCAAGCAGGCAGGTAGCAAGATGCAGGAATCGCTACCGAAAGCGCCTTTCAAGGTCAAGGCTGTCTACTCCTGGTCTGGGGAACATGAGCAGGATCTGGGGTTTTTGGAAAGCGACATCATTGAGGTGACGAAAGTTAAGGGCAATTGGCTGTACGGCAGGCTGCTACGCAACAAAAAATCGGGCTACTTCCCGGTTAATTACGTGCAGGTGCTGTACGAGGTTCCCAATGGATATATCGAGCGGTCGCCTGCGGAACCGCGGACGCAGCGGCCTCCAACGCCGCCGACAGTGTCTGCTCCGGCGGTGCTGCTACCAGCGATGCCGACGCGGTCGCCGAAAAGCATGGAAAAGGGCGATTTATACGGGCACGGCCCACACTCGCCAGCGCTGACGCCGGCGGAGTCGCCGCGGCGGCGGATGCACCTTGAGCCAGGGATGCGCGCGGGCTCCCGGCTGCCGATCACGCATTTGCCAAAGTCTCACTCCACCAACATGCTGGTGCCGCGCATTGAGTACCCTGTCCGAGCGCCGCGGCTGCGCAGCGGAAAGCTGACGCCCGGGCCCGAGCCCGCCAAGCGAGCTAGTTCGAGCGAGTGTTCGTCCAACACCGGGACCACGTTTAGCCGACGTGCCAGGTCGAAATCGGATCTGCCGCCATTGCCGCCCATCCCGCCCATCCCGAACGTCACATTGAATGTGGATACCGAATATGCTCTTGATTTTGGCCACCCTCACACCGCTGAACTCGCCACCGATGCGCCTAACAATAATGACAACCATAATAAACTCCGCGAGCGGCATGGTGTGTACAATGGCGAGTACCCGACCACACGCTCCTACAACGACCTCGCCATCGCAAGGTCCCCACAGCGCCACACACCACGCAACGACGGCTACAGCAGCAGCTACGGGTCGAACTACGAGGGCTATGAAGGGTATAGTTCCGGCTACTCCGATGGCTACGCGCAAAACCAGATTTCACAGTCGCGGTTTCTTGAAGACTCGCTTGGTATGAGCGAAGATAGCTACTGTTTGATGAGCGACTTTAGCGCCACTAGTGCCGGCAGCTTTGCAAGACACCGCTTTGCGCGTTCATTTGCTGATTCTACCGAAGAGGATAACTACCCGAGCTCACCAAGAGATATTTCAAGCCCTAGCAAGGTTTCTGGAGTATTCAGAAAGTTTCTGGGCTCGGGTTACCAACTGACCGGTAACCACAGTAGTATTAATATTAAGGGCGGGTTACCAAAATTGCCAGATCTTCATAATTTGAACATAGCCGACGATGAGGGCTCGCATTGGCTACAAGCTCAGTGCCATCTGCATCGCTCGAATACATTGAGCGCTAAGGAGAAAAGGGAGAGAGAGCGCAGAGTGTTATATGAGAACAGCGACGTCGTGCTACGGCCACAGGACTACATCAACGAGGAGATCAACACTAATGACGTATACCATAGTCACAAGCCCGGGCTAGTCGATATTGAGCTGAAATCGATGGACCTTGAGAACGTAGATTACCGAACTAGAAGGCGGTGTCAACAAACAGGACCGTTCACCGTGGAATCGTTTGCGCATTACAATTTCCGGTCAGGGTACAGGTCACCAATTGAACAGCTGAGGGGAATATTCACATTTTGCACTGAGTTCTTCAGGCTTATTGACGACGGAGGGAAAACAGATTTTAATAGCACACCTACAAACCTTGACTCTGTTCTTCACTCGCTCTGCTGTACGCCTTATGAACTAACATGGATATTCAAGAAGATGGCCAATTCGCTCGGCATACAGTGCGATCTCGTCGTCGGTCTGCTTAAAACCCCCAATGCGGACAACATGACGTTTCGCTTCAACCATTGTTGGCTTCGGGTGTTAGTTGCAGATGAGATGCGATTTGTAGATGTTATTCTGGGCAACGTTACAAATCCCCTACACGAGTACATCAATAATAAGAAACAGGTCCAAGGCGAGGATTTCTACTTCCTCATACAGCCCCTGCACCTCATATACACTCATGTGCCATACCTATACGAGGAGCAGCACATTGTGCCCGCAATTGACAGGTGTATCGCCATGTGTCTACCGGTCGTCTTCCCATCCTTTTTCAAGAATGACCTCAGACTCTACAAGTACAGTCTGGGACTCTGCGAACTACTGGACTCTGAGATATTTGAGTGCTCCATCAAGGTGCCCTCCGACGTGGAACTGGTATCTTCGGTGGTCCCGGAGGGCTCAGCAGCCGCCCGATGCAGAAACCTGAATCTGTCTCTTGTACAATATAAGCTCCACAAGCGCGACCGCATTGCCCTCATCAAGGCAGTGCTGCCACCTGGTTTATCGGCAGGTACCCTCCATATCCACTCTGGTATCCGTGGACTGCATGACGACGCCATGCCGCCTCTTTCCATGATCGTTCCGCTCACACACTCAGGTACCTCAAAGGAATACGAGTTTGTCGCACGCTTCCCGTGTCCAGATGCACAGAAAATCGATATGTACATCAAGGAGCCGCAAAACAAGTACCTCTTTTCGGGAACAGAGTACACTTTCCAAATCATCTGCAGCCCTGCAGACGGCCTCACTCACGATCCATACGACGCGCAAGCCGCTGCGCCAAATGTGATAGTCGTCCAGTCCCCATCCGGCAAGATCTACCGTCTGAAAAAGGCGGAATCCGATGTCGAATTTGGCGTATGCGAAGCTAGGCTAAAAGTGCACGAGCCAGGCGTCTGGCTGGCCCTAATTACCTCTGAGGCAGGTGCTGGTTGGTGCACTTTCGCGAAGTGGATCTGTGTTTAACACCTAGATGCTACACAGTCATCCACCCCACGAAATTAATAGATAGTACGGGTACATACAAGCCCTATAGTTTCTTAATACACTTGCCCTATATTGAATATGTCTACGAAGTATATGGGCGATGCACTTTCAAAATCGGTGAAAAAAAATGCACCACTTCGAAATCCATGTTTTATGAGCTTAAACAACAGTGGTTGTTGAAGAACAATACCCTGCCAAGGAAATGTCAGGTACTCGAACCAGCTCTCAACAGATTCTTAAAGAATTTGCCAGTGTTGTAACCGAATTCCAGCGTTCGCTGATTGCTGGGACCGACAATCAGGACCCTTTGCAGTTGGTACAAGAATTCAGGTCTATAGCGGGCGAGGCTGCACTGGTATGCGCAGAAGAAACAGAAGACCAGCGGGACAGGACGCAATTTGTCAACTTTGAACTGGAGGCCAAATTGTGGTACCTGGTGGAGCTGCTGGTGTCTTTTCGGACGTCAGATGCTCCGATGGACGATATAGAGCTGCATGACTACAACTCGAACGCGGTGTTTAAGAAGGCGCAGCTTCAAGAAGATCCGGAACTTTACGTGGTTTGGCTGATCATTGCATGGATACAGGAGAACCTGACGGTGTCGCCACGACCTGCGGAATTGCCCACGACGAAGTGGTCAAACACGTTGCTGGCAGGTGGCCTCAAAAGTAGCGATCTGGATTGTCCGCTCAGAGAAGAGGGCGTGCAAATACATCCAAAGGACAACCAGGATGACCACTGTTTCTACAAGTACATGTATGAGCTAATCCTAGCAGGGAAGTATGAGGAAGTGAGGCGGGAATGTGAATACAGCGACAATCTGACCCTGGGCATGATTATGTGCGGTCTGGAGGATTATGTGGATCCCCGCATTGATCTAGAGCTGGCAGGGGACTACGAGGGACACCAGGGGATTAAGAAGCGGGCTTTATGGAGGAGAGCCGTGTATGCGCTGTCCAGGAATCCTAATCTGGACAAATATGAGGCGGCGATATACGCATTCCTGTCGGGCACAATTCCTCAGGATATAGATGAACAGCAGCTAGACTGGGAGCGGATGCTGCTGGTATACTTAAACCAGATTTGGAATATAAAGATCGAGAACTACTTACTGGAGAAGGAGAGAATCAACAAGGAAGAGCTTATCGAGCAGATGCCGTCGCAGCCTCTTTCTCTTTCAGCTGTTCTTAATATCGTGGCTTCTAAACATGTGGAGGAGAGCGAGCATCCAATTAGGGTTCTGATGGGCGCTGTTATACTAAATACGATTTCTCCAGCCGTCAAGTCCTTTATTGATATGTTACTGGATGCTGTTAAGGGCGTGGACCAGGAAAACGACTTGCTATCAGAGCCATATATATTGAGAATCTTGACACATTTGGTCATCTTCTTAGATAAAGCATGTCCCGGGGTGATTGAAGAAGGAGACAAGTCGAAGCTAGTGACTACATATGTTTCACTACTAAACCTCTACGAGCAGTATGATTTGGTGCCTGTGTATATCAGCTGCCTGGACGAACAGGATATAATGGAGGCTTACTCCTTCTTCCTCTCGAATCTGGTCGGCGATTCGTCTAGGGAACGGCAGTTGGAGTTGTGCTACTTCTTCCAGCTTCCCACCGCTAATATTTTAAAGAGAACCGCCCAGCGTATCTTTAATGACACAGAGCCACACTATAATCTAGCGGATACGGTAACAATGAATTCAGAGGTAACGGATATAGACCTACATCTGATATCGGCTGTAGATTGGCTAATGAAAGGTAGGCTACACGTTGATGCTGTGGAGTCTATTATCGCACTCTGCCGCAGGTTCCTTGCTAATGGTAAGGTCAATTCACTAAGCACCTTTTTTGAACAACACAACATGGATGACTTGATCAAAAACTATGAGTTAGATCAACTTTCTGCCAAGGAAGAGTACCCCGAGGATCGGTTTGTACAGGAAATTGGGCAGTACACGAAGCTTATTACTGGTTTCAGGCAGTATAAGAACTGGGAAAACTCTAGCCACACTGTGTCTTCGTCCAAGAACACGTCCGCTCTTCTACAGCAATTCCAAGCCTTCGCCAGCACCTTACGCGGGCTTGTCACCGAGTTTTTAGTCGAGCTCACTGAACACACTGATATGCCATCAGAAGACAGGGACATGTTGTACAATATCAGATCGCTCTACACACCCTACCTGCTCATTGAACTCCATAATTCCTATACTTCCACCGCGGAAAAGCTTGGCGTTCCATCGTTCCTGCAGGAAGCGGTGAACCTGTCTACGATGGTGGCCAACGAGACAGATAAAATATATCTTCTGTTCCAGAACAGTGGCAAGCTAAAGGAGTACCTGCACCTAGTTGCTAAGGCTGTGGCCCTGATAGGACATTAAATTTACTTTACATAACCTCTAAAGCATATAACGCCAGTATTCCCACACTCTACCCCGGCGCTAATAAGAGCGTTTGACGAAAACACCACCAATAAAAAGCAGTGAGGTTCTTTGATTACATAATACTCATATTATTTATCAAGATACGGTCAGTAAGGCACTTAGGCTTCCTCGGCAATGACACCCTTCTCAGAAACGTAGATACCGTCCAAGAACTTTCTGATATCCTTGTTTCTGGCACGGCAGATTTGCTGGATGTCAGCAGCGTTCTGAGAAACGTTTTCGATGGAGGTACCGGACAAAACAATCTCGTCCTTCTGGTTGGTGGAGAACTCGACGCTGACGCCCTCTCTGACAGGCACAGCTCTAACTCTCTTGTCACCCAAGTAGTTTCTGATCTCAATGAACTTCTCGCCGTCCTTCTCGACAACGTTGACGTTGATGGGAAAATGCGCGTACACATATCTCATCTTGTACTTGTAGCCCTTGGTGACACCAGTGATCATGTTGGAGATCAACGACTTGACAGTTCTCAAAGCAGCAACATGCTTTCTGTCACCGTTGTGGACAGTGATGGTGATTTGCTTATTGGACACCTTGGTGAAGGTGACATCAATGTGCTTCAAGTTCTTCTCCAAGGTGCCTCTTGGACCAGTAACCTTGATAACTCTCGACTTGATGTTAACGGTAACACCTTCTGGGATGTCCAAAACTTGGTCAGTTTGAATGTACTTCATTGCTGGCTTCTCGAGGCTTGGTAGTATCACGGTTCTAGTGGCAGACCATCAACTTGAACTACAACTGCTGACTTCCAATAGTTGGCCCATACACCATCGCACGCCAGCAGAGAAGTTGCAGTGTCGAAGTTGCGTCGCCGTGTGAGGCGATCGCAGCCAGAAGAATTTTATAACACCCATACAATGCATACTTTAGCGTACATCCCGATATAAAAATTTGTATCACTACAAAACCCATACATATCATTAATAATAGAAAGTAGTCACACTCGACCGTTAGCGCCGTTCAGTATCCGTTGTAACTTCCCGAGAACCTTGTCTCTGTGAATGGCCATTGGATCGTCTTCTTCACCTGGAAAAAGATTGTGGCGCTCGAAGGAAGAATCTGTATGGAGGTCATCGTTATCTGTACCGAAGGTGCGGCCATTGGAAGCATCTTCGCGATCACTAGCGGACGATAGCGCGTCGACATCCAGATCAACGTAGTTGTTGCTATTCAGTGAGCTCAGAAGATTGGGTTCGGCCCCCAGACTCTCGAACAGTGGATCGTAGATATCCTCTGAGCCTGCCTCTGTGATAAGCTCGGCAATTTCGCTTACAGGGGACTGCAGGGGATTCGCCATAGGGGCTTCTTGCTCCAGATCGCTCCCAAAGAGAATAGAGCGGTCGTCGTCCTCATCCTCGGGGTAATCGTTGCGATAGTAGTCCTCCTCGTTTGAATCCTCGTCGTCAGAGAGTTGTTGTGTGTCTGCAGAGGCGTCCTGCTCCGGCACAAGGGCGCCATTGTCTTCCACGATACGAATATACCCCACAGTATTCTTGTCCCACACGAATTCATCTTCTGGCAGGTTCTCGCGGATGTAAATATCATAGACGAACTCCATACTTGGAAGCTGTGCGACGGGAAGCTGCGAAGCGCGCCGTTTGCTCGGCCGCTTGTGCTCGGAGGCAGTAGCTTTCGTCTCCAACCGCAGGTACTCCTCCAACATCTCCGAGATCTCCTCCGGCAGACATTTCTGGGTCTGCTTCTGTTGCTCTAGGACGTACACATTGCGCTCACTCGCAGCCAACTTCAATAAAGGCGTCTCCTCGTTGGATCCCTGTAATTCAACGGTCCGAGCAAGTTTGAATACATACTTGCCCTTCTTGTTCAATCGCGATTCTTCTAGCAGCAAAGCCTGCATAGAGTCCTCATCTCGCCGCCTTTTGACCCGAATTACCTCCGGAGCTTGATCCATTACGGCTCTCTTCGGTAATGCCTTTGAGCGACCGTCGTAAAAAGCTCGAATCCATTCTTCTATCTGCCATTATTTCAGCAACCCGGGAGAAACAGAAAAATTAGAACTTGACACACCGGTGTCAGCGTAACCAAAAAGGAAGTTTTGTGACCAGAATATATCTGGCTACAACTTGCAATGAATAAGCGAAGCTCATTATTATTAATAATTTAAACACATGAAAGTGTCTACGAGGAGGAATGATGTTGATTCTAGAGGCAGGATGTCCCGGCTGCCAGTCAGGCGTGACATAGCGGCTGCTCTATATACAAGTCTTATTCCGCGGTGGAGGTCAGTGGCGGAGAAGGTTGTGGAGTCTGCAATGCCAATTGTTGGGGTACAACTCGATCCAAAACGTGATATCGCGTTGGTAACAGGCGGCGCTGGTGGGCTAGGCAAGGAGATTGTCCGGGAACTACGTAGGAGGCAAATTGTTACTGTAATCTTGGATGTTGTTCCTCCTCCAGACCTAGAATCGTTAACTGGCGTGCATTTTTATGCCTGTGATATATCCCTTCCAGGACGAATCCGCGTGATACATGAGAACATCATTCGGGATGTTGGGCATGTGACAATTTTGATAAACAACGCCGCAATAACCTCAGATCTTCCATTGGATAGGGTGGATAACGACAAAATCGAGCAGATCATCCGAGTAAACTTGCTTGGTCCATATACACTAATACGGGAGTTCTTGCCCTCGATGATAGCGATCGACCGGGGATATATAGTGAACATCGCTTCCGTATTGGGCTTTGTCACACCAGCGAGGTTAACTGCGTATGGTGCCTCTAAGGGGGGGCTCATAGCGTTGCATGAGTCTTTAGTAGATGAGCTCGAGCAGTATACGTGGAAAGATAGCAGTAACCCAGGTTATGTTCCGTTGTTAAAGAGTAGGGGTGTTATACGGAGTCTCCTTGTTTGTCCGGGGAAACTCACTACCAAGATGTTTGACAACGCTCGTTCTCCGTCGAAGATTATTGCGCCGGACTTAGATCCGGAATATCTCGCAAAACAAATCGTTAACGCGATGGAGTGTAATAGATCTGGGACATTGAAGCTACCGTATTACACTAATATGATGTGTTACTTCAAGTCATTGAATTGGCCCTGGTTCAGGCTTTTCCGTTTGACTGCTGGTGTAGACGCCATAATTGCGGCAAAATAAACACAAGCGCACGGGTGCAATAGTGTCGAGCTCGGGTTGCTAGATACAGGCAGAATGATGGTTACGTCTACGTTTTTATTGGCTTTCCTGTATAGCATACTTCCACTTAGAATATCATAGAGACATTAGACAAGTTTATGCATTTTCCTCCTGCTTTCGCAAATCCTTCCATATTTCCAAGTTCTTCGCTGCATATTCCTTCATATACTTGGAATAATTTTTCAATATGTCATAGAGTTCCTTGTCCCGATTACGAGAAAATGCTGGCAGCTGAACATCTCGTATCGTTGCGGTGATCACATCTAAATCGCTAGCACTGACATCAAGCGATTCCTTTATTTGTTCAATGTCTTCCTGAACTGTTTTTATATTCACTTTAGGATCTTGTTCTTGATATGTAACTGTTTCCTTTACGATGTTAGCCAACTTATTGAACCGGCTAAACAACTTTCGTTTATAGGTATTGGGTGATGCTTCGGATGGCCTCTGTAAGTTAATACGCGTACCTTCGCCGAGATGTTGGTCAACCAGTTGATCAATAGCTTTCGCATCGTCCTCTTGTTCTTGTAATCTTTTTAAGTGTCCCTCTTTACCTAATAAGGACTTCTTTAACATGTCCCGCTGTGCGAACTTCAACCTTCGGTATTGTATTAATTCACGAGCGGCTCCCGCTATATGAACTGCCTCACTCAGAGGCTCATTGATGTTATAGTAGATCTTCCCGACCAGATCATCTAGAACTGCTGCTGCCTCGTCATTCGCGTTGCTCAGATAAGAGAGCAGCTCTGCCAGATCTCCGCCTTTGCTCTGCTCCACCGCAAACTCTGCAAAGGCTTCGCTCAAGTCCGCTAGGTCCTGCTTAAGCTCGTGCATTGTCCTGGTAATACGGCGATTGTACTTATATACTCCCGTATGCAATAGCTGTTCATACTTTTTGTATTCGTATTCTATTCTGGAAAACTCCATATCTTCAGCCGAAGGTTTTGTAGACGTGCCTACCCCGTCCTTTCCCATTAGCTGAGGTGCCGAAGATAAAGGTGGTATCGGCAAAGATGCATGTGCCGGCGTAGTGTTCGTAGGATCCAGTGGGTTGCACTGCAGGACACTCTTGGGCAAAGAGGAGATCGTGGCCGAGGTGGTGATAACGTCGTTCCAATTGGCATTGTTCGGATCAAGAAAGTCACCAATGATGGATGTCTTAGTCACCTCCTCATTCTGCAGCAGGCGGTTAAGGAAGCTGGTCAGCATCCGGATTCTATGCCGGATCATTTTTTGGTCATTGAGATTCACGCTGCCGTTGATCACCGAAACCGCGAGATCGCACCCCGCGGCCTCCGAGGGCAGCACGTAGTTCGCGTTGGACCCTGCAATCGACTTCCCGTAGCTCGTCAGCGACTGTTTCTCCGGAATCGGCGGAATCAGCGTCATGGGAAACAACTTGATCAGGATCTTCCGCAGACTCTCAAACTCGCTGTAGCGGCGCCGCACCACCCGGTCCCGGTAGCTTATCGTGTACGTAATGTACGACCGCCCCTGCCCCTCCGACACCTTCGACGCTTCCAGGATCCGCACGCGCCCCTGCTCCCCCGCCGAGCTCTTTGCCAGCGGCGGCGCCAAAAGCCCTTCCTGCAGGCTGGCGCTGCTGCTCGACCCCGAGCTCGTCCTCCCGCCCCCGCTGTGTGGCGCCACATAGCTCTGTCCGTGCTCAACGAATGGGTTGTCCTCCTGTATTATCTGCGTGTGTACGGGATCCCCCTCCGCCTCACCTACCCCCCCAACGCCGCCGTGCCCGCACAGCCCGCCATTCCGCGCTGGCTGTATGCTGCTGGCGCATACGCCGCCGTTGCTGTGCTCGCTCTGCTCCGTCATTCGCTCTGGTCCCTCTGTCTGCCCGCCAGTGTACTAACGCTCGACTCGTCCTTTACCCTGAATGCTGGTAATAGGTCCGTGGGTGGTCGCATCTGATACGTAAGGGGCCATGCTTATGGTGGCGGTTACTAAGGTAAGGTGCATGGGTGGCTCCGGCCAGCTCACGGCGCCTTAAAAATTTTGTGCGTTCACGAGCATCGATCGCTACCGGTTTCATACGCCGCGTAGTGCCATGCTGCAAGACCGTGACCGCAATATGCCATCGCACGAACCTCGCAGCTCATCCTCATCCATTACCAGCGACCGCGTTGCGGACCTCCTGAGCTGTGCGGACTTTCGCACATGTTACGAAGAACTGAGTGTGCTCAGCAGCGCGGACAGAGAGTCCGCGCTTGCGCCGTGCTGTGGTTCTCTAGTAGGCGCGGTGCGGAGTTGGCCGGGTAGCGAAAATGAGGCCAGCACAGCGGAGGCACTAGGCCGCCTGTGTGGATTGGCACGGGGAGCTTGGAAACAGTTCGGGGAGGCGCTGCAGGTGGAGATAGAGGCGCTGTTTCCCGAGCAGACCTCGGCGGCTAGTATAGAGCCGGCGGACGCGGCACGCTGCGACGCGTGCGTCAGTTTTCTTGTTGGGTTTGGCGCGGCAAACGAGCGCCGCGCGGTAGCCGTGAGCGGCGACGCAATTGCGCCGTGGAGCGCCGTGCTGGGGCGGCTGCTGACGCTACACGCAGGCAGCGAGGAATACGGCGCGCAGGCAGCGGCCGCGCTGCGCCACAATGTGGATAGCATTGTCACTTGTGCGTGCGAGAACGACGAGCTGGATGGGCGGCTATGGGCGCTGGTGTTACGGGCACCGGAACCGACGCCTCGCACGTGGGCGTTTCCGGAGCGCATGAAGCTGCTGCTGCGGTTTCTGGCACGCGGCAAGCTGACGCCGCGGCTTCGCGAGGAGATGTGCGGGGAGGCGTACAGCGGGGCCGTGCTGCGTGCGCTAGGCAGCAGCGTGCACGAGGAGCGGAAAGTGGGGCTGTCCGTGCTGAAGCTCACACTGCATCTGCTGCCGGAGGGCGCGGGGTTTGGCGCGCGGCACGCGGTGGAGCACACGGCGCTGCTGGAGATGTGGCGCAGGTTTGTGACCTGTTACGAGATCGTGGCGCTGGACACGGCGCTGAACCAGCTAGAGGCAGCATCCGCGGATGTTCTGACACTGTTTGAGAGCGATCTGGAGCGTGGGTGGCCGCAGGTGGTGATCCTGACGGGCCTGCATGCGACGATGGAGTCTGTGCGTAAGTTCTGTCTCGAGTTGATGTTCCGGGTGCGCGACCGTTCGGCGTTCGACATTGCGGCGCTACCGGTGCTGTTGGGCGCGGCGCTGCAGGCGCCCAACTTTGTTGTGGCGGGAGGGCGGTGCGTCTTTGGCGAGAAGCTGTCGGCCTTCGTGCGGGACGTGCTGCTGGCCGCTGGCGTTGACGAATGCGCGGACGCGCGTCTGTCCGATGGCGTGCTAGCGGTGCTGCGCACTTTTGAGCGCGATGCATATTCCTTTGACGCCGCACGAATATATGTGTCTCATGGTGTTCTGCTGGCGCTGCGGGCGCACAATGGGTGCGTGCTCACCGATGAGCACTTGCGTCTTGTGCGTCTTGTGCTCTCTGCAGCCGGGGAGGAGCCTGTCTTTGATTCAACCCTGCAGGCGCTGTGGCTTGAGATTTCCCTCTTTGCGGGCCCCAGCAGCACTCTACCATGCCTTTTCGGGGTGCTTGGCTCACATGCCGCGCGCTATGGTTACGGGCTGTTGGTCCCACTGCTATCACAATATAGAACATTTCTAGCGCCGTATGATAAGACGGCGCTAGCTGGATGTAATGAGGTTCTCGTGTACTTGGCATATGG
This sequence comes from Eremothecium gossypii ATCC 10895, assembly GCF_000091025.4. Lineage (NCBI taxonomy): Eukaryota > Fungi > Ascomycota > Saccharomycetes > Saccharomycetales > Saccharomycetaceae > Eremothecium > Eremothecium gossypii. The sequence continues at coordinate 185,791 of NC_005785.6, read as the reverse complement.
TGTCGAACCGGAATCCGTTACCCAGGAGTTTCTCGTGGGGATTGCGAAAGCAGGTAAAAGTAAGGCATTCCAAGCGCATTACGAATCGTTTATTCAGCAACTTGCGAACCTCTCTTTGAAAGAAGCATGTTCAGAATGTGACATATTGGTGAGTGACGGGTGCGTGGACCAGATGATTTACACGCAGATTGACCTTCGGCCTGTCTTTGGGGAGTTGCTGTACCAGTTCAATCTCGGGAGGCTGCAATTCTTTGTTGCTGTTTTCCGTCGTGCGGTAGCTGCGAACAATGTAAAACTTGTTCTTACCGCCGACGATCTCGCCGCGCTGTATGCGCATCTGAAGTCTCAGTTTAAGGTTGGTGCTGTGCGCCTGAAGGACAGCTCGTACGCAGCCTTTTTTCAATTGGCTCGGGAGGTGCTCACTCAACGATTGAACGCTCAAGAAGGTGCTAGTGATGTGGTAGACGTCATTCTTTCATTAGCCGAATCCAACGTATCCGCTGACAATGACAATTACATGGCAAACCTACAAATTACCAATGTTTTGCAGTATATCATGGATAATGGAATAGCTTTGTGCATTGACCTTTGCGCTGTCTTTGTCGAGAAGCTTGTTGCGATCACGGACAGCATATGGCAGTCGCTATTAGGAGAGAGGCTGGTTCTCAACCAGAAAGACCTACACCTGGGTATCATTAAAACCCTGTTCCACGCCGTTGTTCTCAAGGATGCCACTGATGACAGTGAGCTTTCCAGCGTTCTTCGGGACTGCGGGCAGGACTTCATCCGCCAGGCGGCCTCGAGACGCAGCTTGCTTCCTTGTCTGACGCTCTCCATCAAGACCTTTCTACTAGGCCAGCCTTCAGACGCCGACCGTTACATGTGGCTAACCGAGCTGCTCATCTCAGTATTCGTTCACACGCATGAAAACGTCAACGTATTCAAACTGAAGCCCGTGGTAGCCGAGTTGTTCGACAAGCACTTTACCTTGGTAGAGGCAGAAAATGGGCTGTATCAGCATATCTACGGCATTGAGGAAATATCTACTAAAGTCCATGTCATATCCGCGCTAATCGGTGCACCAGCAGGATTCAGGCGTGGTGTTGTTGAACAACTGCTCCAGAACGACTCCAATCTTTTGAAACCCAATAAGAGGACTAATGGCCCGGAGGAGATAGAACGGCTTGGAAAATGGCAGCTGCTGCTATTGAGCATGAAGTCCATTGAGAATGACATGCTGATTCTTTACGTTTCAGACCACATTCTCCCAAACCTGTTCGAGGAACCATCCCCGTTGGTCAGGATTTACTCGGAATGGATTGTTGCGCACTCATTGTTCTGTTCCTATTATAATCGGGATGTCGACAAACTTGAAGGCACGCTAATTGCCGCGGCCAAAAATCAGACGAGGCCCGCGGTCGTTGTGAGCGCTCAAAAAATACTATATCTGACTCTGGTAGCATTGAAGAGGATCTGCGTGCCTTTTCGGCTTTTGAATATGTTTATTTCTGTGTTAGTGCCGAACTGCGCCTCCAACAAGCCGTTGATCAGACATTTTTCGAACTCCTTGATTCTATCCCTATGGCCGGAATTTCGAGCAATTTTGACCGGCGACACTGTATGCGGAATAATGGAAAATCTCTTTTCAGAAGCGAAAAAAACCCAATCGAAGGGCCAGTATAGGGCGGGCGACGCGAATATCTGGGACCTTCACGACGACTTTAATTTAACTAGCATTTTTGGAGGCGTGGTCATGAAAGTTACCGACCATTGTGTACCCTATATCTCAAGTGCGTACTTCACGCGGTACCTGGATAGCACAACTAGCATCCCGGTGGGCGTGGACGAAAGCAAGAAGTGGCTGTCGAAGCGCAAGCGCCAGATCCAGGAGGAGCGTTCGGTCGAGACCAAACGCGATTCGCCCCTGCAGACTAAAAGCGGAACCTGGGAGACGGTTCTGGATTTCGATAGTAATACCCCGCAAGACGCTGTGAAACGCTCAGACCTTATAGTGGTCGCTTCTTTGGTGGACAAGCCCCCTAACTTGGGCGGCATCTGCAGGCTTTCGGATGTGTTAGGAGTGGGACTCATGACAGTGCACGATCTGCGGGTAAAAAGCCATCCACAGTTCAAAAATGTGGCGGTAACCGCGGACCGCTGGATGCCTATAGAAGAGGTCGCTGTCGCGGATATCGCGTCATTCATGAGGCAGAAAAAATTGGAGGGCTACACGCTAATCGGATTGGAACAAACGGACAAGTCTGTCCGGCTGGACGCCGCATTCCACTTCCCCCGGAAGTCGCTCATACTCCTGGGCACCGAGGCTGAGGGTATTCCCGGCTATCTCCTTGTCGAGCTCGACATGTGTTTGGAGATCAAACAGCACGGCGTGATCAGGTCGATGAACATTCAGACTGCCACCGCCGTCGTCGTCCACTCGTACGCCGTCCAGCACATGTAGCGCGCCCGGCACTGTCTTCGAAACTTGTACATAGTGTAGTGCGTTATAAGTTATAGAGCGCCCTAGCAACAGCCGGAGCGTGTGCCTTAACCAGCTCGATTGCCTTCAGGAGGTGCGCTATTTGGAAGCCGCTGCAGAAGTGCTCGCTTATCCCGATGCTGCGCAGCGGCGCTGCAACCCGCCCGCCGTGCCACGTCAACAGCAGTCCCGCACTCGATACGCCCGCCTCCTCGGCCGACGGATCCACGAGAACGTTGTCGCCCACCACCGCGACCGTGAATAGCAGCGGCACCTCCACCGCAAGCGGCTCCAGGTCGTGGTCGTGGAACAGCGGCAGCTCCTCCACCTCCAGGTCGTCGTAGCCCGATACCAGCTTCGGCAGCTGCGTCGTCTTGAGCGCGGCGTAAATAGAAAACGATATCAGCGACACCGGGTACGACTGGCTGCACAGTACCAGCACGTCCACGCTCAGCTGGAAACTGTACTTCTTCGTCAGCCGCAACGCCCCCGCATCCACGTTCGCCGCCAGGATCCGCCGCACAAGGGACGCCATGCTGCTCACCTCCGGCGAGTCCTCGCGTTGTCCCGTAATGTCCACATCCACCACGATCAGCTCCGACGTCACCGTGTGGTCCACCACCTTGCTCTTGACGCTCACCAGCGCCTCGCTCCCGTCGCTGGTAATTATCCGCGCAGACCCGTTTGAGTTAGGTAAGAAATCAACCGCCACATCCAAGGGGCGGAACTGCGCTGCCGCCCGCCCGTCTGCGCGAATCGGTGGTATCGCCTTCAGTGAATCAATCAGATACAGCTGCTCGGTCACTGATAGCATCATGGCTAATTTCTGTCCGCATACTTCATATGCTCATCGCACATTGATAATGTACATTCGAAAAATTTCAAGATTAGCCTCCGTGAACAGCGATTTACCTTAGGCAAAAAGTAACAAAAGGCTTTTCCGTAGGTGCTTTGTCATTCAACAATCCACGTCGGAATTGGCGACTATATAGTGTAGGGCCCATAAAGCAGTAGTCGGTGTTGATAGCTGTGTCAGACCAACTCTTTGTTAATTACTGAAGCTGATATGACTGAATACACAGTGCCAGAAGTGACCTGTGTCGCACGCGCGCGCATACCGACGGTACAGGGCACCGATGTCTTCCTCCATCTATACCACAACTCGATCGACAGCAAGGAACACCTAGCGATTGTCTTCGGCGAGAACATACGCTCGCGGAGTCTGTTCCGGTACCGGAAAGACGACACGCAGCAGGCGCGGATGGTGCGGGGCGCCTACGTGGGCCAGCTGTACCCCGGGCGGACCGAGGCAGACGCGGATCGGCGTCAGGGCCTGGAGCTGCGGTTTGATGAGACAGGGCAGCTGGTGGTGGAGCGGGCGACGACGTGGACCAGGGAGCCGACACTGGTGCGGCTGCACTCGGAGTGTTACACGGGCGAGACGGCGTGGAGCGCGCGGTGCGACTGCGGGGAGCAGTTCGACCAGGCGGGTAAGCTGATGGCTGCGGCGACAGAGGGCGAGGTGGTTGGCGGTGCGGGGCACGGCGTGATCGTGTACCTGCGGCAGGAGGGCCGCGGCATCGGGCTAGGCGAGAAGCTGAAGGCGTACAACCTGCAGGACCTGGGCGCGGACACGGTGCAGGCGAACGAGCTGCTCAACCACCCTGCGGACGCGCGCGACTTCTCGTTGGGGCGCGCAATCCTACTGGACCTCGGTATCGAGGACATCCGGTTGCTCACGAATAACCCCGACAAGGTGCAGCAGGTGCACTGTCCGCCGGCGCTACGCTGCATCGAGCGGGTGCCCATGGTGCCGCTTTCATGGACTCAGCCCACACAGGGCGTGCGCTCGCGCGAGCTGGACGGCTACCTGCGCGCCAAGGTCGAGCGCATGGGGCACATGCTGCAGCGGCCGCTGGTGCTGCACACGTCTGCGGCGGCCGAGCTCCCCCGCGCCAACACACACATATAATCTTTGCTATATTAAAACTCTATAAACGTATGCCACACGGCGCCCGCGGGCTGCCACACGCTGCTCACGGGCTGCCGAACAGTTCTAACAAGTAATCGCGCGCCTCGCCAGTGATCGTGGCGAGCACCTTGTCGTCCATCATCACATATCCTCGGCTACAGTCGTCGTTGAAGAGCGTCGACGTGCGCTTCGACTTGTGCGATTTAAGGAAGTCGTTGTATCCGTTGACCGTGGTTAGCTCGACCGGCGCGCTAGCGAGAAACGATCCTGTGGAACCCGTGGACTCGGACGACTGGAATTGCGATTGGTTCTTAAGCTTGTATAGGGTCTGCATCTTCTGTGTTCAGCTTGGGGATCGCGGACGGTTTTGTCACCCACGGCCTAGTAGTCGTATTTATATACTAGCGTACTAGCCGCCCCTAGCTGGTCCCGGGAGGGGGAGCGTCGCCATCGGTTACGGGCACGTGGTTTTGGTCGAAGGCAATCGAAGCGTCAGGGGAGATTCTATGTGATGTCTGGGTATTTGTACGGCTGACGCACGTGACTGGCGGCATAAGTGTCAGCACGCCAGACGTGACGCGAGCCGCACGAGCCGTGCGGCACTGACTGCTGCGATTGGCGCGCATCTCAACCACGGATGAGGGGTCCGCTTATGGTCATGAGCTTAGTAAACTTCTGATTATATTAAAGAATCATACTCATATAACATTCAACGATATATCATTCTATTTAACCACTCAAGAATAAACCTCTAAGTATATTACAGAGGTCATATACATATTAAATTATACAACAGATTAGTGTATTTCTTATCTCACGTATAAACAAATAAGTAGATTAAAGGATTCATATCAGATATTAATGTAAGACTCATATTAAATTCTTAGTTCCTTACAAGTTTAAACTTCTAAGTATATTGAAGAGGTCATACTTGAATTAAACTATACGATAGATGATACTCTTTTCTTTCTCTTCGATTATATTAAATGATTAGTATATTATATGCCATTTGATAAAATGATTGATATATTACAATATTATCTTTAATATTTTAATAATAACAAATATCGATATTTAGGAAATCTATTAATTGTTAGGAACATAAATTAAATAATAACTTAATCCAAGCGTAATGATTTAATACCGCTTAATTAATTCATAAATGGGTATGAGATATTTTATATCGAATACGTTATGAGTTAATCATATAAATAGAACATATTTATTGAACTAATAAATTAGTTAGTATATTAATTTAATATATGATTGCACGGATATCCCCATCCGCGCAGGGCTGTTCATCACCGTGCTAAATGCGCCAAGGCCGTGAGTTGCGTGAGGGGAACAATCACATCCGGCATATGTGAACGGGAAAATGCAAGTTCGCAGGAATCTGCCACCGTCGCGGTGAATGTGAGGACAGAAGGATCTCTGCAAAGTGGTGTGGCTAGATGAGATATTTGGGTGTCGTGGTCTGCTCTTACTTCTACATCGGGACTTACTAATAGCATTCCCCACAGTAAGCAGCGCGGCGGCCGTTCTTGTCTGGCGCCTGAGTGCCACATGGCGACGTATTACTGCGCAATGCGGGCCCCTGAACGCAGAGAGACCTCGGCAATAGGAACAATTTTATTTAAGTGTCCTTTAGACAGCATATCGTGGGCATCGCAGGCGCCACAGCGGCTCGCCTGACCGCCGCGTCCGTGGCGATCTTGGTAGCGTCGACCGGCGCAGCGACACAGTGACGATCTTGATAGCGGAGACGGTCCAGCGAAGACGCGCCGCCCTCCTTAGATATGGCACCTCGTAGCCGCTCTCTTGCAAGCCGGTTCTCACTGGCTATGCGTCGGCAACGCTGACGCCGCCGTTCGCAGCGGGTTGCGACGCAAGATTACGCGATGCGTCACGTGCGCGTCACGTGCGTGACACAAAGACGCGGACCGGAGCGAAGGCGCGAAACAAAAGGTGGTTCCAGCGCAGATTCAGGTTTGCCCTCTGCCCAACCGGACTGAGCATTAAGGCAGCGCTGCATAGAAAGGGTAGACAGGGCAGTGGCAGAGAGAAAGAGCATAGAGTTTGAGCCAATGGAAGAGCCTAGAGTTCATAATTTGGAGAAGCTTATGGATGAGGGGGTGGCGGGAATCGAGCAGTTGCAGATCTTGACGGCGTTCAAGACGCATGTGAAGAAGGAGCTTGTTCGAGACGATTCGATCGAGCGATACTTCGATGCATTGGTGAGGTTCCTCGGGCAGCCCGTGGAAGACCGTAAGGTCCAGCAGTTGGGGCACTCGTCGTTGTGCTACTTGATAAAACGCGTCGCGATGCAGCAGCCCGGGCGGTTCCAGGGGGCACGCATTCGCGACTTGGTGCGCGTGGTGCTTCTGCAGGAGCAGCTCCAGGAGCGCAAGGTCTGGGGTAGCGCGGTCAAGAGCTTGGAGGCGATCTACCTGTGCAAGCCGCAGGCGTTTGAGGCCGAGTTGGCGAGCATCTGCGCGGCGACGCGTGGCAGTGACCGCACCAAATGTCTACTTTTCATGGACGAGTTGATACAGCTACAGCAGATGAACAACCGCAACCCTATGGAGGTGGTGAACCGCTTTGTGGACCTGTGGGTCGATGTCTTGAACGAGTCGGACCCCGGCTGCAGCAAGCGTGATATCGAGTTGATCCACGACATTCTCAAGAAGTACTTCAACGAGGCTATGTTGCAGCAGTTTGCGGAGCGTGTTGTGAACACGCGCTCTTTAAAACACTTCATGCATACGGAGCACGCGGCTCCATCTTCAGCTCAAACGACCAGCAGCATGCCCAGCGGGCCCTTCGACGTAGACGAGGAATTGACACGCGTGATGGAAGAGTTGCCCCCGAACGTTGTGAACTCTAATATCGGCGAGGCCCGAGATTACCTGTCGTTTGAGCATGTTGTGAAGGATTTGGAACATATCACCGTTGCTTTTCAGGCAATTAAAGAGACGGAGCATAATTGGAAGCAAAGACAGGAAGGGATCATAACGCTACGCAAGATCGTGAACGGCAACGTCTCGCGGCAGTTTCCCGATGAATTCATCCAAGCGTGCCGCGATTTGAACATCGCAGACTGCATATCCAAAGCCGCGTTGTCCCTACGTACAACGCTCTCCTCGCATTCCTGTCATTTGATAAAAGAGATGGCTTTCAAACTAGGGCCTCTCCTAGAGCCGTTGCTAGATGTCCTATTTGTTCCGCTAAGGTCCTTGCTTTCAGCGACAAAAAAGATTTCATCCCAGACAGCTTTTGCTACAGCGGCTATCCTACTGTGCACTGCACCATACCACAACAGGCTATTTCAGCAGTGCATTGCGTTATCTAGGGACAAAAATGTGTCACCCAGAACATTTGCGGCAGTGTTTCTTCGGATATATATCATCCGGTTCCATAGGCGGTTAGAACATTCTTCGGTATTGGTTGAGGAATGGTTGCATAAAGGTTTAACAGATCCACAGACTCAGGTACGTGAAGCTATGCGTGTTACGCTCTGGTACTGGTATGTACCAAATGCACAGAGTGCGAAGAAAGTTTTGGACTCTATGCCGCATCAGATGAAACGTATCATCGAGGGTTCCATTCCTACGTATCTAAATATTGAGTATCACGTGACAGCGTCCGTGAGTTCCAACGAGTCATCCAGGAGATCAAGTTTCGGAGTAAGGAGGTACCCGAGCTACGCTGCTCCAACTCAGTCATCGAATCTGCAGAAGCTGGCCGCTAATTCACTGGGCGGTTCTGCGAATGTTAGATCATTGAGCGAGAACACAAACAGGCACCTCACCACATACACGTCCTTGGCCAAGAAATCACTAGCAACAAGACATGAATCACTTTCACCAAGAGTTGCCTCAAGTGGTCTCATTAGCAGTGCTGGAGCTGCTAATTTGTCCAGCGAGAATTTAGAGCTGACGGAAGAGCTCACCAGCAATCATTCTAATACCTTACTAAAGAAGTATTTGAATACTAACGAGCCTGCAGTGATAAGGAAATCGGAAGGTGAGCCTACTGGAGATCTAGAAAGTATGTATTCCCACTTATCCTCTACCACATTGCAGGAAAAACAACAAGGTCTACTATTCCTAAAGAACTTATTGTTGTTGAAGGCACCACTTGATATAGCCAAATTGAATCCGTTGTTGGTACAATTATCGATCCAATCACCCAAGAGCTTTAAGGATTTATTGACCCTTGCCTCGTTTCACCCATTGATTCCACTGGCTAATTTAATAGAACTATTTGCTATTAATGACCTGCCAACCAACGTTCTATTAGATGAGTTCTCGTCAACTGATCTACTAGAGACCGTTATACACTCATTTCAGACATTTTTTCCTGATCACCATGATCAGCTATTCTTATACTATGTCAAGTACCGGTCCGTCATTTTCAACTACTGTTTTGGCATCATGATTGACCTTCTCTCTGGCGATTTTGCCTTCTCTGAGGGTAGCACGCTATTTCGGGAGGTTTGCACCCGTATTATCGAAGCCTGCGGCAATGATTTTAACATGGAGAAATATTATACCTTGATATCCATTCTCTATCGTGCTGACAAGTCGCAGTTCGTCGAACTTTTACGGGATGCACCCGTATCCAGCAAGTTTAAGATCGCCAACGAGCTACAAAGATGTGATTCTACCTTCAACTTGCACTCGATAATGTCCAGAGAGTCGACTGCAGAAAGCCATCATAGCGATCCCAACCAGCAATATAAAGACGGTGCTCATGGCGGAGATGCACGTGACGCTAACGGTACCAGCAATAGCAGCAGCGACAGCGACAATGAGCCAGACTTGGAGAGTACAAAGCACTTGCTTGAGATGACGATGGTGAATCCAATCGGTCTGGGATGCGTAGAAAATGTCCTCCAAAGCCATATTCATGCCTATAAGCAGGATCAGCAGCACCAGGATCCTATAGCTGAAAAGTCCCTGAGCACTGTCGCAGAAGTCAATGATGAAGATGGCGATGGTTCTACTACAACCCAGATGAAGCTGATGGGTGCGAATACTACCGAACCCTCAAATGAAAGCGACAAAGACAAGACATCTGATATTGTGGCAGAGAGTATGCGCGGCACAGATGATCCAAACTACGCAAAATTATGTGCCATCGACAGCGCCCTCATCGACTCGGAGGACGAACCAGAACTAAATAACTTTGGTGGTCTGAAGGGGCTAACAGAGATGACGAAGGTTGTTAGCATCTACGAGAAACTGGATGGTGATGAGGACGTCGAAATGGTGGATGACGAGAAGTTTAAAGACCCGGTGGAGCAAGAGAACCAAGAAACCGGCTTGGACGAGATTTTTAGAGACGAGAAGCATGACCAGTCCGTTAAATTCAATGATATTCCCAGAATAATCGACGTTAACAAAAGCTGGGATCGTTACGACGGCGAGTCTATCGAAGATACCAGCGGCAACACTAGCCATGGTACTGATGAGAACCGGCCGGCATCCTTTGGTACAGTTTCAGAGCTTGTCCGGAAGGAAATGGAAAAGTCCCCGACTTTGCCTTTAAACGAAGAAGACTCGAAGCTTTTGTCAGACGGTATCAATGAAATTGAACTCAAGCACAAAGATGATCCATTCGTTCGCGATTCTGAGGATTGTGAGAATGGTACCCCCCAGGACCGCTCCAACTTCTTATCATGCAAACAGCATATCGATATCTTGGGCGCCTTGCCAGATAATTCACTCACTGCCTTTGAGCTGGGCCTCTTGGAAATCCTCGATGTCTCAGACATGGATGCCAATCGGATCTTGGAGACCGTGAACACCATCCAGAACAGCCGCCTACGCTCGGCAGATGTCTCGCGCATCGTGGGAGCTATTGTGTCCCATTGTACCGATCCTTTGCTTCACTGGCTCACAGATTCTAATGGGCTCCAGCGCCTTTGGTCCATGCTTACAGCCCTCTCCACCGCAGACGGATTTTCGGATAGTTACAAGTGTGTCGTCCTGTACACGGCCCTACTCATTGCTAACTCACAATTAAGTTCCTCCCATCTTTCCACAGATGAACTCTCTGACGCCTGGGCCTTCGCTCTTAGAGAATTGTCCAAGCTTTCCTCTTACAACAACGAAACATACATCGCGTGCTGTGAGCTCAGGGAAACTTTGATCGAACACTACTCCAGCTCCTACCTTCCCCAGTTACTAGAAAGTGCCATCAAGGAGCTCAATGTAGCTGAAGATCGCGTTCGCATTACCTTCCTCCTACAAACACTTAGCGATGCCTTAGACCACATGAACACGCTGCTTTCTCTCGAGGTTCTCGGCAGCATGTCTTCTCTCCTCCAACAATTTGTCACTAATGACTTCACCGAGTGGCGCTATCATTCAATCAAGCTTCTCGCTCAGATATACGGGATCCTCGTCGCCAGAAACTCGCCTGCAAGCTACATCAGGTCTATGTTTAGCATTTTGCGTCAACCAGAGTTCGATCTAGTGAAATCGTATTATACGATGGACCATAATTGAGAAATCTCGTTCCAGGTCCGCGGCGGTTTCGCGTCGATCATCTACTAATACAACAAGCAGTTTGTACTATTATACATTCCTTAATTATCATCACATAATTATCTTTATACTTAAGTATCAATACTGGTTTGCATATTAAAGGTGATCATAATTGACTATGGTGTTAAAAGATGAATTGCTGGCAAGGTTCGGACCTGAGGCAAAAGATGAAACCGTCGTGACCACATTGGAAAGTTATATGAAGCTTTACGCGTTATCTATCGATGAGTTGTATATTAAATGGGAGCAATTTGCATACCACAGCTTGGACGGGGGTGTCAAGCTGGATGCGAACGGGCTAGACAACTTCAAGGGATTTATCCAGCGACAGATCGAGAAGGCTAACATGGCGCAGGGGAACGCTGCGGACGTGTCACATGGCGCTGGGCACGGCAGCGGTGCGAAATTGCCGCGGCCGCTGCGGGCTACGGGGGGGTCTTCGCTGTTTGGATACGGAAGCTCCCCACGATCATCGAATGTGAGAAAGATGAAGCTGGATGTCCTGCACTCGGACAGAGACTCTCCAGGTCCGCCATCGTCGCCGGTGGGGCATACATCGGTGTTCTCCGACGCAGGACCCGGATTTGGGACGCCTACATCTGCAGGCGATTCAAGAGACACAGATAAGATTGTCGACACGCTAAACCCAGATCTTCCAATTGCGGACGGTGCTGACTTCGACAGCGACCATCAAGTTAGATCGATTCCGTTCTATGACACGAAGAAGTACAAATATCGGACCATGAGGCAGAGACTATTAGGTGCGGCAGACGTGCTAGATGAGCAGATCGAGCACTTTACAAGTGTGGTTCAGAAAGACCTTGGTATATCATCTGCAGAACTGGGCGACCCCACCATACAATCGCAATCTTCCATCATCTGTGTTGGCCGTATTGTTCCCGACAATCCTGGCGACGAGCGTATAAATATGGAATCAGTGTCGATTGAAACTTCACGTGCTGCAGGTATCGGGCGGCGGATACGTCTCAATCTAAAAAGTATCAAGGAGTACTCACTTTTCCCGGGACAGATTGTTGCCATGAGGGGTAGGAATGCCAATGGCGAGTTCTTCAAAGTTGAGGAACTATTGCAGTTTCCGTACTTGAACTCTCCGGTCTCGAGTGCAGAAGAGATACAAGAAGCACAACTCGCACTAGACGGTGGCCAAATGAAAGTACTAGTTACCTCGGGACCTTACACCCCTTCAACCTCGATCGATTTTAATCACCTAGAAGAATTTATTCTAAGAGTTAATGAGCATATAAGACCGCATGTTTTAATCATGTTTGGGCCATTCTTAGATGTGACGCATCCTTTGGTCGAAACTGGACAGATACCCACTTTCCCAAACCTAAAATCGCAACCGCGCACTCTGGATGAGCTCTTTACCAAAATATTGTGTCCCATCTTGCGAAAAATAAATCCCAGGATACAAGTTGTACTCATACCATCAATGCGAGACGCTATCTCTAGGCACACCTCATATCCACAGGACTCGTTTTCGCGAAAAGAGTTACAATTACCTAAAAACTTTAAATGCTATGCTAACCCAGCAACTTTCAGAGTCAACGAGCTTTTCTTCGGTTGCTCAAATAACGATATCTTTAAAGATATGAAAGAGGTACCCAACGGCCCCATAAATTTGTCCAAGAATAGGATTGACAGAGTCAGTGAACATATTCTGGAACAGCGTCGCTTTTATCCTGCATTTCCAGGAGGAGCCAAGACACGGACTATTGATGACTCTAAAGAGCATGTTTCTGGTGCAGACTTAGAGGTGCCATATTTGGGATTAACGGAATTCATAGGCGGATTTATTCCTGACATCGTGATAATCCCATCTGAATTAAAACATTTTGCGAGGGTAGTGAAAAATGTAATGGTGATTAACCCGGGGGCTTTTGTCAGGGCAAGAGGATCTCGAGGAACCTACGCGCAATTATCCATTAGTGCTCCGGATTTGGAAGATGGGATATTAACGCTGGTGGAAGGTCAAGAAAATGTATACCTTCATAATGCCTGGAAACGGACAAGAATAGACATCCTGAGTGCTTAAGAATGCAACTAGCATTTAATACAGACTAAGGATAACCTATATTATATTGATTGTAGTCATTTACAATAATACTGTATAATATAACCTGCGTAAAGAACGGAATATCGACTACCGACTTCGTCATTCAGGTATGAAGTTCAAGAAATCATTTGTGATCAGTACATGATACACAAGCTCGGATTGCATGGTGAGTTAAAAATAGTAGTAAAGCAGTGGTAGCTTAATTAGACGGGAGTTGCTAGCCCTGCTACTATTTGTAACCAGGTTCATATAGTAGAAATTCAATCAAATCTCTTTTTCAGCAAATTCAAGGTATTTTTCACTTTGTGTTTGTGTTTATGCTCAGAAGAAGAACCATCTTTCCCGGTCGTAGCTCTCATTAGTATTGAGAGCGTTTTTCTCGAACTTGATTTTCTCCTTTGAACGACTGATTGCTTACTAGACGGAAGTGAAGCACTTCTCATATCGCCTGGAGGTGTTTTTAAGTGAGGGGCAATGATGTAGTCATCTTCCTCAGGTGGGGGCGGTGCCTTCAATACGGGGAGTTCCAACGCCTTGTCGTTGACAAACTGCGTGTCATTAGGTGGTGCAACCACTACGTTACTGGCTTCAAGGTCCTCTGGAGCTGCAACGATAATGCGATCAATAACTATTTCCTGGGCTGGATAATGACGGCTACCTCCATTCCCATTACCATTTTGTGTTTCACTAACAATAACTGTCTGAGGGACGCGTGTAGAAATACCGTTACCTTCATAGTGTTCACCACTTCCATTCGTTACTATAGTTGGTTGTTGCGTATATGCAGAACCCGGTATAGCACCACCATTTCTGGAATGAGCACTGTGACTGTGATCGCCATTACCTATGGATATCTTGGTGGAGGTCATACTATTAGACTGAGTAGGAGTCGGATACCCTTGCCTTTCATCGTAATTCTTGGATGTAGGAATCTTATGAGGAAGGGTAGCGCCAGCAACGGATGAATACAACGAACCCGATGAGCCTAAGCTGCTACAGGATGGCTTTCTGTCAAATGTGGACCGCTCATGTACTGGAGCAGCTGTTTTTGGCGCAACTTGAGCTATGGCAGCCGGCATCGCCTGTTTTCTGTGAGAAATATTATGTTCAGTGGTAGTCACAATGCGTGGGGCTTGTTCTTCTTCAAAATTGCGGACAGAAGTCCTCGTATCATCAACTCCAGAGGCCCTTGTAGCATATTCTTGAGATATTTCTCTCTTGGTCGTATAGTTAGATTTGATTCTTTGAGTAATATCTTCTGCCTCGGGGATAGCTGCTGAATTGTCAAAATGTTTGTTCGCCGTAGCTAGCTCTCGCTTTAGCAAACTGGGGCTAACATCAGAATCATTGGAAGCAGGGGCACCAGCTATCTTCGATAAGACAAAATGTAGCAACAATCCCAGGTGCTCTGCTACCGCAACATAAATGAAAATTAACTTCCAGTCATAGCGAATAGGCGAATGGATGAACCAGGTACTATGTTTCTCAAGCGGTCTTGCAAATCCTGGAAGATTGGAGTGTCTGTACATTATAATTAAGGCTGGAGATACAACAGAAGCGACCCACACTGTAAATTCAAGGATGGGGTTCCAAGGAGAAAGGGAGGTTAATGCAAGACCAAGGTTTTTGGACTTGTAAGTGTTCGGGTTCGAAGAAGGTGTGTGTTTCTTTAAAGCGCGCCATATATCAAACTTGGAAATGACAATGTTAAATATAACACATATTAGAGGAGCCAATGGCCATATGGTCGAAAACATCACGACATAGCCAAACTGGATCACCAACTTCGAAACGTTGTCATGGAGCTTGAAGGGACCCCATGGCCCAAGCATGCATGTCCTGACATGCTCCACCAATTCGATATCTTTAGGATACTGCTCTGCCGTCAGAGCACGCGCTCTGTTAAGCTCGGAATCCGACTTTGTATGTCCCTTGATGCGCGGAAGGATTACTCCCATTACAATTGGCAGAATATTGTCGACAGCCATAGCCACGAGTTGGTTTGTAACGGTGAAGTAGAAAAACTGTGTCCTGTAACGTTCCGTGTTGATCATAAAATGTCTACCAATTACTGGAATGCCGTAACGTTGTGAGTATTTGGCAATTAGATTCATCTGCGGATTCAGCATGTGTCCCATGGGCAAGTATACAAACAACGTTATCAACAGTGGAACGTAGCTCGTCAAAAACGAAAGGGCATAGTTCTTTTCTACTCTCGAACGCTCAGGGTTCGCAGCGTTCTCCCATTTAACCAATTTGTTGACAAAAACGTTGTAGACGGCCGTCAGAACCGGAACGTAGGCCGACAATAAGACAGTGGGTATCAAGGCCAGCAAAAATCCGAGCGGACCATTGTATATCTGAGTGATGTAGATCTCCAGCATAAAGCAGACAAATTGAAAGCAAACCATACACACCATGAAGGTAATGGCAATTGGGGTGAAACATAACTTCTTCATGACAACCGACTTCGGTTCACTCAGAGGAACAATGTTTTTGAACCCTAGCTTTTCTGAGTACCAACGCTCCGTACTGTGGTTCCAAAACGTGGCGAAGGCCATACCCCATACCAGCAGTGCAATTGCGTAAAACATATTGAACTCCCATGGCGTCGCCTTCGCGAAGAACCGGAACGCAGCCCCGACCGCAGCCAGAGGCAAAAGCCACAGGGTGTACGTTTTTTGGAACGCAAAGTAAAGAGCCATCTCCGGGTTCCGCGTCAGTGTAGCGAGCTCCGTCAAGTCCCCGGTGGACGGAAATAAGCGCCGATACATCATCTCCTTCGCAAGGTGCTCGAGCCGTTTCCGCTGCTCCCCTCCATACAATGGAATGATCTCTTCCACCGCCATCCCCTTCAGCTCCGGTACCAACTGCCCGCTGCTGTCCCGCACAAACACGTACACGCTGTTGCTGCTGGTCCCCGGCCGAACCCGGGACGCCACCCCAAGCTTGTCCAGCCGCTCCATCAGCTTCTCCAGCGCCCGTCGCTCGGCTGGGGCATTGATCACAAAGTTAGGATCTAACTCAGCTAGTTCTGACATCCTCTCACAGCCTACACCTAATCAGTAAACCAGCAATTATCCAAGCGCGGTATGAGAATCCTCTAGTCTGTGTCAGAAATCAAACGCTGATATATGTCTCGTACTTATTGCGCACTTATGAATTGCAATTCGACGTTCAGTTGCTTCTCTATCCGCGCTTGCCCCCCAATAAGCAGCGCTGGCCTAAACCGCACGATGGAGTGTCCTGATGGGCGCCCAAAAGCAAACAAATAGGGGTAGCAATTGTATCACGTGAAACACACGTGTAAATGTGTGCCGGGTAACTGTGCGGTCATGGCTGCCTTGCCCGCTTCCCCTACATTGATGCTCCCGCCGGCAGTGGCAACCAATCCCGCGCCAAAGTATCGATCTGCCGGCGGACATGCGTTACCCGCGCAGTTCTCCCCCAGCTGCAGCCCTGTGTGTGTGCGCGCAGCATGCGCTTAGCGTGTTGCGCAGCGGCATCCCCCGCCGCCGAAGATCACGTCCCAAAGTCAGCAATAACTCGAAAACTGTGCCCAGTACCTTTCAACGCGCATGAACCTAACGGCGCGCAGCGGTCATGGGTACTCGACTGCCTTTGTATCCCTCACACTGCGCCTCTTCGTGTGCCGCACGTGCTTGTTGATGGTAGCGGCGCGGCCCGGTGGATCTAAGCGCACGTCTCTTTGTACGTGGGTCTCACGTGCACATCGTCATCCATCCGCTTGCGAATGAGTAGATCAGCACGGAGACCATGCTAGGCAGGGCCGTTGGGCGAGGTGGAAAGGTTGCAGCATTGAGGTGGAGCAGCAAGATGACATCACAGGATAGTAGTCGGAAGAAAGAGCTATGTGCAGCGTACAGCGTAGTGGATGAGCGGGTTTCGCGCAGCATGGAAGAATGCGGACGTAGAAGGTCGGAGGTTCTATTGCTTGCCGTTTCTAAACTGAAACCTGCGTCGGATGTGGCGATACTGTACGAGGAAATGGGGCTGCGGCACTTTGGAGAGAACTACGTGCAGGAGCTGGTGGGGAAGGCAGCAGAGCTGCCGGGCGATATCCAGTGGCACTTTATCGGGGCGCTGCAGAGTAACAAGTGCAAGGACCTGGCGAAGGTAGTGAACCTGCATGCGGTGGAGACCATCGACTCGCTAAAGAAGGCGCGGAAGCTGGAGGAGGCGCGTGCGAAGTTCCAGCCGGACGCGCCTGCGATCCTGTGTAGCATTGAGGTGAACACATCTGGCGAAGCGCAGAAGGCGGGTGTCTCGGATGAGGCAGAGCTGTGCGAGCTGGTGGAGTTCTTTCTGTCCGAAGATGCAAAGCACGTGCGCTTGCGCGGACTGATGACAATTGGGTCATGGGACGCCTCTCACGCGGCGGACGGGGAAAACCCGGAGTTCGCTGCGCTGGCCAAGTGGAAGCGAGTACTGGACGGCAAGTATGGGCTCAATCTGGAGCTTTCTATGGGTATGAGTGCCGACTTTGCTGCGGCAATGCGGCAGGGCTCCTCTGAGGTGCGCATCGGGACGGACATATTTGGCGCCCGCCCAGCACGCAAATAGCTAGGACAGAATGGGAGCATTGTCTCGGATAGAAGATCCTACGCTATTAAATAAAAGGTGAACTAAGTAGTGCTATGAAACGCTTGGACGACGCATTCGACTAGTTCTTGGGCAAGTGAGCCGTCGGAGGTGGTTTTGCATGTGAGCTTAACCGCGCTGTCGGTGATCATAAGCTTTAGCAGGCAACCGAAGTTGCCGGAGGATTTAGTATGAACAATACCTGTCGCGAAAACAGTGTGGGGCACCGACTCCTGCTCAACTATGGCAAACCCCATCCGCTGGAGGTTCACTTCTAGCTGGGTCGATGATTCCGGATCTAGCACGTCCTGCGCCTCGCCGTGATGACCCAGTGCGTCGCTGATGGTTTTCCAGCGCTGGATAAACTGCGCCATTGTGGAGACATTGTCCTTGGAGCTAATTGTGGAGGTGATACCATAACCCAGCTTAAGCCCTATGTCTCTGTTGTGGCCTCCGTAACGGAAGTTGAAAGTGACAATAGGTGCTTCGATCACTGGGAAGCTATACCTTGTTTGAAGTTCGAATGAGAAGTTTGTTCTTTGACCAGGCTCAATGGTGAAGTTGCTCATCTCTGTGACATTAGTGATGTATGAAGGGTTGCCGCTGGTTCGAAACGGAATTACCTCTGGGTAAAAGCCAGTGATCGGCAGCTCAGCATTGTTCACAGTGGTCAGTGAAACTATCGATATTGAGGGCTGTGAAGGATTCTGGATAATGCGGTATAGGACCTTCAGCAGCGAGTTTTTGTAGAACACGCCCTGCTGGTGCAAAAGCATACGCTTGAACCCAGATTCCCATCCATCAGACAGAGTAACACTAGTATAAGTTGTCTTGATATTCCTGGATGGCGGCGGTGTCGGCGCTGGAGTCGGCGCTCGGGAATTAGACTTACTGCTCGGTATATTGTCGGTAAACGAGGGAAGCTCGCTATCTTCCGAAAATTCCCCGGTCGCGTTATCGGGAGCAAAGAGAGCTTTCTTTCTGGGAAATGGAGGCATCTCGCTGAAAATAGTATCGAGTAGCTTCATGTCATGCTTTTTTAACTTGTCCAACTGGATGATTTTGAGATACTGATATGCGCGCGTCTGTAGCTCCAAATCCAGTGACGTGAGCTCCAATTGATAAAATTTGATTGCAGCGCTGCCAATCGCAGGATTGAACCTATAAAGTTTGATAAGGGTGGTTAGAATCATGGCTCTAGTGGTATTATCAGATTGGAAGTACTTTTCGGCAAATACATTGAATAAGTCGCCAATAGATATATTTTCCAACAGAAGATTGGCATACTCGCCAAATATGAACGCACTAGCTTTCAATATGCAGGTAGAAGGGGCAGGTGCCAACAAATAGTTAACTAGGTTCATACAAGTTACCTTCCGCAGCCGCTCTTCGTTCACTACCAGGTAGCACACCCGTTGGCATATCATGTCACCCTTGGTGCTGTTTGACTCAACCGGCGTAAGCGACAATAGTTTCAAAAGTGACAGCGCCACCCATTCAGGGCTCTTCGAAGAGTTTTCAATAAGTGCGGCAACTTTGACGCAAAGGTCATTTCTAATCGATAATGGCCTCTTGGTAGAACTCGCGAGAAAATGTAAAAGCTGCTCAACGATGTATTCAACATTTTCCTCGCTAGCGAGGGCATAGAGCAGGTCCAAAACCTTGCATACGATCGACGCATCCCGCTCTTCCTGCAAAATTTGTAGCAAGCGGGGCAAGTAGTCCTTCCTTAAAGTGTCCTTCACACGGCCACCAGAACTGAAAGACATTTTGGTGAGGGCATCCAGGGTTAAGTAACGAATATTTGTGTCCTTTGATCCTAGCAAAGATGTAAGTACGGCCACCGAGTTATTGAGAGCATCCGCAGTTGGATCTAACTTGCAGGCAAGGTTGATGAGAGTGAATAAAATCGCGTGCTGGGTAGCGTTGGAGAGCGTACCTTGGATGCCGTTAAATTCAATCACCTTGGTCACACAGAGACGCAATCTGCCCAGGCTCTGTTGATCAATGTTCAAAGAAGTGAATCTGCCGTGAGAGTCGCTTGGTGTGATCAGAACATTCAACAGTTTGGAAATATTGCTTACAAGCCACGGATTGGGCATCTTTGCAAACCGGTATTCCTCTGGAAATTCGTTCGGATTATCTTTGGCGACCACCACGCAACTGTAAAGGATCTGAATCAGCTTCGGAACCAGCTTTATGCATTGGTCATATGCGACATGACGTGCGAAATACTCAATAAGCGGCACCCCGGCAAGGATGAGACCATAGTTCTTCTCATCATCCAGAAGCGCAAATATGCAGCGTACCCATTCAGCCAAAGTCGCGTCATCCTGGTCCGTTAACACTTCCGGAGACTTTCTAACCAACATTAGAAATGCCAACGCAGCCTTGGACCTCAACAAAGATGGAGCAAGCGGCGACTTCAAAATCTTGAACACATCATAAAACAACTGGTTCCCGACTGTTCGACTGCAACCACCCGCAATTCCAAGGAAGTTGAGCGCCAAAGCGACAGTGTCCGTATCTGCGCTGGTTAGGTCAAGCTTCACCTGCTCAATGACCGGGAAAAGCACGCTCTCCTGAGCCTCCTTATGATGCATGAGCAACTCTAAAGCCTGGTATCCAATCGCCTTTTCAGAGTACACGCTTGATTTCAGCAGCACCAAACATTGCTCCAACCCAAACAGCACCTCCCCTACTTTGGCTGTATTTGTTGTGATGTAGATGTAGACCAGCTTCGCTATATACTTCTTACGCTGGTATCCATTCAGCCCACTCGTTCCGAAATTCGTCTTGATGTTCACGAGCTCCGACTGTATGCGCTTCTGTTGTGTCTGCTGCAACTGTGCAGACTTTAGGTCTGCAATAAAAAGTTGTAGGCCCCGCATGCTATTGTTCATTGGCTTCGACGGCATCCTCTCGCACGTTCAGCTGCCGTTTTTGCGCGCTGTGCGGACGTCTTGTTGTTGTAGTACTACCAACCAGCGCACTACGTGCTATTTTCCAGTATGTCGCGTTGACATATCTGGACCTTTTGAATTATAGGGCATCCTCTATAGCTTGCTCGAACAGAACATAAAAAAGGCACGTGCTTGCAACAAT
This sequence comes from Eremothecium gossypii ATCC 10895, assembly GCF_000091025.4. NCBI lineage: Eukaryota > Fungi > Ascomycota > Saccharomycetes > Saccharomycetales > Saccharomycetaceae > Eremothecium > Eremothecium gossypii. Next base: position 165,005 of record NC_005785.6, on the reverse strand, counting down.
CTTTCTGCATCAGACGCTACTTGCGGGTTATATACTGCCATCTCCTCGAGCGATCTTCGTGAGAGCTTTTACTTCTGTCAAAAGTAGTAGGCGAAGTACCGTGTATTGTATTCTGGCCTTACTGAGGGGCATATCGTTTTGTGCTAAAAACGCGAATCTAAAATGAATTTAATTGCGACTGAATTGCTCACCTTCCCTACAACACACAAAAGCCCATCTCAGGATACACAGGAATATGTCACTTTGGGTTGACAAGCATAGACCGAAGTCGTTGACCAGCCTTTCACATACGGCATCGCTTACCAAGCAGCTCGAGGCTTTAGCAGGTTCTGCGAAGGACCTGCCGCATATTTTACTTTACGGGCCCAATGGAAGTGGGAAGAAGACACGGTGCATGGGGCTCCTTGCAAGTATCTTTGGAGCAGGTGTATACAAATTAAAGATTGATGTGCGGCAATTTGTTACGCCATCTAACAAGAAGCTCGAGCTCAACGTCGTCAGCAGCCCATACCACATCGAGATCACGCCGAGCGACATGGGGCACAATGACCGGATCGTGATTCAGGAGTTGTTGAAGGAGATTGCGCAGATGGAGCAGGTGGATTTCCAGAGCGGATCGGAGGGGCTAGCGCGGAGGTACAAGAGTGTGATCATCAACGAGGCCGAATCGCTCACGCGCGATGCGCAGGCCGCGTTGCGGCGAACGATGGAGAAATACTCCCGCAATATTCGTGTGATCATGTTGTGTGATTCCCTTTCGAGCATAATTGCGCCGATCAAGTCGCGTTGCATGCTCGTGCGAGTACCTGCGCCAGCGCCCGCGGAGATGGTTGCCATCATGGAACGCGTATGCACACAGGAGGGGGTTACAGCCTCTGAGCATAAGTTGTACGAGATCGCAGAGTTTGCAGATGGGAATCTACGACTTGCTCTTCTTACGCTTGAATCCATGTGCATCCAACACAACCTTAAGTTGACCGATACGTCGACAACCGTTACCCCTGACTGGATGCTGGTGGTCTGCCGGCTCGCAAACAAAGTGCTAAAGGAACGTACAGTGGGCAGTCTCGTGGAGTGCAGGGGCATCCTATATGATCTTCTCTCACACTGCATACCGCCAGACATCATTTTACATGAGCTTGCTTTCGCCCTCTTGAAGATGGTCTCTTCGGACCCAGTGAAACTTGCGGTCATCGATCTCGCCAGTGTATTTGACGAGCGCTTGGCACTGGGCAACAAGGCCATCTACCATCTTGAGGGGTTCCTAGCTAAAGTTATGTGCAGCATCGACTGCCACGTATAGGAGGGACAGCCTTCGCCATTGCAAATAGTGTTTACTAAGTTTAAGTGCCAGAACAAGGCAGGTCATATATACAAGTCAATTGCTATAGAGTGAAAGTGTATGCAACAGCACTACTGTCCTCTCAACGGCCGCGGTACAGCCTGTACATATTTTCTTTCGATCTCAACTTGTTCAGGTACTCTTTCGTAGGCTCCTTCGCAAGCTTCTCGAAGTAGTTGACCTTCGGATCATCAGCAGGGTTCTTGAAGCTGTGCAGGCCAACGCGCACCAGCGAATCCCGCTTTACAAACTCGTACGTGCCTGGAAGCTTGGTGCCTGCCTTCCGAAACGCTTCGCGCGCGACCTTCTCGTGCAGGTTGTCGCCGTCCATCTCGAAGATAATTTTCCCTGTGGGCACACGTGCCATCCAGTGGTCAAAGCCACCCTTACCTTTCCCCATTCTGGTCTCGTTACCCTTCACGCCCACTGCCACGTTCGTGCACAGCCGCCGCCACAGCTTGCCATTCGTCAGTTGCCGCACCGTCCGCATGATCGAGTTGTCTGCCTCAGTGAGCTGCAGGGCTGTTAGCCGCACACCCTCGGTCTTCAGCCGCATTCCATACCGTGCAAACTCTAGCGTGTTGCCCTTGATGGATCCTCCGGTCCGCACAGGGACACGACCCTTGTGCTTCTTGTCCTGCTGGCTCAGCCGTGGTGCATACTGATGCGAAAACCGTTTGCAAAGGCGCACAGGCGACACTCCCGTTGCAACATGCGTCCAACGGGGCACCATAACACTCAGCATCCTAAATAGAATCTGTACTCCCGCAGTTAACCACTCCGCCAAAACCGCTCTGGATAACTGAGGTGTTGAAGAGGGAGATGCCGGGACGTTGTACCAGAAAATTTTCGAGCCCGGGTAACTTGCACGACCGCTTCGCTGCCACTTCGCTATGAGCACCGGCACCGCACACAGAAGGGTATGCCAGCTGCTACTGGCCAAGCCAAGAAGTGCTGGGGTAGAGTCCGTGGGGCAATCTATGAATATGAGCTTTGAACGATAATGGCTCTTCCGAGTTTGCCAGCTGAGGGCGAAAAGCTCGAGTGAAAAATCTTTGTCCGACTACTACTCTTGTTGTGGCCGCTGCGACTCTGTTGAGCACTAGAAATGGCATTGCAAGTTGGCCGGATACTGCGGCCGCTGGTGCGGAGCTATTCTTCGAAGGTCGGGAAGAGTATAGTCGTGAATTGTAGGACTTTTGAAACGGACGACAGCCACACCAACGTCACGCCGACAATCCTGTCGCTGACCGAGAGATCGCTGCACCTGCAGAAGGCGCATCCCATTGGCATCCTGCGGGATATGATCGAGCAGAGACTCAATTCCGTGGACAATGCGTACGAGACGTATAACGAGTTCAGGCCTGCGGTTTCCGTGGCCGAGAACTTCGACTCGCTTGGCTTTCCGGCGGACCACCCGGGGCGGTCGAGGTCCGATACGTACTACATCAACAAGGAGCATCTTTTGCGGACACACACATCCGCACACGAGATGGAATGTTTTGGCAACATCCGCAACGGGGCCACCGAGAAGCCCGGGTTTCTGATTTCGGCGGACGTTTACCGGAGAGACGAGATCGACCGCACACACTACCCCGGCTTCCACCAGATGGAGGGTGCGCGTATGTGGAAGCGAGATCTTAGTGCGGCTCCCGGCCAGGAGCCTGCCCATCTGGCGCAACTGCGGGCCGACATTGCCAAGGTCGAGGAGCAGCTGCGCCACGAGCAGACACGGCTGCAGGTCGAAGACAGCACCACGCTCGAGGGCAACCCAAAACAAGACTACATGACGGAAGCCGAGGTGGACCTATGTGCGCAACACCTAAAGCGGAGCGTCGAGCTCGTTGTTGCCCAGGTCTTCAACAAGAAGCTGCAGAGCGTGGGGAATCCAGGAGAGGTGCTGCAGGTCCGCTGGATTAAGGCGTACTTCCCTTGGACTGCACCTTCATGGGAAATAGAGGTCTGGTGGAAAGGCGAGTGGCTCGAGCTGTGCGGCTGCGGTCTCGTGCGCGAGCAGGTGTATTTGAACGCCGGCTTCGCGCCCAACACCCACGTGGGCTGGGCTTTCGGCCTCGGCCTCGACCGCATTGCCATGCTGCTCTTCGACATTCCCGACATCAGGCTGTTCTGGACACTGGATGAGCGCTTCCACTCGCAATTCCGCCCCGGCGAGATCACCACTTTCAAACCGTATTCAAAGTACCCCGCCTCCACAAGAGATGTTGCTTTCTGGCTGCCAGAGGACAAACAGAGTGTCGAATTCCATGAAAACGACATCATGGAGCTTGTGCGCAACACGGCTGGCGATCTAGTCGAAAGTGTGAAGCTCCTAGACAAGTTCGTCCATCCCAAAACCGGGAGAACCTCTTTGTGCTACCGTATCAACTACCAGTCCATGGACAGGACTGTTACCAATGCCGAGGTCAATGTCTTACAAGAGCAGGTCAGTCGGGAACTAGTCAGGCTTTACAACGTTCAATTGAGATAGCCCAATCAGGCCGAGACTAATAAACTTGTATATACAGCTTTGCGGACATCGCACCCATGTAACGTATAGTATGATATCTGCTTACTCATATCGCACCTGAATGCTAGCAGACTTCGAGAAATGCCTTAATACGCAGCATATCCGATAACTAGTGCCTAAAGCCAAGTTCTTGGATCTTCACAGCTAACCGTTTTTCTTTGCTCCTGATGGCAGCTACAAGAATAGCAATCCTTTATGGATCTGAAACCGGTACTGCACAGGATTTCGCTAATATACTGTCCCACCAACTACGTCGTTTTCATTACAAGCATACGGTGTGCTCTATTGGAGAATATAGTGCCCAGAATATCCTCGCATGTCAGTACCTATTTGTCATTTGCTCGACCACCGGGCAGGGTGCGCTGCCGCAAAATGCGCGGCAGTCTCCGCAGGGCAAAGTGGAAGGTACACTATGGAGTGTGCTCAAAAGAAGCTCTCTCCCACCAACTCTGCTGGACCACCTACAAGTAGCTTTTCTGGGGCTTGGTGACTCTTCATATTCTAAATTCAACTTTGCGATCCGGAAGTTGCACAACCGAATTGTGGGTCAGCTTGGCGCCAGAGAAATCTTTCCGCGGCTTGAGGCGGATGCGATCGGGCTGGCAGGAAGTAACGCCGGTAATGGCAACGGTATAGAGCTCGTCTACTCTGAGTTTGAGAAACGGGTGTTGAGCTTTCTCAACGACCAGTTCCCGTTCATGACAGTGAATGGAGAGCAAGTTCCCCGCGAGCCAATTGCGACTGATATCTACCTGAAGCCCGAGTATTATCTGGAGGCTTCCGGCAACGACAAGGGCACGGCATCGGTGCCATGTACATTTGAAGGTGATTCCAGTGTCAAGTATGGCACTGTGGTAACGAACAAGCGCATTACGGCGACCGATCATTTCCAAGATGTTCGGCAGCTAGTCTTCAGCAGCCAAGATGGGGAAAACTATTACCCAGGTGACACCGTAAGCATCTATCCATACAATACCGATGCAGACGTGCAGGCTTTCATTGATACCCAGCAGCATTGGGCCTCCATTGCTGACGTTCCCTTGCAGATTAAAACCCCTACTAGTGCTAGAGGTATATGTGACGGCGGTCTTGTATCGCCGTTAACTTTGCGGAACCTGCTGAAGTATCACTGCGATATAGTAAGCATCCCTATGAGAAGCTTCTTCATGAAAACATGGACATTTGCTGTTGACCATGAGAGGTTGCCCGATGGGAAGGATCAGCTTCAGCAACAGCGGGATAAACTGCGCGAATTTGCTGAGAGCGAAGACATGCAGGATATTTACGATTATTGCAATAGGCCCAGAAGATCAATATTGGAAGTTGTGCAAGATTTCATGTCTCTTCGTCTACCTTGGGAGTATATCCTGGACTATTTGCCACACATTAAACCTCGCTTCTTTTCTATTTCAAGCCAACCTTGCAATAAGGATATTGAATTAACCATTGCGATAGTTCGCTATAAAACTATATTGCGCAGGATAAGAAGAGGACTTTGTACGAACTATATTTCGGATCTTTCTGAGGGAAGCATAATCCGCTACAAGGTGCAATATAATGATCTTCTTCCTGCGGGTAAGCAGGATCGGCCAGTCATCATGATTTCACCAGGCGTTGGGCTAGCGCCGATGAAGTGCCTCATCTACGCCCAGCTCTTCAATCCCATGCTTTTATTTTTTGGAAACCGCTACAAGGATAAAGACTTTCTTTATGCGGACACTCTTCAGAAGTGGGCTGATGAGAATCGCATAAAGCTTTTCGTCTGCTTCTCTAGAAGTCCTGACGACTCACCAGGACTTAAGTATGTCCAGGATGCCGTTTGGGAGAATGCAAGAGAAGTTGCCAGGTTAATTACTGAGGAGAATGCTGTTGTTTATGTCTGCGGCTCTTCAGGGAAGATGCCAGTCCAAGTTCGGCTGACGCTCTGTGAAGTCCTAAAAAAATGGGGCAACTTCCCAGACGATAAAGCATCCGAGGAATATCTAAAAGATATGGAAAATAGTGATAGATATCTGCAGGAAACATGGTGACGATAAGCACAATATATGTCTGGGATATAAATCTGTCGCCTAATTATTAATTATTTCATGCACTAATTATAAACTAAAAAATTGCTATGGGTATGTAAATCGAAGGATTGTCTACAATTCTTTGGTACAGCTAGCAACCACTTCATACCAGACCATACCTTCAGGTAGTTTGAATGGATTGCGAGAATCTCCATTTACTGTATATTTTTCCATAGATTGGATTTTACCGACAAACCAATCCTTCCCCTTTACCAACTCTTCGGAATCTTTTAGGAAGTATCTAACACCTAGTTCCGATGCTGTGAACACTGCCCATGGGGTGGATTTGTTACGATGCGGCTTATGCGGCGTGACCTTAATCAATGACTGCGATGCAGTAGGAAGTGGTGGTGGCGGTGTTGAAAGATCCACGGACGAAAAAGATGACGCCAATGAGGACGCGACCGAAGACGTGAGCGAGCCCGCTACCCCTCTGGTAGGTAAAAACAGGGCTAGATCACCTACTTTAAGGTCTCTGAAAGTAATCTTATCCTTATTGTGTCTTTCAATAACGCTTTTTTTAGCCTTATTTTCCTTTCTGAGCTTCTTAGCCAGGTTCTCTACATCGGTGAACCTCTTGATCACGGAAGTTTGAAATAGATCCTCTTCATAAAAGCGTTCCAGCTCACTAACAAAATGGAGTTGGTCGTTAACACCTTGGCTCAGTTGAAGCTCGTCAAATAAGTTCTTCACATCCTGGAAAACTGTGCTCTTCACCATATGTGAATTTATTACAGGGCTGCTGTCCTTTATTATACTATCATCTATGTTTTTCCTTAAACCTTTAACGCGTATAATCTGTAACTTGTTGTCAGGGCCTCTAGAAAGAAGCAGGCCGATGTTCTCCAGTAACACTATGTTCCCCGCAAAAACAGCAAACATATCTTCTTCCAGTCTACGGTTGACTTCCTTGAGAGACTCAATATATTCTTTGGTTTCTCCAGGTACATCGGCAGAGGTTGAAGTGACAGAGCGTTCGTTTGTAGCGTCGCACTTTTCTGATAGTTGACGCTGAAGTTCAACTATATTACGTTCATAGTCGGTGCATCGATTGTTGAAGTCCGTCTCTTTCGTCGCCATGTTGGCCAGTAAGTCCTGCTTAATTTTGTCCAAGTCACCGCACTTCGATTTCCAGAAATTCACTTGTTTCAAAAGATCATTAACCTGGCGCATAGATACATCTAGTTTCTCTTGGAAATCTTTCGCTGCTATAACCAGTTCTTGCTTTTGTTCTTCTTGATTCAAGATGAGTTTGGATAACTCAGCATTTAAAATCGACAACGTTTCCTTATATGCTGTTCTCTCGTCCTCGCCATTCAAAAGCTGTGTCTTGGTGGTTTTAAGTTGCTGCTGTACCCTTTTTGCTTCATTCTTCGCTTCCTCTAACTGCTTCTGTAGTTCAACAAGCTGAGATTGAAGCTCTTTCTCATTACTCTTACCACTCATGATGGAATCCCTTGATTTATAGTCGCTCAATAGCAGCTTTTCATTAATGCTGGCAATGTTGTTGTGAAACACATTCAAGGAATTTGAGTTAAGAACGCCTGTTGGCCACGAACTGGTATTAGAAAACTGCGTACTGTGGAGGAGCAGTTCCAACTTGTTGATCCTATTCTTATAGCCTTCAATTACCTCATTCATACTATCCGTGGAATCTTTGCTAACGGAACCAGCAAGAGGACTCTTCACTATAAATTGGAACCTAGACACTTCGGAGAGGGTTTTCTTCAGTAATGTTTGTGAATCTTCGGCTACATCGCACCTAGCTAGCATTTCAATGTATGTTTGGATAGTACCAATATCTATGCAAGGTCGCCCAACTTCCAATGGAGAAGCATTCGAAAATAACTTTGCCAACTGCGGCTTATCATCCTGCCATTGAAAGATCTCCGAATATGAGCTAAAGTCGGACGACCACTTTTCGCGGAAAACCAATTCCCGCTGTAGTACACTCTGGATTTCCTTCGTGTGTTCACTGTAATATCTATCAAGGCCTGTAATCCAGTGTTGCCGGCGGTAGAGTTCAATCAAATAGAGTCCATACACCACTGGTAACTCCGACACCCTAAGCAGCTGCTGCTCTGTGGTATGCAAGGCTGAAATGTCCTGGTTCACCTGTTGTAGCAACGAGTTCTTTGCATCCACGATATTGACCTGCGCGACTGCTATGTCCGCCAAAATAACCAGCATTTCGCGTTGTAGGGAAGCCTTGGTCTCCATGCACTTGGATGCCTGTGTGAACAGCGAAAGCCCAACAGTATACAGCGCAGGAATCGCGGTAGACTTCATTTCTTTGAATAGCGACACAGCACTGGTCATCAGATCCGGGGACACCTTGGTGGTGTCCAGGTCAAGGATCGTGCGGGTGTCCTCCTTGACCTTTTTGACCATGTCCTTGAAGTTTCCTAGAATCTGGGCTTCCAGCTCATAATTGGAGATATTGTCTTGGTAGCGCGTCCCGACCTCTTTGATGTGGTTCGCAATCTCCTGCCGGATCGCGTGGTTCTCGTCCAGAGCGCCTCGGAACAGTGAAAGCTTCTTGCTGAGCAAGCGTTCCAGCTCGCGCAGGCGCTCCTCGGCCTCTGACATCTCCTCCAGGTCGACAAACTGCACAAGCTTGCCCCGCGACGCGACCGCATCGATCGTCTCCAATAGCTCCTGGTTCTTCTGCCGCCAGTCGTTTGACGCGCAGCGCTGGCGCACGCCGTCCACCGCCTCCGCGCTCGCGTGATACAGCTTCTCGATGTCAAACGAGTACAGCTCCAGGTACTGCAGCAGCACCGACAGGCACTCCTTCATGTTCGCCAGCTGCTGCACCCAGCCCTCGATGCATGCGTGAAAGTAGCGCACGTCGATCTCCAGCGCGCTCAGCCACCCCAGATTTGTCGTCAGCAGGCTCGCGGCCGCCCGCTCCCCCACCTCCGCCTCAGCATCCTCCAGCGGCGACACAAGCGGCCGCACCAGTGTCGTGCTGTCGTGCCGCGTAGCCTGCGCCAGCGCCTCCTCCCCGCCGTCGAACAGCCGCCGATCAAACACATACAGCACGCTGGTCTCCCGCACCCGCCCCCGCGCCACCGCCTTCTTGGCCTCGCTCACCATGTCCTGGAAGTGCCCCCGCTTAAACTTCCCGCCATACGGCTGCAGGATAAAGATCTCCGGCCCCGGTATGTGCCACTGCTGTATCACAAACCGCTTCAGGTCCTCCATAGTCATGAAGTACTGCACATGTGTCCCGATACTCCGCCCGCTGATCGCGTTCACCAGCTGCAAGTTCCCTTCCACATGTCCCATGGCTTCTCCGTCTTCTACTGCACCTGCACGTCCGTCTTGCTCTTAGCCACCTGTCGCCGCCTGCTTGTGTCTTGCCAAAGGAGTCCAACTCACTGGCCCATAAAGTCATTATGCTTCCATAAGAGATGCGCCCATACCTCACCCGCGAACCCATGCAGCCTGCCTGCCTGCGCTGAGCAAGCCATATGCTACTGTGATCCGCGCTGGCCGTGGCTGTCGGAAGACCGCGGCACGTGCTCTTGACGCTGACACCAGCAACGCGACCGCGCTTGTGCGCCGGCGAACAGATAGCGCAGTGCTTCGGCATAGCCAGCAAGCTAAAAGGCCGAAAAACGAGGTACAACGGAGCAAGAACGGCGGCAGCGAGTGGCGAGATGATCACGTATAGGCCGTTCGATATCAACTCGGACCTACAGTTTGCGACGATCAAGAAACTGATAGACCGTGACCTGAGCGAGCCGTACTCCATCTATGTGTACCGGTACTTTCTGAACCAGTGGCCGTCGCTGGCGTACCTGGCGTACGACACGGAGGCGGCGACGGCGGAGGAGCCCGTGGGGTGCATTGTGTGCAAGGCGGAGGCGCACCGCGGGGTGCGGCAGCGCGGGTACATCGCGATGCTGGTGGTGAACGACGCGTACCGCGGGCGCGGGATTGCGAAGCGGCTGATCACGCTGGCGATCGAGCAGATGGCGGCGCAGGGCTGCGACGAGATCATGCTGGAGACGGAGTGCAGCAACGGGGCGGCGCTGCACCTGTACGAGGCGCTGGGGTTCGTGCGGATGAAGCGGATGTTCCGGTACTACCTGAACCAGGGCGACGCATTCAAGCTGATCCTGCCGCTGACGGCGCGCAGCTATATGCGGAGCACGTTTCTGGACGCGCGCGCGGACTAGTTTATAATTTACATAGACATTACACTGGTCATTCCTCCTCGTTGAACTTGGGGGCGAGGAAATACTGCAGGTGGCCGGCGCCGTCGAGGTTGAACTGGAACAGCGCGGGCGTGTCGGCCGACAGCTTGATGGTGATGGAGACCGAGAGCGCGGCGGCCTTGATGATGTCCAGCAGGTACTTGGAGCCGAAGGTCAGGTCCACGGGCTTCTCGAGCTCAACCTTGACGGAGTCCTCCGGGCGCTCGACGTCGGTGCGTGGCTTGACGATGACGGAGCCCGAGCCAAAGTCGCCCTCTGAGATGAACTTGATCGTCTCCTTGGTCACGACCACGTTCAGCGAGTCGCTCAGCTGGTTCAGGTCGCGGATGATCTTCGCAAACTCCGCGGACGGCATGTGCACCGTCGTGTCGTAGTCGATCTGGTCGATCTCCAGAAAGTCCGCGTCGATCTCCATCAGCTTCAGGGAGTACTCGCTGATCCGCTCGCGCTTCGTGTCCTCGAACAGCACCAGCATCGTGTCTGGCGAGTCCTCCGCCACCAGCGTCAGGCTGTCCTCGTTCGCCCCGCAGCGCAGGATCTTGCCCAGCGAGTTGAGGTCCACGCCCAGCGTCACCGCGCGGTCCGACCGGTACTCCTCGAACGCCTCCGGCGTCACCACCAGCGACACCAGCAGCACGCGCGAGTCGTCCACCGCCTGCGCCGCGATGCCCTTCTCCGAGCAGTTGAAGTTCACCAGCTGGACGCAGTCCTTCAGACCGTCGATGATCTTCTTGAAAAACGAGGATTGTTGAAACTTAGCTTCTAGCATCGCGCGTGCTCCGGGGGGCCGCGGGCCCGCCGCAGCGCCCCGCTATTTATACTCCCGCCACGCGTTTTTTTCGCAGCACTCACGCGTTCCCCATCACGTGGCTTCGGCCCGCGTTATGAAGACATATATTGGCTTAGTGATACACGAGACAGTATACGTGAGATCGATATAATAGTATATAGGCGCCGGCAGGGCCGGCGCAGCTCCTAGCAACACAAAGAGGTCCGCTGTCTCAATTCCCTTTTCCGCGCTCACGCCGCCTTTGTGGCGTTGTACAGCTCCTTCTCAGACTCGTAGCGCTTCTTGTCCGCCTCCGCCTTGGCCTCGTACGGCTGCTTCTCGTCGTCCGAGAGCGCCTTCCACTTCTCGCCGAGCACGCGTCCCACCTGCCCGAACGAGATGCCCGGGTTCTCCGCGCGCACGATGTCGCGGTTCTCGTTGGCGAAGAACATGTACGCGGACATCGCGCGCTTGGGCGCGTTGGGGTCCTTCTTCTTGCGTTGCGTTCTCTTCTTGGTTGTGGCTGCCGCGGCCATTGATGCTGCCAGGTGTTAGTGCTGCCCTGCTGACGGCGCGGGCGCGGCCCGCGACTGTGTGCGTGTGCGTCTTGTGTTTTGGTGTTTGTTTACGTGCGCGGCAGAGCCGGCGCGGCCCCGTGCGCGTCCGCGCGGAATTTTTTTTTTCACATACTTAGTTGTTTACTATGTGCTGTGTTGCTGTGCACTTACTATGTAGTAGTACAGAGCTAAAGTACGCCGCCTCTCCCTGTACCATATATAGTGAAGCTGGCTGCAAGCCGTGGCACACGCGGGGGGCCAGCGAAAATTTTTCGCCTCGTACGCAGCGACCGCGGCTGCAGCAGGCGGGTAACCGGCCGAGCGGGTAACTGCCGGTGCACGGCCGGGTAACGGGCGCCGCCGCCGGCTGGTGCGGCGGGCTAGCGGTCGCGCGGGGCGAAGGCCGCGTAGTGCGGCAGCGCGCGGTGGGGGGCCAGGCCGCGGGCCTGCACGTACGTGCCGATGGCGCGGTTGGCGGCATGCGCCTTGGCGATGCAGCGGTCTGCGCACGAGAGCTCTGCACGCGTTAGGTCGGGCTCGCCGTAGCCGTCGTGGGGCACGCACTTCTCGCGGCAGGCCGCGAGCAGCGTGTTGAAGGTGGTGGTCATGGCATCGAACTGGACCTCTGCGACGTCCAGGCGGGCCTGGTTGAGCTCCTGGGCGCCGTACGGGTTGACGAAGAGCGACATGGGGGATTTGCGGGTGGCGGGCACCAGGAAGGAGGTGAAAATGTGGGGAGCGTGGACGATGAGCGGGCAGGACGGAAGAGCAAGATGCGAGTGCTGCTGACGAACGACGACGGACCGCCACACGACGCGTACTCGCCCTACGTGCGGCACTTTGTGGACCACGTGGCGCGGCACACGGGCTGGGAGCTGACGATCTGCGTGCCGGACCGGCAGCGGTCGTGGGTGGGCAAGGCGCACTTTCCGAACGCCAACCCGCGGGCGTCGTTCATCTACACGGCGGTGGAGGCCGGGGACAACGGGTTCGACGGGCCGCACGCAGTACCGCTGCGCGGCAGCCGGCTGACGCGGCTGGCGGGATGCGCGGCGGCGCAGCGGGAGGTGCCGGCGGGGCACGTGGAGTGGTGCTTGCTGGAGAACAGCACGCCTGCGACGTGCGCGGACATCGGGCTGAACCACCTGGTGGACGGGGAGTTCGACCTGGTGGTGTCGGGCCCGAATGTGGGACGCAACACGTCGTCGGCGTACATCACGTCGAGCGGGACGGTGGGTGCAGCGATGAACGCGGTGATCACGAACCAGGTGCCAGCGATTGCGCTGTCGTGGGCGTACTTTGACGGGGCGGCGGTGGTGTCGGACGCGCTGTTCCGAGACGCGAGCGAGCGGTCTGTGGAGCTGATCCAGTGGCTGTACAGCCACTGGGACCCGCGCGTGGAGCTGTACAGCATCAATGTGCCGCTGAAGGAGGGCCTGCGCAGCGCGCGCACTCTGTACACGAGCATCTTTCCGACCCAGTGGTGCTCGGTGTACTCCGGCGTGCGTGTGGTGCCCGTGGGCGGCGCAGTGGGCGCAGACGGCGAGGCACCTGCGCAGGACTCCGTCGCGCTGGAGTTCCAGTGGAGCCCGAACTTCGCTAAGGCGCGCGAGGCTGCGCTGAGCGCCTCGGGAGAGTTGTATGACGGGAAGGTGATCGAGGAGGGGCACATCAGCGTGACACCGTTACTGGCCAACTTCCAGGTTGTCGAGGAGATACTGGGTGAGCCCATCATGGGGGACCGCGATCGCACCTGCGCCGCCATCACGATCCCGTCGACGGACTACATATACGGGCCATTGACCGCGGCGCTCAAGCGCCATCTGCCCGAGCTGGCTATTATGGATGCACTGCCGGACCTTCAGAGCGGCCAGCACTCCAAAGTGTTCCACTACGGCGACTACGAACAAATTGATGTCGATCAGCTTTTCAGCTCTTCACACTACTACGCGAACGCTTATATATACCGCAAGGCTCTGATTCGCAAGCACTTCCTCTCGCATACGATCCACTCTTACGTTGTGAAGAGGCCAGAATCCGTTCTGAAGCGGGCGTACTTGGAGTCTTTCAACATCGAGATAGACTACGCTGAGTTCCTAGACGATGCCCTAGATGAAAACTGGGAGCTGCGTCAGGAGCTGGAGCAGGAGACGAAGTGGTGGATCCTCAAACCCAGTATGGCGGACAAGGGGCAGGGAATCCGTATTTTCAAGACCATTGATGATCTTCAGGCCATTTTTGACTCCTTCGAGGAGGAGGAAACTGAAGACGAGGAGTCTACCCGTGTTGTCAGTTCACAATTGCGGAACTTCATTGTACAGGAGTATTTGCCCAATCCACTACTTCTTCCGCGCATGGACAATCGCAAGTTTCACATTCGCTGCTATATCGTGTGCAATGGCGATTTGCAGGTGTATGTGTACTCCCGGATGTTAGCGCTTTTCGCGCCAACCCCCTTTGTTTTACCTGCAGCCAACCACGAAGTCACGGATATTCAGAGTATTTCTTGTCATTTGACAAATACTTGTCTCCAGACTGATTCTGGTGTAGCAGAAAATGCTGTAAGAGAGTTCGATTCTTTGGATGATCTGACCGACGTAGACAAGGAAAAGGTAAAATCTCAAATAAATGATATTACTAAGGAACTGTTTTTGGCAGCCGTTAACTTGAATCGTTTGCACTTCCAGCCGTTGCCAAACGCTTTTGAGACCTTTGGCGTCGATTTCCTGGTGGACGAAAACCTCAACGTGAAGCTGCTTGAAGTCAATGCTTTCCCAGATTTTAAGCAAACAGGGGATGATCTGAAAGGCTTGATTGATCACCTCTTTGACAATATCGTTTCACACTGCGTTAACCCAATGTTCGGGAACCCAGTAAATTCAGACCCAACGTTTGTTGAAGTGCTGAAGCATTCTTCGCACGACTGGTAGTCGATACCCTTATGACCGCACATATTTCTATGCTGCTACTGTAGCAATATAGTACAGAACATGTTATATGTAAGATATAAATCAAAGTTGCTTATATTTTTAACGAATTATTCGTAACCTATATCCTTATTCCTCCTCGATGTCATCTTCCTCCGCCTCTTCATCCATGTGGTTCGTCGTAGCACTTATTAATCCTCTCTTAACTATATGCAAGGCGCTAGGAACGGTTACATCATCTTCTGGAATTCCTGCCATCTCCTTTCCCCAAACTAAAATCCGTTCTCGAATACGATTTGTTTTCACTATGCAATTCCGAATTTTTTGCAGATTCCTAATAAACTCTTGATTCCGCTGCAATGCTATTTGAGCAAGCTGTCGAGTAGTTTCCAATTGATCTGTAGCGCCGGTGTCATTTGCTGGTGGTGAGAGTTCCTGAATCCCATGCAGCTTCGGTATCGCGAAGAATGGGTCTTCTTGTTCCTCCCCCTCCTCTGCCTTGTATCCCGTATTTTCTTCTTTAGGCTGGTGTAGATCTTCAGCGGTGTCAGGTGCTTCCTTTTGATAAGCAATTGGCGGGCTTGCGCCGTCTTCTTCCGGCAGCTTCAGCTTGTGGTCATAGCCGGGCAGGCCCAGCTGTTCTTCGTGAAGAGCGTCCGGAAAGTCCCCGAGAAATACTTCAAGAAGCCTGCTATAGCTGATGACAGATTCCTGCTCCTTTTCCACCATTAAAATCATATCAAGCGCTAAGTCCCGCAGAACCTTTGACTGAAAGGTGCGCGACACCGCCGGGTGAGTCGCCACATCCGCCAGCGACGAGATGGGGGACAAAACTTTGCGCACATCCACAAGGTCATGCAGGTCCTCTGGGTCGTCCGACTCCTCTGTATCACTAGTATCATTATCCCCATCGTTCCGGTGAAACTGCGGCGTCGTGGAAAACTTCATCCGCTTGCGCGCGAGCAGCTTGTGGTCCGAGCCGCTGTAGAACACCTTTTTCTCCAAAGTGTCCACGCGCAGGCGACGCCACGAAACTCCTTTGGCATCCTGGTACAGCTTGTAGCCCCGGTTGGTCGTCTCTCCGCGGATACTGGGGAAGACCGTCCCATCCTCAGTATGATTCAGCTCCGGAAAATTCCCTGTCCGTTGCGAAAGTACGTACTTGGTGAAGTTTAGAATCTGATGCCGTTCCTCTTCCTCGGTGAGCACATGTTCAGATGTATCTGTCATCTTCTTCGTGTAGTCCAGCTAGTTCCGAGGGCGAGTCTGGTGATTGGCGGAGCTGGTGAAGCCTTTCTTTGGGACGCACGGCGCGTGCTCTTCCAATAGTACTGTCACGTGACTTTCCTTAAGGCGCATGCTGGTGGCACATTGCGTTCTCTGCCATCAGATTGGCATGGATATAGCCGTTGGCATATGCATATTATCCGTCTTTCTAGGAATATACACTTGCTGAAGTTCTATTTTGTACTGGAAAGTCACATCTGCGCTCCAAGTTTGAAAAGTGGCAAACTTCACCTAAGTCACGCAGCAGCATGGCACAGAATGCAGGGTTCGGTAGTAGATCAATAATTCACAGTCTTACTGTAGTCCCTTGCGATCCCTTGGTAAAGGTATGGACGCCGGTTTCGCCGTTTCTTTTTCAACTGGTCGGGCCCATCGGACTGATCTGATTTCTACCGAATTTTAATGTTCCCTAGATGCAGATTACTGATCACTTAGACGGTACTTCAAATACATCGAAATTCGCTGCATTCAAGTAGATAATAGGGATGGCAAATCATTGGTGGACAGCAGCTCGTACTCTGTTTGCACTCTTCCTAGCGAGCTCGTACAAGAGTCTTCCAGGTGCGTATTTCGTGCGCTTCGCATATTATCTCACCAAGAACCTTCTTCTGCCTAAGGTGCTCGTCGGCCGGACTGGCTCGACTGCCAACATGCGCGCGCTCAAGAAAGACCACCACGGTGCTTTCCGGCGCAGTGTAATCCACACGTACTGTTCTCCGTTTGAGTGTGACTTCTATCTGCACAAGAACAACGCAACCTACTTCGAGGAACTGGACTTCTCACGCACAGACCTGATGACTTCTGTGTTTCAGCAACTGTTTCTGCGTGCACGCGCGTGGCCTTATCTGCCCGTGGCAAATGTCTTCACTGGATTCCGGAAGGAAATTGCTCCCTTCCAACGCTACACCATTGACAGTTGCGTTTTGTGCTGGGACGACAAGTGGATCTACGTCCTCTCGCGCTTCATGCTGCCAGGTGTAGAGCTTCCCTGCGCTGTTTCTATTACCACTTACGTCTTCAAAGACGGGCGTCGCACTATCACCCCCCGCGAAGCGTTGGAAGCGTGCGAGCTTTACAACGAAGACGTCGAGCACATTGCACAAGAGAACCTCAAGACCGTGCTGGACCACAATAGCTTTACGCCGACGGACAGGCTATACAAATTGACACATTGCTATACGGTCTTGTGAACATCGCCTGTCGTCGCACGCGTTGCCGTAATCCGATTTCGTCGCGCGCTGACGTATTATATAATCGACAGTTTTTCCGTATATACAATAGCGACTCCGCAAGTGTCAGTGTCAGCTAAATACCAATCACCCAGTATATGGAGCATCTTCAGTTCTCTGTATTTTCCTAACACAAAGTGGTTCAATCCACGACTACATACTCTAAGCGAACAATAAGGAAACCAAGACATTCAGCACTGCTACAAGACATATTTCGCTATGCCACTATTGCAACAGAACCCCCCCATTCAGCCACCCTACAGTCGTGCATCACAGAAATTGAAAAGCTTGCTAAGCTCGTATGGTGAAAATACTAGCACAACTACAGCCGCCAAGGAAATGAACGGAATAGCTCCCATGAACTTAATAGAGAAATCAGTGGTGCATCCGCCTAGGACCATATACACCAAGGCAAACTTCTCCATCCCGGGCCACTATGAAGTGCTCCAGATGTTGGGGAAGGGATCATACGGAACAGTTGTCTCAGCTATCGATAACCTCAACGCTAACTACCCCATTCGCATTGCTATTAAAAAAATCACGAACATATTCCAGCGGGAGGTGTTGTTGAAACGTGCCATCCGTGAGCTAAAATTCATGCACTACTTCAAAGGGCATAAGAATATCGTGTCGCTCATCAACCTTGAGATCGTCAACGAAAAACCGTACGACGGGCTCTATTGCTATCAAGAATTAATAGACTACGACTTGGCTCGTGTCATCCATTCCAACGTCCAATTCTCCGAATTTCACATCAAGCACTTCACCTACCAGATACTCTGCGGCGTGAAATACATCCACAGCGCAGACGTCATACACCGCGACCTCAAGCCTGGCAATATATTATGTAGCATTTCCGGCCAGTTGAAGATCTGTGACTTCGGCTTAGCCCGGGGGATCTCGCCGCTTTTCACTAACACAAAAACCTCGAACCATATCACCAACTATGTTGCAACCAGGTGGTATAGAGCTCCTGAATTGATCTTGTCGCATAAAAGGTATAACAAATCCATAGACATGTGGGCCATAGGCTGCATCCTCGCGGAGTTCTACGGCAGGAAGCCCATATTCATGGGTCAGGACTCCATGCACCAAATCTCGGAGATCGTCAAGGTCTTGGGTACTCCTTCCAGAGACACAATCATCAAATATGGCTCCTCCAGAGCATACGACATATTCTGCCCCCCCAAGCCACAGTATGCCAAGATCCCCTGGGCCGAGATCTATCCGTTTGCCGGCCCAGATGCCCTCGACCTCATCGAGCGCTTGCTAGACTGGGATCCCGACCGCAGACTCACCGTGGAAGAGGCGATAGAGCACGATTTTGTCAAATCTGTGCGCGACGTCAACGACGAGCCCTGCTGTCCACACGGACCCTTTAACTTCTCCTACGAAGCAGAATTCAAGTCCATGTCGAACCTTCGCGAGGTACTCTACGCAGAGGTGAAGCAGTTCCAGGAAGAGTGCGCCACCAAAGATGTTGTACCATCGCTTCCTATCCCACAACAGATCTATCCCATTTAAAAGTTCCATATATAGGCATTCAAATATATATATATATACTAAGGTTTTTATAACTGATAATTGGTTTCATTAATATACTGATGGCCGAATATGGTTTTCCAAATCATTAATAACGTTGCTAGCTTTTGATGTTGAACGTCCCCTTTTGGCCGTCAGCCTTATAAGGTGAGGCCTTTAGAGAAAAGGTTGCGAGATCCACCTTCTCTGCAAAACTACTAGCCACCGACACGGTTCATGGGTGCGCAGCTGTCGTTGTTAGCGCAGACGTCACCGTCGATTGCGCTATCTTCATATATTGACATTCTGGATGACGTGCACTATGTTACACACCTGAACTCAAGCCGCTTCCTGAAGACCTGCAAGGCGCTGGACCCGAATGGCGAGATAATCATCAAGGTGTTCATAAAGCCGACGGAGAACTACTCGCTGCAGGAACAGTACGAGCAGATTCGAAACGAGAGCTTGCGACTGGCGCAGTTACCGAACGTCCTGAACTACAGCAAGATCATCGAGACAGACAGGGCTGGGTACCTGATAAGGCAGCACCTGAAGATGAACCTGTACGACAGACTGAGCTCGCGGCCGTTTCTGCAGGAGATTGAGCTGAAGTTTCTTGCATTTCAGCTTTTACAGGCTCTGGAGGACTTGCATTCCAAAGGGCTGACGCACGGGGACCTGAAGACAGAGAACATTCTTGTGACGAGCTGGGGGTGGCTCATAGTGACGGACGTTTCTTCGTTTTTCAAGCCGGTCTACCTGCCTGACGACAACCCCGGCGAGTTCTCGTTTTACTTTGACACTTCAGGGAGACGGAGTTGTTATGTAGCGCCGGAGCGCTTCAATTCTGCTCTTTACAAGCACTCCAACAACGACACGAGGCCAACGAAGGAAATGGATGTGTTCAGTGCTGGGTGTTGCATTGCGGAGATGTTTTCCGAGGGACATTCCACATTCAATCTGTCGGAATTGTTTAAATACAAAACTGGCGAGCACGCTGCAGAGGATATCATCAGCACGAGCATTAAGAATACACACCTTCGTTCACTAATATCCGATATGATTCAACTGAGGCCCGAAAAGCGGCTCACTGTACCTGAAATTTTGTTAAAGTACCGCGACAGCTTTTTCCCCAGTTATTTTTACACTTTCACCTATGAATACTTCAGGGATCTAGCCGTTCTAAATGGCCATAGTTCTGCTCTCAACAGTACTTGTTCCAGTGATACGCTTGCCGACAGGGTGGATAATATTGATGGGATGGTTACTAAAGTTTACCAAGACTATTCAAAGATATGTTCATCTTTACACTATCCAGTTGTGCATTCTAGAAATCGCGACCAGGAAAGTCGAAAACTCATCACGGGAAGGGTCAAATTGCCTGTTTTAGGCGAGGTGGAGCTACAGCAGTATAAACCCGATTCCCCCCAACTTCAAGAAGAGTCGGCGCTACTATTCCTCACTTTTCTATTGCATGCTGTGAGGAACCTCGTTTCGTCTGGTAATAAACTTAAGTGCTTGGAGTTGATTACGGCTCTCTCACAATACGTTTCAGATGGTAATAAACTGGATCGAGTTCTTCCTTTTGTCTGTGCCATGTTTTTCGATACGACTCCCACGGTTCAGGGTTTAGCAATACAAAGCCTGACGCAGATTCTTTCTATTGTATCAACACTGACATCCATAAACGATAACGTTTTTGTTGATTATATTTTGCCAAGGTTGAAGCAGGTTTTACAAAGTAGCAAAAATAATCCGTATGTTCGAATGATACTGGCAGATTCCATTGGGAATATTGCTGACTCTGCCGTCAGGTTTCAAGAGATTTCGCAGATCCTACGACCGCCTTCGAATACTGAGGTTAGCAACAGCAGAAAAATTAGACGCCGTCTCGTTAGAAATTTCGAAGAGATAACTGTGGCTTTACTTACTGATGTTGAAAGCTCTGTCAAACTTGCTTTACTGGAGAACATTTTACCTGTCTGCAACTTGTTTGGTAGAGAAAAGACCAATGACATCATACTCAGCCATTTGATAACTTACTTGAATGATAAAAACTCACTTGTGCGGATCAAACTGGTTCAAGCCATTACAGGAATTGTGATTTTACTCGGGCCCATAACTTTGGAACAATATGTTTTACCGCTTCTAATTCAGACGATAACAGACTCAGAAGAACTTGTGGTAGTCAATATTTTACAAAGCTTGAAATGGTTATGTGAAGTAGGTATGATGAGGAGGAGATATTTCTACGAAATCGCCGAGATTGTTACGGTACTTTTACTCCATCCTAATGCCTGGATCAGACAGTTTTCATTGCTGTTGATATTGGAAATGTCATCTAAGCTTTCGAAAGCTGAGGTTTACTGCATTCTGTACCCAATAATTCGTCCGTACTTCGAATTTGATGTAACATTTTCCTGGGAATCTATGTTTGCGAGCTGTAAGAAACCGGTCTCTAGAAATGTCTACAACTTACTATGCACATGGTCTCTACGTGCCACCAAGACGCTCTTCTGGAAACAGGTTCCCAGCAAGAGTGTTGACTCATTTGGTAATAACAGTATAGAGTTTATTACAAAAGACTACACTGCAAAGAATTATGGTTTTAATAGTGGTATGAAAGTATCGAGTGCCTCAGTTTCTCTACCGTCCAACAAGGAGATCCCGCTGACTACGGAAGATAAAAACTGGCTTGACAAACTTCGTGCAGTTGGGCTTCATGAGAGCGAGACGTGGAAATTGGCTGCGTTGCGAACTTATGTTTTTAGGGTTTCCAAGATGCTTGCCAGGAAACCTGAGCTACAGGACGAGTTAGATACGCGAAAGGCTCATTCTACATTCTCTAATTCATTCATAATGCCGAGGAATATATTCTTCGATGTGGATATTGTAGATGAGAATCGTGTCGAAAATTCGCATCTGAACACTGAAAATAAATGTTCTTCTGATTCACTTTCTACAACTTTGGGTACGAACAGTCACCGGTACTTACCACTATCAATTGGTGTTAATGGTTCTTTAATCCTAAGCAAAAAAGCATCACCAACTATACGCTCAAACCTGGATAATGTATACGTGCAACTGGAACCTACCAGTGAGTATCCGATCTCCTTTGCTCATGCTCCTAGAAAAACTGCCCAGGAGTCGAAGTTTGTTATCAGTAATAGCTATGATGGTGACGTCTCAACAATTAAACAATACCTGCGTAACGTCAACATTAAACCGTACTTAAAAAGCTACAGAGAATTTGGCCCGTATTTCAATCAATCTAGCGGTACCAAACGACAATCCAGCGGTACAGCATTCAAGGGCAAACTGCATTTTCATTTAACAGAGAACAGACCAGCGTCAATCGTGAAAATAGTTACCAGCGAATACAAGCCTTATTGTATCAGTGCTTCCGACCAGGGTGTGCTAAAGTTATGGGACTTAACAAAATTAAGAGATGGCGAGGTTTATGATCCGCCTATTCATTACGACCTTGGCTCTTCGATTGTTGATCTCAGATTTCTACCAAACTATGACGTATTCGCGGCAGCAACCAGGGATGGCAGCGTTTCATTCTTACGTGTATGCTTTAAAGAGCGTAACTCCATGGAAGCATACTCCCATTTTGAAGTCATCAGGAAGTATACTTTGAAAGATGAGAACGAATATGCTACAAATATTCAGCTATCGGCGAGCGATTCTAAGCCATATGCCCTTTTCACAACTAATTATTCACGGATAATCCTCCTCGATATCCGAACGACTGAATTGATTGCGACAATGCAGAATAACCAACGCCATGGGGCTATTCTATCTTGCACGGCTGCGAGTGATCTTTCATGGTTTATCCTCGGGACATCGAAAGGGATTCTCGACCTCTGGGATTCGCGATTCCGCGTACTGGTCAAAAGCTGGACTTTTGCAGAAAATTTCCCGATCACCCATATAGAACCTTATCCATCACTCACACGACGCGCAGAGAACAATATAGTACTGGTTGGTGGCTCCCGCCGCTCTTTAGTCTCCGTGTGGGATATATCAAAGGCCGTGTGCCGTGAAGTTGTGCTTACTGCAGATTCCAAATGCTTATCCACCGACTTCATTGCGGTAGAGAAGGGTATTGAAGACTTAGCAGTGCATATTGACCCCTTTAGTACGACTGTCAGTGCCATACATGTCAGCGGCCATCGTGTTTATATCGCCGATAGAGAAACCGGTAGTATCCTTATGGTGAACTTTCGCAACAAGGCACAAAATTGTATTGTAGTAGGACACTCAGAGCAGAATATTTCGTTCTCCAGTTCTCAGTTGTCATCGACACTAGGGCTCACAATCAGATCCGTCAGCGACTCGGCAGCGATGCACAGCTTGGGGGTATATTTCCACACAGATATTATAAACAGCTTCACTATTGCGAAAGATACACCGGAACCACTTTTAATATCAGGCGATAACTCAGGCGTCATCAATATCTACAGATAACTACTACATTATATAAAATTATTCAAGACTATTCGTCTAGTGATGATCAACTATCACTGGAAACGATCTGGGGCGATCATGTTCTTTTGATGGCTCGCGAAGGGTTCGTTTGCTCTCCCTCAACCAAAGCTTGTTAGGCAATCTAGTACTACCTCGGTTGAATTATTGACGTGCGACAACTAAAAAGTGGTAAAGGGCTATGAACAAACTCAGGCTTTCTTCAAAGAGGAATCGATCGCTTTCGACAACGAATTCTCCCGATGTGGACGAGCATAAG
Organism: Eremothecium gossypii ATCC 10895; assembly: GCF_000091025.4. Classification (NCBI taxonomy): domain Eukaryota; kingdom Fungi; phylum Ascomycota; class Saccharomycetes; order Saccharomycetales; family Saccharomycetaceae; genus Eremothecium; species Eremothecium gossypii. The sequence continues at coordinate 141,801 of NC_005785.6, read as the reverse complement.
CATTATGATTCACTCGCAAAGCTACAGAATGATCTTTCCCGGATTGAATCAAGCTGGAATAAGGTTATAACTAAGGATGCGAATCCGCTTGAACTGGCTCTGCAATTTTTGGATGACACCTCCGTCGGACTTGGACACCGTTATGGAGAGTTTCACCAACTGAAATCGCAGATTGCGAACAACCTTCAGGAGGCAGCTAATGAACACTACCAAACATTTGCGAACAGCATTGCCTCGTACGGGCAGACTGTTAAGTACTTAAATGACTCTAGAGGTAATATAAGCCAAGTGAAGGGAAAGGTGGAGGGGGTAATGGCGTCCCTGACAGTGGAAGATCCCGAATTGGATGAGTTGAATAACGAATCGATGAAGCATGCGAAGATGATAGAGACTCTGAACGCCATTGAACATGTCTTACTGATCCCTGGGCGGGTAGAGAAGTTCATCAGTGAGAGGCAGTTTAGCAGTGCTCTAGAATCCCTCGTACAGGGATTTACACTTGCACAGAACCATCATCTCTGGCAAATTTCCGCACTCAGCCGTACCAAACAACAGCTAGAGGCACAGGAGAATACGCTGTTTGACACAGCGCTGGAAGAGCTTGTTGAGTTAGTGTACTCCAAACAAAAGTCTGTCTTTTCGGATTTGAATTTCCTGGATCATGTTGCAACGGAGGAGGGGTTCAACACGCTGGAGAGCCATCTGCATCAAGTGATCAGTATAGATATCATGGAGCATTCGAGTAAGATGAACAGGCAACTGCAAGAGTTCCTTAAAAGATTGGAAGCCAGAAAGGCTGAGGGCAACTCGTCTGTTCAGCTTACTGTACAGAACGAAACCGATTACGACCGTATATTCTCTTTACTTTGCGTCCTGAACAATATGAACAAATTGTCGTCTGCTCTGGAGCAGGTAGTTGCGAAGAACAAGGAAGAACTGCATCTCATTGTGACGAAGGCGGTTGATAACGTTCGTGCCAAATTCCCTAATATCTTAAAAATGGTTGATGCTATAAAGGACAGGTCTAATTTTGGAATTTCAGATAGCAACTTTCTTTCCATTGTGTTGCGGAAACTGTTCTGGGAGATATTCACCAAATTTCTAATGGCTGCCCAAGGACATCGTGTGATATATGAGATTCGAGAGTCCATGCATACCTCCTCCAACAGCAAGTATCCCGCCCAAAAGGTGTGGGATGAGATTTTGGCAGAAATTGGTAACCTTTTGAAATCTTACACTAGTGATCCTACCATTTACACTAGTACTCATTCGCGCCACAGACGCTCGAGTGCTGCAACCAGTCATTTACCGCAAAAGAAAAATCTATTCAATTTGCAAAATAATCTAGTGGATAGTAATGCGACGAGAAATCATGCCAATGCATTGAAAAGTCTGCTGCAGGATATGTTCCCCGGCTTCACCTCAAATTCCAACTTAGATCTTGATGAAATATATCTGGAAGATGACCGCTTCGAAGAAGAAGACACGCTAATCCCGCTGTCAGTTTTCAACATGAAGGTCATCTTAGAGTCATTCTTGGTCTTTGTTGAAGGAACCAAGAACGTCATACCTGCCCAATTTGCTGAGGAAACTGTCTCCTCACTGGTTTTTTTCCAGGAGTATATGAACAACGTATTCTTGCCCCGGCTAGACAGAACTATAAATTACTTTTACGAACAGCAGGTAGAGCCTAACAATCCATTTGCCCTTGAGACTATCAATGATAGCAGTGTTATACTGAAGACAGCCATTGACTTTAGAAATCTCTTCATCAGATTATTATATGTTATGAACACAAGCTATAATTATCGGGAGGGTATTTCTGATATTTTACTCTCCCTTTTGCATAGGTTCTACACATACTACTACAATCTATTCCAAAACTTGCTGACTTCCGCTAATTCCAGATTCACTAAGAAGCTCGTAGCAACATGGCTTAGCGATGAAGAGCTCATTTCGATTACAGAGAACATACTTTGCGATGACGACACATACGTACCCCAGGAAACAACCGCCCTGCTCAAATACTGTCCTGATTACGATAAGAAGAGTGGTGTAGTCTCCAAGAATGATTTCTTCAGCAGTAGCACTATTGACACCATAACCTATTTCCTGGGCACACTCACTTGGTTGCGCGAGTGGCTCCCACAGCTCAAGCAGGAGGTAAACGAGGATGACTACACGGTCGATGTGAACAATATTGACAAACTCCGGAGCAATTGGTCTTTCTTTGAAATGGTCGATCTCGAAAAGATGGACAAGATGGGCTCGCTCAAGTTCCTTCTCACAGGCCGTTCTCTGGAGAAGTTCAACAGTATCGTAAAGGGCTTTTTGGAACTGGAGTACAAGCTTCTCAGCTGCCTGCGGTACGATGTCCGTGCTAAGTGCATATACAACATTACCGAGATGCTCCACACCTCTAAGTGGAATCCTGACGCCACTTCCATCGAGCTTAACCCCTACATTACTGCGTTAACTTCGGAGATCGGCTTACTTGAGAATAAGCTTTCACAGAGGAGCAACGATCAGCAGCGCCAGGTCGTCTTTGTTGGTCTGTCTTACCTCATTAACATAGGCTTTCTGGCCTGTTCTCATTCTATCAGGGTTTTGAATACCAACGGTGTGAAGAAGATCATCCGTAATGTAAATGTTCTTCAGCAAACCTGCCGCAACATAAGCTCTACTCCAGAGAAGGAAGATATGTCTCTCACTTTGAACTATTTTGCAATGTGCTCTATGAATGAAAACACTGTTGTCGAATATTATAATGAAGGCAAACTGAGCCAATACACTCTGGAGGAGGTTAAGAATATTCTGAGACTGCAGTTCAGTGAGGAACTATACCGCAAACTAAGGCATAAGAGTGGAACTCGTGTTGTTTCGATTTCTAGCAACAAAAGATATGAAGACGCAGTCAATAGATTGGTTACACCGACCTAGCCGTATAGTCCTAGAAAAGTGAGCTTTAAAAAATCAGCGTATAATTCCTACTACATAGCAAAACAAATAGCAGCACATTGAAGTGCCATGTACGCGAAGCCAAGGTCGGCTTAGTGGTGCTTTGGTCAAGATAATAGTTCATCAAGCAGGCTGTGTAGTGTGCAACGAAAATGAAGTCGATCGAGCTGATTGATATCGAATCAATTGCAAGCGACAGGGCGGGTATAACGCGGGAAGATGGGGTAATAGAGCTGTTATCGGAGGCAGATGAAGCACTTGGAAGGCGACCGTATCCTTCTTCGCCGACTATTCGCAGCACAGAGGCCAATATTGACGAGAGCATCGGGAATAGGCAGTTGTGGTTACAGTCCATCGAATTGAACGGCGAATTCCAAGAAGACGATTCCGAGGAGGTGGAAGAGACTATCGGCAAGAAACCTGACGACGCACTGGTGTGTTCCGATGCGTGTTCCGCGCCGGATGTGTCTATACAGGAGCTTCTGCAGACATTTACGCCTCCCAAGCCACATGCCGGGCGTGTAATGAAGGCAGGGGCGGGCCCAGTGCGAGGGAGTTCAAGACAGACAAGCAGCAAGCTACAAACAAAAGATGTGCTGCAAGATATCCTAGTTGAACTGGATGATAACTTGTCGAGCTGGGACACCCCCAGCACTAGCGGTATACGAAGCCCTGAGACGGTGGCTACTCTTGCAGCAAAATGGGCCAACAAAACGGAGAAAACCAGCGGCAAGCCATTATATGGCAGGCCTCGATCATCTGGCAACCGCGGCAATATTCTGCTTAAGCGTACGCTTGCGAATAGGAATAATATACTTTCTAGCGAGCTTGGTGGGGAGTCCTCACCATCACTGCAGGCCCTGACAACGCCGCTCCCTGCCAAGAGCAATGATGGAGACAAGAACCAGACTACAAATGTGATGACAACTGGGGGGTTTCGACTTGGGACTATGGAGAAGCAAACACTGAATGGCTCTGCATGTGTCGACAGAATACAACAGGTTCCTGTGTCCAGTCCAGAGTCAGTGAGTTTCTTAGAGGGCCTATCTGATATCCCTATTAGTAAACCAGTTCAATTAACGCAGCGATGTATAGCTGCTACCAATACGGGATATACGAAAGACAACTGCGCCAGTACTCCTAGATCGGCTGCCGCTGTCGAATATCTCGAGCCAATTGATACAGACACGTCTATTTTATCTACTGCTGGCGAAGCCCTGCCACATTCTCCGGTGAAGCCCTCGAAAGTGAGCCGCGAAAGGAGCAAAAGAGACTATATCGTTCACTCAAAGGCATTTACAGCAGAAGAGTCGAAAGCCAAAATCAGGCAACTTATGTCGAACACTGCCCTCAAGAAACAATTCAACGAAGTAAATAAGGTGACCAGAGAGAAGCAATCATTGCTAGCTGAAATCGTGCTAAGCATTAATGAACAAGTACATCAATACTTGTTAGAACAGAAGGTACCGATAGCAGAGGTTCTTGGCCCGACAACCGTCATCCATAATTTCGAGAGCGTACCTATTATAAGATTCAAACGGAAATGTACATCGATGTATGATTTAAACAATGACATATACTATCCCTGTGAGACAACTATGTGTAACGAACCGATATGTCTACTGTTTTACAATGCGGTTGACTTCTTTACAAAGTACAAAAACCAAAAACAACGGCTGTACTCCGAAGTTCAAGATTTAAAACGTGCTGGAAATAAGGTGATTATCATTCTGAATGAATATTCGCGATTAGAGAAGTCTCTTGCGGAACTAGAGAATAGATGCATGCGCTCTCGCGTTGAGCAGCAGTTGACAGGCGATAAAAGCCCCAGAAGAAAGACCGTAAAAGAAGTGCAACTTACCGCGCTTGAAATGAATTCTAAGGACTTGGGCCGGAAGGTAAACGAAATGATCATAAAATGTGATATAGATATATTTCCGATTAACAGCGCTGCCTCTTTTGCGAACTGGATCAGCAACTTGGTCTGGGTGGTCGCTAAAATGAGGTACGATCCGATGATGAAGAATGTCAATTGGTCTCACATAAATGTTAAGATAGGGAAGACTCCCACTGAGGTGCTTTCCAAGACCCTGCAACAGATTAACGGTGTCACTGAAATCCGTGCAGGCAGGGTCACCAGCACTTACCCATCGTTCCAACAGATTTTTACGGACTTTGAGAAGGGGTACCTCGTCGCGGGTAAAGACGGTAATCCGCTCATGACGAAAGTCGCCGAGAAAGCGATGAACGCCCTTCTCATGTCAGAAGATCCCGAGGAGCAGATATATATAAACTAGGTAATATATTGTACATTGTAGTAGTATAATTGGTAGCCCGTCGCTTAACCTAGCATTTCTTTCACTGCATTGTAGTCATCCTCATTTAGCTGATCTTTCACAGGGTACAGGGAGGCAAACGACTTGCGGATCTTAGAAAGTTCGTCCGTGTCGAACTTGGCCCCAGAACCCTTCATCAACACCAGGAGGTTTAGTACTCTATCGATCAAATATGGGTTCGCAGACGGCGCAAGGTGCTCCAAACTTGCCTCCAGAATCTTGTCCTCCCGAATTCTGTCCGAGAACTTTTCATCAGCTGATAACGAGGTTAGCACTGATGTTAAGAGTGCCAGCGCGCGGATCTTCATTTTTTCGCCTGTATTCTGGTGCTTCAACACAGGCGCCATGATCTCCAGCCCTCCGTTGTCCACGAATAGTGCACTTGCGTCCTTATTATGGCGTACAATGTTTGATAAAGCGTAAAATGCCTTTGTCCGTACCTGCTCCGACTCACTGTCCTTCCGGGCCAGCTCTATAATCTTCTTCATCGCCCCGTCGTGCTTCAGAAAGTTGCTCTGCGACTTCTCGTTGTTTTGCACGGCTGTACCCACCACGGAGAGCGCGCATTCTCTCAACTGTTCTTCTTCGCTCTCCAGTATACTGATCAGTGGAGCCCATAGGCGCATGTTTTCGATGTTATTCGCGTTATCCAGATTCTCAATGAGCATTTCAAAGTTGTCAAACGCCACAAGCTTGTTATCAACCGTCGCTTCTGGGTTCATGATCACAGCCATGGCATCCCGCATTAGCGCCGGCTCGTCTGGACCGCCGCCAAACAGCTGCTGCAGCAGTTTTGGATCCGGCGCGCCTGCCTTGGCCGCAGCCTCCTTGTCTCCCTGCGCATTCGCAATAGACCAATGTAAGAGCTTATCCATCCTTGCTTGTTCTCAATAGTTATGAAGTACAATGATCCCCTCAAGTAGTTAACAGAATGAGACCGCCGCACAGTGTGTTAAAAGGCCTCTCAGTTGGGTTCTTCCGATGAAGTTCATGTTTTTCCAGAACAAGCGAGGAGACAATGGAAAACGTACATATTATTCGACGACATACAGTTCCGAAGACTCGAGGAAATTAGGATAATACCACTTCTTCTCCCTCATAGTGGTGACTAGGGAAGCAGCGGGATGTTTAAGAAAATCAGCATTGATGTAGATATACACCCGTTGAGTGATAAGGTTGTGCTGCCACATGAAGTGCTTGCAAACTGGGCGGGGTTATCTACGGGAGATGTTTTTGAGCAGTCGAAGCCGTTGACTTTGCTGCTGACTGCTCGCAGACAAGGTGCTACAGGCGCGATTGGAACATGCGTCGTTGGAATAAGAGAGTTCAGCTTGGATGACAAGGAGGCCATTTTATTGCCTTGGCTTGTGGCGCAGCGGTTGGAGCTCGGGAACGACCTTTCTGAGGTGACAATTGAGTACCGGGTGTTCTCTGAGCTGCCCAATGGAACATCGATGCAGTTGGAGCCACTCGGAGTCGTATTCTGGTCGCGATTGCTGGCAGAGCCTGGGCACGGCATGGACGACTCCGTTGATGCGCCGCTGCCGGCGTGGCTGCAGTCCGACGATGAACATGTACGTGCGTTTTTGGAAGCTCGCTGGAACAACACACTAACTTCCGTGATGGCAGGAGACTGCCTGCTGGTTTCGACAGCGGAGAACGGTGCAGCGGCGGAAGAGCTCTACAAATTCAAGGTGCTGCGCCTGGAGCCCGCAGAGGTAGTCTGCGTGGTGAACACTGATCTGCGGCTCGATGTCGTCCGATCGGTCAGGGCGCCAACCGCCGCGGGGTCTGAAGTAGAGCATGTGCGCGAAGTGGTAGGTCAAAGTGGCCGCACAGCAACTGTGCAGCTTGGAGACGTGGTGCACGTTTTACCGGGCACCAATGAGATGTACCAAATTGACACCCGGGGAGAACGCGCAGTTGTTGAGATACTCTGCAACGATGAGGACGAATCTTTCCATATTGTAGGCGGTACTAGTGACCTTGTCACGGAGGAGTTCTACGAGATAACCAGCGTCGCTTCCGCCGCTAAGGAATCACACAATGGAAAGAATCGTGGAAATTGCATCCCGATCGATTCTTCGATTAGATTCCTACGTTCTTGCTTCTCATCAGCCCCAAAAGGAAGCACATTCTCTTTTACGGTGCGTCCTGCTGCGGAGCCGTCGGTTGCATGTATCACAAGTGCTGATGAGGTGTGCTGTGAGTACTGTGGAAACTGTATCCTGAAGGACACATACATGATGCATGAGCTGCACTGTCAGCGAAGGACGAAGATATGCGATGTTTGCGGAAAAAAATACATCAATACTAGGGTAAAGCCGACCGCTCATTGGCACTGCCCTAAGCAAGACTGCGGGGGAGTTGGAGACACTGAACAGAGCCACATAACACATGACAGATATTGTCACGAGGAACAGTTATGTGAGGGCTGTCAGCACAGTTTTGCCAATGCGATCGAACTTGGGAGACACAAGGCTCTTGACTGCCCTATGTCATTCCACTACTGTCGCTTTTGCCAGCTGAAGGTGTTACATGGCGAAAGCACAGTAGAATCGCGATATTTTGGCCTATCTGGCCACGAATACCACTGTGGCGTTAAGACTGTGGACTGTTATAAATGCCAGAAGCCGGTACGGAGACTAGAATTAGCTTCGCATTTGGCTTTACATGACCACGAACGTAAAGTGAGAGGTAAAAATACCCTCATACTACTATGCGGGAACGTTAATTGCCGCAGGGCCGTATCTTCATTCAGCAACGATCACAACTTGTGTGATACTTGTTTTGGACCCTTTTATTCTACAGAGGAGGATCTCAATGGCAAACGGTTTAGGATAAGACTAGAAAGAAGGTACTTTATCCAAATGTCGCGCGGATGTGGCTCGACATATTGTAAGAATAGCGCATGCATCTCTTCGGGGCTAGCTTCTTTCCCAGATACCTTGTCACTAATGAAGTATGTCCAGCAACTGCTTTTAGAAACAGACTACTACCTGTGTGTAGATGAAGCTACTACACGGCGTAAGCTCTTAGCGGACACATTTCTGGAGGTATCAGATGCATATGCTAGCCCGTGGGTTTATAGAGCCGTTGATACTGGTGCGAAGGATGTCGCCTCAGTTGAACAGTGGCTAAAAGAAAATGCATTGGCAAAAAGCGAATTATAGAATAAGGCATAAGTGCGTAAATACTGGGAGTATATACATATTATGACTATTAATACGTTTTACTACGCCGTTAATAAATTTTATTGCTGTGAATTTTCAGAAAGTCATCAAGTTTGTACACAAAATCCATCCCGACAGATTTCAGCTCATCTATCTGCTTTCTTGATATTTTTATAGCTTGCGGTGTTAACTGATCATCATTGATTAATTGCTTCTTCATTAAGAAGAAATGCTTGTCAACTTCATCATTGCACCAGCTCACCAAGACAGAAGAATACTTTGCTGTAGTGCCTTCAAACAACTTTTGAAATTGAATTGCAACTTTTTTAATTGTTTGACACCGTATCACGGCTACCTGGGTAATATATGAATTGGAGTTATCATGTACACCAACCTGGAGTACGAGATCTTGTATAAAATTTGACCTATTATGCAAAAATAATTGCAATGCCTCGGCAGGCATGCCTAGCAAAATCAAGGACTTCGTACTGGATTCTAATTTGTTGGCGTCTGAATATTCTGTATTGATGACATGGGTGAGCTTCTGGGTAATCAATGTCCGAGTTTGGTTACACTTCATTCGCAACAAATTCAATAGCATTACTTCACCCTCTGCTTCTGCTGTTATTCCTTTCAGTATATTCTCAATCGAATGGAGTTTCTTTATTGCTAAGCCGAAGTTCATTCTTGTGACAGGAACGCTTAGTTCTTCAAGTTCCTCATAGACCAAGTTTAGCTTTACCGCAGTTTGGTTGACACCTCCAGATCTAGAACGGGTATGCATTGACATACTTATGTTTTGCAGGAGATTCTCTTGGTAGGTGCTTGCTCTCGAGGGCGTATTCTGAAGTGTCCCAAGAGAGCGCTGTCGCGAGTGTCCACGGGCAGGACTGCTGATATCGCGCGAGGGCGATTGCTGCGTGGATTGTAGGTATGTGAAGGAGTCACGGAGTTTACGGGCATTGTCCTCCTCTGCTTGATAAATATCTCTCAGTTCATCCTTGGCTGATTTTATTTCGTTTAAAAGTGCTGTGTACCCAGTAGGTGTCCTGGAGCGGTATAATGAGTGATGCTTGTTCCCAAAATGGAACGACAATGTATAATTCGATTCTTCAGCAACAGTCAGTTCTCTCAATGAGCAGCATTGGTTAGCCACCAGTTCCCCCTTCTTGTCTGAACGGCATACTGCGACTAGAATCATATCGTTTAGTAAAAAAATGCGAGTCGCATGCAGTGGTTTCAAGGTGGCAATGTTAATTTCCATCCAGTCGTTAGATTCCAACAAAATTCGTCTACCCGGGGCTGGGGCGATATACTTTTGTGCACCCTCGACAGATCTAAACAAGCTACTCAGCTCATTTGTCCATATCTTCTCCAGGATGATAACGCTGGATCGGTCTTTCTTGGCGGCCCCAGATTTTACCGGTGGCAGTAATCCGGAACCCGTTGATCCGGATTTCGTTGTCATCACAGAAGTATTGCTCTGGCGAAAATGCTCTTTTTCCAATAGTAGCCGCTTCTCGGCCATGGCTGTAAATTGACCCATGACTACCTGTAACTGCTGCACTTTGGACCTTAAATCTTTGAGTTCCGTACTAGCAACTGCAAGTTCTTTATTAACCTGCATCAGCTCATTATAGGATTTATTGATGTTGGACTTGATTTCTTGCTCAATTTCTTGTGACAGGTGATTGAGATTCGATGCAAAATGATCGATCTCCAGAGCTGTAGCGTCGCCTAACTTCTCGTGCACAAATCGCTTCGCCTGAAACTGTGGATTTGACAGGATCTCACGTAGTGAGCGCCCCCCATAGATATCTACGGGTGGGCGCCGATGGTTGGGCTTCATCAGCTCTGAAGATAATAGCGAGTTATCCCGCACTGGCAGCTCCACTGCTGTCGGCAATGCCGGAGCTGAAGCGTAGTCAATTGGCGGCGGAATGTACTTCGCATTGTGGACGGACAGCCGCCGCTGCATCGACGTGCCAACCTTCCTTCGATCCTTCATCCCAATCTCTGGTAGCTGCAGTGTGTCCCGCGGCGAGACGAAATCCTCGTACGCATTGGACTTAAGCTTCGTGGGCGAACCTTGCTGCCGCGTCTTTCCCGGGGACGATAGCTTGCTCCAGTTGTTCCTAGCTTTCCGCAGGGAGAAGTCCACCATATTATATTCTTGCCTGACACCAGAGAGACCTTCTACCTTGTACAGTGGCCAATCAGCACTGTTCCTCTCCTGCTGGAGGCGTTGAAGTACACACTATCCTTTGAAATACGGGTTCAATATCGGCACCTTCAAGCAAGATCACGTGATTGTAACTTCTCGTCACTCAAACAAACCTCCTTCTCAATCAAAGCGCTTAAGCGATAAGTAACACTTCATCATTATTCGCATCCGTTTGCCCTTGCATAGTCCTGGGCTGCGTTTGCGATGTTCAAAGCTGTGACATTGCGCGTAAAATTCAGTCTTACGCCAACTACATGCAGAAGGAACAAGGGTGCGATAGCGCAAGAGTCGAGGCCTTAGAGCGATGTCAATCACGAGCGAGGAGTTAAACTACCTTATTTGGAGGTACCTCCAGGAGGCAGGCCACGAGGTCAGTGCATTAGCAATGCAGGAAGAGACCCGGGTGCTGGAATTTGATGAGAAGTATAAAGAACATATACCGCTGGGGACGCTAGTGAAGCTAGTTCAGAAGGGAATACTGTATACTGAGAGTGAATTCCTAGTGCAGTATAATGCGCAGTCGGAGGGGGCGGACGCGGAACACTACGGCAAAGACTTCAACCTTGTACAAGCACTCGAGGTAGATAAACAACGATTTCCGGAGCTCGTTGCACAGGGGCGCTTTGCGCTTGCGCACGAGCGAGAAGAGCCCGAGGCGGAGCCCGAGGTTACACGGCTGGAGAGCGACGACTCATTTATTAAGACATTGCAGTGTGTGCAGACGTTTCCGCCGGGTTACGTTTCGCAATGGAATCCGAAGCACGAAGGTGTATTTGCGTACGGCGAAAGGGATTCGCGGGCAGCGGTCGTTACGTACTCCGTTGCAGACGGTCTGTGGAACATAAGTGAGACCGTGGTACTGCCGCATGCCAACACGGGCCAGCAGAATGAGGTCACGTGCCTGGAATGGGCACCCGGCGGCCAGAGCCTCCTGACGGGGGTGGAAAGCGGCGAGCTCAGACTCTGGTCTGTCGAAGGCAAGCTCCAGAATATCCTGAGTTACCATCGAGCCCCGATTGTGTGCATCAAGTGGAATAGTGATGAGACCCACGTGTTGACGTGCGATGCAGACAATATGACAATTGTATGGAACGTACTTTCGGGGACGGCGGTACAGCACTTCAGCTTCAAGGAAGCTGGCACAGAAGAATCATTGGGCGTTGACGCAACCTGGATTGACCAGGATAAGTTTGCCATTCCAGGCATTCAGGGAAGCATTCTTGTGTTCAACATAGGCATCAGCAAGCCAATTGGGAAGCTGCGTGGCCATAGTAAAACGCTCACCACCATTGCCTATAACGAACACAATAAGCTGCTCCTGAGTGCTTCCGATGACAATACTCTTCGCGTATGGCGAGGCGGAAACCTTAATCCTTCGCATGTGTTCTATGGCCATTCTCAGTCCATCACGTCTGCTCACTGGGTCGACGACGACACGATCATCTCTACGTCTATGGATGGCTCTATTCGCGTGTGGTCGCTGGCTTCGAACTCCACCGTCGCCTCCGCAACTGTTGATGGGGTGCCCAATTTTACTGGGGCTCTTTCGCCAGACCAGGGCAAGTTTGCCACGGGTACCTTAGATGGTGAAGTGATGGTATACGACATCCAGAAGCTTCTACAACAACTGAATCACAATGGATATCACGGGACTGCGAGGTCTGCGGAAGTCGCTCGTATCCCGGTGGTAGGCGATCATCGATCCGCAAGAGAAGGTAATTATGTAACGCAAATTTCATGGAGTCAGGAAAGCACTCAACTGAGTGTCTCATATTCTCTGGGAGATATAAATATACTATCGGTGGACTGATACTACCAGGGCGTGCATATATTGGTTGGCTCTTATGTAAATTGGTGACTTCTTTGTAATAATATATATATCTGTATCATCTACACTATTTTTGCTTTCCGATACTTAAAATTATCTTGTTCCTTCACTACACGCTAGCAAGAGTATGCGAAGGACATAAACTAGAAGTGGGAATGGATGCCATTGCTGATAGTACTTTCCAGATAAATAAGAGCAAGGTACAGCTTGTGGAAGAGACGCCATCTCTGCTGACTCTTGTGATAGACACCAATCCAAAATTATGGGCAGAATTTGATAGAGAAGTCGGGAAGAAGGGGCAGCTTATGCAGGTACTCAAGTCTACCATAGTGTTCTTGAACGCACATCTATCGTTCAACAATAGTAACCAAGTTTCAGTAATAGCAGCATGCTCACGGGGTATCAAGTATCTGTACCCACAGGCGGATGACAAGGAGGGCTCCACTAAGAAGAAAAAGTCAGAAGACAGGTCTATCATTAACCGGAATATGTACCGTGGGTTCCGTAATGTGGATGAGGCTGTCGTTGAGGAGCTTTATAGAGTGTTTCAGCAAGAATCAAAGCAGTTGGAGGACGGAGTGCCCCAGCCTTTCCGCAGCACTTTGTCCGGGGCCATGTCGGCTGGCCTCACGTATATTAATAGGATCACACATGAGACCGAAGGAGTCAGCTTGAAGTCGCGCCTGTTGGTGATAACATGCGGCAGCAGTGCATCAAAAGACGAGGTTTTCCAGTACATCCCGATCATGAACTGCATATTTTCTGCGACCAAGATGAAGTGTCCGATTGATGTCGTCAAAGTTGGCGGTGTCAAGGAATCCACTTTCTTGCAGCAGGCTACAGATGCTACTAATGGAAACTATCTACATGTGGCAAACACAGACGGTCTAATCCAATATTTGTCGACCGCGATGTTCATAGACCCTTCCTTGAGACAATGGGTGGTCAAGCCCAACCAGAGTTCCGTCGATTTCAGAACGTCATGCTACCTCACGGGGAAGGTGGTGGCCATTGGTTTTGTGTGCAGTGTGTGTCTCTGCGTACTTTCTATCATACCGCCAGGTAACAAGTGTCCTGCCTGCGATTCGGAGTTCGATGAGAAGGTCGTCGCAAAGCTTAGTCGTAAGCCGGTCATCACGGGAACGCTCAGGAAGAAGAAGAAGAAGAAGGTCACTAAGTAGTAGTATCATTATATCCAGTATATACAATATCGAGGCGAGCATTCATTGGGTACTCATGTACTGTTATCAGGTGTTCCCTTCGCTTGGAATGCGTCTGGAACTGCTGCATGCAATCAGCCTCGTAGCACTCAAGAGCCTTATTAGAATTAAAGGGATCGTGCAATTCCTGCAGATGGAGCTGAAGCATGCGTTCAGTGATCATATTTTTATTACATGCAGCACAAACATTATCATGATGTTCAGCGACATGTGAAGGGTAAATGTGCATGCTTATTCTTGCACCGCTACAAGGAGGATCATTACACACTATCACCTGGGAGTCTGACCTCTCATCCTCTTGATTGCAAGAATATTCTTCCGTCCGTAGTCTCTTCGGCATATGCCGTTATACCTTGTACGCAAGTTACTGCATATTTTAATTGAATTTTAGCAAGCTTGAAGATGTATGCAGAAATATCTCGGACAGTTATCTTTCGACACTTCTACAGGCATAAGCTAGATATTTGATGGGGCATACGAGTGGACCTGTAGACCCAGTGTTTGGCCAATGCCAGGTTTTTGATTGCAGCGCAGCCGAAGTGAACCCCGAGGTCGTCAAGTACCTTGCTCACGTACGTGACGAAGCTCTACACACAGTAGGAGTAGTGCCATCAGCCAGCAATCTCAGAAAGAGAAAGATTGAGATTAGTTACGACGATGAAGAAGTTGTTAAACGACCTTCCGAAGGAGAGAAGGCCATTGAGCTGCCTTTCGATATGGATGAAGTTATATCCTGGTTCGACCAAGTCAAAGAAGATGCCCTGAGTGAGCGCGAAGCGTTCGAAGGTTATGATGAGGAAACATTGAACACATTGCTTGTTGGAATCCGTGACTATATATCAAGGATGTCATCCCGTGACGAGTCTACTAACAATCTGATAAAGCTACTGGAGGGAGTACAGCCAGTTGTGACCAATGAAGCGTTGGAGCTCGACGAAAAATGGGCTGCAAAGTTAGTGGCGAGGCTGGGCAGGCGTAAATTTACGACTTTAGACAATCTAAAGTTAAGGCTCAACACCCAGCTGCCAATACCCACGCGAGCCAAGGCGTGGAAAATACATATTCCCATCAATGAGCCATCCCACGAGTTCTTCCATCGTATGAACTCGACCCAGCTGTTCGACCTGCTGAGATACTTGACAGACAACATTGTTGAACACTACCAGACGGATTCTGCTACTGACTATGGCCAGTGGCTTGTGTACCTCCTCCTTCACCTGCCTAGACAGCTAACTGCAAACGAAATATCCGAAGTCAGGGGCCTATCAAAGAAAGTGCGCGCTCTCATAATCGATCATGAAATCCTCAAGTTGCCAATGCTGCTGCCGTCAGAGATCGAGGATGTGTCTCCAATCCCCCGGGGGGTGAACCCTCTGCACCTCGCTCTTGCGGTAGTAGCTGTGATCTATGGACAAAGAGACATCCTGTTCCTTTAGTGAAAGCGGAGGCCAAGCGAAGCTCTCAAAATGTTCAGCCATCCCTTGGCCGGTTGGCCACTCGTTTCCCGTTGTACAAAGCCCGTGGCGGACATCACAAACCCAATTTCCCCAGCGCCCTCGGCCCTGAGCCGCAACAACCAGCGAGGCTATTAATATATATTACCAAACGCCAGGTAGCTGACACTCCGTCCCACGTTCTGTTGGATATTTGAGATAGACAATCCGCATATATGCAATCTACATTGAGGTTCCGTACGTAGATAGCGCCCACAGCGCCCAGCGTACAGAGCCGTTACTAAGTATAGAATGTTGTCACGCACCTGTCCAGCGTTCAAGCTGCGGCACCTTTGCGTGCCACTTCCGCTCTCTGGTTAACGCTGCGGAAGGTGTCCAAATATACACAATTACAGGTCCTCGCCCTCTAGCCTTCTCAGCAGGTACTCGACTTCCACCTCCTTCGTGATCGGAATTACATATTCCTTGTAAATCTTTGCCAAATACTCTGGGGTCACCCTCTTGCTGCAATTTCTGTCCAGCGGATCGACGCCGTATACCGTCGCCTTTGCCTGCAACCTTTTCAAGATCTTATCTTCGACGAATTTGTTGGTTATGCTGTCCATTATGCCGTCAACGTCGCGATTCTTGATCAGCGCCGTGTACTTCTCCGGCTCGAGCTGGAACTTGGCCTCAGCCACGAACTTGCCAAAGTGTATCCTCCTGCTCAGCGCCTGCAGACAGTCGATGTCGCAGCTGGTGACAGAACCAAGATTTTCCCATGAGGTGCCTTCCCCCAGCGACACTAGAGGCACAACGCTATCGAGGTATATCGCCTTTATCCGATCATTGTAGTTGATCTGCGGCGCGTAAGGGGCCAGCAGCTTCGGGTACTGCACTGGCGGCAGGATCGGCGGCAGGATACTCCCCGGGTAGAACGGAACCTGGTCGGGCGCCTCAAATCTGCGCAGCTGGGACTGTGTCATCTCCATATGCATATGCGCCCAGTCCAAAAATGACCCGTCGAAGTCGGGGAGCGGCAGCCGCTCGTGGTTGGCGTGGTAGACAACTGGGCACGTAGGGAAGTACGACCGCTCGATGAAATTGAAGATAATGGTGTCCTCCATCCGCACCAGCTCATGCCTGATGTGGTCGAGGTTCAACACGCTTTTTGGGTCCAGAAAGTCCATCTTTGCCGCGGTGTGCTAGTCAATTTGGCTCGGTCACAGCTCATGCTGCCTATATCTCTTTGTAGCGAGATTAAATACGTTATGAGTCACGGTTTCCGACAAGCGGTTACGTGAACATCACTAATATTAGTGGCTTTTTGGCGTGAAAAACAGTACGATTTACGTAAAAGGGAGGATGAGGGTGCGGCAATTAAAGCCTATTTACCACCCTCTAGCTGGCGAACGAGCGCCTCGTTCGTGCGTGCCGCTTCGTCCAACTCGGCCTTTGTTCTGTAGAGCCCCCAACTGCGAAACCACAAAAAGCGGCGCACACGACTTACGCGGTCCTGATCCAGGCCGTAGTTGAGGTGGGCTAGCAGCAGCGCGTGCTCGGCCTCTTCATGGGTGTGCGCACTCTTGCTGGTGCGCTCCTCGAGGCGGATGAGAAACGCCATCACCTGGAAACCCGCCAGCATGCACAGCGCCCATACCACCATGCCCCACGCGGAGAACTGCACCTGCTGCCGGTCCGAGTTCAGATCCTGCATGTCCTCCCACGTCCCCGCGTTGTAGTAGGCATAGCGCTCGTGGTACGCGCCGTGCGCCATGGCCGGCGCCATGGGCGCGGGCCCATGCGCCCACCCCGTGGCGTACATGTCGTACATCCGGCGCCGCGACGCGTCCGAAAGCAGCGCGTAGGCCTCGTTAACCAGCTTGAAGCGCCGCAGGCGTTCGTGCTCACCCAGCCCCTGTTGGGCAGCCCCCGCCGTGTCCGGGTGGTACAGCTTCGCGAGCTCGTGGTACCGCTTCTTTAGCTGCCGTGCATCGACGCCGGTCTTCACCAGTCCCAGTACCTCGTAGGGCGTCGGCTGCTTGCCCTGGGGCCACGATAGCCCCCCCTGCCACCCGGCGACGGTGCTAGCGCACCGCACCGTACTCCGACCTGACGCTGTAAGCGAGACGCGCCAACGTGCGCCAGTCCTGAGCAGTGCAGTCGGACGCGACAACATAACACTTAAGCTCCTAGTTAACGCTTTGGCGATGGAGATCTTGTCGGTGCATGCACATATCCAGGACGCCGCTCCGCCTCCGCTCGACTGCTGGCCGTCCAGGCTCCAGTTGGCGCGCTTAGCCATATCGGCGAAAAAATAAAGTCCTGCTCGAGGCGCGATGAGCAGCACCACCACCCCACGCCGGCACAGCACCCGTGACTCGCTAGAATGGCTCAATGGGACCGCAAGGGAATGGAGATCGCATACCAGGAGGCGCTGCAGGGCTACGCGGAGGGCGGCGTGCCCATCGGCGGGTGCCTCATCGACCAGACGGACGGCACGGTGCTCGGGCGCGGGCGCAACATGCGCTTCCAGCGCGCGTCCGCCACGTTGCACGGTGAGACCGCGGCACTGGAGAACGCCGGGCGCCTGCCCGGCCACGTGTACAAGCACTGCACGCTGTACACAACGCTCTCACCGTGCGACATGTGCGCCGGCGCGGTGCTGCTGTACGGAATCCCGCGCTGCGTGGTCGGCGAGAACGACACGTTCCTCGGCGCGGAGGCGCACCTGCGCGCGCGCGGCGTCGAGGTCGCGGTGCTGCAGGACGCTCGCTGCCGCGCGCTCATGCAGCAGTTCGTCGCGGCACGGCCGCAGGACTGGAACGAGGACATCGGACTGTAACTATATAGTATGTATCGCCGTTAACGTTTCGCGCCCGGCGCGGGCTGCGGCAGAACCATACCGGTGTAGCACACCACCACGGCCACCACGGCCATGCCGAGCTTCATAATCGGGCCCACCTCGGTGCCCTCGCGGTCGCGCACGGCGTTGGGGTCCGCGGTCAGGTATGTGTGCCACGCTGTGAGCAGCGAGAACCACGCCAGGAACTTGTTGCGCATGAACATGGCCAGCATTGGCATGGACTGCGACACCACGCCCTGGCTGGCGCCGGTGTAGGCGGTGTCGGGGGCGAGCACGTGCGTGTATCTGTCGACGTTAGTAGCTGCGTGCGTGGGGAGGCCGCCGGGGGACGACATACTGGGCCGTGAGGTCGGCGCGTCTGACGTTGTGGAGAGCCATGGTGCGGGTGTGTGCGTGGTAGCAGACAAGCCCGCCACCCCGCTTTCTCACCCGGCACGGCGCAGAACAAAACGCTTATGTGTGGTCTATAGAGTATACACTCGGGTATCGGGCGGCGCTCGCGCCGCCTCATGCGAATTCGAAGCAGCACACGCCCTGGCGGTCTGGGTACACCGGCGTCAACTCCAACTGCTGGAACTTCTCCGCGTCCTTGTGGTAGTAGAAGCCCAGCACGCTGCCCGTGACCTGGTCGTGCACGATGTAGTAGTAGCCGTCGTAGGACGCGCCCTCGACCGCGCCCACCTCCTCGTCCGGCACCAGGAACTTCTCCTTCCAGCGCATGAACACGAAGCGCCGCGCGAGGTAGTCGCGGTGCGTGTAGTGTCCGTCCATGATGTCCGCGACCGTCGTGCCGCCGCCGGCCATGCAGAGCTCCTTGAAGCTCGGGAAGTTCAACCAGTGCTCCAGGTCCACGCGGTCGCTGCTCTTGTACTCCGCCAACTCCGGCGGCATGCTGCTCGAGAGGAAGCCCACCGTGTCGTTGACCGCGAAGCTCTCGAAAAACGTCGTGATCTCCGGGTGCTGGTTCGTCAGCCCGCGGATCGTGAGAAACCCCGTCACGTGCGGCGTGGTCGCCGCCGCGCACCCCTCCGCCGGCAACGCCACCGTCTGCAACAGCACGTGCACCTGGTACTTCTTGTACCCCGATATCTGGTAGCCCTGGAACGCCATCAACGGCCGGAGCCAGTTCGTCGTCGTCGTCGCCCGCGGCGCGGCCTCGCCGCCGCCACCACCGCCGCCCAGCCCCGCCATGTACTTGCGCGCGCAGGGGCTGCACCCCGCAGATGTGTCTGCCGTCCACGCCGACGCTAGCGACTCGCCGCTGCCGCACCTGAACAGCCCTGTCCCGGCAGGCGTCGCCGGCGCCGTGCCCTTCGCGCTCCGCGTCTCGTTGATCATCGCTGCCCGCGCCCGCTCGCGCTCGCCGCTGCCATCGCCTCTATATGCGCTCCCGCGTTCTTTCTTTCTTTCGTCTCCCACGCGTCCCGAAGCAGCAGTAGTCACCGCCGCTCGCTCCGGCGTGCATTTCTTTTGTGCGTCTCCTCCTGCCCTTTCGGGCCTTTGTCTGCACAACAAGGGCCGCCAAGAACGTGCCTGGGCCAGGTCCGCGTTCCTGAGAAACCCGCGCCACCGCGCGGCTGATGTTCGCTGCGTCAGTCGCACACCCACACACCCGCGCACCGCCGCGCGACTTAAGCTTTTAGCTTTTTTCCTTTCCAACGCGATCTTCCGCGCGTTCCGTGCGTGCTGCTACGCCGCGCCCTCACACCCAGCTGCGACCAGTCAGAAAACGCACGACGCTCCCTCTTGCGCGCTGCAGTGGACACATTCTGCCAGTCTTGAGCACCACGGCGGGCAGGAGAGTGGTAGAGCGCAAGAGCACGGAACACAGCGTCTGCGACTGGAGCAGAAGCTGAGCCATCACACGGATCGTACACCAGCGCCAGCAGCGGCGCGAGATCCGGGCAATTGTTGCCTTTGACCAACGCAGGCAACGCGCAGCCGCGGCGGACGAGCCGGCGAGCCAGCGGCAGCGCGGCAGCGCCTCTGGCACAGAAGTTTTTCTCGCACCAGCCCCCCGGCGGCGAGGAGTGGCAGCGCACCAGGATGGCGGACGAGGACGGCGAGGCCGGCGAGGCCGGCGCGGGCGCGCTGGGCTACAAGCAGAAGCAGCACATCCCGCGGCCGCGCAACGCGTTCATCCTGTTCCGGTCGCACCAGCAGAAGCTGCTGACAGACTACTGGAAGCAGTCCGGCCAGGACATCCCGCACAACTGCGAGGTGAGCAAGATCATCAGCTACCAGTGGAAAAAACTGACGGCGGAGGAGAAGAAGGAGTGGCACGACAAGGCGGAACTGGAGAAGCAGGAGCACGCGAAGAAGTACCCGGGCTACAAGTACAAGCCGAAGCGCAAGAAGAACAGAAACAAGCTGGCCTTGGAGTTTGAGCTGCAGAACCTGGTGCGGATGTACCCGCACGGCGCGGCGGCGGGCGCGTCTGCGCCGGCGGGCGCGTTGCCGCCACTCGGCCGCGAAGAGCCAGTGCATCTCCAACAGCCAGCCGGAGCGTCTGCTGGATCCCAGACGCCGAGTACGTACCTAATGCAGCTGGCGCCCTGGGAGAACCGGTACCCGCTGGAGCAGGCGCCGGGGCCACCGGCGCAGCCGCTGGCGCGCGGCGCGGCCTCGCCCGCACCCGCGCCCGCGCAGCCCGCGTTTGGCTCGCCCCACGCGGCTAAGGCGTACGCGCCCGAGGTCTGGAAGCCGTACTACCGCCAACCCCAGCAGCCCCAGGCTCTCACCCAGCAGCCCCAGGCGCTTCCGCAACAGCAGCTCCCGCAGCAGCTCCCGCAGCAGCTCCCGCAGCAGCCGCAGCAGCTCACACAGCAGCAGCAACAGCTCACACAGCAGCCCCAGGCGCTCCAACAGCAACAGGCGCTCCAGCAGCAGCAGGCGCTCCCGCAGCGGCTCCCGCAGCACTATCCGCCCGCCCAGCGCCAGCAGCCCTACCGATACCCGCAACCCTACCGCTACCCCCCGCAGCAGCAGCAGTACTACCGTCTGCCCAACCTCCAGCAGGACGCCTACCTTGACCACGGCTTCCCGCAGCATGCACTTTCCGCAAACCCATCCTCCGCGGGCTCCAACCCCAGCCCGATGCCTGCAATGGGTGCGCCTGTGCAGACCGCGCGCTATCCGATGCCCATACACCACCTACCGGGCTCGTCCAACACCTCGTCTGCGACGACCGCGCCCAACCTGCTGCCGCACAGCAGCAGCAACTCCAACATTGCAGCCACGGTCGCCATGAATAACCTGGGCACGTCCCATCCCGACGACATCAGCCACGGCAAGTAGTATCGCAACCCTAAATACCTTGTAATACATCTGATCTCTTCGCACCTCTTGTGCTTCCCGCGTCTGCCCGGCCGCGGTGCCGGCCGCGATCGCGGATCGCGGCACTGGGTGGCAAAGTGCGCGCGCACGAACGTGGCCGGGACAGCGCATACAAGCATCTTCTCCCAGAGCACACATCTAGGTGGAGCGGCGGACGCAGACACCGACACAACATCGAGAACCGCAGCACGATGAACCCGCAAATCTCGAACCTAGCGATCATGCTTGTGCTGATGCAGATCTCGCGGCGCCTCAACATGGAGGATCCGACGGTGATTCTGTACATCCGGATCCTGTACGTGACGTCAACCGTGCTGGCGTACCTCGTATACCAGGTGACGCGCAAGCGGATCGTGGCCAAGAACGACCTGACGACGCTCAAGTATGTGACGCCGGCCAACCCCTTGTCAGGGCAGCCGGAGGAGCAGCTAAAGGTGACGACGGTGCGCGACTACGACCTGGAGCAGTTGGACTCGTCGATTAAGTCGATCTACACGGGCGTGCTCATGATGGGATTCATGCACCTCTACCTGAAGTACACGAACCCGCTGTTGATGCAGTTCATCTCGCCACTGAAGACCGCGCTGGAGCATGCGGAGGTGCGCATCCACTTGTTCGGCAAGCCAGCCACTGGCGAGCTGAAGCGCCCGTTCAAGCAGGCGGGGCTGTTCGGCATGGGCGCCGCTGCGGGGCCCAAGACGGACAAGCAGTCCATTGAGGCTGCGGAGAAGGCCGGCACGGGCGGCGTCAAGGCCGAATGAGCCTGTTTGTATGTAGTGCTATGTACGGCCAACGTTAGTGATATTGCGAATGTGCACGCCCGGCTGTGCAGCCACCACAACAACATGCGCGCAAGAGAGGATTCGCTGGCACGCTGCCGTGTGCTGGTGCTGGGGGCCGGAGGCCTCGGCTGCGAGCTGCTGAAGAACCTGGCGCTGCTGGGGATCCCCGAGCTGCATGTGATTGACATGGATACGGTGGAGCTCACGAATCTGAATCGCCAGTTCCTGTTCCGCGAGACAGATATCGGTCACCCGAAGGCGGCCGTCGCCGCGCGCTACATCAATGGTCTGGCGCTGCCCAGCGTCGTGCCCGGGCGAGGAGTGCGCGTGGAGCCGCACGTCGGTGACCTCACGCAGCAGCCCTCTGCGTTCTGGGAGGGCTTCACGGCGGTCATATCCGGGCTGGACGCAATTGAGCCACGGCGCCACGCCAATGCGCTGCTCGTGCGTCTCACGCTCAGCTCCAACTACGCTAAGTGCATTCCGTTGATCGACGGCGGCAGCGAGGGCTTCGCGGGCCACTGCAAGACCATCCTGCCCGGCATCAGCGCCTGCTACGAGTGCTCGCTGGACACGCTCGCGCCACCCGGGTTGGCGTTTCCGCTATGCACCATTGCAAACAAGCCGCGGCTGCCTCAGCATATAGTGATGTATGTCTTGACCGTGGAGTGGCCCACCGCGCCCTTTCAAGCGGGATGCAGCTTCGACGATCCGGAGGCCGTGGCGTGGCTCGCGCAGCGCTGC
This sequence comes from Eremothecium gossypii ATCC 10895, assembly GCF_000091025.4. NCBI lineage: Eukaryota > Fungi > Ascomycota > Saccharomycetes > Saccharomycetales > Saccharomycetaceae > Eremothecium > Eremothecium gossypii. Next base: position 118,901 of record NC_005785.6, on the reverse strand, counting down.
GCCACGCGCGCCGCGGCCTTCGGTATGAACGCCGCGGCCTTCACCACGGCCTACGTACTCGGCGTCGCCAAGCGCATCGTGCCCAGCGTCGCAAGCACCAATGCCATCGTCGCGGCCGCCTGCTGCTCGGAACTACTCAAGTTGGTGCACGACCTCACAGACCCAGAGAACATGAACAATTTTCTACAGTATAATGGGGCAGAGGGCTGTTTTGCTTATAGCTTTACACATCAGCGGCTACCTTCGTGCCCTGTCTGCAGCCAAGGAGATGGCTGCTGATTCTTTATTTGGTGAAGCGTTATACTACGCAAAACGGGCAAGGGCTGATCAATCACTTTCACCGAGTTGCAAGCTACTGCAAGACAGGCGCACTTCCAATACAGAGAGCCGCAAGCATGTTCAAACGAATTCTAGCTAGACCCCCAGCCGGGCTTCCGAGGCCCCTTGCATTCTACTCGGCCGCGAGACTCCGTGGCCTCCGGTGGCAGAGCTCGGCCAACGTGCTAGCAGGTGATGGCGCTGGACCGCTGGTAACACCGACGCGAGTCGTCAACGGGGACCCGTCCCTACGCCTCAATATTACCCAGCGCGCAGCGCAACGCCTAGGCGAGATATATAGAAGTAGCGGGGAGGTGCTGCGGGTGGGCGTAGAGTCGGGGGGATGCCATGGTTTCCAGTACAACCTGGCGCTGCAGCCACGGCCGGAGTCGCAGCCGAGTGGCGCCGACGCCTCCGAGTTTGACGAGTTCGAAGACCGCAAGGACATCGTGTACGTGCTGCCGGAGGAGCAGGGCGAAGTCGTCATCGACCACGCATCCCACGAGATCCTCAACAACACGACGCTGACGTATACGACAGAGCTGATCGGCTCGACCTTCCGGATCATCGGGGGCAAGATGACCAGCAGCTGCGGCTGCGGCAGCAGCTTCGACTTCGATGGCCAGAGCTGAGTGTTAGGCGGCGCTGGCACCCCGGCAGACAGCCGAGCGCACCGCCGGGGCGATGGCGGCGGTCCCGCGCCGCGAGCACGTACCTAGGAACCTTGTATAGCCGCTGCAAATGTATACATCTGACGCCAGCCTGACACTGCTGATGCCGAGTGCGCTCGTGACGCCAACCTGGTCCGCGAGCGCCCCAAGTAGCGCGCGGCTGACGGGACACTGCGCATCCTGCGTCAGGAGCGCGCGCGCGTCCGCCTCCACGTCGAACCGGTCGAGGTATTTCGTCTGCACTGACGCACAGAACGAAACCTGCACTGCCGGACGACAGTGTGGCACCAGCGCGTCTGCTGCCGAGGCCATCAGCTCCGAGCTGAACGGGACCTTGAAGGGGTAAAGCCCCAATTCATCCCATGCGCTACTTGTGTCGCCGTTGATGACCGATGCATCCGAGAGCGCGAGGACGTCCCCGCCGTACACAAACAGGTACCAAGTCCTCTTCATCGTATTGTGCGGCGTTCCCTTGATCTCGGCAACGTCTTTCCGCACACTTACCTCTACATCGGTGGATGTCTTCAGCATCTCTTTCAGTTTCGTCGCTAGCTGATGCTCATCGACGCGAGCTTTCGAGTAGTAAAACGCCCATTTAATGCTGCCCGCGACGAGTTCGGGGTCGCGCGCCCTACCTTGCCCTGGCCCGCGCGAATCAACGCCCAATAGTTCTTCATTCTCTATAAAGTTCTCCATCTGTATCTGGCTTGGTTCGAGACCCCGCTGGCGAGCTCCCTAACTCTAACATCATAGCGCGAGCCGGTAAAATTGTCAACTGCAAGCAACTAACCGGTGCCACGAATAGAGAGGCGTGGCTTTGTCGCGTAAAGCAGGTATCTCAGTTACTGTAAATATCTTCTATGGGCACGGACGCTATCAAGAAGGGCCTAGCAGCAGCGGGGCGTAGCACGATCGATGGTGCTGTAGCTGTCTCGAAGAAAGGGATCAAGGCCAGCAAGACGCACTATGAAAAGAGTAAGGCTATGAGAGGCGGCAAAAGCGCAAGCAGCAGTGCGGGGACAAGCTCACAGAGCTATGAGACCCAGACCAGACTGGCGCAGTTGCCAGACCCACGGCAGTTTCCGCCGCCACCACTGCGCCCCGAACAGAGGCCACAGTCCGGGAGTGCTGGCGCCATCGGCGGGTCCACCGGCTCGTCGGTCTCTTCGGCAGCGGTTTCTGCGGGTCGAGCAAGTGCAGTGGCTGCAGTGGTTGCACCGGCGGCCCTGGCGGTACGAACGGGCCCAGGGTTCGCCTCTGCGATGGATACCGCTCAGGGCGCGTTGAACCCTGCACAGCCGGCAGTGGTGCCGCCAGTACATGGCAGCGCGGTCTCTGGCAGGTCTGGGAACGGGAATGCCCCGAACATCAGCATGCCTGTCCATCGGCCGCTGCCCATGCGGCCGGACAGTGGTGCACCAGGCGCACAGCTGGCCATCAATGCCCCACACGTGGCTCCAATGCACCAGAATACCCCATCGTATGCCATACAGGGGTACTCAGATTACGGAATGCAAGAGCGGGGCGCTACGCAGGGTGCTGTTTCTACAGAGCCGGCGCCCCCACCGATACCTGTGCGGAATTACGAAACCGCAGCTGCTCCAGCTGCAAACCCATCTCGCCTACCCCTAGAGCTGCCTCCGTATCCACTTATGCCCTGCGATGACGCCTCGTATAGTACGGGCATGGGCGCGCAGCCGGCGCCATCGCAACTGCTTCCGTGGCCACACGTACCTGGCGCTAACGCCAGTGACGGGATCATTGCACCGGGACAGTCGGCATCAGTAGGGCAGGCGGCACCAGCAATTCTACCTTCTCGGCCACAAGTACCGGGGAGTGACTTTGGTTCGCAGCCAGTGCAAGAAATAACGACTACATCAACTTCGCAGCATCAAATACAGGTAAAGCCCTACACTTGGGGAGCACCCAAGGGAGACCGAGAGGCCAATAAAATAAATGTCCCCCAAGTTGAGATTAACGTTTTACCGCCGCCGCCAAAGCATAGAGATCGGGACCGCAGTAAAAGTTCTACACCCGCACATATCCAGCAGAGCACTACTGGACCGAAGCCATCAATTCCCGCAAGAAGGTCGCCATCCGCGTTCGCGTCGCCAGCAACCACTGGCAGTGGTGCTGGAGGACCCCCGTCAGACCAACTGGAAACCAAGTGCACACAGCAGACGGGGCATATGCAGTCTGCGAGCACGTCCTTCAGCTCACTTCCGCAAACATCGCCGAGGAACGAAGGGGTAGCGTCAATTGCAAAGACACGCGAAGAGAGCATTGGCCCCACTAAGGGTATCTCAGGTCAGTACAACTACGAAATCTCAGTTTCCTTTGAACCGCCTCCGAAGCCCCACAGAAGGGGCGACGGTCCCCAATCACGTGCGTCCCCATTTGCCAGCTCTAGAGATAACAGTACGTCAGTGCCAGATTCTGCAGGCTCGCCCTCCCGTGGCAGCATCAGGCATTCAGCCCTGAATAACACTGATCCGCCACCGCCATATACGGACACAGCACATGCACGCGCCGGATCGGATTCACCGGCGCCATCAGCTTCTAAGCAACGATCATCTGCGGGCAGATCTCTGCCACCATTGTCCGCTGATAGGTCTCTACCTCCACCAGCGCGGCAGGCCGCAGGCGCAATGGCCTCTAGATTGAGCGAGGAAGCTTCCGGCGTTACGCTTCGCAGAATCACTTCTCCTGAAGGATCACAGACAGGGGACGGTGCCAGCGTGAAGAAGAAGCCACCAATTGTCCCGAAGAAGAAAGAGAGCCTTGCTGGCAACAAGAAGGCCCCGCCGCCCGTTCCAAAGAAAAAGGCCATACTGGCGCAGGGACTGCAAAGGGACGCAGCTACATCCAGTGATGCCGCGGAGGTTCTATCCTCAAGCGGCATTGACACATCTGCTCAAGATGACAATCCTTTCCGTCGTTACCTCAAAAATGTCGTCCCGCAAGAAAATGATCGTGTCCACCACCGCTAGGCACATCTATGCGATGCCGCTACGGCAACCACCAGCAGGGACACGAAAGACGCATACTTACACACTTATATACTAACAGCAGAACTTCCTGCGGGGCCGTGCGAACGCGTAACTGCGTCAGGGTAAGGGCTGCAGGAAACCAGCCAACTGGCCTCTGCGAGTAAGCAGACGATCGCCACTATAATTTATATCGTGTATTAGGAAACAATATGTTCTGAAAGTAGAATTAAAAAGCATATTCCGCGTACTAAGCAGTCCACTGCCTGATGTGTAGCCGCTGGCTTTATCTCAGCTTGAGTGCTGCGGACCCCTTATTTTGACAGCAACGCCGCAAATTGCTTGATGTTGATCTCCCCAGATCCGTCGCTGACCTCTCTGAGCATTTCGTCCACCTCGGCGTCGGTTAGCTTCTCTCCGATCGACGTGAGCACGTGCTTTAACTCTGCCGCGGAGATCAAGCCGTCGCCGTTCTTGTCGAACACCTTGAACGCCTCGAGCAACTCCTGCTCTGAGTCGTTCGACTTGAGCTGCCGCGACATAAGTGCCAAAAACTCGCTGAACTCGATGTTGTGATTACCGTCCACGTCGATTTCGTTCATTAGATCAGCGACCTCGGCCTCACTGGGGGAGAGTCCGAGCGATCTCATTACAGTAGCTAGCTCGCTCGATGAAATGGAACCGCTGTTGTCCTTGTCAAAAAGGGCAAACGCCTCCTTGAACTCTGCTATTTGCTCCTCAGTCAAGTTCTGTGACATATTATCTGTGAACTGCTTGCTAGATGCTGTGAAGTTCGGTATTGTTTAGTTGAAGTGTTAAGTAATGGGACAACTCACTACCATCGTGTTTGTTCTAAACTAAGGAGCCAAGAGCATCAAAAATGGAATGTAAGGATGTCTTAGCGGTCACGTGATACCAAGATGAGGATTCTAGATACGCTAGAGCTCGTAATATGGACACGTCCTCCGTTACTATGCACACTGAACGCGCGTGCTGCCACCAAGCTCAACGGGCGGTCGCTGCGATGTTGGATAAGGCTCCTAGCTGGTTGATCTGGACGGCTGTTCTCTATGTAGGGCTTCCGTTTATGCTATACTGGGCCGTTCCGTACCTATTCTACCACAACAAGACAAAGAGCAGACGCATTGCGATCTATGTACTAGGCGATCTTGGGCACTCTCCGCGGATCTGCTACCACGCGCGCTCTTTCAGCGCTGCGGGCTGGGAGGTGGAGCTGTGTGGTTATCTGGAGGAGCAGCCACCGAAGGACTTGCTGGACGATCCGCGCGTGACGATCCGGGCGTTGCCAGGAGCCTCTAATGCAGGCAAGAGCCTGGGCCAGACTGCGCGCAAGGTCGTATTGCAGACATGCCACATTGTGCGGCAGCTGTGGGAGCTGCGCGGGTGCGACTACATTCTGATCCAGAATCCGCCCAGCATCCCGCTTCTGCCCATCGTGGCGATCTTCAAGGTGCTGACGCGCACTCGGTTAATCTTGGACTGGCACAATTTTGCGTATACCGTCCTGCAGTTGCGGGTGGGGCGTTTTCTGCACCCGCTCGTACTTGTCTCGTATGCTGTGGAGTTTCTGTTCAGCCGCATGGCTGACTACCATATCACCGTGACCGCCGCCATGAAGGATTATCTCGTACAGAGCTTTCTGTTGCCCGCGCGGCGTATTGCTGTCATGTACGATAGGCCTGGCGAGCAATTTAGGCCACTGCCGGCGGGGGAGCGGGGGGCTGCGCTCGCAGAGCCATTCATCAGAGGTTACATTCCGGCAGGATTCGACGTCCAGCGAGGCGATACCATACTGGTGACGTCAACATCCTTCACTCTGGACGAAGATATTAATGTGCTATTTGGTGCGCTCAAGATATACGAGAGTGCTGCGGCGAAGTTCGATACTACTCTTCCGCGCATCCTGCTTTTCGTCACTGGTAAGGGCCCCCTCAAGGGCAAGTACATGGAGGAAGTGAGGAATTACAAATGGGAACGCTGCACAATCCACTTCCTGTGGCTCTCTGCTGAGGACTACCCGCGGCTTCTGCAGCTGTGTGACTTCGGTGTTTCGCTACACACTTCGACTTCGGGGCTGGATCTGCCCATGAAGGTGCTTGACATGTTCGGGTCGGGTCTGCCGGCCTTTGTAATGGACTATCCCGCCATCGGCGAATTGGTCCAGGACCGCGTCAACGGCTTGAGGTTTACAACCCGGCGTGAGCTAGAGCAGTGTCTTATTTTCGCAATCAAGGATGAACACACTAGGAAGGTGCTGAAGGAGAACGCGCTTCTTGAGAGTAAGAACAGATGGCACCAGAGTTGGGCCTCCGCCATGAGCGAGCTGCAAGTTGTTCGGCAATCTTAGCTAAACGAGGCAAGCAGCTTCTGCATGTATTCCTCAGTATTGTCATTAATTAGATTCTTTCGATTCAGCCCTTCATATTCGTAATACCAGAATTTGTAGTCTTCCTGCTCATACATTTCAATGAGCTCGTGATCTCTGATCAGCTCATCCTCGTCATCGCCGATCTCGGTCGGAATGCCCTTGCATTGCGCGAGCAGCATACTTGTCAAGTAAGCGTAGAATCTGCTCTGCAATCTACCGTTGTAGCCCCCACCACCTAGTAGGGCTATTTTCTTGAATTTGTGTGCCTGCACCAGTTTCAAAATGTTCCTAGTGAGCCCATGGATCGACAGTTGCCATTCTCCATACTTATCCCCGGAAAGTCCATCGCCGCCACATTGTATGATCAGCACTTCCGGATCATGGCGCTGGACAGCCGGGGTGACTATATGGTCGACCACATGGTCCAGTGTGCTGTCGTCCACGCCGTGCAACAACGGGACATTTAGAACACTGTTGTCCGTGCAATTCTTACATGCACCAGTACCCGGGAAGAAGCCCGGCTCGAAGAGGTGGAGCGAGCACGTCTGCACATTCTTGGAGTATCGAAAGGCATTTTCCACCCCGTCACCATGATGCAGATCAAAGTCGACGTAAGAGACCCTCAGAAAGCCCTGGCGCCGTAAAGTCTGTATCAGCAGGGCGATGTCGTTCACGTAGCAGAAGCCAGACGCCCGCGCTTTCAGCGCGTGGTGCCTGCCGCCGTCCCAATTGACTGCCAGAGCGCTGCCGCGGTGACGACTCAGCTCTTTAGCCAGTGCAAGCGTGGCTCCCGCGACCGTGTGGATATACATCGGTAGGTAGTCCATCACGGGACAGTCGTCATGCAGCCCGTATTTGGCCAGCGCCGCGGACGCCATCGCCGCCCGCTCGTCATTATCGCTGCCCTCGTCGGCGATTTGGTACCCGGTTCGCGACACGAATTTGCTATAGAGCTCGGCTTTTGTGTTGTGCCAGAGCTCCCGCGGGCTGCTGCCGTGCGCTTCGCGGTAGCGCCTCGCAACCTGCCCAACCTGCGCCCAATCTTCGCAGTCCTCAGTGCTCCGGTTGAAACGCGGGTCGAGTGCAAACGACAGATACTGCATCGAGTGAAACTTGTTCAATGTGTGCTTTGTCGCGTAGGGCGCCGTAATGACCTTGTCGAAATGCTGTAGCAACCCATAAGCACCGAGCATGCCATGTATCAACTGCGATTTGCAATTATCATTGCAGGGCAGGAGATCGCAGATCTGCGCCTGGTAGCACGAGCTGCTAATGATCAATTTCATGATACTGCCTGACTGCCGGCCGCGAAGAGGTTGGTGCAGATTTTCATCCGCTTCAGAAGAGTTCCGTTCGCTGCGCTAGGTAGAATAGCAATATTTACGTACGATACAAATGGCAACTGACAGGCCGTGAGCAGGCCTGTACCTAGTTTAGTTCTTTAGCAGCGAAGGTTGGGAGCACGAAGCAGGCTTCGTGCATCTTCTTGCTGTAGTATTTGTACAGTTCGCGCTCTTGCTCGTCGGAAATGGTTCTCAATGGCTTGCTGAGCTCAATGTCTGCGTTCTTGCTGCACACCATGAAGCCGATCTGGCCCGAGGGGTAGGTAGGGACAGATGCATAGGCGTACCCCACGTTGGGGAACAATTGGGAGCATGTGCCCTTCAGCTGCTTGATGATCTCCATGTGAATGAAGAGCGACTCGGCCTGCGTCGTGATGACACCGTTCTCTGTCAGCGCCTGGTTCAGCAGCGAGAAGTAGGGCTGCTCGAACAGCGCCTCTGCAGGGCCCTCGGGGTCCGACGAGTCTGTGATGATGACATCAAACGTGTTCGGGTAGTCGCGCAGGAACTGGAAGCCGTCGCCGATGTGCGTCTTAACCTTGGGGTGTTCGTACGAACGCGACATCTCCGGCAAGTATTGCTTGGACACGCGGATGACCGCTTCGTCGATGTCGCAGAGCCACGCCTCCTCGACAGACTCGTGTTTGAGCACCTCGCGCAGCACACCGCCGTCGCCGCCGCCGATCACGAGCACCTTCTTCGGGTTGGCGTGCAGGTTCATGGCCAGATGGGTGATCATCTCCTGGTACGCAAACTCGTCGCGCTCGCTGCATTGCACTACGTTGTCAAGCACCAGCACGTTGCCGTGGTTGGTCGACTTGAAAACCAGCACGTCTTGGTACTTCGACTTCTCGTGGTGTAGGACCTTCTCAACCCGTAGGGTCATCGCCTGCCCGGGCCACATGGTGTCCGAGATCTCTCTGAACCATCCGTCTTTGATCGTGGGGTGGGTAATTTCGTCCGACATCGTGACTAACTGTTGGTTATGTAGATGCTCTCTCAGCTGGGGACGCTGCTGAATTCCAACAGAAAAGCTGCTCCATTTATACGTTGGAAAAAGCTATGAGTCGCAGGGCCATAAGCCATGACCTAGCATGTTCTAAAATCGTGCGTGAAATGCACAATCCGAAAACGGTTGCGGTTATTCAGAAACCCAGATGGGTGCACTATGCAATTTCAGCGTGAGTCGGGCACAGCATTGACCATCGCGCAATGCGCGGATGCTGTGCAAGTCGTCGCAGACGTGCTGTATGTATGTGGTGCTCGAGGGCTCGAGGACTGGGAGACGAAGTACGCCAGATTAGGTAATCGCACGTGAGCCGCGCCAGATCCCGCTACAGATGCCCAAGGCCTGGCGAGGAGACTGCTCCTAGGCGGTACAACGAATCAGAGGCGAAGTAACCTGAACGCCCGCTACTGTGTGCTGTGGCAACACGAGCGTGCTGAAAAAGCTGGAGCATCTGGACAAAGAAAACTGTGGACTGCACAACCGGCACCGGACCACGGACTACCTCGGAAGCAGCAGTGATGCCAGATGCATACGTAGAGTCACTCGGCAAGATGATTGCCATTCTTGTGAACTACAAACCGGGGTCAATCACTCTGGAGAACATCACAAGGCTGTGCCAAACTATGGGGCTGGAGTCCTTCGTTGATCAGGTATCGGCCAACATATCGCGTCTGTCGATAGCGTCGAAGATTATCGTGATAGATATAGACTATGAAGTGACGGACGGCAAGGTGATCGATGTTAAGCTGGTGCTGGCAAGCAACTTCGACAAGTTTGACTACTTCAATGGCGAGGCCAACATCCTGCACCGGTCACTTACCACGTATAGCGACCTGCACGAGTTCCACCACAACCTGAAGTTCTTAACCCTACTCGACGCGTGCTCAAGCATCGATATCGAGTCCAATGTGTCGCAATTCGATTTGTTCGAGTATTACTCGATGCTGCCGCAGTACATGCAGAGCTACCTGGACGACAATGGCGCGCAGCTCACGGTGCAGACGAACCTGAACGACCGTTTTGGGATCTACTTGCTCGACCATTCCGAAAAGAAGGTCGCCAAGCTGACATTTGCCGCTACGCAGGACCCGAACCAGCGGTATTACGAATACAAATACTCGAGCGAAACGAAGGAGTGGATCAACCAGTCGGCCGAGTCCTATACGACCGGCATCACGCTGGTGTTCGAACTTCTCGGTGACCCTCCGACGTACCTGCCTAAGGATAGTTTGCCGCCAGAACACCCTGATGAGGGCTTCACGAGTGCTTCTGCGTCCGAGCTGCAGCGCCGCTTTGCATTCAAGTGTCAAAATCCACGAGTCACCCTCGTAAATGACTTCACGGTAGACGTATACCCGGCCTCAACCTTCCAGCTGCTCAATGATAATATCTGCTTGTGTTTTGATATTCTGAGAAGGCAGAAGTGGTGGCACACCGTCTTATATCCTATTTCCCAACTTTTGCTGCATCAAGGCCAGGATTCTGCGGTAGGAGACGCCCCAGCACCCGCAGCCCAACCCCCGCTCCACCGCCGCCGATCAAGCAACAAGGGCTGTCGCCGAGCAAGTGCGGCCGAGTCAGCCACGCTAGGGGACGAAAATATGCACCAACTTACCTTAACGGAAATTATGAACAAGTCTGTGATTCCCGAAGATGACGCGATGATGGATGACCGCATTGAGCTCTATGTTAACGAGAACTACGTCTATCTGGGGACCCAGGAGGGTTGCAGCTTCTATAACGATCCGATTGAGAGGTGGGAGGCGTTTGTAGAGTCACTAAGACAGATGCTTACGTAGGTATATAATTCTCATCTCACGCCTGGTATGTATGCGCTTGTAAATACCGTGACGTTTAAGCAGCATTGACTGGTCACGTGGTGTACTTAAAGCTGTTGCTCAACACGACCAGAAATCCGGTCTTCGACATATCTAGGCAACATGGCCGAGTGGTTAAGGCGACAGACTTGAAATCTGTTGGGCTCTGCCCGCGCTGGTTCAAATCCTGCTGTTGTCGTTATTTTTATTGTTGCGCAGCCAACTACTTTACCTGCAGTCTCCGCCTAGAGGGTACTATCCTTCTTCAGAGTACAAACCTTACAATCCATACATACGGGCTATCTTAATGCCATGGGCCACGTTATCAACACGGGCGTCGAGCTTGTAGCCCGCAGCGTCTAGCCGCCCCATTTCTTCGGGAAAGTCGCGCAACGGCACCATGAAGCACTCGATGAACTCGTCGTCCTCCAACTCTGGTTGCGGGTTGCGATTCTCGGGTGCGGTAGCGTCAATTTCTACTGTGACCATACGCAGGTTCGTGTTTGTGAAGCCCGGATCGTTGAATAATATCGCGCTGGTGGTCACAATGCGCCCGCTATATCCAGTTTCCTCGCGCAGTTCGCGTGCCACGGCCTCCTCCAGCGTCTCGCCCTCGTCTATCAGTCCAGCAGGCATCTCAATGCAGACGCCTCCCACAGGGGGGCGGAACTGCTTTTGAAGCAGAATGCGGTCCGGCTGCCCAGGCTCGCGCACAATGGCCAATATGCCTACTCCATCCACTCCGGTCGAAGCACGCGTCGTGCGCACAGCGCCTTCCCAGTCGCGCTCTCTGCCCAGAGGGTCTGCATACTTGAGCTTCTCTAGCCCAATCCACTTGAACTCGCTCGTGTCGGTCACGGCCCGCCTTTCCAGTAGCTTTGCCTGTTCCGGCCCCCTTTTGGTACTACCTGCCATTCTCCGTACCTGGTATTGAGTTCTGTATAGTAGTTGTAACCTGATTCCTTGCGCTAGTGGGGTCATCTCTACACGGCCGCTTTACCCCTGCTTATATATGATTACTGAAGACGTTAATAAAGGAAAAAAATCTAACTCGACAAGATGACGATTGGGCTCCCCAGCCAGAAGCTTAAGCATAGGCGCTGACCAACGTAGCCAACCTATATATCTGCGGCGACAGGCATGACGGCCAAGGACAAGGAGGCCCTTGAACTCCGCGCACAAATACAGCAGCACCTAGTAGAGTCTGGTAACTACGAGCGGATATCCAACAAGCTAGCACAGAGACTACTAGACGAGGGATGGATCGACCAAGTCAAGAAACTCACCAGAGAGACCATGGAGGACGATAACACCACCAATTTTTCCGAAGTGCTAAAACGTGTGGAACCGGAGGCGGTGAGCCTGGTCTCTGCCAACACAAAGAACGAGATTATGCAGCAAATTAAGGCATTTTTGTGTGATATCTTGGACACACAGTAGACATCTTTGGTTACATTAGAGATGACAAAATAGATGATATTTATATCTCTATATCTATTATTAATACAAATTTCATAAGGCGAAAGTATAAACATTTGCAGGACCTGCATAGTATGCGCGTCTTTCTTGCCGGTGGGGCGAAGAGCACTATTCAGTCGTCGTAGTTTTCGTCTTCTTCAACTTTTCGAATGACGCTTTCTTTCGGCAAGTCTGTAGAAGTACCAACGCCGTTATGCGCAGCCTTTTTCTGAAGAGCCTCAAGCTCTTCTTCCTGCCGCATTCTTGCTTCCTCCTGTAACTTCTCTATAGCATCTGCGCTTGGTTTTATCGCGGTAGGTTCCGCGGACTCGGCTGCTGGGGGTTGGTGTAAATCTGGAGGCGCTGGTGGGTCAGTGGAACGCAATTTGTTCGAAGCAGTTGGTGCTGTTTCGGCTGCGGGATGATAATCTGTGGCAACCTCTGTAGAAGACTTTTGGCGCTCCGCTAGATCAACTGCTGAACTGGCTGAGTTGGTTTTTAAGTTGGGCTCCTGGTCTTCTAGGTTCTCGGATGCTGCAGCAGTAATGCTTTCACTCGGTGCTGCCGATATCTCAGTGTGGGTAGAAGAGCACTCTGGAGAAGCGGCCGTGGCCAACGGAGGGAGATTCCTGACGGGGGCACCTGTGGAAGCGGTATTAGCGCTTTTTACCTCGCGGGAATCCTTAGGCTTCTCCCCGACATCTGGCTGCCCTGGAGAGACTTTGTCATGGAATCCAGCTTGAGCTGTTGCATGCGCCGCCTCTTTTGATGTATCAGGAGGCGCCTTGCTCCCCAGCTTATCTGAATTGACAATCGGGCCAGTCACGGGTGGCAGTGTATTCGTAGCATGGAGATCCTTGATGGTGCTTCCATTTGCAACGGGTTGAGAACGCTCGCTTCCCTTTGCCGCTACCGCTACCGGAGGTAACACGTGGGTTGCGTGGACTGAAGGCCCAGATAGAATGTGATTCTGATCTCCCGGACCAGAATGGTCCATGGAAGCTGGGTGCGTAATCGAAGGTATAGTTCGAGACCGGACCGGTTGCTCTTCTACGTTATTCTGCTCGTGCTTCAGTCTTTTTGCCGCATGCTCTGGTTCAGTTTTCTGAAACTGGGGGAGAGGCGCACCTTTCTTTTCGGGCGGTATTATGGGAGCGGCATCGGGTGGTAACTGCTGCGGCTGTCCTGTAGCCAGGGCCAAACTAGGATGGTTCTGAGAAGGCATATGTTTCTTCTGATGTTGCTGCAACTCCTGCTGCGAAATGGCATTTACCAATGTATCCATTCCACCCTCCATAGGCCTCTTTTGCGGCAACAATGACGGTTCCAGGATACTTCCGTTATTGTTCAACTGCTGCAACGGCTGAGGCCGTCCTGACATTGGTGTGTGGCCTGCGGACTCTGTTCCGGCAACCGCAACTCCGTGGGGAGAGGACCGGTAGAACGCAGGTTTGTTATTCAACGGATTTGTTTGGTCTTGCTGCTGCAATGTTGGCTGCAACATAATGGGTGCTGGCCCTCTAGGCTGTTGCATCTGTTGCTGTTGAGGCTGCTGCTGAGGCTGCTGGGCCCCTGGGTTGGCTAGCTGGGCAGTCAAAGCCTCTAGTCTCTCCCTTATGTGGACGTTATTCGGATCTAAGCGAACAGCTTGTTTATATGCATCCAGGGCATCGCTGAGCTGATTGTTGCATGTCTCATACAAAGTGCCCAAATCGTACCATACCTCGCTGATATATGGGTTCAGTCTGATCGCGCGCGTGTAAGCGTCCAAGGCATCACGGTACTGCGAAATCTGATAATATAGAACACCAATCGAGCACCAGAATGTAGGATTGCGCGAGTCACGGTTGACTGCCTGCTGGAACGCATCGTAGGCAGCGGTGTAATCATTGCGTACCATATGGATGCGGCCTAAGTGGTACCATGTTGTGGCATCTGTGGAGTCTGCCTCCAAGGACTTCAATAACAAGTTGAGCGCAGTCTGTGGGTCATAGAACTGGACGTTGTTCATACCATAAAGGCAGCCTAGCTGCTGGAGAACCTTTGCGTGGCGGTCGTTTTGCGACAAGACGTGCTCGTATGCTTCTCGGGCGCCTTGCCACTCTCCCATCGACTCCAACACACTGCCCAACTGGAACCAGACGTCCCACTCCTGAAGAGGAGCCGGAGGCTGCGGAAGAATATAGCGAAAGCACTCCAGCGCCTGGTTCCACTTGCCCTGGTGCTTGTAGATGATCCCCAAGCGGAAATAGATCTCGTTCACTTTCTCAAAGTGTGGATCGAGCTCGAGCACCTTGGCAAAGGCCTCTTCGGCGTAGTCTAGGGAGCCGTATCTGTCGTACAAAATGCCAATACCATGCCACAATTTCGGCACATTCGGATTGCTCAAGTGGTACAACGCCTGCTGGTATGCCGCGTAGGCGCGCTGTAGGTCGTCCAGCATCAAGTAGCAGTGTCCGAGCGTTGCCCAGACGTCGCCCAGCTCCGGGTTGACGGCTAGCGCCCGCTGATACAGCTCCGCCGCGCGCTGGAACACATCGCGCGACCGGTACAGGTGCGCGAGCGACGTGAGCGCCTTAGTCGACGACGGGTTGTACTGCAGCGTTGCGTCGTACGCCATCGCTGCCCGGTCCGCGTCGCCGAGCGTCTCCGCCAAAGACGCGATCGAGAGCCACGTCTCTGCCGCGCTCTGGCTCAACGGGTCCACCGCTGCCCCGCCGCCCGCGCCGTCCGCGGCAATCGCCGCAACCCCGCCGCTCGGGGATCCGCCCCCGTTCGCCCCGTGTGGCCCCGTGCCCGCCGCCAGGGCCTGCGCCGCGCGCAGGCCCACCGCGCCTCCGCCGTGTTGCCCTAGCGGATTGTTCATTCCCTGTGTTGCCTCCTGACTGTCCACTCGACCTCTTGTATCCGCACCTTTCTGCCAAGTGCGCCCCAAACTCTGTTTTCCTGTCTGTCCAGAGTTTCCGTCTCTGGCTGCGCTACTGCCTACCTGCCGTTTGGTATGGAGGAGAAGTGTGTGTGTATCTGATTTGTTTATCTGCTTTCCTTCTCCTATAAGCTTTTTGTAATGAAAAAAATTATGAAAACGGGAAATCTGTGGAATTTGGAAATGCTGCTGGCGCTGCGTTGTTCAACTTCCAGCGCCGCCGTCTCGTTCTACTGCTCTGTTCTTGGTCTAGCTTTCGGTATTTTTTCTGCTCGGTTTCGCTTCTTTTTTCTGCAACGCAAGGGCGCGCTGCGTGCCTGAGGTGCCAGGTGGCTGCACAAGTGCGGGCGCCCGGGAACCGAGCCGGGTAGTTACCGGGCAACTCTGCCGCCGGATCCCCTGCGGAGGCTTACGGCAGCGCTTATTTAATTGTTACGTAAAGTCACGTGGGAGCTAGCACGTGCTTGGCAGCTCAGCCGCACGTCACGTAAGCGGTGTGACTAATCGCGGCGGGAGCTGGGTGGGGTAGATGAGCGGGTAACGCGGCTTACAGGTGGGAAGCGGCCACCAGATAAGAGTAACATAACGCCAGTAGAAGCACACGGCGAGAAGATACAGACACGCGGCGCACGACGAAGGCGATACGTGTGCGCGTGGAAGGCGCTGGTGCGCACGAGGCGCCGGTGCGCACGCACAGGAACGCAGGAACAGGTCGCGTCGGCGGCGTGCATACTGCGCGTTGTCACAGGACGGCGGCAGACGCCGCACGAGCGCGGCGCGCGCGGCGAGACCGCAGGCGATGCGGGTGGCGCGGCCGACCATCGGCAGGCTGGTGGAGCGAGCTATCACGTGACTGCATCACGTGACGGTGGCCATCGCGGTGGAAGTAGCGAGGATCCTGCGTCAGTGTCCGAGCCACACACCGGCAGGCAGCATGACTGGCGAGGAGGGAGGCTTCATACGCCGGCGACCACGGCGCGCGGCTGCGCGGCGCTCAGCCGTACGCGAGGAGATCAGCTCGGAAGATGAGCCCCTTAGCGGGCAGGCGCGGACAGGCAGCGCTGCGTGGGATCCAGTGGTGGTGGAGTCGAGCGACGGGGAGGAGCCGCTGGAGGAGGAGAGCGAGGAGGATGAGCCGTTGGGCAAGCGGCGGCGCGCGAAGCCGCGGGGCGGGAAGCCTTCCGCCAAGAAGGTGCCTGCCAAGAAGGCGCGAGCACCGAACGTGAGCCGGTACGATCGGATGACGCAGCTGCTGTTCGAGCACCACCGTGAGCTGGCGGACGTGTTTCCTGCACTGCGTGATGCGCCTGCGTACAAGCCGATCCGCGCAGCGCAGCCGGCGGGGCTGACGGTTCCCCTACTGCCCTTTCAGCTGGAGGGGCTTCACTGGATGGCACTGCAGGAGAACAACGAGCGGTATCGGGGTGGTGTGCTGGCAGACGAAATGGGAATGGGCAAGACGGTACAGATGATTTCGCTGCTGCTGCATGCGAATAAGGGCCCGACGCTTGTGGTTGCCCCGACTGTGGCGCTCATCCAGTGGAAAAACGAAATCGACAAGTACACAGGCGGCGCTCTGCGGTCGCTGGTATTCCACGGCCCGGGCCGTAGCGCTGTAAGCGAAGAACTGGCGGCTGCCGATGTTGTGCTTACCACCTATGCCGTGTTGGAATCTGTGTACCGGAAGCAGACGCAGGGGTTCCGCCGAAAGGCTGGCGTCGTCCGCGAGCAGTCGCCTTTGCATGCGGTAGACTTCTACCGGGTGGTGCTTGATGAGGCGCACAACATAAAGGACCGCAGTAGCGGTACCGCCCGCTCTGTTAACGCTTTGCGAGCAGTGCGGCGCTGGTGTTTGACTGGTACGCCGCTGCAGAACCGGATCGGCGAAATGTATTCTCTAATCCGGTTCCTCGATATTGAGCCATTCACCCGCTACTTCTGTACCAAGTGCAGCTGCTCTGAGAAGACCTGGCGATTCTCGGATAATTTACATTGTGATTCCTGTGACCATGTAGGCATGCAGCATACGAACTTCTTCAATCACTTCATGCTGAAAAACATACAGCGGCATGGGATGGAGGGGCCGGGCCTTGAATCGTTCGAAAACATCCAGCTTTTACTTCGGAACATTATGCTGCGACGGACAAAGGTTGAACGTGCCGATGACTTAGGTTTGCCGCCGCGCATCGTGACAGTACGGCGCGATGTCTTCGATGAGGAAGAACGTGATCTATACAGATCCCTTTACAGTGACTCCAAGCGCCAATATAACACTTACGTGGAGAGTGGTGTTGTGCTGAATAACTACGCAAATATCTTCACGCTGTTGACGCGGATGAGGCAACTGGCTGATCACCCCGATCTAGTTCTGAAACGTTTGCCTGGGAATGAGATCGTCGGCGTGATTGTATGCCAGTTGTGTGTCGATGAGGCAGAAGACGCCATTGAATCAAAGTGTCGCCATAAGTTTTGCCGACTGTGCATTCGTGAGTACATCGACTCCTTTGTCGGGCGCTCGGCTGATTTAACGTGCCCTGTATGTCATATTGCATTGAGTATTGACCTTGCGCAACCCGCACTTGAAATTGATGAGGAAATGTTTAAGAAACAAAGCATTGTGAACCGTCTTGGTCTTCAGGGCAATTGGCGCTCCTCTACGAAGATTGAAGCTCTATTGGAAGAGCTTTATAATTTACGGAGTAGCACGCGCACAATAAAGTCAATCGTGTTTTCACAGTTCACGTCCATGTTAGATCTCGTTGAATGGCGGCTCAAGAGGGCTGGCTTTCAAACTGCCAAACTACAGGGTAGCATGACTCCAACTCAGAGAGCAGAGACAATCAATTATTTTATGGACAACGTCCATTGTGAAGTATTTTTGGTAAGTTTAAAGGCTGGCGGTGTGGCCCTTAACCTATGTGAAGCCTCGCAAGTATTTATTCTCGATCCATGGTGGAATCCCAGTGTTGAATGGCAGAGCGGTGATAGAGTTCATAGAATTGGTCAACATCGGCCTGTTAAGATTACTCGTTTCTGTATCGAAGACAGCATTGAGTCGAGAATTATAGAGTTACAAGAAAAAAAGGCAAATATGATTCATGCCACTCTTGGTCAAGATGAAGGTGCAGTCAACAGACTGACTCCCGCTGATTTACAATTCTTGTTTAATAATTAAGTTCGTTAATTATATAAAAAAATTATACACTCAACTGTTTTGTCCTACAATCTCTAGGCTATTCTATGGCTTTGCTGTACTGCTCCGAGCAGTGGCTACTGCTGCTATTAATGATATTTGCTCGTCGGAGAGTGAAATATTTGGCAGTGGCCTGGAACCTTTAGCTGGTTCTTCTAGGAAGCCTAACTTATGCAAAAATGAGATATAGGACCCCACAACCTCTAATGACACCGAAGTAATGATAATTGGCTCAATATTCGTCCGCGCAAAATCTTCTTCTAAAACAAATTTCGCATTAGTAGTATCGAGTTCAGGACTGCGCAGCTTTTTAGGCAAGTCATCTAGGACAAGGTACAATAGCGGATACAAAGGATTTTCTTCATCACTCGACGATTCAAGCGCCTTACTCCACTCGTCATAAGGAACTGATGTTACCTGGTACCCGTATTCCTTCAGTGCTAGTAGATAGTCCCTGAATGATATTCTTGGTTTCGCATTGACATTTACAACCATCATATGTGTATTGCCTGATGACGAGAAGGAAGCCGCTGTTGCTAACCGTGCCACATAATCAACTGGTACCATATTAACAGTTCCTTCAATATCAGGAATTTTGCCTAACTGAACACATCCCCGTAGGAACCGGAGCAGAAAGTCATCCGCGTTAGAAGCTCCTGTAGAAGGGGAACCAGTCACATAGCCTGGCCTCAATATACAACCGCGTAACCCACGCTCACCTGCACGTTTTATAATAAATTCTGCTGCCCATTTCGACTGTCCATATCCGCCTTTCAGCCCTAGAGAACCACCCATAAGATCGTCATCCTCCGGGACACCACTACCACCACTTTCAATGGCAGCGTTAGAAAGTTCTAGGTAATGTTTGGTATCCAATGCAGATGTCGATGAAACGAATGTAAAATATTTTGCCTTGCCAGCAGCAGCTAAATTTAGAACATTCACCGTAGAGAGAACATTGGCTTCTCTCAGTTTGCTATAAGGATATACCCAGTGAACCAGGGCGGCATTATGGATAATAACATCGATACCCTCCTGAAGGTCATGCCAGGCCTTTTTAGGCAAGCCAAATTGCTTCTCCGCTAGATTTCCAAGTACCACTTTTATTCTAGGTGCGTAAGCATTTTTCCATAACCCATATGCAGTACAAACGCTTTTGATTCGCTGGAGCGCAGATGATTCATCACTTGCGCGAACATGCGCATATACTGTTATGTCATATGGTTTTCGTGATCTGTTCAAAAGGTCAGCTAATATGTGGCACCCTAAAAAACCTGTAACCCCGGTAAGGAAAACATATACTGGTGCAGACGTTGCCCCGGAAGGAAGCAGCGATAACCGAGACTCATATTTCGAAGCTAATTCTGCTTCGGAAACGTGTTTTGCGTCAGCATAATATTCAGTAGTCCCGGAATTAGAGCTCTTGTCGTCGGAGATTGTGCCGCGTACCCTACTAATTTCCTTAGCAAGCTCTTTGACTGTTGGGTAGCGGAAGATGGTGCTTAATGCCAGTGAAATATTTAACCTGTTACGCAACACAATTGCCATCCGAGTCGCCAAGATAGAAGTGCCGCCAAGATCAAAGAACGACTCATCTGAACTTGTAATAGCAGGTCTGGTGGGTAAAAGATCTAACCATATCTTGCGGATTTCCTGCTCCAAGGGACTGAAAGAAGACAATCCCAGAGTTTCCGAAGCAAAATGTTCGCTAGCCCGATCCAGCTCCGTTGGTTCGGGGAACTGTAATTTATTCTTATCTATCTTCCCATTGGGGTTTAGAGGTAGCCTTTCCATCACCATTATTAATGTTGGGATTGCATACCCAGCCAACCGCTTTTTTAAAAAGCCTCTGATATCGTTGATTAGCTTGTGATACTTAATCAGACTGCCTGCGATGGATTCTGTCGCGATGGATTCTGGTACTGCCGATATAAAAGAGGCCAATGCTTTTTGGTCCGATCTAGGAACCAGATAAGAGATCAAGGTAGACTCTCCGTTCTGATCCTTGCGTAGCAATGTGATATTCTCGCGACACAAAGGATACTGGGAGATATTCGTGTCAATTTCACCTAGCTCAATTCTAAAGCCCCGTATTTTGACTTGGTCGTCCGCGCGTCCGCAGCATTCGCAGTCGCCGTTGGGGAGATAACGACCTAAGTCCCCGGTGCGATATAGCCTGTCCCTTACTCCGAGCCAATAATTCCTCCACGGCTCATCGCCTGAGAGGTCCAAACCCCCCCAATGACCAGCATCAACAAACCAATTATCAATGAACTTTTCCTTGTTTATTTCAGGTAGTCCACGATATCCCTCTGAAAGACCACCAGCTCGAACGTATATCTCTCCAACTTCACCAATTCCACATAGTTTAGTTCGATCGTGCCGATTTACTATTAGTAATTGAACATTGTGCATACCCCTTCCAGCTGGTATAATACTTTTCAAGTTGTCCAAATATGAAGGATTACTGGAACAAGACGGAACCTCAAAGTACGATACTGCACGCTGGGTTTCAGTTGAGCCGTACATGTTCACTATGGCCACGTTTTCAGCCAGAGACTGTAGTCGTGCACAGTCCCGTTTGGTCAGCACATCACCAACAAAGAAGGCTCTCTTGAGGGATGGGAATGGTGTGGTAGCATCAGCAGTTAAAACCTGGCCCATCGCAGGAGTCAGGTGGGTTACAGTAGCTCCATGAGTGGCCATCCATGTGGCAAGACGGCCTGGGGTGCCTATGTCGTCTTCCTGTGGTACGAGCAGTTGAGCTCCCAGATATATTGGGGTAAACATATCTCTTTGAATCGGATCATGAGCAATCCCGCTTAGCATGGTGAATTTGTCATCTTCGGACAAGCCGAATCGCTTCGCCATCCAGTCAAAGTAGTAAGTCAGGGAGAAATGTCTTCCCAAAACACCTTTGGGAATACCCTCTGAGCCGGACGTAAAGGAAAGCGTAGGGTTGCTGTCAGGGCCAACAACCACATCTGTTCGCGTGTTCTTCAAACTGGCAAAAGGGACAAGCGTATCAAGATGGAAATCTGGGAGTGTACCTCCTAATATCGCCCCATCTGTCTGTAGTGCGAGAGCTGGGAGGCGGGCTTTGAGGCTTAGATTATCGCGAATAAATGCTTCAACGGCTTCATCAAGCTGACCCGCGGCCTGGATCACAATCAGCCCAGCGGGTTTTGCAACGCCCAGATAGACGTTTTGACGGGCAGGCGGGTATGCAGGATCAATGACGGAAAATACAGCACCTGATTTCAAAACACCGAGGACCGACACCAATAAGTCCACCCCCCGCGTGGAGTAGATCATGACAACATCCCCTCTACGGATGCCGCGCGCCAGCAGATAATGTGCTACTATATTTGACGCACAGTTTATGGCTGAATATGTAAACGTCCTCGCAGCCACCTGCCCCACCCCCGTCTCCACGACGCACAGCCTATCTGGCCGTGTTTCTGCATGATGCTGGAAGATATCGTGGATCGCACCGCGAAATTGGCCCCAGCCTAGATCCGTCGTCGGATCCGGCAAAACTCTAGAAGCACCGCTCGTCACCAGAGAAATCGCGTACACATCTGCATCATCTTTAGCCTCCACTAGCGTAAGGAACTGCACTAATTGCTCCCCAAGCTCGCCTATCCGGTCGGGCGAAAAGCGCTCTGAGTCGTAGACCATCTCAAATCGAGACGATGTCACCTGCCTTAGAAGTAGCTCAAATTTATGGTATCTGAACTGATCAAGCTTTGTCTTATCGGCAGCCGTGACTACGCCCACTTTGAAGTACTGTGGATAATAGTCTAGCTGCTTCTTTTCTCGCTCAAGCGCAGAAAGTTCATCAAAATCCACCGCCGGTAGCGCCAGAGTGCCTTCCACGGCCTCCGTCACGCTCGCACGCAGCTGCTGAAATGCAACTCCAGGCGGTACCGCCAACTTCAAAAGCCTGTTTGCCTTGCTGTACATGGCAACGTCTGATTCCCCCGACATTCTGCAAACCAAAGTTGCAAACGCGCTCAGTAGTCTGATATAGCTATCCTCCTCATCGATGACGCCAAAGGAGCCAGGGAGCTCGACCTCACACGATTCAGCCTTGACGCCCGCCGGCCCGGATGGAATATAGTCCGAAGGTAGGGAACTAACCACGATATTATCCACTTCCGACAACCATCTAATCATAGAAGGTTCCAAAACTGCGCACATTATGTCTTTCTATTATTTATACCGTGCAGTAGTGTCAACACCGACCCAACGCGACCAATCACATCTACACTCAGCTCTCCAGCATATATACACCGCGATGACTCGTGCTGGCGGAGTTGGTGTGCTCCGCGAAAAAATTCCAGCGGAAATGACCCACTGATTCCATACCGTGGTTATGACTCAAGCAAACCTTCGGCTAGCCCGGTTAGCTGGCCAACTTGGGCCATCGGCGTCGTCCCACCGCCAAGGGTGTCATGGCAGGCAATTCCACCCCCCCCTACATCTAGGGACCCGCCTCAAGCCCTGTGGTGCAAATGCGTGCTTGTGACCATATGTTCCTACTTAAACGCTTCCAGTGGTCTACCAAAGCTGTGTCAGGTGTATGGGACCGCTAGTTCTAACGAACTAGGCCGTCCTCCCGCCTTGCCGTCCACCGATTTGCGTGATCTCGCCATGATGCGCAGCTAGGGCCCGGTGTTAGCAACTAACACCCAACACTCTAAGTGCACTGTGGCCAGGACACCGAACCACGGAACGACTGAAGCGGAGAGAACTGGAGCGGTCCAGAGGGTATGATGATGCCTGGGACCATTGCGGGCAAGCCGGTGCCGATGTACGATTAAATCACGTGATATTGAGACACTTCTTGGATGGTAACGATACTGGACTGCAATGCACCTACATGCGTGATCACGGCATGTCGCGCAAGCTAAAGAAGACCAATCTGTTCAGTAAGGATGTTGCGCCTCTTATGTATGCGTATGGAGATAGCCCGCAGCCCCTGCCGGAGACAGTGCAATGTGTGGACGAGTTGGTGACGTCGTACCTGACGGACATATGTGCAAACGCATATCGATGCGCCCAGACAGTGCATCGGACCAAGATAAAGGTCGAGGACTTCAAGTTTGTGCTGCGCAATGATCCAGTGAACCTCGGCAGGGCAGAGGAGCTGATAATGATGAACAAGGTGATTGCAGACGCCAGAAAGCAGTTCGATAATTCGGAGGGCAAATCGCTGAAGCGCGTCAACAAGGACGAGGATCTAGAGGATATCCCAGAGGAGGACGGCGAAGATATGGGCGGTATGGGCCCGGGCAGCGAGCTTGCTGTGGAGGAGACATCGAAGCGGGGGCGAAAGCCGAAGAAGCGGAAGAACGCCAAGGGCTCGGTGTAGCAGTCGTCGTCTTTTATCTCATTACAAAGGGCATGTTGCTGGCTTATATATAGTGTGCTGGTTTAGCACTAGTCGGATGCGTCATCTCCTAGGATATTTATTTGTGTAGGGACACCGATGAAGTTGTTAAACCACGTGTTGGCAACGTCGAGAACAAGTATCAGCAGATTCCGTGGCAGGTTCACATAGCTGTTCCAGATGAACTGGAGCGCGTGATAGACACCCTGCAGTTCTTGTTGCAGAGCGCTCGTGGATTCTTCCTTGGTTTGTTTCTTAGAGCGGCGGGCGGGAATCTTGAGATCCGCGAAGTAAGGTTCGTTGTCCGAGGCGCTGTCCTCGGGTAGCGGCATATCCGCCGTTGCATTGCTAGTCTCCTGATCCTCTGTTTCAGTGAACCCGAGCCGGAAGAAGTTGTTTTGGAAGAAAGCCGCAATGCTGCTGGTGTTAGTTTCCATCTGACTGTGGTACATGCGCTCGAAGTTGTTGATCGCGTTTACGGACTTGGAGATACGGTCAAACGTGTTGAACAGCCCGATGAGCTCATACTTCGTCAACTTGTCTACCACGCGCTGGCGCGCCTTCTCGTCTCCCGCGTCCATCTCGAAAAGGATCTTCAAGCTGGTGGCATAGCCCGTGGTCTGCACTTTGCCCCACATACGACAACGGTCACAGTGCACGCAGTCCATGATCTTGGTAACATTCTTGAACCGTCTGCGGAAGTCGTCTTTCATCCGCATGCTAATGTCATCCTGGAAGAGCAAATCTTCATTGAACACCCTGCTGTCCAGCCGCGAGACGACGTTCGAGATCATGTCTTTGACGTTCGTGTCGTAAACATTACAGAACTCGACCCGCTCCAGGTAAGGCTGAATCTTCCACAGCGCCTTGGCAACGACAGCAAAGTTGAAGTAGATGTTAGCCACGCGGTCGGGGTGGTTCCCGACGCGCGCCATAAACAGTTCCAGGTTGGGGCCCCACTTCCCCGTTTTGGTGTCGAGGTAGTCGTTGGAGAGGTGCGTCGCAATCGATGCGTGCAGGCCAGAAATCAGGCGATAGAACACGTCCTTCGCCAGACAGAAACCTTGCTCACCGAGTGTGAAGCAATTCTCCTTGTAGATGGCAGACCATATCTGCGCCGACTGTTCGCCGCCGTACCCCGTGAACCGTTCCGGGTTCGCCACCAGGTCCACCAGCACCGAGTCCTTGTTCGTGAAATCGGTCACGTCGCAGTAGTCGATACTCAACGGCTCCGGGCGAGCAAACTCGCGCCGCCGTCCACACAGCTCGTTCAGGAACGAACACTCATCGCTCTCCCCGCCCTCGCTCTTCACACTGTCCTCATCTAGCCCCCCCAGCACCTCGGGTTGCCATATATCGGGCACGCTCTCCCAATCGTCCACCACGTCCACCGCGCACGCCCGGTTCACGCAGTAGCCGTTGTTATCGCTCCAGAATGGGCATTCTTTATACAGGTCCAGCTTGAAGTACCGGAAAAAGTCGGTCTTCACCAGCCTTGCCAGCTGCGGCCGGATTTGCTCATTGATTTCGTTAAGCTCATGGAATGTGATATCACATGTCGATCCCACTTGTTGATCTTTGTCTATTTTGCAGAAGTTGGCAGACGTATGTGGCTCCGCAGCTTGCTGACCGTCGTCCGCTAGAGCGGACGCGCAGAGCATAAAGCCCAGCATCAGCTTGTTCAGTTGCATTGCCTTTAGAGATTTACAGCGGAGTACGTGCGATGCGCCGTCTCGGAGTCAGTAACACCGTCGAGCCCTATGTATATATAATGGCCTGGCCCTTGATTTATAAGCAGGAACGTTGTAAAGGTGGACTGAGTAATTGTTGCCACTCTGTTCGCAAAAATAATCGCCTAGGGTACATGAAGATTATCCAATCAGTCCGATATTGACAAGAGCGAATCAACACAAGCTCCCATGCGGTACCTTGTCGCGATACAGACGTCGTGTATGAGGCCTGGGTCAAGGTCCGGGAACATGCCTTGGAGGTTCTGCAGCATTTCGCGGTGTTCCTGATGCTCCAATTTGCGGATCAGCTCAGTAGTTGTAGGATCGTCGATTTCGTCTACGTCAGCGTCGGGCGGCTTCTCATTCTTGGGCGACAGGAAGTCCGTAAAGAGGCTGAAGACCGTGGAGGCTGCGCCATCCAGCGGCCGGAGGATGTAGTCAGCGGGTGCGCGCGGCGCCTCCTC
This sequence comes from Eremothecium gossypii ATCC 10895, assembly GCF_000091025.4. Lineage (NCBI taxonomy): Eukaryota > Fungi > Ascomycota > Saccharomycetes > Saccharomycetales > Saccharomycetaceae > Eremothecium > Eremothecium gossypii. The sequence continues at coordinate 93,201 of NC_005785.6, read as the reverse complement.
GAGAGGCGGTGCAGGCAGGCTGAGCCGGTTGGCGTCGTATAGGGCGTTGTAGGCAACGGGGTCTGGAATGTGCAGTTTCTCGGGATCCAGGTGCAGGATGTAGCCGACGGCGCCCTGCAGGCTGCTCAGGTAGTAGGCGCTCTCGCCGTGGAGAAATGCGGGCAGGCGAAAGCGCTCGATGTAGCGCAGGTTCGAGGCCAGGGCGGACACGTCGCTCTTCAGGACGGTGTAGATCAGCAGCGGGACGAAGACGTCCGCACCGCCGTGCTCGAGACGTGAATGCTTGAGCAGGCCGAAGATGATCTTGCACGCGTTTAGGATGCAGACGATCTTATCACGGGGGGCCTTGTACTGGTTGATCTTCGCAAGCTCGGCGACGGAAAGGTCGACGAAGCGGCTTAGCTTGGGCGACAGCGTGTCGGGGATCTCCAGGTGCTCCGGCGCCAAGAAACGGTACTCCGCTATCTTGGCCTTCAGCTGCTCATCCTGCTCTAGGTCAGCGGCGTGCTCCGGATCCAGCCGTTCGGCGGGCAGCCCAATGCATGGCGAGAAGCAGCGCATGTAGAGCTTGCCCATCAGGAGTTTCTCCATGCCTTCCTTGGCATTGCGCAGTTTCGTGGGGCCCAGCGACCGAAAAGGCTCGTACTGTGCGTATTTGTCGTAGACGAATAGCTTGTAGTCATTGAGCAGCTTTACCTGTTCGGACGCACTCCACATGGTGCGGTTCGACACAAACCCCTGCAGGAATGACTTCGTGTATTTTAGGATGGGTTCCGCTCTAGAATCCCGGAGCTGCGAGATAAACAGCCTGAAATCGTAAAAGTTCTCGTCGTCCTCATCCTCCTCGGTATGCTCCAATTCTCTACTATCTGACGGATTGGATTCTTCTTGGGACTTGCATGTGGATAGTTCATCGGGTTGCATCTCTGCCTACTGTCGATACGGGGCTTGTGGTCGGATCATGATTTTCTTGAAGGCCATATAGACTTTTGACAGAACACAGCGATCAAGAAAGTACACTAAGAATTCGGCCAGATCGCCCAATGTGTGGCATTCTTGTTCATTACAGTGAAGTTGAAGCCGATTCAGATCGGTTTGTCGAATTTCCGGAGCGCTGTGAGCCTCCCGAAGTACAGAAGCACTGCGATGGGGCATCGCAAGAGTTCCTGCGTTTAGTGCCATATATTATGGCAAGAGGCCCTGATTACGCTTCCTACAGACTTGAAGCTGGCATGGGACTCGCCTGGTTTTCATCTGTGCTTTCACTAAGACAGCCTCTCACGCCTCAGAGCATGGCGGTTGGGGACCGCTACATACTGCAGTTCAACGGCGAGCTGTTTAACGAAGATATTCAGCACAACGACACACAATATATTGCGGACCTGCTGGCATCCTGGCCGGTGACTGCTGTTATCCGGCAGATGTACGGGGAGTTTGCATATACTATATTTGACCGGCAGGATGGGCTTCTCTACTTCGGACGCGACAACGTAGGGAAGCGCAGTCTGTGTTATCGGCTGGACGGCAGAGAGTTACATGTGGCCAGCGTTAGCGGTAAGAGTCAGGGGTTTCTGAACTGCGATGCTGGAGTCATATATACCTTTGACGTACACCAAAAGACACTGCGCATGGAAGAGCGCATTTGCGCCTCTCCCTTCACAGTCAGTGCCCACTGCGAGAGCGCGGGCCTGGAGGGCGATCTAGACACCCTCTACGAGATACTACAGCGCTCTACGCGACAGAGTCTGGAATCTATTCAACCTCTGCATAGTGAAAACGCCAAGCATGCGAGTGTCCTGTTCTCCGGCGGCGTCGACTGCTCTGTGGTTGCCGCTCTTATTTGTGAGCAATGGAGCAGTCACAAAGATGCCGTGCTGGAGCTGCTGAACGTAGCCTTTGAGAACCCGCGGACAGGTAAGATGCCAGAGGACGCGCCAGACAGAAAACTGGCGATTGAGTCTGCAGCCCAGCTACAAAAGCTGTTCCCTGAGATGGATATTCGCCTGGTCGAGGTGGACGTACCGTACAACGAGTACTTGGAAGTGCGCCCATCTGTGGTGGATCTGATATACCCAAAGCAGACCGAAATGGATTTATCAATTGCCATTGCCTTTTACTTCGCCGCCCGGGGGCGGGGGTTCATACATCGCGACAGGCACCGCGAACCATACAACAGACGCGGCCTGGTGCTGTTCAGCGGCCTGGGTGCGGACGAGCTCTACGGCGGCTACCACAAATTCGCCAACAAGTCGACGGAGGAATTGGTGGTGGAACTGACACGCCAGATTAACAACATTCACGATAGAAACTTGAATCGCGATGACAAAGTCCTCGCCTGCCACGGTGTGGAGGCTCGTTATCCGTTCCTGGACGAGAAAGTCATCAAGGCGTCCGTGGCTCTCCCCATATCGTACAAGAACGACAAAATGATCCTCCGGAAGCTCGCCCGTGAAAGGTTGCACCTATCCGGCATCAGCGATATGCCCAAGCGTGCAATCCAGTTCGGCGCAAGGAGCGCCAAGATGACAAAAGACAGCAGCAAGAACGGCACCGATATCATCGTTCAGTAGCATCATTTGTTTAGAAACACTAGGTACTTCGCAGCCTGTTCGAAGTTGAATGCGAGTAGCATCGTAAACCCATTGAACATGGTCGTCTTGTTTAGTTCCTTCAGGATATCTTCCGAATCCTCGATATCCACAACGCACAGAAGAATATTGCCCTGCGTTTTCCCAAAAGGCCGCAGCTTCTGATCGATATATTCAGGTCGCAATTTATGGTACTTGAGTGACAGAAATACAACCTTACGGCCTTGCACCTGGTAATCGTAGTAAACCTTCTCGGTGCCCGATGACTTAACGTATGTCCAGTTGGTGCTGGCTAGGCCCTTGAGCAGTGGATTTCCTTTTTGAGATGTGCTGACAAGGATCGTGCGTCCTTGACCCGATCTTGGCCGCTTCGGGAGATCGGTTTCAGCTGCCGCAGGCGTTGGGCGTTCTTGGTTAAAGGCATTTGTGACCCTCGAAGATCCTGTGGGCCCAGTATCGAGCGCTACCGCAGGCGCTGCTCGTGGTTCCGGTCTGGAAGCTGATGTAGCACCATTATACTCTTGCCGGCGCCGCTGAACATTCGCCAGTATCTTCTCAAAGGAGGTTGCGTCGTCGGCCCCCATCCTACGCCCTCCTTTCGCTATGGTGATATCCCACAATGGAAAAATTCATTATGAGGCCTCTACTAGCGAATATCACAAAGGTTCCGGCGTGTATCACCATAAAGCTACGATAATGGCGAGCCCTCAAACGAGTAAGCATCACTGGTCCCATTCATCGTCTAGTACATTCCACTAACTTGCTACAGTTGATTTGACCACTTTGACCCCCGCCCAGCTGGCGCAAGTCAAGCAGCAGTTCGACCAAGAGCTTCAGCACTTCACGAAGTCCCTGCAGGCCTTGAGTATGGCCAGAGCCAAATTCAACGAGTGCATTGCAGATGTGAAGGTCGTGTCAGAAAAGAAGAATAGCGAGCAGCGGCTGTTGGTACCACTCGCGGGCTCGCTCTACGTCCCGGGCAAGGTAGTTAACAATCAGAAGTTCATGGTAGACATCGGCACAGGCTACTACGTGGAGAAGGACGCTTCCCAGGCCATTGAGTTCTATCAGAAGAAGGTTAACAAGCTGAACAAGGAGGCCGTGCAGATCCAGGATATCATCAAGGAGAAGACGCAGTCTTCGCTGGCTATCGAGGCCCAGATGCGCAAGGCAGCCATCAAACAGCATGAGGAAATAGCGAAACAGAAGCAGCAGGCGGCCCAGTAAAGCGTCCGAAACGCGCCCTGGGCCACGATCGTGTAGTGCCACTTGTACTATGCATTTCTTCTCGAACCATATAGGATATACAGAAAAAAAGAAAAGTCGAACATTGAAAATTTTCGATGCGATGAGCTCTTCACATAGTAGTTAGATTTAGTGCCCTGTAAGCACCTTCAGACTGTTGTGAAGATTCGAGAATGGCTAAGCGGAAGTCAAAGTCGGGTGCAGGCGCTTCGAGGAGGAGGGCACAGAATGCCCTAGAGCTTGCCGAGAGGGAGCTTGCTTCTGATAGCAGTGCGGATGAGGGCATCCCTCGGAGTCAGCGGAGACGCAACAGTGCCATTGTAAACCCGCAGAGGGGCAGTGATGATGAAAATGGAAGCGAAGAATTTGAGGATGAGGAGCTGGATTCGGATGAGGCACTGGGCTCAGATGACGACTATGATGTAATGAATTCTAAGTTTTCGCAGTCCATTCGTGACAAGAAAAAGAACAACCAATCGGTGGAAGAGCTTGACGAGGAGGGTGGCTACACCTCTATCGATGAGGAAGAGCTGTTGCCCCTTTCCGCGGTGTGGGATATGGACGACACCGCGACGGCAGGTGCAGAGAAACATGTGGCTAGCCAGCTGAAGCTCAATGACGACAACCTCTCCGATGACTCGGAAAGCGAGAGTGAGAGCGACAGCGACTCCAGTGATGAAGCTGAAGACGAAGAAGATCCTTTTGACGAGGTTCCTAATGAGGAGGTAGACCTGGCCACCGTTAGCTCTACGTTGCAGAAGCACACAACCAAACAGTACAAGAGGCTAGACACCTATGCCGGTGGTGTGGAGGATGAGTATGCCCTTCCATCTCTGCAGGGCCCGGGAAAATTGGATATAACTAAGTTGCTTGATGTCGTGGACGATCCGGAAGCTGTGGAGCAGGCTACGCTCTTGAAGGGCAATCTCAAGTCCTTGGATGTTCCGCTGCCGATGAGAATTCAACAGAGGCATGAGCGTAAAGCTGCATATGAGATCTCGAAGGAGGAAATGAGTAAGTGGGCATCAATTGTGCAGCAAAACAGACAGTCGGAGCATCTCTCCTTCCCAATGGATAGTAGTGCGAGCCATACTGAAGCTTCGGCGTTCACGCGGAACTCGGAGAAGCCTCTCACAGAAGTTGAGGTAAAGGTCACAGAAGTGTTGAAGAAGAGTAACCTACTCGACCCTGTGAAGGAAAACACCTTCAACGACCTGGCCGAGGCCAAGCTTTCCGTTGAAGATATGAAGAAGCGAACCGCAGAATTGAGATTAATGAGAGAACTTATGTTCCGTGAAGAAAGAAAGGCCAAGCGGATCAAGAAGATCAAGTCCAAGGCATATCGCCGTATCAAGAAGAAGGAGATGCTTAAGAATCAGGAGTTGGTGGACTCTGACGAAAGCGACACTGACCGTGACGTCGCAAGAGCCCGTGAAAGAATGTCATTGAAACACAATACTAAATCAAAATGGGCGAGGGACATGGTTAAGCATGGCATCACCAAGGACAAGGAAACTAGGGATGACCTGGAAAATATGTTGAAACAGGGCGAGCGTCTGAGAGAGAAAATCATGGGCCACGCAGAGGGTAGCGAAAGCGACACTGACGTAAGCGACCTAGAACGGGACGATGCATCGCCGGAACAGGACACTCCATATCGCGGAGATATTGGGAAGACAGGTGTCTTGAATATGGCATTTATGAAGAACGCCGAGGCTCGTGAGAGAGAGGAGAACAGGCAAAACCTTGCCGCTTTACGTGCTGTCGAAAATGGGGAAGATATCAAGTTGTTTGAGGATGGCCTAACCAAAGACGGTAGTAACGTCGCCTCAAACAAAGGTAGAAGGGTTTATTCTGCAGCAGACCTAGAGGCCAAAGAGAAGGATGCGCAGTTTAACGAAGAGGTGCTTGCCGAGCACGCAGATGATGAGTCCAGAAGCCTAGAGAAGAGGCTAGAGAAAGCCAATAAGAGATCATCTGGCTCTCAGAATAAGCTATCTGCGAAGACCACACAATCTTCTACGAAAAAGCAGGATAGTAAAACCGAGGATCCCAGTGCATTAGAAAACCCATGGTTGGATGGCGGCGATGATAGTACCTTAATCAAGAAATCTTCGAAAATTAAGGTTGTCGATGCCAACAGTTCTCAGTTTACCAAGAGTGCTCATAAAATTGACAAGGAAAAGCAGAAGTTGTCAAGATCGAAAAAGGACGAGAAAGATAACGGCGATGACTTATTGCTAGATATTGAGTCATCTAACAAGTTAGATATCATTGATCCATACGACGAATCTGGGGACGAGGCCGATGGAAATTCATTTAAACAGCAGGATGCAATCAATGAGGCTTTTGCCGGAGATGATGTGGTTGCTAAGTTTCAGGAAGAAAAAAAGCGGGTGGCCATCGACGAAGATGACAAAGAGGAAGACGTCACACTTCCTGGTTGGGGCGAGTGGGCAGGTGCAGGTGCTCAACCAGCCAAGAAGAGAAAGTTCACCAAGAAGATCAAGGGAGTGGTTTCTAAGGAAAAGCGTAGAGACAAGAACCTGAAGAACGTTATCATCAATGAAAAGGTGAACAAAAAGAACGTCAAGTACCAGTCTTCTGCTGTTCCCTTCCCCTTCGAATCTCGCGAGCAGTATGAGAGGTCTCTGCGCATGCCTCTAGGTGAACAATGGGTTTCCCGTGCGACGCACCAGAAAGCAGTTAAACCTAGAATCCTGACGAAGCCTAGCGTGGTCATAGATCCGCTCAAGGCGCCGTTTAAATAAGCGATAGCTGCATATCCCTGTATATTAATAATAACAGAACAACTACATGCAATATAATGTAGACTGTGCGTTACTTCAATTACCTATGTTACATCAGACGGTTAGCACAGGGCTACAATGCGTCCAACCTATCGTTAATCTCCTGTGCAGTGAACTTCCTGAACCGGGGCCCTTTGGCAGAGGCATCGCCCTTGTAGCCGAGCATGTCGTCGTTCTCCTCACCCACTACGGCTAATTCAATGGTCTCGCCATTGAATTCGCCTTCTACAGACTCTTTCAATGTCAGCAAGGCGATGTGGATCGCGTCTTCCAGCTCCAGCTCGTCGTTCCACCTCTTCTCCAAAAATGTCTTTGCCGCAGTCGCACCTTTACCAATGGCAGTAGCCTTCCACGGGAAGTACGAGCCCGATGGGTCCACTTGGTACAAGCCAAACCCATTGTGTTCGTCATAGCCCGCCACCAGCAGCGAAACACCGAATGGACGCACACCTCCCGACTGCGTCGCCTCCTGCATAATCTTCGCGATCTGCGACACCAGGATCTTCGTGGGCGGGTACTCTCCGTACGCCTTGCGGTAACTGCCGTATGCGGTCTTCCGCGACTTGTTGATCAACACGCGGAAGTCTGGCCCCATCCCAGAGTATACCGCCCCAATGTCCGGCGTTATCTGCGACACCTTGTCCAGCGTGTCTTTTATCGTCAACGTCGTGTTCGCCTTTTTCTCCGTCGCTATCACCACACCATTGGTTGCCTTGATCCCTAGCGATGTCACACCCTGCTTGACCGCAGCAAGAGCGTAGTCAATCTGACCTAATTTGCCGCTGGAACGTCCCTGTTAGTAAATCTGCTGCCTGCCGCCGTAGGGCAACACCACCCCATTACATACCTTGGTGAAAAGGTCGTTAAAGAAAACGAATATCTATCAGCCATTGTTGATCCTCGCCTATTAGGTTTACTGCTGTTACAACTGGCCTTGTAAGTCTATATATTACCAGTTTGCCACCAATATTTCACATCAAGAGAACTGGTTAGTCACTATATACGTGATACGATTCTGACCGGGATCCGCCGCTGACCGGTACAGCACAAGGCGAGGTTCCGGGTGCCAGCGCCGCCGCGCCTCCAAGCGCTGCCTAGACCGATCTGGGACTGTGATTCACGCTGAGGGCGGTAGCGGGGCGGTAACGGCGGCAGAAGAGTGCGCCACGTGACCTGTATTGCGGGCCTCGTCGGACCTGTGCTGGGGCATAATGTGCCGCGACTTCCACTGACTCAGCATTAGGCCGTTGGCAATGTGATATCCGATTATCCGGCGGTGGATGAAGTTGCACTGCTCACCGCGGTCGCAGGTGCCCTCCTCGTAGCTCTTACACACGGCTTCGCGGAAGTCGGTCACATGCGAGAGGTCGCAGTACAGCGGCCGCTCGCCGTACCAACGCGTGATCAGGGCGTCGCGCGCGGCCTTGGCGGCGTCGATAGTGCTGTATCGTATGTAGACATTGCCGTTGAGGTGGTCTGTCTTGTTCTCGCAGACGATCAGCTCCTGAACCTCGCCGAAGCGCGCGGCCTCAAGGAAGACGTCCTCGTAGAAGCTTTCAAAGTCCTCTGTAAGGGCATGGAGGTCCTTGTAGTCGCGGGGGGGCACATACATGTTGTAGATCACGATGGTGTACGAGTTGATGGGGCTGTTGTGACGCTTGGAGCACTTGTCACCGTGTCGGCATGCGCCTATCTTGTAGTAGAAATGGCTGTAAAGTTAGTACTTGATCCAGACTCGTGCTGCCCCTACGGGTAATACATACCATCGGTCGCGGTCGTCATAAGACATGATGTGTGTGGTTTGGTCCGGTGTAGTGTGTCTTGAATAAGCGAAGGGCGATGCTTTTCTGAACTTCAAGAACGCAGTGCATCGAGCACAGAGACGCAAGCGAACATGGGAGTATGTATCGCTGTCCACGGTTCATGTGGCAGGGAACTAACTAACCATCGCAGAACGATGGTGGCACCATCAATAGGTCCAAGAACCTCGCAGTGGCAGCAGTGAGAGGTGCTAATGTCGCTGCGGACGACAACGTCCAGGAGTACAATTGGCAGTCCCAGTGGACCAGCTGCCGGCTTTCAGGCAAGCCCCTGCAGCTGCCTGTTGTGGGCGACTGCAAGGGTAACATCATCAACAAGGAGGCCCTGCTGGAGTGGCTGCTGGACCGCCAGGAGCGCGGCGCCGGAAAGCCGCGGCCTGAATTCCGGCACCTGCGCCGCCGGGCGGACATGGTAGAGCTGCACAACCTCGTGGCGGAGGGCGACGCCGGAATCCTGCGCTGTCCGGTGGGCGACGCGACGCTAGGCCAGTCGAAGGGCCGTTTCGTGTACCTGGCGTCCTGCGGCGACGTGATGCCGCAAAAGCTGCAACAACAAGTGTCCCAGTGCGCCGTGTGCGGGAAGGCCTACGACCCATTAGATGTGGTGCTGATCAACCCACGCGCCGCGGACGAGCATGCAGCCCTCCGCGACCGGATGCGGGTCCTTGTAGAGCGCGGCCTGTCACACAGCGGCAAGCCCCTGCCCAAGAAAAAGCGCAGCCGTTCGCCCTCTGCCCCAGAGGGACCACCGCCAGCAAAGAAGGCAGCGACGCGGGTTGGGACCGACTGATTGGGATCGATAGCGTTGGATATCGAACCAACTGGCAGCTGTAGGCTATCCGAGAACTGTCACGTGATTACAGACATTCCCTCTTAACGAGGTAGGCCATCGCAGATCGATGTGATAGATCAACTCTCGTTTAGCTATTCGGACGGAATCCGTTACCACCAGTTAACCTGCTGCGTAAGCGGCTTCTACAGATCACGTGAGAGATTTTTTGTGACCTCGTTTACAGCGGCCACTATACGAAGATCGCAGTGGCGACCTCCCGCTGCTGTCGCCTTTCTGGCCTCTTACTTGCAGCCTCACGGTGAGTGAAGACACAGAACGAGCATACTTGTGCTACGAGATCTGAGGAACAGCCAGTGAAGGTGCATTTAGTTTACCTCGTCCAATTCCATAGTCAATATTAAGTCTAACATAATGACCGATCCTAACCAAGCGAAGAAACAGAAGATTGAGGCGCAACCTCCAAGGCCCCAGAACATCGGTATCAAGGCTATTGAGTTGTACATTCCATCACAGGTAAGTGCGGACATATAGGCGCTGTTTTGGAAGACATGGCTCAGCGGCTGCGGGCGCGGCGGTGGCGCGGCGGCAGTCCAGGCATGGCTTCAAATACGGCGGCTCTTCAGATCTGAAACTAACAACAGCAGTGCGTGAACCAAGAGGCATTGGAGGCGTATGACGGCGTGTCGCAAGGCAAGTACACTATCGGCTTGGGCCAGACCAACATGAGCTTTGTGAACGACCGCGAGGACATCTACTCGATGTGTTTGACCGCGTGCTCGAACTTGATGAAGAACTACGATATCAAGCCGGAAAGCATCGGCCGCCTCGAGGTGGGTACGGAGACGTTGCTTGACAAGTCGAAGTCCGTGAAGTCTATTTTGATGCAGTTGTTCGGCGAGAACACCGACTTGGAGGGTGTCGATACCGTGAACGCCTGCTATGGCGGTACTAACGCGTTGTTTAACTCCTTGAACTGGATTGAGTCCAGTTCGTGGGACGGTCGTGACGCAATCGTTGTTTGTGGTGACATCGCAATCTACGACAAGGGTGCCGCCCGGCCCACTGGCGGTGCGGGAACTGTCGCTCTCCTGATCGGTCCAGACGCCCCCATTGTCTTTGACTCTGTGCGTGGCTCGTACATGGAGCACGTCTACGACTTCTACAAGCCTGACTTCCGCAGTGAGTATCCATACGTGGACGGCCACTTCTCACTAACATGCTACGTCAAGGCCGTCGACCAGGCTTACCGCGCTTATTCTCGGAAGGCTATCGCCAAGGGTCTTGCAGAGAATCCAGCGGGCCCAGAAGCCGTGAATGTCGCCACCTTCTTTGACTACAACGTCTTCCACGTCCCCACCTGTAAGTTGGTCACCAAGTCGTACGGCCGTTTGCTATATAACGACTTCAGAGCCAACCCAGAGCTTTACCCAGAAGTCTCTGCAGACCTCGCTACGCTTGACTACGAAGCCTCGCTTGCTGACAAGAACATTGAGAAGACATTCGTGGGTCTTGCTAAGCCCCTCCACAAAGCGCGTGTTGAGCCATCCCTTGTTGTCCCAACCAACACTGGAAACATGTACACGGGGTCCGTGTATGCCGCATTGGCCTCCCTGCTCTACTATGTGGGCAACGACGCCTTGCAGGGCAAGCGCATTGGCCTCTTCTCATACGGTTCGGGTCTTGCGGCTTCCTTGTTCTCCGTCCGCGTCCTGGGCGACATTAAGCACATCACCCACAACTTGGCGCTAGACACTAAGCTTCAAAACAGAAAGACAGAGACTCCAGAGGACTACGAAAAGGCCCTCGCTCTCCGCGAAGCTGCCCACCTACAGAAGGCTTATACCCCACAGGGCTCTCTTGACCTTCTGCAACCAGGCACCTACTACTTGACTGCGGTCGACGACAGATACAGAAGATCCTACGCCGTTAAGGAGTGATTTATTTTTAAATCCAGCCAGCTACTTGCTAGACTTTCTCTGCAGTGGTTATATATACCCATGTATAGATCCTCCAATAAGACATCTTCTATTGCTGCGGCTATCTGTTTTGCGTCATGTGATGACTTGGTACATTCTCTTTCCGGTCTTTCCCGTTCCGAGCCTGTGTCTGAATTCCGAATCTAAAGTCTTGTTCGAACTATGCTTTCTGATTGGTCCATCACGCTACGCCAACATCCTCCGGGTAAAACCTGGAATTCGTATTTTCTGACTAACTATCAGGATCTCCGCTACGGGGTTTTCTGCGCTCGAGGCGAGACAGATGAGTAGCCGGCGTTGAACAACTATATATTGCAAGAGCATCGCTGTACCACTGATGAGCAGTTACCAACCCGCAAACCTAGCCACATACCCTCGTCTCTGAAGCAGAGACCTCTGTAACCATTCTAATTTCGTTCAAACAATCTGGAGCGACACTGATTTGCGCTTGCTTACTCACCTAGTAGCTAGTGAAGAGCACCATGGCTTTCAAGACGTTCAAATACAAGCTATATTCGAAGGGCTATCACTCTGCGGCGCAGAAGCCCGCAACGTCCTTCTTTGACAGCTCATATCAATATCTGAAACAAAACCAGGGTCTGGTTAGCCTGGATACGGCGATTTCTCAACCGTTCAATGGTTACTTGAATCCGCATCCGGTGGTGGTTGCCGGCGTGAACTACACGAATGTACAGGAAGTACTGGAGTTAGCAGATGAAGAAGGCAACCGCTTGCGTGAGGAAACAGAGGAGGCGCCAGCTGGGACACTGACTGCTCGGCCGCGGGCGCTAATCCGCCGAAATTCCGACTCGTTTCAGTTCCTAACGTTACCAGGCCTGCAGAAGTCGGACTTCAATCCGCGATATTCACAGTGCTTCTACACCAGCGCTGCAGCGCCGGGCGACGCAGAGGGCTTGCACACGGCTGCTGAACCTCAGCCAGATGTAAGGTTCCAGGAAGACCTGCCCCCATGGCAGTTAGATAGAGAGCCGTGTCTCAACGAGAAAACCTTTCTTGCCACAAGCATCAAAGAGATTAAAACGTGCATGGAAAATGAGGATTATAATAAGGTCAACTGTATTTACCAAGCACTAAAGAGGAATGGTATCGTACCACCCGTGAACACTTTCGAACAAGTGTTGTGCGCTATCAAATTGCGTGATATGGATGCAGATGATCCGGAGGGCAAAATGGTGCAATTATTAAATTGCTACCAAGACCTTGTCTCAAACAAGCTGAAACCCACAACTGAGATTTACACGATAGTGATCGGCAGTTTACTAGAACGCGCGGCTACTACCAAGGTCCTCAAGGAGGGGCTGGGCGAGGACTTTTTTAAAATCGCGTTAGACCTATTTTTTGCATCTAACTACACGCATACTCGTGGATTTAACCAAGAATTGCTCGATCGCATCCTATTGGGTGCCAATCTGTATCCGGGACATATAAAATACAGCATGCTAACATCCCTCGTTAATGATTCACTGGAGTATGAAAAGACTGAGTTTTATTACATTTCCATGATCAACTACGCACGCGAATGCAAAGATGCTACGCGTCTGAAGGCTTTGTATGATGAATTCCGCGAGGCGACTAAATCTAACGACAGGCTTCGTACTTATCAGTATGAGGTGTATAGCATGGTGGTAGCTGGGCTTGTCAGCTTAGATTCCCTGGAAGTTGCTGTGAAGCTGCTTGATCGCCTTCTCACGCAAATTCGCTCAACAGATGGTCTTGATTCCTGTCAGACGCTGGTTCTGTCCAACTTCCTGTTGGCCGTCGCAAGGAACAACCCCAAGACAGCATACAAACTCTGGACGCAATTTCAACAGCATTCCTGGGTACCCGAATTTTCCTACGAATTTTACCTTGCGATGCTTGAAAGCAGTATTGAGGATATGGATGTCGCAAGGAATGTATACATGTACCTTTATGGTATGAAGCCTGACTTCCGGAAAGACCCAGCTTCGTTCAAAGAATATTTGCTCTATCCTAGGAATAAAGGGCATGTGCTAAGTGCTCTCCTGCATCAGTCTATGCAGCATTCTGATAAAGAACTTATAAACAGACTTCTTGAAGAATCGATATGCAAAAGGCTACCATTCAAGATCGATTTATATGGCCCAATTTTTGCGTACCTCAAAAGCATCGAGATACCACCCACGTATCTCTTACGATTTATTGAATGCCATGGCACGCTACTAACATCGCTTACTGGTAGCGAGCAATTTATTTTTCTGCAAGCATTAGTCACATACTTTTCTTCTTATGATTTGTTGAAGAGTGTCACTGAGATGTCATTTTTCCGGGATGTCTGTGCTTCTTTCGATATTACAGTTAGCGATACGATCCCTTATAATGGCCTAGCTGCTTGTTTCGAGGCGCTTTGGAAGGCCCCTCAAAAGATTGAGCACTATGGTAATGTTCTAGAGTTGCATGCATTACTGATTACTCGCATTTATGATCCTGCGTTGTCTCAGTATAAAATATCCGCCCCTGTTGTCCAGGAGCTGAAAAGCAAAGTAACCGAAAGATTCCAGAAGTTGGCAAGCAATTTTAGACGTTTGCACCTGGACTCAACTAGGTGTCCTGCAGAAGTTTCGCAAGCAGTGAAGATAGTGCGTCTCCCGACTGAAACGCAGAACTATTTTACTAACCCTGGTGACTGGGACAAGACTTATCCATTGAGCCTGTCCATTCTTCTTTCAGTCGATCTGCATGCAGGAATCAGAGAGTTTAGTCGTCTACTGAAAGATGGTTATTGTTTTGACTTTGAAACTTACAAATCTTTGATCCACTACCGATACGTCGATGATCATGTTGTTTCAAAATCACTAGAATTATGTCCATCCAATAAGAGTTCAAAAGAGGAGTTATGCGACCTACTCGTAACCTGTACGCCTGCCCGTGCTTTAAATGAGCTGATTTTGTCTAATCCTTCTTTCCAATCGGAAATTAGGCCATATCTTTCAGATTCATCTCTTCTTGAGATTTTGAGACATTGCGCGGATATTGATTTCTTCATTACGTCGGTAGGGTTTCCTGAGAATTTTAAGAGTATTGCTGCAGCCGCAGAATTTAGGAGAACAATTGAGTACCTGTATGTTCGTCTTCTGAAGTCTAAAAGGTACACTGAAATCATCAGTTTTAACAAGATTACGTCCGTTCTTGACCTTACGGTTCTTATGAAGGCTTGCATTAGAACAGGTGCTTACGAAGCTTACCTTAACCTCAAGAAACAATTTGGGCGCGAGTATAAAGCTGAACTGGTTGCAATCCACGCAGAATATCTGGTTAACATATTCAAATTCGATGAGGCGGTAGCGCTAGTTGAAAACGCGGCTGTTAAAACCACCGCTGCTAGAGATGTGTCATCTTTTGCACAATTTATACAGTCCTTTAGCAAGGAAGTCAAAACGAATGAGAATGTTGAAAATACGTTACAGTTGGCAAACGCGCTGTGCTCATTGAGATCGCTAGAAGAAATGAATGACCTCTATGAATCAGTTGTATCCTCAAAACAGCATCCGTTGGTTGATGGAACTAACATTGCATTTGCGGTGAAGCTTGAACTATTGGAGCAAATGCTGAATAACTTGCATGACGCATTGCCGTTCTTAGATCTGAAGTCTGAAGATTGCAAGAAGCATGTCATGGAGAGGCTTAATAACTATCTCTTGTTCAGAAATCGTTTTCATTTACCGAATGCCAGAAAAGAAGATCTCCTTCAGCTTATGACTATCTGGTCATTTGTGGCACCTGAAGCAATAGATAATTTATTCAATGAGTTGGTTGAAACATTATATGCGTCTGGAACTTCGCCGCAGAAGCATTTGTACGTCAATGATGGATTTGTGCTGCCGTGTGATCGCTCTCTAGCGAACACGCTGGTTGACTGGATAAAGACGTTTTACCAACAAGAACACAACCCTGAAAACTTGATTAAAGTTGAGAATTTCCAGCAAGTTCTTGGTAATTTCTACACAGGGAAAGATATTATGACATTTATTTAATTTTAATACTATCCGTTTACTGTTACTTCAGGCATTAGCAACTAATAACTTTCGAGCTTCCAGAGTGGCTTGCGATGTAGAGTTGCAACATCTGGGACGCAGCTACTGGTATGAGTTTCCAACCTCTCACGTATTCGACTTGCATTGGCAGCACGTCAGCAAATGGCGCAATCATTTTCTATTATAATACATTATTAGTATCTTCGTACTTACGACGCTATCGGCATTCCAAACTAAATACACAACTCAAAGTGTAGGGATATTATCCATAAACTCGCTCAAAACTGCGTTTAAGGGCGGGACATCCGCTAACGTGTGCATAATACTGGGCTTAACGCTATTGCAAAATTTCAATCCAAGTCCCTGCGTGTCATTGGATAGAAGACACAAGAACGTGGCACTCGCCTTGGACACATCCGACAATTTTGTTGGAAATTTTAATTTCGGTAGGACAATTTGCTTTGCCTCGGCAGTTTTCAAGGCATCTTCTACATCTTTCACGTTGGCAGAATCACCAGCATTAGTGACATTTCCCATAGTGGTTGGAGGAGTAACAGCGGCGTTTGCTGATGCAGCAGCTTCGCCGTCATTAATGCTTACAGCCTTTATCCTTGGCTGGATGCCCTTTATGACGAACCGTTTCTGGGCAGTAACGGGATCAGTAACAACCATAGCAGCCGCACCTACGAAAGCATTCGATACATTTTTAATAAATTCGACAGCAGGTAGTAGTCTTCTTCCGGATTGCTTTACAGGCTCGCTAAAGATGTGTTCGTAGCTCTTCCAAAGAGAAATTTGTGTAACTTCAGAGTCAGCAGCGGACTCAAAACAGCACCTCAACCAAGCGGTTGACCGCATAGGTTCATTCAAGCCCAATAGTTTTTGGAATAGATCAGGGGGAAGAGTTGGAACATGCGTAGGGGGTCTCGGTTTTACTCGCCTAACTAGTTTTATCTCTACTTTTGAAAGATAGTCGTAGTCGGGAAGCTCAACATTGTAAGTCAACAAGCTAGGCAAAACTGTAGTCAAGATTGAGTTCCGCTCAGGGTTTGACAACAGAGTAGTTATTCTCTCACTCCCAGGCAAGATGTACTGGTATAGAAAATCCAGTGAAGCCATAACCAGCTCGTTGTCACAGTCCACCAGAAGATAGGAGACAATCAGGTTGAGGATTTCGTCATCTAGGTTATCTGCTGCACTTTCCTGGTCTGCTTTGGACCTAACCAACAACCGCGAAAGCGACCGCAAAATCGAGATAACATGGTATCTATCATTGGTCACACGCAATATGGAAACTAGGTTTTTGAAAAAGGGATCGTCCTTCTTTGCCGGCGCGATATAAGACGAAATGGCCTCAACAAGGTCTAGCACATAATTAATCAGTTCCATGAAAAGAGGCGCATTTTCTTGGTACATGACATGGTTCGGGTGGTTGAAAAGGTTGCACCATTCCAGCACAGTCAGCAGAAACAACTTCAGTGGCTCGTTCATCGCAAGTACCTGTGTCGAATCGGAGTCCTGCGCCAAGTTGCGCAGGATCAGTATGGCGTTCAAGCCCTTCTCGAACTGGTAGAAATCCTCCTCCACAAGCGGCCACTTGAACATCTCCAAAATCGGCGCCATGGCCACCACAAACGTGTTGAACGTGTCAACCAGCTCACGGTTCATCCGCAAAGACACCATATAGGGCGCCTTGTTGCTGTATACGAGGTACTTCTTCAGACTCCATGTCACTTCCTCGTCCACTCCGCTCATCAGTGCCATCTTCATCCTTGTCAGATCGTCAACCCCCACGATTGACCCATTAGGAAGATTCTGATACACCGTGAGTCCTGCCAGCGCGTGCTGCAACACATGTCCCGCCTTTGAGCCGCTGCTGCCGGACATCTCTCGCATCACACTTATTGGCATAGGAGCCACCGTCTGGAAACTCGTCAACTGTTCCATCTCATTGTGTGCGCTCGTAGCCTCCCCGCCAAGCCCAGGCGTACCTTGCTTGAACATCCTTGGCCTCTATTCGGTCTGCTTGTGGTTAAATTCGCGCTGTTTACTGGGATGGTGATGGCAACAACGATCGAGCTTGGCTCAAGAAATCGGACAACACAGGTCACGTGCTTTAATATTTGTGTCACGTGAATATCTTCTTCCCAGTTGCAATCACGTGATTAACGGGAATCATTGAGATTGAAGCAATAAGCGAGCAACAATGTAGCAGCGGCTGCAACTACCAAACGGATTCAGCCGACGGGCTCCGATTATCAGATCGCATACATATAGGAATGGCACCACCATGGCCCTCTCTGCGCCCCAGCATAACGAACTGAAAACTGAACGCGAAAACTGATTATGCAGGCGACGGGCCTCGTCGACAAACGCGCCCGCAAGGCATGGCGTCTTGACTCAGAGCATCCGCTGCCGCAGGGCTGCTACACACTGTGCCCCGGCGTGTGGACTGCAACCGGCAACCCACAGACGGGCGGCACACTATCGCAGATCGACCTCACAGAGATTGCTGCAACTCCGGGAACATATTTTGTAGCAGATGCAGCATGGGACGCGGCGATCACCATCCACCTGCTGGATGCCGGCGTGCATCCTGATCACGTGCGACTACGGGGTGCAGCCGCCTTGGGTCGTCTTCCGCCGTACTGTCTGTTCTCTGTGCGGGAGCCACCGAATCATAGCACGCGTGGGACTATCCACGAGTGCGGCGGTGGCCCGCGCTCATACACAGGTTGCAATTGTGGCTGCGCCATCTGCTGAATGGAATCCTACGTCCGCTCCCGCACATGGAACCACAATTACCAGAGGACGAGGGGGCGTGGAGCAGACTGCCGGAATATGCGCGAGGGCGAGAAGGTCCATCGCGCCGAGATCCGCGAGCTCCTGCTGTTGCGGAATCCTACAGCGGTATCTTAGGCGACCACGGTTCCGTTGCTACGGGGCGGGCGTTACCCGGTCATATACTCACGTGACTACTTGTGGCTCACGACATTTAGTCAGGGAGAGGGGTGCGAGGGGAATCTGGGCAGAAGATGGTAGAACGGGGGGATGGCTGGTGTGACGAAAAGGCCCATGGGTCAACATGCTTACGACATAGGGATGGCAAACAGCGTCTACCAGGGGTAGCTTTCATGTCATAGACGAACCTCGGAAATATCCCTATAACCCAAAAAATTCGCCCAACAGACAAGAGGGGTGAGAACTCACAAAGCATATATAGTGGTCATATTCTGTGAGGGACGACGTTTTCACTGGCACAAGACAAGTTATCAAACAACAAGCATGAGAGTGTCACATTGGATGATAGCCGTATCTGCAGCGCTCGCTGCAGGTGCGACAGCGTCCTCTGCTGCTGAGCAGTGGAACGTTGCAGACCTCAAGGAGTATTTGAAAGATAGTGGGCAAGAGGTGGCGCATGATTCTTTAGATGCACTAAGGGATGCTGCAAGCAAGGAATGGGAAAAGCACACTGATGGGCGTAAGTCCATGCTTGATTTGCTTTGGAGACCGAAGCAGACGCCGCATGACTGGTTCGGAAGCGACTACACGAATCCCGTCAGCGAATGGTTGTTCAACACATGGCCTGTTGAGGAACTCCAGAAACTATTGAAGCACAGTCGGGTCAAGACAGACCCCACCTGGTCGCGTGATAAGCTTGTCGCCGTTTCCAAGCGGAACTTTAAAAAGATATCGGAAACCTTGGGTGTGTCTGGTTATTACCCTTCAGAGTCATACTTTAAGTTGTGGGACAGTTCGGAACTAAAGGAATGGCTCGAAGACTATGGTATTCCATACTCGAAGGCTGCTACTGCAAGGGATCAGCTATTAAAGGTTGTCCGCGAGAATATCCGCCGTGCCTCAGACTTCTATCACGATGAGCGTTACGAGGTTCTAACGTCGGTAGGATTTTTGAACGATGAGTTCAGCAGAACAGGCACTGTTGACCATGTCGATTTTTCGTCTTGGCCTTTAGACTCCTTGCGTAGTTGGCTCGAGGTCCATAAGTTGAAGTTCGACAGGAACATGGCCGAAGACAAGCAGTACTTGGTGGCTCTAGCTGAAAAGAACAAGAAATTGCTCATGGACGATGTTGAATGGCTAGGTAGCATTGCTCAGAAGGAACTTGCAGAGATATTCAAACAGAAGGACGCGGCGATGAAGCTAAGCAAGGAGGCCGCTGGTAAGTCCAAGAACGCTATTAAGAAGTCTGGTCAAAATGCGGTTCAATACGGCAAGGACGCGGGTAACGCTGCTATGGGATACGGAAAGAATGTAGGGAAGGATGCTGTCAACGCTGGCAGGGACGTAGCTAACGCTGGTAAGCATGCAGGCAAAGATGCCGTTAACGCGGGCAAGGATGCAGTGAACACCGGTAAGCACGCAGGCAAGGATGCGGTCAATGCAGGCAAGAAGGCCGGTAAGGATGCCGTTGCCGCAGGTAAACATGCAGGCAAGGATGTCGTCGATGCCGGAAGGGACGCCATACACGCTGGCAAGGAGGCCGGCATGGACGCCGTTGAAGTTGGCAGAGAGGCAGGAGACTCCTTTGTGCACCACGGCAAGGACTTATTCCATGCTGGTCAGGAATCTGCGGAAAGCCTATGGGATAGCATAAAAGGGTACTTCAACAAGGCAGACGACGTAATCAATGACACCTTCCTCCTAGACGTTGAGAACTGGCCGAAGCGTAGATTAAAGCACTTCTTGGAAGCTCGCGGTGTGAAGTACTCTTTGCTCTCCACGCGGAAAGATCTTCTAAAATCAGTCATCAAGTACAGAAATAAGCCCGTGCATGACTTGAAAGAAACCAAGAACAAGTGGTTCCCCAGCTGGACTCTTGAAAACTTGCAGCATTGGTCTTCAGAGAAGACCGAGCAGGGCAAGGAGAAATACAACTCCGCAAAGGACCATTTGAAGGCGGGCAGCAACAAGGTCCAGGACCAATCGAAGGAGGCAAACGAAGCGATCAAGCAGAAGATTGACGACTGGGTCGAGACATTCAACTCGTGGACCACCGATGACTTGCAGACCTACTTGCGCAGTTTCGGCATCCAGCCACCTAAGTCCTACAAGAAGGACCAGTTGGTGGACCTAGCGTTGAAGCACTCTAAGGCTTTTTTCGGTTCTTCGTCTGACTCATCGGAGTCCGGTTACTTCCGCTTCGTGCCACGGATCGCACGCAAGTGGTTCAACTACGGCTACTCGCTGCTAGTGCGCTGAGAGTGCACTCAGTCCGCCCTTT
The DNA here is from genome assembly GCF_000091025.4 of Eremothecium gossypii ATCC 10895. NCBI lineage: Eukaryota > Fungi > Ascomycota > Saccharomycetes > Saccharomycetales > Saccharomycetaceae > Eremothecium > Eremothecium gossypii. The sequence goes on along the minus strand of NC_005785.6, from coordinate 72,711 downwards.
ACTTTATGTAGTTTATATTTTAATCGATGATTTCTTAGTGATAGTCGTCCCGCCCTGGCGCCGTCCAGCCCCATCCGCCTTGGCCGGATGCCCTTGGCATGGTTAGTGCGCACCTGGACCAATGCACAGCTCGACATCATGTGCTCCGCAGGGCGCCGGCTCGTAACCCTGGAGCGTCCAACCAAGCCAACAGTCCACCGGTGCGGTCGGGTCCCTCTGGCAGCTGAAACGTCTCCGCACATTCGTGGCCGCCAAGGCTGTACCCATACCTATTCACTGCAACAACCAGGGGTGGGTTTATGCCTCCGCCACCCCACCTGCCCGATGAGGCATGTGCCGCACCCGATCAGGCCATTTCGACAAGCCCCAAACCAGCAGCCGGCGGCCCGCAGGCCCGGAATGCCAGATAATGTGCGGCAGCGTCCACGTGACGGAAGCGCGCTCAAAAGAAAAACTCGCCTCCGTCCGACCCACGGAGCCAACCACGATGCAGTACCCGGACGTTGCCGCCTTCGACCTGGACTACACGGTCTGGCCGTGCTTCTGTGACACACACCTCACCTCGCCGTTCACGCCCGTGGCCACCCCCGCGGGCGAGGTGCTCACCGTTGTAGACGCGGCCGGCTACGAGCTCACGCTCTATCCGGACGTGCCCCGCATCCTGGCCGACCTCAAGCTCCACGGCGTCACGCTGCTGACCGCGTCGCGCACATGGGCGCCGGACGTCGCGCAGCAGCTTTTGCGCACATTCCGCATTCGTGTCGGGGAAGACTTCCTCTCGCTCTCAGAGGTATTTGACGGCGGAGCGTGGGGCGACCACCCCAAGATCCGTCACATAACCGCCGGTCTGGCGGACGTCTACGGGCCCAGCGCCCCCGACCCTCGCGACATCCGCGTGTGGCTGTTCGACGACGAGTCGCGGAACCGCGACGTCGAGCGCCACGGCGTGGCGTACCTCCACGTGCGTGACCCGCAACGAGGGCCCGCCTGGGACTGGTACCAGGCGTCCCTAAGGGGTCGTCAAAACAAATAGCTACATAACCCCGCCTGAGCGGCTGTAAACGAGGACTGACCCACGTCTCGCTTCCACTACTCTGCGTGCCACCCACCCACCGCACGCTTTTGTGTCTGACCCACATCGAGTTTGGCTGCTGATCTTCCGATAACGTGAACGCCAGACGAGTAATAAAGGGGGTGCTGACCAGCGTCAACGATAGGCCCTCAGTGGGAAAAAGACACAGCCTCCAGTGCCCTAGTATAATAGCGTACCACAAGCTCGCATACACAGGTGGCATAGGTCGAGCGCACGGAAGTGAACAACAGGTCTCGCAGGACATACAGCATCTACAGGGCCCTCGCACTGAACACAACGGCAGACTAGCTGCGCAGAAGGACTACAGCAGCAGCAACAGAATTCCGCAGGCGGCAGTAAGCGGGGAAAAAAACAAGTGTATGGGACCTCAAGCGGCAGCAAACGCTGAGTCTGGAGAAGCGCGCACACGCGAGGGTGGGATGATGTTTAAGGCCCCAACGACGCCGTCCAAAGCAGCAGCGAGCGTTGGGGCGGCAGCCAATGGCAGCAAAAAGGGCAAGGCAAAGCGGCCGAGTTGCGGGGGGGCGAGCGCCCCCCCTGCGGCACACCCGCGGCGGCTTTCACAAGAGGAGATTGTAGACCAGATGGAAAAGGAACAGGACGCCATCGTCATGCGCCTTTTGCGCGAGATCGACATATTGCGCGAGGAAAACAGTCGATTACGACGCAACATGGGGCACCTACTCAACGGGGAGCCGCTCTCGCCTACGCCGCCGCAGTCCCGGCGCTCGTCTGTTGCGTCGCTGCGTCAGCAGCAGCTTTTTGGCACGTCCGGCTCCATGGCGTCGACCCCGTCGAGCTCGCGGCGCTCGTCCTTTTCACAAATAGACAACTTGAAATCCGATCTACAGAAGAAGCGTAATTCCGCGTGCAACTATCCCATAACGCTGAGCAACAACGCGAGTTCGCCGTTTGCGAATGCTGCGGGGATGCACGTAGGTAAGCCGGGCACGTACGAGTATGTTGAAGGCCTCTCTGTGCCGGCTGCATGGCCTGCTGGGCCGGATGCAGGCAGCTCTGTGGCAGCTGCCAATACGCGCGGTCGCCGCCGGCGGCAATCCAACGAGCCTTCTGTCGGCGGAGGCGGCGTACGGCTGTCCAAGGTGCCTAACCGGACAGGGTACACAGTCCTCTAACGTGCAGCCACTGGGGTAGTGTATAGTTTTGAGTAACGCATCCTGTATAATGAATGCAGCTTCCATTTTGGTAAATGGCGGGCATATGGCTCCGCTTCGGAAGCCATTTTAGTCGGTACTCGTAAAATGCGGCCATTAACTTATTCCGAGTAGGAGCCTCTCTCCGAGCCATTGAAATTCTACCTTTTGTTTGTCCTGCAGTTACTGCTGACGCATCTGTTTTAGCCTTTTGGGAGGCAGCGAACCTTCGCAACGCGCATAACTGGCATCCGCAACGAGTAAGTACCTGGCCGCAACGGGCATAGGATCCGACGGTTATGTTTAGCAAGTGTTTGGGTTGCTTACTTGCTTGTAATGGCTAGGCCAAGAAAGGAATCCACAGTCACGTATATAAAGTCGACCATAACAGAATGAGTACAGCCTCCCTCGTATTTAGACTCATCCATCAACAATAGATATGAAATTTGGAATTGCATTATTAGCCGCCTTATTCACCGGTCAGGCCTGCGCGGATATCGTGTTTAACGCTGGCCTCGGCCAAGCGGTCGGAGTGGTTGAGATAGGAAAGCCCAAGAAGAGCACCTCGGTCGTCCCACCACCTCCAAGCACCACAGAAGCACCACCATCGCCTCCAAGCACTACCGAAGCACCACCTCCTCCTCCTCCTCCTCCAAGCACCAGTGCGCCTCCACCTCCTCCACCTCCTCCTCCAAGCACCAGTGCGCCTCCACCTCCTCCACCTCCTCCAAGCACCAGTGCGCCTCCACCTCCTCCACCTCCTCCAAGCACCAGCGCTCCTCCAGCTCCAGAACCAAAGACAATTACAGAGACCGAGCCATGCAGCCCAGAGCCCAGCGCTCCACCAAAAGAGGAGACTAAGACAGTGACCGAGCCATGTGAAAGCAGCGCCCCACCTGCTCCTCCAACCACAATTTCCTTAACTGTAACTGAGCCATGCGAAACCGTGCCTCCGCACTCCACTGCTCCTCCTGCTCCTGCTCCTCCTGCTCCTGCTCCTCCTGCTCCTGCTCCTCCTGCTCCTGCTCCACCTGCTCCTGCTCCACCTGCTCCTGCTCCACCTGCTCCTGCTCCACCTGCTCCTGCTCCTCCTGCTCCTGCTCCACCTGCTCCTGCTCCTCCTGCTCCTGCTCCACCTGCTCCTGCTCCATCTGCTCCATCTGCTCCACCTTCATTCGGAAACCACACCATTCCACCAGCTCAGCCAGCTAAACCATCAGTACCAGCGCAGCCAGCGCAGCCAGCTCAGCCGGCTAAACCATCAGCACCACCAGCTCAGCCAGCTCAGCCAGCTCAGCCAGCTCAGCCAGCGAAACCATCAGCACCGGCTCAACCTCCTGCTCAGCCAGCTCATCCTCCAGCTCAACCTGCCAACCCACCTGTTATGACTTTCACAGGTGCAGCATCTTCATTTGGGCCCTCATTGGGTTTGCTCTTGCTTGGTCTTGTTCATATCGTTTGAACTTCTCCCTTAGATCGAAAAATCGTTCGTATGGTCTCTTTTTAAGCCAGTATACAATACGATCCAAATGGTACCTGTAAGCGAAATCTCTTGCGGTACTTCTTATCTTACAAAATATATACCATAACTGCGCTTATGTATTTTTATAATATATGCTTTTCTGCTCTTATGCAACTCCTTCGCTGCTGATGCATGCTCTTATCTTCATAACGGCATTGCGAAGCTGTTGTCACAACTGCTAATTAAAGGCACATATCTCTATCACGTGGCTAATGATAAAGTCTTGAATGAATGACGTAGTGTGATGTCCAGGTGTTTGTATATACGGAGTAGCACGTGATTGTTATATTTGAAAGGGATACCAACTATTAATGCTGGTTCACTAGAATATCCCTGCAGGGCTCTTATGATAAAGCTGCATCTCTAGCCCTTTGATACTATCTTTTAAGAACTAACTGAGAGGAGCGGCTTCTTAACTACTTTCCTACCAATAGTGCAAGGGTAGCAGGGACGTGATGTTTAGTTTATCGACAGAAACGCCCAGTTGCTCAGGCTGATTTCTTCTTTGTCTGGGGAATTCATAGGTCTATCCTATCTGTCTTATCTCGCGTCGTCCCTCTCCTTACTTCATCCACACTGTCGTTGGCATCATTCAGTGAGCTGGCGAGTCCGTTTCTACGACCATAAACCTTGAGCTCTATCACGTGCCAGATTTCTTGCAGCATGTTACCCGGCTATTTGAAAGCCAGTATATACCTCTGGACTTGTTTCCATGGGCTGTCGACAGGAGGCCAGAGGTACCTTCACTACGGTCCGATCACTACTGTGTAATAAGGGCCTGAAAGCTACGCGAATCACACACTCAGGTTTTCTGAGTTTTCAAGAACGCTGGTACTGTGGCCCGTTGAGAACCTTCTAGTGTCGATCATGTCACAGAGAAAGTTACTGCAAGAAGTAGACAAAGTGTTAAAAAAGGTTAAAGAAGGTCTGGTGGAGTTTGATCTGATCTATGAGAAGTTTCAGGCGACTGAATCGGACAATCAGTCGTATAGGGAGAAGCTGGAGTCGGACTTGAAACGCGAGATTAAGAAGCTACAGAAACATAGGGAGCAAATCAAGTCGTGGTTGAGCAAGGACGATGTGAAGGAGAAGAACGCCCTGCTGATGGAGAACCGGCGACTAATTGAAAATGGCATGGAACGCTTCAAGTCCGTGGAAAAGATCATGAAGACTAAGAAGTTCTCCACCGAGGCGTTGAGCAATCCGGACCTGATTAAGGATCCGCGCGAACTGAAGAAAAGAGACCAGTTTATATTTGTAGAAGAATGCTTGGAAGAGCTTCAGAAGCAGCTGGAATCCTATGAGGCTCAGGAACTTGCAGAAAAGGTGGAAAGGCATCAGTTTCACATCTCGAATCTCGAAAATATTCTTAGAATGCTTCAAAATAACGAGTTAGAGCCGGATACAGTGGAGGAGTACCAGGATGATATCAGATACTATGTGGATAACAACGATGACCCGGACTTCATAGAGTACGAGACGATATATGAGGATATGGGATGTGAGCTTCAGTCGGAAGAAGGGAAGGACCAACCAACGCCTGTAAAGCCGAAGACAAAGCTTGAACGCTCTCCAAAAAAAAAGGCGACTTCGCCAGCCCCGATCAATATCGGGACGAAATCTGTTGTATCTACTACCGGCACGGCGACTGCGCCCAGCGCACCAGGATCTCAGGCTTCGTCAGCGAGTCCGGATTCGTCAGCTAAACAAAAGAAAGATTCATCTCCACTACCTCTTGACTTACCTCCACCGAAGGATTTTAGCAAAGAAATCGAGGAGATTATAGAACACGATTTGACTAAATTGGCCTTTCAGAATCCTCTTTTTAAAGATGAACTTCCATATTGGTTACAGGCCAAGAGGCCATTGATCCAACCGTACAGCACTATGTCTGAAAGAATGTTGAAACAGCTGGAATCCTCATTACTTAACTGCCCAGATTCGCTTGACGCTGACACACCACATCTCTATCAACACCCGCTCTCTTTACCGCATCCCACCTCCATTTTCTTCCCTAGTGAACCGATCAGGTTCGTGGCTGCTGGCTGGAATAACGATAATACGTCCACTAAAGATATCTATGGAAAAACTTCTATGGTTCAGATAATGACCAAGTTCGATTTGGATACCCTGTTTTTTATCTTTTATCATTATCAGGGAACGTACGACCAATTCCTAGCTGCCAGGGAACTAATCATCCGTGGGTGGATATTTAATAGAGTCAATCGGTGCTGGTTTTACAAAGAAGTTGAAAAGCTGCCCCCTGGAATGGATCAAAAAGAAGAGGTTTCTTGGAGATATTTTGACTACCAAAAGAGCTGGTTAGCCAGACGCTGCGGTCCGGATTTTGTGTTCCGCAGTGAGGAATTTGAAAGGCTGTAGATTGTCGGTCTTGGCACTTTAATAGATCCATAACCACATATAGTATATATCTATCTGTAATATATAACAACACCTTATTAACCACGATTATACGCGCAGTAATGCTGTGCTGAATGTATTGCTAATTATAGCTCTCTCTTCAAAAACTGCTCGCTAAAATAGCACACTTGCTGATAATTATATTCAAACCCCTCCGTGCCGCCGTAGTAGGGGTCCTCGACAATAGTATCAAATTTGCCGCCCGTGTTCCAGTGGCCAAACATATGCACCTGCGCCTTGCTGTCCTGAGGCTTCATTCGCTCTAGGTTGCGCCTATTGGACTCATCCATGCAAATGACATAGTCGAATTCTGCGAAGTGCTTCGTCTTTATTTGTTGGCCACGATGATCTATGTGCACGCCATGCTTGCGGCATATGGAGACAGTACGGCTATCCGGAGTGCTCCCCACATGGTAGGCAGCTGTTCCAAACGAGTCAATGTTCGAGAACCTATGTTCTAAGCCAGCCTTCTTAACTGTGTGCTTAAAAATAGCCTCAGCCATAGGGGAGCGACAGATGTTCCCTAGACACACAAAAGCAACTGCAATTTGATCTGGCATGGTGGCAGCTTTCTATATCTTTCTCACAATTTCTTGTGTTGAATGGAGTTCGCCAGCTCAGGAGCCAGTCACGTATACCAGATATTTTCTTGGCGAATTTGTATTACCGGTCAGTCGCACATGTGCTGCAATATAAAGAAGCCGTACTGGTAAATTGATTGCAGTTCATCTGGTGTTGGAGCTCCAACAAATAATAGTCATCATTTATGTAATAAATGATGAAGGTAGAAGGGAACTGGATACTACTGGTGTTAAAACATTCTTATGAAATTATCGTTCATGTACGAATATATTCAGTACTTATTATGTAGGAGGCGTTAGCCAGCTGAGTACGCTGAATTTAGAAAGCTTTGTTCAATGGAGACAAAACTTCCTTACCCTTGTAGAAGGCTACAGTCTTCTCTGCTCTGGAAGCAATGCCTTCTGGAGTGAATTCGAAAAATTTGTAAACCTCTGGGCCTTTCCCCGAAGCACCGAATCTATTCAAGCCAAAAGACTGATGAGCGTATTCCGACCAGCCAGATGTGGACAAGACCTCAACAGACAAGATAGGCACACGGTCTGGTAACACAGATAGCTGGTATTCCTTAGGCTGACGGCTGAATGTGTGGAAGTCTGGCAAAGAAACAATTCTGACCTTCATGTTCTTCTCGGCAAGCAGCTTGGCAGCCTCGACAGCAATTCCAACCTCGGAACCAGTGGATACAATGGCAATATCAGGGTTCTCAACGTCTTGCAAAATGTAGCCACCCTTGGATGCCTTTTCGATCGAGGAACCATCCAACTGAGGTAGGTTCTGTCTCGATAGAGCGATCACAGAAGGAGTGTCCTGGGACTCAAGTGCCACCTTGTATGCGGCAGATACTTCATTCCCGTCAGCTGGTCTCCATACCATCATGTTAGGAATAGCTCTTAGGTGAGCCAACGTCTCAATCGGCTGGTGCGTAGGACCGTCCTCGCCCAAACCAATAGAATCGTGTGTAGCAATCCAGATAACTGGGTGGCCTGACAAGGCTGCCAAACGGACGGCGCCAGCAGCGTATGAGACAAAGTTGAGGAACGTAGCACCAAAGACCTTGTAGTTGGCGCCGTAGGCCGATAGACCGTTAATTATAGCACCCATACCGTGTTCACGGACACCGAATCTGATGTATCTGCCTGAGTAATCACCCAATCCAGACTGTGGTGGTTGGAAGTCCACAGCGTTGGTCGTTCTCGTCAAGTTCGATGGAGTCAAGTCCGCGGAACCACCAATCAACTCAGGTACATCCTCGAAGATAGACTGGAGAACGATTTCAGACAACTTTCTCGAGGCGACGGCGGAGTCAGTTGGCTTGTAAACTGGCAACTTTGATTCCCAGTTTTCTGGTAGCTTACCAGCCAATCTTCTCTTTAGCTCTGCTGCCTCCTTAGGGTACTCACCCGCATACTTCTCGAGTAGAGCGTTCCACTCCTTTTCGGACTCGGCACCTGGCTGGATAGTGCTGTTGTGGTAGAGGTCATAAACCTCCTGAGGCACAATGAAGGACTCATCTGGGTTAAAGCCCAACTTCGTCTTCAACTGTTTGACATCATCCGCCTTCAATGGCGCGCCGTGCACAGTGTGGGAGCCCGCATTCAAGGAGCCAAACCCAATAGTGGTCGTCAACTTGATCAAAGTTGGCTTGTCCTTGTTCTTCTTGGCCTGCTCCAAGGCACTGGCAATGTCTTCTAGGTTCTCGTCACCGTTGGCAACGTTCAACACCTCCCACCCGTATGCTTCGTATCTCTTCAAGACATCCTCGTCGAAGGACACCTCAGTGTGGCCATCGATGGTGATCTTGTTGTCGTCATAGAACGCAATCAAATTGCCCAACTTTAGATGGCCTGCAAGCGAGGAAGCCTCGGAGGACACACCCTCCTGTAAACAGCCGTCGCCCAAGAACACGTACGTATAGTTGTCCGACAACTCGTAACCCGGCTTGTTGTAAGTGGCAGCCAAGTTCGCCTGCGCGATCGCCAAGCCAACGGCGTTGGAGATACCCTGGCCTAGAGGGCCGGTGGTCACCTCCACGCCGGGAAGCTCGTACTCAGGGTGCCCAGGGGTCTTGGACCCGACCTGCCGGAACTGCTTCAAGTCCTCGATCGACAAGTCGTAGCCGAATAGGTGTAGCAACGAGTAGAGAAGCGCACAAGCGTGACCGTTCGAAAGAACAAAACGGTCCCTGTTGATCCACTTTGGGCTCTTGGGGTTGAGGCGCATCTGCTTCCACACCACGTGCGCCGCAGGCGCAAGCCCCAATGGCGCACCGGGGTGGCCGGAGTTGGCCTTGGACACCTGGTCCACGGAGAGCAGTCTGATGGTCGAGACCGCTAAACGGTCAACGTCGGAGAATTGCGTCATGTGATCAACTATTTATCGTTCAGCTGCAGACTGGTCCGTCAAAGATATCTGGATGCTATGAGGTACTTGGGTGCCTCTGTTCGTCCGTTTAAGCTGGCTTGTTCTACTCCTACGGGTGCGAGCCTCCCATCGGTACCTGCTCCGTATTTATATCGCTTGCAGTTGACAAATCGAGGCGCGCTCCTAAGGCTCGACGAAGAAAGAAAGGATGCGTAGGACACCTCAGAAACTTTGGTTGGGCATGAACGGCGGTACCAGTTGGGTGTAACCGAGAAACTATAACCGGGTAACTGAGGTACGTTTGTAACCCCGGGTAACAGAAAGTCTAATCCCCACCGTAAGATTCATGCTGATCACGGGCTCGGAGCAAGCATGGCTCGCTCAGCCCGTGCGCCGGCCGCGACAGGCAGCATGCTAGCGGTAACTACTGTATGCGTTCTAAACTAGATACTTACCGACGTAGTGAGTTTTTCCTAATTGGCTCGGCGACCTCAACGTCAAGGATGAATGAACCTTCGTCATCGTCATCGTCCGGCTCGTCGTTGCTGTCGGTGCCCTCGTCTTTGTCTTTATCATGGTTGTCGTCCTCGCCGTCCATATGGAACGGATCCTGAGACAGCGCGGCGGAGACCGCCTTGGCAGCCTCCGGTGCCGCTTCCACGGTAACGGCGGCCTTGCGCGGGAGTGCGCCGGTCGTCGAGGAGCTGCCGGCTGGCGGCAGGCTCTCTGTGTCCTCGGTCTCGTCCTCCTCGTTAATCTGGACCAGTTTAGGCTTTGCCCGGATGGCCGTTGTGAGGTTGCCAGCGTGCTGGACGCCCACACTGGAGCGGTCCCCCGCCTGACTGCCGATCTCGGAGTCGTCGTCGAAGTCGTCGTCGTCACCGCCCAGGATGGACGAGCCCAACGTGATGTGCGAGCGCGTGTCGCCGTTATTGAACAGGTGCCTGTTGCGGAATTTCTTGCCCACGGCTGTGACACCCGGGATGTAAGCCACCGGCAGCACATTGGACGCGCGCGTGGCCATCGTCGCCGCACTGCTGCGGTTGCGAGGCTGGTAGGCGGCCGCCATATCGCCCTTGGGAGTGCCATTCCCGCCAGCACTGTCCGCGGCCTTGTACATCGCCTTCTCGTCGTCCGGGGGGTCGCTGCCCACCGTGTCTGCATATCGCTGCTTGCGCTTGCGCCAGTACTTGTGGTAGTACGTCAGCAGTCCCAGCCCAACCAGCAGCAGCAGGCCGCCCACCACGCCGCCGATGATCGCCCCCACGGCCACTTTGCCCGACTTGCTGTCCGCACTGACAGCGCTGTCCGCGCCGCCGTCGTCCAGTGCGTCGATGGGCACGCACCGGTTTTCCGAACATCGCGTGCACGACATCGACAGCTGCTGGCACTGCTGCCCCGCCGGGCACTCCGGGCACGGGTCGGCCTTCTTCGGGCATTCCACGCATTCCCTCTTCCCCATCATGTGCAGCAGCCCGAGGCTGCCCTTATTGACCACTCGCACTATCTTGCCAGCCCGACCCACCTGCGCGAGCCCTTCCTCGTAGCTGTACGAGTACCGGGGCTCCCACAGAGGTCTCGCACCAATTCGTTTACCCATAGCGTCACTGACGTGTTTCTGGCCTCTGGCTCTGGACGCTTGCTATATACCTCCGTGCGGCCCCTGACTGCTGTCTGTTGTGTTCAATACCGCTGCGCCGTTCTGCACTACTGCTCGCGGTGCCGTTTTTAAGTAAATCTGTCACTAAGAAAAGAAATCGCGGCTTGTTGCACACGGTAGGCTCGGGTGGCAGTACTTTTGCCAGGACACGCCTTTGGAATAGTTTGCGTTCATAACGGACACCGATCTAAATTCCCACGCCGCTGCGGCGGTTTCTCTGCGAGTCTTTGCCGTGAAGCACGACATAATCGAGCCCAAACACAGCAAGATCGCAGAGAATCAAGCTTATGTAAGTCTCACGTGACTCGAGGCGTGCAGAACGGTACGGGTGTGCACTGCAGGTGCCACGCCATGTCTCACATGGCTGTAACACGGGGCGACCGCGGTTCGGAATATCAAACAAACATATGTTTGCCGCAAAAGGGACTGGTTCCGGCAGCTGCCACCCGCAGGGGCACAGCGCGGGAATGCAGAGTCGCGTTAGGGCGCCGTCGGGCGAGGGGGCAGGGTCGCCGGCGGGCGAGGGGGCAAGGTCGGACGCGGTGCTAAGGCGGACCGCGGCGACAGGGCGGCTATATGTCACGGTTTTATTAACTGTATCTACATAGGGCCAGGGGGTCAGAGCGGGTACGCTCAAAACAGTCATGTTGTTATCAAGTTTCCGTACGCTTTGTAACTGGAGGCGCTGCCGTAGTCTTCGCCTGATTTCCTGGTATCCTTCTCTTGCAGATCACTGGGCCTGGAGGGGCGCGCCTTTTTGCGGCTGTTGTAGAACAGCATGCCGCGGCGGACCTTGTCATAGAAGTGTTTAGACTGTAGGGTTCCCATCGAATGGGAGCGGCGGTAGCTGTGACTTTTCATGATAATGGGGGTGCAGAGCTTGAGGTGGTCGTCGTACGGGGAGGAAATGAGGTTGCGGCCGAGACGGAGGTCGTCGGCGCGCGCGAGCGACGAGCCGCCGGATGGCCACTTCCAGGACTTGCGCGACGACGGCGCGTGGCGCGAGGAGTAGGAGCGGATGGGGAAGTCGCCGCCAAGCTGCGAGCCGCGGAGCCACGACGTGAGCCGCTTCAAGAAACGGCGACGGCGGTTGGCGGGCTGGAGCTGGCCGGCGACAAACGCAGAGCCGCTGTCGGCGAGACCGGTGGGCGCGCCTGCGCTGCTGGTAAGCCCAGTGGCGGACTCAGGCAAGCCGGACATGCCCGGGAAGTAGCGCGCGCTGTTGGCGCTGAGCTTCGGAAACATCTTGGAGAAGAAGCCCGGCTCCGTGGAGCGCAACACGCGGTCCGCCTTGGAGATGTGCTCCTGCGTGGAGTGCGCCAACTGCTCAATCCGGCACATCAAGTCGTCGTTTTCCTTCATCAACTCCGCGAACTCCTGGTCCTCGTGAGTGTTGAAGTCTGCGTCGTCGAACTTGAGAATGCTGAGCTGCTGCTGGCGGAGCTCCTCGCGGCGTTCGAGCACCATTGTCGGGATGAAGTTACCGGTGCGCTGCGACGCGCACTGCTCGTTGCAGAAGGTCTCGTATCCATCGTAGTCAAGCGGGCTGGCCGCTTCCGGCGCCCCGCGAGTGTCTAGGTCGATCATGAGTCGCAGAATTCGCTGGTGTCGATGCCAATTGGTGTTATAGGGAATGTTTCTGTTATATCGTCTGTTTTAGCAATATAGAACCTCTCGGGCGTATGTACTGTCCGTCTAGTGTCTGAGTACCGTGGCGTATATTTATGCTAGCTTGGTGTCAGTGATAGGCGTAGTGAGTTGTCACAGTGAGGAAGAGAGGAGGTCTGTAAAAGGACAGAAACTAACACATGTCCTATATCACTTCTTGTAGCCCGTCAACGTCCCACAGTACCTTGGCATGGTAATCGGGTCGTTTTTTGTGTCATCGTCGGGAACTGCTGTTTTGATATTTCGTTCGTCCGCTAACAATGGACCAATACGGTTGATGCAGGAACATCCACAACAAGTAAGTAGGCCGCGGAGCGCCCCCACGCAAACGGACAACGGACTGCGGCGCCGGAGCCAAGCGCGCGCGCGGCGGCAGCGCCGGCCACGGGCGGCTAGTCCACCCGTGCACCAACGCGCTGACTACAAGAGGGAATCTCGCGGCGCCCCCGCAGCCGGCCGCCACACCCACCAATGCCAACCCAGCTGCAGAGGCCTCTCGCGCGCCTGCTCGCGCTGGCGCTACTCGTGCTACTTGCCCGCGCCGCCGAGGACGAGCCACCGTTCTGCGCCGTGCGCAACCGCTCGACTGGCAGCTACATCGACCTCTCGCCGCTCGCCAGCAACGTCTCAGGCACGCCGCCCAACTGGCTCGTGCGCGGATGGCAGTACGGCGCCAACTTCACGCTCGGCGTGTGCACGTCGCCGCTTGGCGACGGCCCCGCCGCCTACTACTCCGACACCGGCCGCCGCGTGTCCATCGGCCGCGTCGCCACCACGCCGCGCTACACCGGCAAGAAGCTCACACTCACGTACGAGGGCGGCGACCTGTGCCCGAACCGCGTGGACCGCAAGTCGTCGCTGCTCTACTTCGTGTGCGACCGCGACATACACACCATCGCGCAGGTCAGCCTGCTGGGTGTGCTGCACAACTGCTCCTACCTCTTCGAGGTTCGCAGCGTGCACGCCTGCGCCGCCGCGCGCGCCGCAGGCGACCGCAGCGTGCTCGGCATCTTCGCCGCCATCCTGCTGGTTTTTGCCGCCGTCGAGCTCGCGCGCCGCTGCTGCGCCGCGCCCCTGCGTCGCCGCTTCCGCCCCGACTTCCCCGCAGACCGCCCGCGCTGGGCCCCGGCGCCCACGGGTTGGGCGGCCCGCACTCGTGCCTTCTTCGCACGGGCCGCCGAACCCCGCCAGGCCATCAAGCTTGCCTCGTCCCCGCCGGGTCACCCGGCCAGCGACATGGAGGCCCAGAATACCCTCCTTGACAGTCTTGACGTGCGCAGCTCAGGGGCATGATGTGACTGTCGCCCGTACATTTAGCCCATACATCCCCATGTATAATCATTTGCATCCATACATTTTGATGGCCGCACGGCGCGAAGCAAAAATTACGGCTCCTCGCTGCAGACCTGCGAGCAGGGAAACGCTCCCCTCACAGACGCGTTGAATTCTCCCCACGGCGCGCCCCTGTAGAGAAATATAAAAGGTTAGGATTTGCCACTGAGGTTCTTCTTTCATATACTTCCTTTTAAAATCTTGCTAGGATACAGTTCTCACATCACATCCGAACATAAACAAAAATGGGTAAGGAAAAGACTCACGTTAACGTTGTCGTCATCGGTCACGTCGACTCTGGTAAGTCTACTACCACCGGTCACTTGATCTACAAGTGTGGTGGTATTGACAAGAGAACCATCGAGAAGTTCGAGAAGGAGGCTGCCGAGTTGGGTAAGGGTTCTTTCAAGTACGCCTGGGTTTTGGACAAATTGAAGGCTGAGAGAGAGAGAGGTATCACCATCGACATTGCGTTGTGGAAGTTCGAGACTCCAAAGTACCACGTCACTGTCATTGACGCCCCAGGCCACAGAGACTTCATCAAGAACATGATTACCGGTACTTCTCAAGCTGACTGTGCCATCTTGATCATTGCTGGTGGTGTCGGTGAGTTCGAGGCTGGTATCTCCAAGGACGGTCAGACCAGAGAGCACGCTTTGTTGGCTTACACCTTGGGTGTCAAGCAGTTGATCGTTGCCATCAACAAGATGGACTCCGTCAAGTGGGACGAGTCCAGATACCAGGAGATTGTCAAGGAGACCTCCAACTTCATCAAGAAGGTCGGTTACAACCCTAAGACTGTTCCATTCGTTCCAATCTCCGGCTGGAACGGTGACAACATGATTGAGGCCACCACCAACGCCCCATGGTACAAGGGCTGGGAGAAGGAGACCAAGGCTGGTGCCGTCAAGGGTAAGACCTTGTTGGAGGCCATTGACGCCATTGAGCCACCTGTCAGACCAACTGACAAGGCATTGAGATTGCCATTGCAGGATGTCTACAAGATCGGTGGTATTGGTACGGTTCCAGTCGGCAGAGTCGAGACCGGTGTCATCAAGCCAGGTATGGTTGTTACCTTCGCCCCATCCGGTGTCACCACTGAAGTCAAGTCCGTCGAGATGCACCACGAGCAATTGGAGGAGGGTGTCCCAGGTGACAACGTTGGTTTCAACGTCAAGAACGTCTCCGTCAAGGAGATCAGAAGAGGTAACGTTTGCGGTGACTCCAAGAACGACCCACCAAAGGCTGCTGAGTCCTTCAACGCTACCGTCATTGTCTTGAACCACCCAGGTCAAATCTCTGCCGGTTACTCTCCAGTCTTGGACTGTCACACTGCCCACATTGCTTGTAAGTTCGACGAGTTGTTGGAGAAGAACGACAGAAGAACCGGTAAGAAGTTGGAAGACTCTCCAAAGTTCCTAAAGGCCGGTGACGCTGCCATGGTCAAGTTTGTCCCATCCAAGCCAATGTGTGTTGAGGCTTTCACCGACTACCCACCATTGGGTAGATTCGCTGTCAGAGACATGAGACAGACCGTTGCTGTCGGTGTCATCAAGTCTGTTGTCAAGTCCGACAAGGCTGGTAAGGTCACCAAGGCCGCCCAAAAGGCTGGTAAGAAATAGAGTAACTGACAATAAAAAGATTCTTGTTTTCAAGAACTTGTCATTTGTATAGTTTTTTTATATTGTAGTTGTTCTATTTTAATCAAATGTTAGCGTGATTTATATTTTTTTTCGCCTCGACATCATCTGCCCAGATGCGAAGTTAAGTGCGCAGAAAGTAATATCATGCGTCAATCGTATGTGAATGCTGGTCGCTATACTGCTGTCGATTCGATACTAACGCCGCCATCCAGTGTCTACCTGTCAAATTTGCCAGCGTCAAATGCCTCCAGGATAGAATATGCTCGACAACTGTTGAAGTCCATCAACAAGGATAACCCATATGCTCTATCGGCGGAGAAAACGTTGCCAGAGCCGCTTCCTTCCGCAGACGTGCCCCTTCCACTGCTAGATGAGAAGTACGGGGTAGTTAGTGTTTCCAGGCCTCGTAAATGCCGCAATAAATGCTTCCTTGGGTTCGCTACGCCATCTCAGGCAGACGAGTTTCTACAAAACTTCAAGGACCGCCTTTTCATATATGGCCACCAGGTCAATATAGAGCCAGCGAAGCATGATGCATTCTGGTATATTGAACGCGAGGATCCGCGAGCATGCCAACGGCTGCGCAAACACCGAGCGCAGCTTGCTGATCCAGAAGCCAAGTTGCGTGTTCGTAGCAACCGCCGCCTGCGCAGGTTACGAAGCAGGCTAAGGAAAAGGGGCCTGGATGCCGAGCACATCACAGAAGTAGTACAACGCATAAAGGAGAAAAGCAAGCCAAGCGCTGAAAACAAGACCGTGCGTGAGCGGACTCCCTCATCCGCTGCGGTTGCTGATCCTAAGAAGCGGGTAGTCGATGTCGCAAACAACCCGCCAAACAAAGTATTGCTCGTACAGGACCTGCCAACAGACATTACCGAGCAAGAGCTGGTGGATATATTTGCAAACGATAAGTTGCTCCAGGTAAGACTAGTCCAGGTCCGGCAACTGGCGTTTGTAGACTACGCCGATGTACAGAGCGCTACGGCGGTCAAGAACAAACTGGGTACAAATTATGTGATCAAAAATCAAACAACCATCATAGGGTATGCGAAGTAGATAGGGCCGTGGGGATATGGGTTCTTACAAGTGGGTGGGAACCCGACAGATCATTTAGGTAACTACATAATGATAGTATTTACAAGACTCCTTAAGTCGCACGTGCCTCGATGTCATTTTCCAAAGAGGACTGTTCTCATAGCTGTGAGCAACGACTCTTTGCTGCGTCCTTGAACTTCCGCAAGGAGCCTCTCATAGTACTGCGGCTTACCAGCCGGCTTGTAGAGTTTGTCACCGACCTCGTAGTGGGTCTTGTAGCGGTTTGAAAGAATCCGCTCAAGCGCCAGGCGCTGTTGCTCAATGGACGTCGGCGTGAAATGCTCCTGCGGCATCGCATTCGCCATTTTCTTCAACAAATCTTTACGCAACCCGAGAGGGCCCGATGTTCTGTTTAGTATATCCTTAATGTCGCTGATGGAAGGCTTCTTGGTGTCTTTTGGTGCTGACTCCAGGCCTGCTATCCTCCTAAACCTCGAGAGCTGAACATCGCGAAAGCACTGCATATGTTTTATTCTTTCCGCTGGAAACTTCTCTAAAGTCTTCACGAGCTGCTTCGCAGCATCTTTCACTGGTGTGGAGGACATCGGGCGACGTATGTTTCCACTGTGCACTTTATCACGATGCTTAGTATGTGCAGTGTGATGCGCTATCAAAATTTTCCTGGGCACTTTCTAAAGCCTACTATCGCTTCACCTCTACAGCTGTTTCGACTGACGAAGTTCAGAAAAGCAGATTGAAACAGATGTTGAATAATGACATCTGATCTGTATAGGATATATTAAAAGTACATGATACATAATAGCAGCTTATTCAGATTGCGACACAAATGGCGTTAATGACTTAGTACCTTCCTCCCACGTCACACCATTGTAGGTAATGTCGCGGATCGCCCTGATGATATCGGTGACAGAGCCTCTGACCTGTCTGGTGCTGTCTCTCTCTCTCAATGTGACGGAGCCATCCTTAATGGATTCGAAGTCAATGGTGATGCCAAACGGCGTTCCAAGCTCGTCATTCCGAGCGTATCTCTTACCAATGGACACACCAGAGTCATCAACCTTAAATGGAATTTGCTCCTTCCTTAGCACCCGAGACACCTCAGTAACAACCTCTGCCAAGTCGGCGTTGTTGGATAGCGGGACGAGCAAAACCTTAGTTGGCGCAACCAAAGGTGGGAAAGATAGCACAGACCTTGCGGCATCCTCCGGTCTGCTCCAGAAGGAATGCTCAAAAATGGCGTATATGATACGGCCAATACCAAACGATGGCTCGATGACATTTGGAACGTACTCTCTCACGTGCTCGGTCTTTGTCTTGTGCTCAATAGAGATGAACTTCGAATCCAACTCGATATCGCCTTCAATACCTTCCACCTGGAAGACGATCTTTCCATCGGAAGAGAGCTGCTCAGCCTTGCTAGCCAACTCATCCTGCGACAAGTTCAGTAGATAGTTCTCCACCTTTGGTGCATCCTTCCTAAACTTAGGTCCGAAGAGCTTCTTCGTGAGCTCAATCTCCCATTGTGTGACCTGTCTAGGTACATCTAGCTTCTCCCTCACAACCAAGGCGGTCTTCGTCTTGTTAGCGTGGACAGTAAGATCGTATGCCGACCTATCCGCACACCCAACGCATTCAATCCAGCCATAAGAGGTCTTCAATTCCGCATCCCAGCAGTCCGTCGCGTAGTGAGCCATCTCGTTGCTCATGTGCTGTCTGAAT
Source organism: Eremothecium gossypii ATCC 10895 (assembly GCF_000091025.4). NCBI lineage: Eukaryota > Fungi > Ascomycota > Saccharomycetes > Saccharomycetales > Saccharomycetaceae > Eremothecium > Eremothecium gossypii. The sequence goes on along the minus strand of NC_005785.6, from coordinate 54,500 downwards.
CTCAACTTTTCTTCGTCGACACCAATCTTTGTCAAGAACTGGTAAATACGGGCGATAAAATAGCCTAAGGTCTGATTGTCAATCATTCCGGAGGCAACTGCGTCCGCGACAGTTGATTCTATCGGCTCAGTACGTCCAGCTTCCTGAACCCCTTTAGGCAAAAATTTTAGTTTTAGGTTCTTCACCTCATCAAATCTAGGGTGGTTTTTGTTCTCAGGGTCAACAAAGTGTTCAATTTCGGCCATCAGGAACTCGCGCACTCTCAACAAACCAGAACGGGGCGAAATCTCGTTTCTGAATGACTTGCCGATGGAAGCAGAGGCAAAAGGCGTCTTACCGTTGTTGAATTCCAATAACTTGTTAAAGTTCAAAAACTGACCTTGGGCGGTCTCTGGTCTTAGATAGCCTTTCAATTGCCCAGATGGACCGATGGCAGTCTCAAACATCAGGTTGAATGCTTTTGGTGGCTCGAGAGTCTCACCAGTAACCGGGTTACCGATGTTGAATTTCACCATCAGCTCACCAAGCTCCTCCCCGGAGTAGCCGTCGATCTTAGCCAGAACAGACTCGTACTCCTGGATAACGCTGTCGTCGAGTTTTTCGGCCTTGATCTGCTTCACCTTCTTCTTACGCTTCTTCTTGTCAGCATCTTCCTCCTCGGGAGCCGCAGAAATCCCACGCGCAGCCTTGTCGCCCTTCAAGCGTGCTTCAAGAACCTCCTCAACAAGGTGGTCCGCACGGAAGATCTCACCAGACTTGGGGTCCTGGCACATCCAGTCAGAGAATTTGTCCACATGGCCAGATGTCTTCAAGACCTCGTAGGGGGTAAGCATCGTGCAGTCCACCTCCAGCATATCCTCCTCCAGGATGAAGTGCTTCCGCCAGACATCGACGATGTTGGCCTGGAAGGCACAGCCCGGAGGACCGTAGTCATACAGCCCGGATACACCACCGTACAATTCAAAAGCCGGCGCGAAGAAAAAGCGCCGCTTGAGCACACTCTCTAGGTTCTCCCTGTTAAACTCAACAGCCTTCCTGGCCAGTTGCACATCCTCTGAGGCCATGGTTCTTATTCTGACAGATTTCTTGATGACGCTTGAATAGAACCTCCTGCTTAATAGTCCAGATGCCCACACTTTGGAGATATATTGGCCTAAAAGGTCTGAAAAGCTCGCTTGAGGTTATATAATGCCTGAAGCAAAAAGACCTATGTACTTATCCTGCTGCCTAGCCCTGAACCCGGTGGAGCGTAAAGCCAAAAAATTTTCACTATCACCGCCAGAACAGCCCAGACACCATCTATAGGCGTAAGGTCGAGTCAGAGGAATAATGGCCAGCAGGGCCCTACCCAAGGCTCCATCGCCAGCTGTGGAGCCAAGCAACCCGGCGCCTGTGCCGGGTTGCGTATAAACTTTCTATCGTGGGACAACACTAGCTGCAAAAAATGTTCTATTGTATCCGCTTGTAGTTGTAGTCATACGGCGACACCACCAGCCCCTTGTTTCTCCTGGCGCCGCGGAAGACCGTCTCTATGATGTCTATCATCTCCTGCTTGTTGTCAACGACGAAGTTCATCTTGTTGTTGTTCCCCGTGCCGAAGTCGCATCGCATGTGCTTGTTCTTGTAGAAGAACATGACGGTCATCGGATCTTGCAGTTCATACATCTCATTGAAGTCAGGCACTTCGGTTGTGTCACATACGTAGATAGCGGCGAAATTGACCACCTTTTCGGCGATGGAGTACAGGATCTCGTCCATCAGCATGCAACTGCGGTCGGAGTCGGACCCAAAACGGATAACCACGAGACGCTCCTCCTCGGTTACGATAGCTTGGTCTACATGCCAGCCGCTGTGCAGGTGGGGCAAGAACACGCTACCCATGGTGAGTTACTGCGGTTCTGTATTTGCAACGAATCCCTGCAGTGGCCCTGAAATTTTCAACACTACGGGCGGGTTCAGCGAGCTGTTGCGGAGACTTTTGCATGTCTGCGCGAACTCGCCATAGTACGTCATTTTAGTCGTTACGCTATATACAGGCATGCTAGTCAGGTTATGTCTGCAACATGGCACCGGTTAGGACCGTCTCTCGGTTTATTTCTTGCTCTTCTTCTGCTTACCGGCCAACTTTCCGCCGCTCTGCACTGCTACAGCGTTGGCGCTTAACAAGTCCAGGTAGTCGTCCATGCCGAAGGCGCTGTCGTCCTCCTCACTGGCTGCCTTTGCATCTGCCTGGTGTTCGGCAGACGCCTCAGTGGCCGCTTGTGGGTCTGCGGTCTTCATGCTGTATGCGGAGCCGTACTTCTGTTTGAACTTGTCCATCCGGCCGCCGGTGTTGGCATCCACAACCACCAGGTCAGTTCTGCTTTCGTTCCAAAGGATGCAGTTTCTCTGATCCTGGATGAGACGGATTTCTGCCTTTGGATACTGCGACTTGCGTGTTATCACACTCCCATCACTCAGTTCTATTTGAACATTGAACTGGTGGTAGATGGCTGGACGGGCCTTTCCTGGGCGGATCTTCCTCAGCGGCCTTTTAGGTAGCGACGCCTGTGCAGTAGAAAGGCCGGGAGGGCCTGATATAAATCTTTTTGTGATTAGCGACCGAAACATCGCTGAAATGGTGCACGGAACGGCAGGGATGAGCGTGTTTGCCAGTTCTAACTGTTCGATGTTTTACGTACGCTACAGAAGCGACCTGTCAAGCTAAAAAAAATTTGCTTACGTTTATAATGATTATAGATGTTCAGCGGGAAAGAGCCATATCAGTGGAAAGACGCATGCTCATATCTGCGTCTCCAGCACGAAGCCATCGAGGTCCTTTGCCAGGTAATCCGCTGTTTCTGGGTCGCTTCTGGCGATCCTTTCTACGATTTCCTTGAAACTTGCGGTCTTTATACTGAATTCGTCAGAGTCCTCACTTCCCTCCGGCTGAGTGAGCGCCCTGTGCATGGGAATTTCGTCTTCATCCTCCTCATCCGCTTGTAGCACAGTCTCATCTAGTTCGCCCGTTTCGACGCCATTATCTTCGTCCTCGTCTTCAGCGTCCTCCTTTTCGTCGGTCATGTGCACATCACCATCTCCGTCCTTACTTGAAAGGGTTTCTTTGACGTAGAGCATAACTTTGAAATACTTCAGTTTGTGCTCGTTGAACTCATAATTGCCTTGTACCATACAGCCTAGCTCGTACTTGACAATTTTGCGGATCTTCGTTAAGTCCAACTCGCTGAACCAACCGGTGAGCTCTTTGGGCGTATCCAAGTAAACTGCATTTTGGAAAACCTCCTTAATATTTGGTTCATCAGTTAGTAGGTCTATCTGGAGCATAAGATACCATGGAATCTGCTTCCCATCAAACCTAAATCTGCTGTCTATGTCATTCGGAGTATTAGTCCGGTAAAATCTCTCAGGTGGGTCAGGCACATTCTTCCGGACAGCTGTATTGCGCAGAAGCCTGCGCTCAATTTTAAAATATTCCGTCTGGTATTTCGCATACTCGTTTGACGAGCGTGGATCGACGCCAAGTTTAATGTAAGTATTCCGCCACGGACCTTTTGTGAACCGGTAGGAAACTAGAGACAGGGCAATCTTCAAGACAACGTGTAGGTCCTGTGGTATGATACCATCGATATGCCGCTTAATCCACACATGACGCCTATTGAAGAGTTCTGTCAAGATTGGCAGGCATTGTTCCAGTTTTTCATAAAACTTGGAGTCTGACTTACTTCCTGGGTAGACCTTCGTCTTCTTTGCGAGTTCATATTGCTTGACCAACTCCGGATGGGGTGTCAACGGAACCGAGACGCTGGGGGAAAAATCATGCACGAACTGTTGATAGTTTTTGATATATGTGCCCACAACCTTGGATTCTCCAGAAGCGGTCTTCGTGGCATAAGGATTGCTCCTGTATTTGTATATGAACGGTAGCCCTACCATCGAGAAACGGGGAATTGGTGGTAGCTGGAAATCCGAGCTGGGACACACAGAGGCCCTATCAAACACAACCTTGCCGATGTTTTCAAAGGGCTTGTCGTCGTAATCTGGGATCGTTTCGACGAACTTCTTGAACTTTTCCCAATTTAACGTCCCGAAGCTGTCGTTGAACTCTTTGGCCGATGGATTGTTATCCAGTCTGACTTGAAAATCGGACATCTCGCGAAATCTTACAGTATTGTGAAGGATCGCCACCGGCACCGCCTTCACCTTAGACGCGGGGAGAGACGCAAGTGCTTTGCGTACGTCTCCGTCATTGCGTTCCATGGTTCCCCGAGGCATACTTATTTTGAGGACAATGGCTTCATCGCGTTGCTGCACCCTCTTGCCTATGATGGGGTGCTCGTTGAAAAACTGCGGTCTACCGTCCTCCTCAGAGCCATCGTTCAGGCGTAGTTCGAGGTCGTGGCTAGAGTCACTGTGTGCGGCTAGCGCTCGCCGGACCTTTGGTAACCCTCCACACATGTTTATAACCTTTTCAATGCTCTCCTGTGACTGGGATACCTTTAGCGGGAATTCAATAGAGGGGATGCGAGGTAAGTCGAGTGTAAATTCCCGGGCACGGGGCCCAGGCACATCTGTTGGAGTAGTGGAACGCGTCCGTGCGACTTCTTCGCTCATCGAAGCCCAACCGGAAGTGATTGTCGCTTGTTTCCTGTAGATGGTATGTTTATTTATAGGTCTAGAACGAACGCGAGATAAACGTATTTCACGATAATGGCATTTCATATCTCGAGCATCCTTTGGCTACGACAAGAACACGGCGAGATCGACATAGTATTACCTTCTACCTACCTGAAAAGACGGAAGGGGAAGCGTACCGACTAATACACTTAAATGCATAGCTCATAGTATATATGCTGCTAGTTCATGTAGTACGGTACACCCAGGCTTACAAAGTCTATGTACAGACAAGCGAAATGTCAAACTAATCCCTTTTCCTGTTCCATCCGCATTTTCATTTTAGCATACCATTGACTTAACGTTTCACCGGGCTTATTTAGTACAATGATTATGATTGTCATGTTGTCAAAACCAACTCCGGTATTTGAATCGGCTCCTGCTAGCCCATGATCCAACAACTTCGTGACAATGTCGTCTAGCCTGAGTCCTAACGTGAGGTGGTATTTGATGAATTGCGTCAGGGCTTTATTACTATAGATGTCCCATATTCCATCGCATGCTAGTACCAAAAACTCGTCCTTCGCGTAATCCAACGAGTGCGTGAGGACATCCGGCTCTACGGTAACTTGCGCCTCTGCAGCCGGAATATACCTCCTAATGGAGTTGGTGAGCTGAGAGTCTTTATACGCCACGCTGCGCTTAAACTGAAAGTCACCAAATGCTCTGCTAAGGGCTAAGACGCCGCCTACGCGGCCTAATGATACAGTCCCACCATCGTCGTTTATCCGGATGAGCTCGCCAATATGTTGGGGCTTGTGGTCGAATGACATGGTCTTGATGCAGCTATTCATAGATGCAAGGATACAGCGCGAATCCCCACAGTTTACGACGTATAATGTCTCGCTATTGATGATTGCCGCGACAACAGCAGTCGACCCGCAGGGGGAATTCGCAAAATGGCAATGAAGATCTTTATCTTGTAGAGCAAATGCATCCCGAAATATTTGACTAATTAGTCCCTCAACTGTGCAGAAGGCCCTCCTGCTGGATGCTGTGCTAGCACTGTCGGAAATGCTGCAGTATTCATGGTTCTCAAAACTGTATTTGATCCACTTGAGAAGACCCTTCTCCGAATCTGCCAAGAACTGGGAGCATTCATCGCCACCATGCCCATCAAACACTCCGAACACAGAGATCCGTAGTTTTTCGACCGCATTGTTATTCATAGGATTGCGAAAGGAAGCCACGAGCTGCGTGTCACAATTAGAGACGAGGTGCGCGTCCTCCTGTGTCATGCGATAGCCCTGCATGGAACCAACACAATTAAAAAATTGCGTGCAACTCGCATGCTCCTTTGTGATTTCACTCGACGTGTCTGTCAGAACGACTTCCTGGCTTTTGTTCTCTGTAAACTGTCGCCGCAAATGCAAGTGACGATGATGGCGTTCCTTTGCATATGGCTTCATAGAGCCATCCGGTAGGTTGGCATGCTTCCCGTTGGCTTCCAATAAGTAGTCGTTGTATACTATAGTTTTTTCCGTCAGGGGGTGTGAGAGTAGCTGGCCCATTGTGATCGATATATGTGTTCTATGCGCTGTTGTTCGACGAGTAACAACACGAGGTAAACCCTGTACTCGTGACAACAGCTAAGTACAGTTGTCGGACTGACAAATATAGATCGTTTGTAGATCGTCAACGATACCGCTCGCAGTTCTAACGTTGATTGGCCAGTTACTGTGTGTCCGCTTGACGGCTGAAACTGAGAATCATAAGGAGAAAATGGCGAAGGTGCAACTCGGATGGCAACGACGGGGCTTTGCGGGGATTCAGTATAAATGGACAGTTACCATAGCACACAGATGGTAGTAAACGTAGAGATAACATTGCAATGCGTATTAAGTCACCAGCAGTACGTTAAATGATTGCAATTGCGATCTCTATCGGTTGCGTTCGATTTAAGCAACACCAGTACCACACTGATGACTAAAGTGATATATATATATATATAATTTATATTTGCATGAGCCTACTTCTGAGAGCTGAGCTTGTACAACTCGTGCACGAAAGTCTCGCCCCAGTAGCTGCTGGTGTACTTGGATATATACTTGTAAAGCTTCTCCCAATTCGCCTCGCGCTTCTCGATCGGTAAGGTAAGTGACTCGTGAATAGCCTCGGCAAGCTCATCGGTGTTCCACGGATTAACGATAAAGGCACCGTTTAGTGATTGAGCAGCACCCGTGAATTCAGAGAGGATCAGCGAACCCTTGTTCTCAGCCTGGCACGCGATGTACTCGTAAGAAACAAGGTTCATGCCGTCTCTGGTCGACGAGACCAGACAGACGTCACTTATGGAGTACAGTGAAATTAGCTCTTCAAATGGCACAGATTTGTGCATAAAGTGGATTGGGACAAATTCCACGGTGCCAAACTGCCCGTTAATGCGACCGACCAGTTCGTTGACGACGTTACGCAGATACTGGTACTCCTCCACATGGCCCCGACTAGGAACTGCTACCTGGACAAGGACCACCTTACCGATCCACTCTGGGTGCTCATTCAGGAACACCTCTATGGCGTGTAGTTTGTGTGGTACACCCTTGACATAGTCCAGCCGGTCCACCCCCACAATGATTTTACAGTCTTTGAATGTCTCTTTCAGCTGTTTGACCCGTTGTACGACGGATTCCTTCTGCAGACCCTCCGTGAAGTTATTCACGTCAATCCCGATGGGGAATGCTGCGACGTTGACAAAGCGGCCCTGGAACTTTACGCCGTTGGGTAACGTGTTGACGTTTAAGATCCGGTGCACGGACGACAGAAAGTGGCGCGCGTAGTCGTAAGTGTGGAACCCTAACAGATCGCAGCTTAGGACCCCGCGCAGGATCTCCTGACGCACAGGCAATATACGATATATCTCGGATGATGGGAACGGAGTGTGCAGGAACCATCCCAGCTTTACATTCTGTAGATTCGCCGTCGCAATGTAGTTGCGCAGCAGCTCCGGAAGCAGCATCAGGTGGTAGTCGTGCACCCACACGATGTCGTCATCCCGGAGGTTCTTCTGGATGGCCTCCGCAAAGGCCCGGTTCGCCTCGTTGTACGCCAACCACGCGTTCTCGTCGAAGTTGATCTCGCCGGGGTGGTAGTGGAACAGCGGCCACAGAATCGAGTTGCTGAAGCCGTTGTAATGGAGATCCGCCAGCTCGTCGCTCAGGAAGATCGGAATCGCATTGAACTTCTCCAGCAGGTCCCGCTGCACCTGCTCCCTGTCGCCCTCGGGAATCTCTAGCCCGGGCCACCCGTACCACTGGAACTTCGTCGACTTCTTCAGCCCCTGCAGAGCTGTCACGAGCCCTCCAGAGGACATGGAGTACTCGTACTCGCCGCTGTCATTTTTCTTAATCGTCACCGGTAGCCGGTTGGAGACCACCACCACATTTCCAGAGTGCTCCTCGCTACGCTGCGTGTCGAGAGTCAGCTGTTGCGCCTGTTTCCTTACTTCTTCCGTCATAATTGGCTATGGCCTTCCCTGCGTGGTGCCACCCCTCCGCGTACCGCGCGTATATATATATACGCACTGCCTTTACCGCCAGAATGTTCCCCTGTGTTCTGTTCTGCCCCTTTCGCCGCAACGGGCAGCAAACAGTCCAGCGCTGCGCGGTGATCACTAGAGAGGGAAGGGGGGCAGGTGCCGATTTGACCGGTGCGTTATGAGGTGTTAAGGTGCAAAAGGTATGAAAATCAACACGTGATCACCATTCGGCTAAGACCACAGACGTCATCGGGGCGCCAACGCCCTGTGATCACGTGGGATCGGCGCATGCTTTTCTTGCTGGTTAGCCCCCGCGGTGAGTACGCAACGCACCGATTCAATCCGGGAGGAAACGCGAAACCATCGTTGGTGCCCCGACCCGTTTGTTTGCTGTCCAAAACGTTGCCGCCTTGTTTCTCGTTACCACTCTCGCCATGCACTAGGTGTTGGAATATTCATAGCTCTAGGCTAATCAAGAACACCATGATTCTTTTCGTCGCGATCTGCGGCCAGTATGGACGGGCCAGTCCGGTAATGGAAGTGGGACGAATTTTATTTTAACGCGACACAGCACACAGCTAAGACGCCTCAGGTACGGCGTGCATGATAGTAATGTGACGGTGGCGCTGCTCTAAGGAGTAACAGTCAGGGGTCTTTCGTGGATAAAGTGTCGCAGGGATCTCTGTCGGGAGTTGTGCTGACGTTTCACGCGGCTGACGTCATGGGCTCTGTCACGTGACTCATTGCACGGTCCGCGATACGAAGTCCATGCACCACGGAAGTTCCCCGGACAAATCAAGAGGCGCAAAACGGTGCTCGAGGCTCGAGCGTTCTCGAGGCCTTTGTCTGTTTACAATTAGGCGCAGGATCTAGATCGGCACGCAGGGACAGGTGAGCAGGGACACCAAAAGGTCCAACAGGATACAAGGAGCCAGCAACAGGCATAGCTACCATCAGCGATGGAATACACAGACCCCATACTGTCTCACTTTGCAGATAAGAGCAGCTTGGACGCGGCGAAGCTCGGGGAGCTTCTTGAGGCACAACGTGTCGAGTCACGGGCGCGCGGGGAGGAGGCGCGTGAGGAGGCAGCGTTGCGACAATGCGAGGCCACGCTCTCCATGTACACAGACTTGATAAAGTTGAAGGTTTTGTTGCGGAAGACATGGGATTTACAAGCGCTCGATAAGTCGGTGCAGGTGCGGTTCGGCCCAGCGGGGGCAGGAGAGGCCAAGGAGCTGACTCGGCCAACGGAAGACTTCTACCGCGACATTGCGCTCAAGACAGTCGCCAAGTGCGACAAAATCTCGAAGGCCCTAGAGCAGCTTACAGTCGACTCGCATGCGACCATCCATGCGATACAGGAGTTCTCACACGGCCAGGCGCACGAGTACTACATGCGGGACTCAGTGTGCCTCCTACTCGAAATGTGGTTTCTCTGCGGTAACTTGTTGCGGGAGCTTAAGCGCAGTGTTGCCTCGTTTTTCATGAAGGCCAAGCTTCTCCTTGTGGACCACGAGCTAGAATGCATACAGTCATCAATAAGCGGCCACGCGGCGCAGGAGCAGTACCACGCGCTCTCAGAAACCATCAGCTCCTATAATTCTTTCATACGTGTTCTCCTTCAGCAACTCCAGGATGCCGAGAACTCGGGCGACCAGTCGCTGTTCGAGGACTGTCTGGGGGTGTTCTTGGATGTCGAAAGCATGTACCAGTCGCTCAACATGACCTGGCTTCTGCGTGAAAACCGACTTCTACAGGCGGATATTACCGCTATTGAGCGGGAACAGTTCGACCGCGAGGAGCAGCGGAATGCTGAGCGCATAGGCCAGTTGGTAGATGAGGCCGTGCACAAAGACACGCATACCGGTGATGCCGATGCAACATCAGTAGTATTTGACGCGTCTGAAGATACCATCGTTGCGGATCAATGCATCGAAAAGAGCCAGTTGGGTAGCTCAGGAACTCTAGCCCCTCCGGTAGTGGCTAATCGTACCGACAATGAGCGTTCGGAGTTGTTATCGAACCTTGAGCAAACGTCGATTTCCCAGGAGTTACCCAACTTGCTGAAGGCGTTCAACAATGCTAAACGTCTTGAGCTCGAACTAGAAAACGTACGCATGAGCCCGGAGACTAGGTCGCCCATGGGCTCCCCGCGCTCGCCAGCAATGACAGACTCCGCGTTGCAGCATCACAGTCCGACGTTACAAGCTTCTACCTACGGTAGGATGTCGTCTTCCACGTCTCCACGGGCTAGGACATTTACGTCTTTAAAGGATACCACACCAGCTCTCTTACTACCCCCTGGCATGAATTCGAATCCTTGCAGAATGGGACCTTCCTTAGCAGGCAGTTCTATATTGGAAGGATTGGGGCATAAAAAGCAAGATACCAAAAGTGGTGATGACAAGGCTATACCCGCGACAAAGCTCAAGCAGGATATGATGAAGCTAATGACATCCAATAGTGTATTGCAGCATGGTGCCCCGCAGGCGCCTATTTATGGCTTTGGCAGCAATGTTTTGAACAATTTGTACGGCATTCGGTCACGGAAGTGATTATAATATACTTTATGTCCATGTGCGATACGCCAATAATTAATTTCGTCGAATCTGGGCCTCTATCGCTAACTTGAAATGCCACTGTTGTGTCATCGATCAAGATAACATTTGTGATGAGGCGATTATATGCAAGATGTCTAGTTTGCAAAACTTGTTGATTTCCATACCGGAAGAGAATAACTTAAATCATACCATAATTAAGGCATTTGTGTGTTATCCACAAAATAACCATTTAAAGATATCATTTTCAATAACAACTGCTACGAACAGTAGTTCAGGCAGGACAGCCCCCAGTAGTAAATTGTACTGCGCTTGTGCAATATATTTAATTATATATATATACATATATGTATGCATATCTGTAATATATATATACATTTTTGAGGGAATGGATGGGTGAGCTTAACGAAGGAGGTGCTACAAAATGTGCTACGGCTCTCTACTATGTCATCAGGGACATAGACACGCGTCTAGCAGTACAAATTATCAGATGAGACTCCGCTCCGCCTCCTGATGCGATTCATCGGAGTCATCGTCTTCCTCATCGTCGTCGGCGTCGTCGGCATCGCTATCTCTTGCCCTATTGTAGAACTCATCCAAGATCTTAGGCGAAATTCTGTTCAGCATTTCCTTAGGGTAGATACGTAGCAGTGACCATGCATGGTCTAAAGATTCAAAGATAGTCCTATTTTCATAAGCGCCTTGACTGATAAATGTTTTCTCAAAATTCTCCAAGAATTCCAGAGATAGTCTATCTTCCATGGATAATGCTTCCTCACCCACAACGGCCTTCATAGCAGCAGCATCTCTCCCGATGGCGTACTTCGCATAAAGCTGGTTCGAAACATCGCCATGGTCTTTCCTGGTCATACCCTCACCGATAGCAGACTTCATCAACCGTGACAAAGACGGCAAAACGTTAATAGGTGGGTATATACCCTTGTTTGACAGCTGGCGATCGACAAATATCTGTCCTTCCGTAATATAACCTGTCAAATCAGGAATTGGGTGAGTGATATCGTCGTTCGGCATGGTTAGAATGGGAATTTGAGTGATAGACCCATTTCTACCCTCAACTCTTCCGGCTCTTTCGTAGATAGTGGATAAATCGGTGTACATGTAACCTGGGTAACCACGTCTACCAGGAACCTCCTCTCTCGCAGCCGAAACCTCTCTTAGCGCGTCAGCATAGGAGGACATGTCGGTCAAGATGGTCAGCACATGTCTCTCTGTCTGGTAAGCCAAATACTCTGCCGTAGTTAGGGCGAGTCTGGGCGTAATAATTCTTTCAATCGTTGGGTCGTTAGCCAAGTTTAAAAACAGTGAGGTCCGCTCCAAGGAACCGTTTTCTTCAAAATCCTGCTTGAAGAACCTGGCGGTTTCTAAATTGACACCCATCGCAGCAAAAACGATACTGAAGTTATCCTCGTGACCATCGTGCACATCCTTCGTTGGACGCACCAGACCGGCCTGTCTACAGATCTGGGCCGCGATTTCGTTGTGAGGCAGACCAGACGCAGAAAAGATAGGGATCTTCTGCCCTCTAGCAATGGAGTTCATCGTATCAATGGCCGAAATACCCGTCGAAATCATTTCTTCGGGGTAGATACGCGCATACGGGTTGATGGCCGACCCATTGATATCAACGTAGTCCTCAGCAAACACCTTGGGGCCGTTGTCGATCGGCCTACCAGATCCATCGAAGATCCGCCCCAGCGTGTCATCAGACACCGGAATCTTCAAGCTCTGGCCTGTGAACTCCACTGTCGTTTTCTTCACGTCGATACCCGACGTGCCCTCGAACACCTGCACGATTGCACGGTCCCCTCTCACCTCCAACACTTGTCCCTGCCGAATAGACCCATCTGGTAGGGTTAGGTTGACGATTTCATTGTACTGCGGGTACTTTACACGCTCCAAAATAACAAGAGGCCCATTAACACCCGCCACAGTGTTGTAACTGATTCTTGGTTTGGCCTTAAGCCCTGCAGTCGCAGCCTGCTTGTTCAGCGCAAACAACTCATTGTCCGAAATCATTACGGAACGTGCTAGAAGGGTATCTGTGCCTTTTGTCTAGTTCAGCCCACTACTGCGAGACAATAAGTCGTCTATGCAAGCAGTTTTTTCTGATCCTTTGAACTCATAAGGGGTGACTGGTTTCAACCTGCTCGCGAATACATTTACTTCGCTAGTTGGCGAAAAACTTCTGCCCGGGTAACGCGTATTGCCCGTTACCCTGATCGCCTACACAGAATACATGTACAGATACAAGCAGCGCCGAGACTACCACTATATAGTACGGGTCTGGGGGCTCGGGCGCCTACTCCAGGACCATCCAGTGGCCTCTCTCTTCTGATTGATCACCATCTTCCAGGGCAGTTCGTACAAATTCATGTACTACTTTGTAGGTTGGCGGGCATGTGCCGGTAATGCTCTCCACATCCCCGCCGGAACACAGCAAATAGAGTAGGCCATCGATATCGTAGCGCCCAAGGAGATCTGGAACGTCAGGGCGCTCCTGCAGACGCTTGCGCTTGATCAGAATGGTAAGTAGGTTGACCGTAAAGTGAGACACCGCAGCGATGTGATCAGTGGTCAGCTTCTCGGAGTGGCTGCCGAACGGGATGTCCACGAGCAGCGCTCGGCTTGCGTATATAACAAATTCGCACATGTGCTGCAGCGATTCCTGCGCCGTGCTCAGCAAGCGCCAGTTGCGGATGTTGCACACAGGGATGAAGCGAATACTGTATGGAAAGTGGTCGTCCTCCGTCGTGCTGCAGGTGAACACGAACCACTGGCACAATTCCTCAAACTTTTGGGTGCTCTTCATGGATACTACATTCTGCAGCAGCGTCAACTTGTGCCGCAGCTCACGGTACTCGTCCGGGTCTTCCGCCGGCACGACGGCAACGTCTGGCGAGAGCTGCTTCAATGCGCGCCGCAGGCCGTCGCGCCGGCTCAGCTTCGAGTCCAGGTGCTGTTCCAGCTCCCTTGCACGGTGGCTAAGCCGGGCATTGTACCGCTTCAGTCGCAGGTGCTGCAGTCGCTCCATATGTTTCCCCAGCAGGCCCTCCTTTTCGCTGATTGCATTTTCCAATGTCGATGTCACAATGTCTCGCATCTCGGTTACTTCTTCGCATATCTGCGTCAGCTCTAGTTTATATCGCAAAATGAGCTTGGGCGACGTGTTGACGCAGTGGGCGCAGTACCACACTGTCGATGGCCTGTGGCAGATAGTACACTGCATCCCACCTTAATAAGAGCGTCCTAAACAGCCGCAGGCGTCAAATACCTCTTTTTTCTAAATCGCTTTGTAGCTCAGCAATCTCCGGCCGATATGTGGTGGGTTACTTGTGTTACTCTTTGCAGGAAGTAGGAAGTCTCCTGTGAGCCATCATGACGGGCGCCAGTCATGAGTTCCGAACGTGCTTCTTTATCGACATTAAAATTAGTACATGAAAAAATACCTCTGTTCTCCTACTACATCGCCAACCTCGAGGCGTGCCCGCCTGCTTTGTGTCTAGTTACAAAGCGTTAAATCCAACCTGCAAGGGGAGCCGCTATATTGACATCTGCATGTCGGTAGCCTCCGAAAAGCCGATCAGGCTGGCGGTCCTAGGTGGCTCATGCACAGGCAAGACCTCGTTCATCTCGAGGCTGACGGTGGACATCGTACGTGAAGCTCATTACCCCACACGCAAGCAGAACAATTGGCTCTTCACATTCAACCCGACGGACCCGCTGGCACGTGCGATCCTAGACGAGAAGGCACATGAGCGATACTACTACTCCGACGAACACGCGGTACCTGAGCCCGTATTTCGGACTCCCAGTATCACAGACCACGTGCTGCTGTCGCCGCCCGTGTACCAGAGCTTCATACAGAACTACCAAATGGTGAAGCACGCCCTGGCGGTGGGGCAGCGCCTTGCGGATCAGCGTACCCTACTGAAATCAGATAACCAATACTACCAGTACAAGAATGAGGACGTGGGGCATGGCCCGGACTCCTGCTCGCGCCGAACCGCTCGCCTTCAGGAGCGCACAAGACGTAGGGGAGCAGTAGACAGGTGTCTACCGTCCAATTATACACCGCCCAGATACTCCAGCATTTCCATCGATATTATAGATACGCCTGCCTATGACCCAGACATGGTAATTCCTTTCCTCGAAGTGTCGCTCTTCAGCAATCTCGACAAGTCTATTCTGCGGGGCCTAGCAGACCACCCGAGGAAGCCGGTTTCCACACAATCGTTGCTAGTGGCATCTGGGGCTTCGGAGCTTAACGGTAAGGTCGATGGATACATCTTTGTCTACAGCGCGCTTCCGGAATTGAATTATGCCGAACCGCCTAGCTACGATTCCTTGAATCGAGTCAGCGGAGGGGTTGGACAGGCGCCAGCTCAGGGCCAGGCAGTAGAATACAAGCGCACGAGTGCACAAGATGGTGGGTTTTCCCTACTGAGTAGCATTAGGGCCTGCTTTCTTGACGCATGGACCGAATTTCGAAATTACCAGCGAAGGGCGGCGCAAATTAAAGAAGGCGATATATATTCGCTGATGTATTCACTAAAGCAGGCATGGAAGCCAGACCCACAGGCAACCGGAAAAGATAAAGGAACACGGGAGTTGAGTGCTTCTTTGGATCAGATTGATTTAAATCCTGACTCACCCAACTCGCCCCCTCCAATGCTGATAATTTGCACGCATATATTAGATCCCCTTCATTCCCCTTTACTTGTGGAGCACGGAAAACGGCTTGCAGTGGAATGGAAATGTGCTTTTGTTGCTTTAGACAGCATGTCAGACTTTAACGTGGACGTAGCGATGGCTTGCATCATAAGAGACATTGTCGAGAAGGAGAAATTACTGAACAAGCACATCACAAAGAAGAAAGGTGTTTTACATAAGATCATTAAGGGTTAGGTAGCATATTAATGGTTTCTTTATCTTTTTGTAATAAATAGACTATATTTGAGAGACTGTGATAGTCCCATCATTATAACCTGTAATGTACCATTTGTGTTCCAAAAAGTTCTTCAGACGGCGGTGTCCCCCAATCGGAAGTTTTTCAAGAACTAATTGCGAGTCTGTACTATGGGCTATGCCTGCGATTGGCCCTGGGTTAATCCATGGCTTCTCCTTCTTGGTTTCTGCCTGTCCATCTGTGGAGTCATCCACGCACAGCAGGTTCCGCTCTTTACGGTATCTGAAAAGTTCCTTTTGATCTTGTAGACCTAATACGTAACCGTGCCAGCTGGTTAATAGCAGAATGTCATTCAATACTGCCAGATGGCCTATTTTCTTAAGTGGTGCATTGATTACCTCTTCTCTTGTTCCAGCGTTTGCTACAACCTGAATACCAGAGACACTGGTGACCACTGGAAGATCAGGGGTAGGAATGTTATGGACGCAAACCTGATCTGTGGTAGACGAGCTGAACACTCTTCTCTCAGTTCGGTCATGCGCTAACGACAGTACTGGTTCCGGGTAGTGAGCAAAGGAAGCATAGCAGATCTGTAGACTTTTGTCACGTATACGAAGGCCAACCACCACACCACTTTCATAACCGCAGAATACCGTATCGCCGGCAACAATGAAACGCATCACGATTCCCATTTTGTCAAACCTAAACTTTTGCTTCGCTTCCGCCAATCCAGCTACAGAGTCGAAGAGGTTAATGGCATTAAAGGTTCTTTTAAATGACTGCCTATCTCCTAATTGAAATTCGTAGACATCAATTGACTCTGCATCCATCGTATTGCAGCACCAAAGCCTGTAATTACGTAAACCAAGGTCCTGCAGCGCGAAGTTAGCAAAGTTCAAGCAGTTTACTGGTATTTCATAGACAATCTCCAGCGATTGCAGTTCTCTGGAAACCTTGTCATTTATTCTCGTCAATCTCGATTCCTCCTGCAGACTGATAAAGCGAAGTTTATTGTCTCTAGCAAGAGCTGCATAGAGGCCTTGCCCTACCACTTCAATGGCGATGATATGGGTCTTTAAGTCTATCGAGGCGATAGGCCGCCTACTAATTAGGTTCCACAGATAAAGGCATCCTTTGGAATCTGCGGAGAGAAGGTGGGGGGTCTGGCGGTGGCTAACCGGTTTAAGATCTGTCACAGTGGATACATGTGCCCTCAGAGTAAACCTCATTGGCCTATTAGAGATAAATGCAGAACGAACCTGACTTAAAACCAAACTTAGAAGTCGAGTAAAAACGTAAAAGTAAATAAAATATTTAGCAAAAAAGATGCGCCAGCCGGGAATCGAACCCGGGGCCCAAGTATGGGAAACTTGGATTTTACCACTAAACCACTAGCGCTGAACTTGTTGATGATAGCATTGGAAATACAAATGGATAGTCCAGTTGCAATGCAATACTCCACATCTGAATATCCACTTCCAGATTCCAAGTAAGCCAGTGCGTCTCGTCGCATGCAGAACCCCGTTACCACTGCTGTGGTAAAGCGCGACCAGGCCAGAAGAGATGGTTTAGATGTATGGCAGGTCGGCGCCTGACAACCTAGCTCCGATTATCTGCGTGTATCACTTTGAGTTGGGCCAGATGGCACAACACTTGATTATAATTTGGCCTGGCGCAGTTCTGCCGAGGAGTTCCAAGCGTTGTCGGTGCGGAACTCAGAGCGGAGTATAATCAAATACTTGATAGCATTGTTATTTATCTACCTTTTATCGAAGCAGGAAAGTCGTGTGCAACGGTCGTAGAATTCTGTACTGATAATGCCTGTATAGGGTCAAACTACACTGTACGAACTAGGCTGAAACCAACTAGACTATAGCCCTACGGAGAACGTGCAATATCCAGTGCACAAAAACCTTTAAGGCTACAGCTTGACCATATGTACCAATAAACTCCGCTGAAAGAAGGCGATATTTATTCTAGTGGCAGACATTATTTTAGGTCTGCAATTGTCCGCGACCAGTTGTTGTACTCAACCTTACCGTACTGGATCTCGGATATCCAATGCGCTACCTGTTTTGTAAACTCACCAGTCTCCTCCCCTGGCAAAAGCGGGATTTTGATAGCTTGGTCGTTCCAGCCTATTTCCTTTATTGGCGATACGACAACGGCAGTTCCACAGCCGAACGCCTCGACCACTTCACCTTTGGCTGCGCGCTCTGCGACCTCTGAGATTGTATAGTACCTTTCCGATACATCCCATTCTTCCGGGCTTAGTCTCTCGCGTGCAAGCGTCAATACACTGTCCCGCGTCACACCCTCAAGGATTGTGCCATCCAGTGGCGCGGTGACGAGCTCCTTCTTTCCAGTAGTAGAGTCCTTGAACACAAAGAACGCATTCATGGTGCCCACCTCGGTGATATACTTCTCCGGCCCAAACAGCCAGAGGTTCTGGTGATATCCGAGCCGCGCAGCCTCTTCCTGTGACGGAATACAAGGCGCGTAGTTGCCGCCGAGCTTCTTGTCGCCAAATCCTCCTGGCCAGGCGCGCGTGACGTTGTCGGTCGCCAACAGGCGTACAGCGGAGAAACCGCTCTTGTAGTATGGTCCCACAGGACATGCAATCACGTAAAGAAGGGCGGAGTCCGGGGCAGTCACGCCAAGACTGGCGGACGTCCCGATCATCACGGGACGGATGTACAGCGAGTAGCCTGGGCGCTGCGGAACAAACTGCCGGTCCAGCTCCACCAGCTTGCCAATCAGTTCCACCAGCTGTTCGGCGTCGAACTGGGGCAGCCCGATGCGCGCTGCGGACCGGTTCATGCGCGCCGCGTTCATCTCTGGCCTGAACAGCGTCACGCGCCCGTCCTCCGTCCTATAGGCCTTCATCCCCTCAAACAGCTCGAAGCCATAGTGGAACACGCACGCAGAAGGGTCCAGCGACAGGTTCCCATAAGGACGGATCTCCGGCGCCTGCCACCCGCTCTCGCGCTTCCACTCGACCACCAACATGTGGTCGATGAACAGGCGACCGAATGTGAAGTCCGCATTTTGCTCAAACACGGTAGGCTCTTCCTTGCGGATAACCTTCAACTTGGATGCATCCAGCTCGGCAGTAGACATGATGGCTAGTGGCTCCAGTGTCCTGTCGCACAGAACACCTGAACTGGTCTCTTGAACAGACCCACTATATAAATAGTATTTAAAAAGAAATGATGCTGCACCGAGCACCTGCGCCAGGCTTACGATTAGCTCGATCGCCGGTGAGGCTGCGCTCGGGAACTTCGGCTACCGGTGGTCGTATCAGAAAAACGGACCTCTCTACCCGCCCCGGATGAGTCAGAACGCAAAGCAGCGCCCGTGTCACAGCGATGTCCAAGCGCACCCTCAGAACACAATTGAAGCAGGCTCTTGACGCCGTACCAAAACCAGCTCTGCTTGAGCAGGGCCAGCAGGTCCTCTTGGCGCTGGAGCCGGTGCTGCAGCAGCACCGCTCGTTCGCATGCTACTTGAACATGGACTCTGGTGAGGCACCGACAGAGGCGATACTGGAGCGGCTTTTTCAATTGGGGAAGGATGTTTATCTGCCGCGGTGCACCGACAGCAGCGCATCCGGGATCGCTGGCGCGGGCAGCCACATGCGGCGGCATTTGACGTTCTACCACATGCAATCTATGGCGGCTGTGCGCGCGTTGCGCCCGCAGGGGAAGTACGGGCTGCGCGAGCCGCCAGCGGAGGCACCACCGCCGGCGTTGCCCGACGTGGATGTGGTGCTGATGCCCGGTCTAGGGTTCTGCGCCGATACCGGCGCGCGCCTCGGACGCGGGGCAGGTTACTACGACAACTATGTAAGCCGTACGCAGCAGCTGCACGGCAGGAGACCGCTGCTGGTTGGGCTGGCGCTCAGCCAGCAGCTGATGTTGCACGTCCCGCTAGAGCCGCACGACCAGTGCTTGGACGCGGTGGCCTGCGGCGACGGACAGTTGAGGTGGGCGCAGCGCGCGCCCGGGGAGATAGTTGATATATAAGTGTATCTAGCCTGTAGTGAAGCTCCCTTTCGCACGCACGAGTGTCCGCGTGCCGCTCTGGTTGATGATCTCGGCCTCCAGACGGACGTTGTTGCCGTGGTCCTCGACGCGGGTGGTGCGGACCACAACGAACTGGTTCGCCAGGGTCGGGAAGCAGTACGAGATCTTGATGTGCTCGGTTACCTCGTAATCGGTGCCGGTCACGAATGTGACTGCCTCCCGCATCAGGTCGCTCAGCACCGTGGCCAGGATGCCGCCGTGGACCAGGAAGGGGTACCCGGTCAGGCGCATGCCCAGGTGGTAGATCCCGACGGTGGTCTTCGTCTTGGGGTTGTAGAAGAAGAGAGGCTCGATTGACAGCGCACCCGGGCGCCGCAAGGTCTGGTTTATCAGAACGTTTCTCTGTCCCCGCTCCGGGAACACCTGCCGGAACCCGCTCTCGAACAGGTCCTTCGTGGCCGGCAACTCGTGCGCGCGCTGCAGCAAACCCGCCTGGTAGTTGCGCACCTTCTCGTCGTCCGCTGGCAGCTGATCGTAGAACAACCAGGCCATCAGGTCCGCGTAAGAGAGGTGCTGCGTGATCAGCCAGCCGAGGCCGAACGATGCCCCAAAGATCCCGAGCCCATACCACTTGGGAGGCCGACGAGCTACCGCAAACTGACGACCGGTAGTATAGGATGCCTTACGCACGAGTATATTGACTATCGCTTTGCAAGTACGGATGTTTGCCTGCAGTTGGCGACGTGCTGCCCCCACTGGGTACTTGTATGCCATCATTGTAGCCTCCCCGACGTCCCAACTCAAAGAAACACACAAGGAACATAGATTTTATTTGTTGCAGCATTGAGGCGGAGTAGCATTTATACTACACTAGATATGGGTCAGTCTAGTCTGAAACTGGAAACCATACCGTTAAACGATTGCCATTTTAGTGATGCGGCGCCGGTGGGCAGCGTCATTCCCACGGAAAGCGAGGTTTACGATGCTGTTGCACAGCTTTGGAGACAAGAGCCGGAACTAGAGCGCGCGGGGTGGGAAGAGTGGCGAGCACGTTTGAAAGCCATACATCCAGGATGGAGTTTATCTGTGGCACACATATGCCGCACGCTTGAGAAGCACTGCATGAGCATCACGGGGATAACGCAGTTTACATACCACGAGCTTGTCACGTCCAAAGAGAGCCCTGCGCTCCGCGAGCCTCACCTGGCCAAGGTGCAGGTGACCTGGAGCGAGAAGGGGAAGGGGCTGGTTGCGCGGCGGCCGCTTGCGAAGGGCGAGCTGGTCTTTGCAGAGGACGCACTGAGCTTCATCCCGCCGCTAGAGAAGTCCACATTGGTGCATCTGTCGAAGGCTTGTGGCAGCTGCGGCACATCGCTCAGCCAGAACCGGTATTACTATGTGATGAACAACCTAGACTGCGACAACTGCACGACCATCTGGTGTACCAAGGGCTGCAGGAACTTGGACACGACACACGACTTCTTGAAGCATCCGATGTCGCGGAACAAGCGCTGCAGCGCGCAGAAATGGCTGAAGTTCGAGCAATTCTGCAAGGAGAATACATGGCACAGCGCATACTCGGTCGGCGTGATGTTTGCGCGGTACTATCTACACAGCGACCGCAGATTGCAGGGAAACTTTGAATCTTTGGCCGAGGTGAGCCAGCGCGTACGCCTACACGCTGCCGACACGATGAACAGTGGGGCGGCCTTCGACCTAGGGGTCGACTTGACAGCTAACGCACAGTCCGTATGTATGTGGGAGGAGGGCTACGGTCTTTTCTGCGACGCATTCCCGCTGGCCAAAGATGAGTACGACCTCGACTTTGAAAAGTTCCTTCGCTACGTCGGGAAGTTCAACCTAAACCAGGTAAACGGCCAAATATATATGTTGTTGAGTCATCTCAATCATAGCTGCGAACCCAATATCTACTACGAGTTGGAGGGACACCACATCAATGTTTACGCACGAAA
Organism: Eremothecium gossypii ATCC 10895; assembly: GCF_000091025.4. Classification (NCBI taxonomy): domain Eukaryota; kingdom Fungi; phylum Ascomycota; class Saccharomycetes; order Saccharomycetales; family Saccharomycetaceae; genus Eremothecium; species Eremothecium gossypii. The sequence goes on along the minus strand of NC_005785.6, from coordinate 32,868 downwards.
AGAGATAAAGTCCGACGAGGAGCTTACGGTATCCTACGTAAACCCTTTGCACGACGTCGACCTACGAAGAAGGGAGCTTCGGGTAAATTGGGGTTTCCTGTGCTTGTGTGACCGATGTAAGCGGGAAATTTCCAAAAAGAACATTGACAAGGCCGGGCATTCGTCCACCACTGCTGGTCCGGAACCACAGTCATATCGGGGCCATAGGCGGAAATCCTCGTTGAGAGCGTCCAAACCCACGTTACAGGATCTTCTGGAGAACGGAAAAGAGTTTGACATTGAGATCCCCTCGCAGCCGGGCTTCGCAGCAAGACGAGCTTCTGTGCGATTTGACAGCAAGGTGGTTACCGCGGTGGAAGAACGGCAATAATAACGACAGACACATGACCGGGTTTTAAACAATCAAGAAAAAGATATAATTTATACTCTTATTACAGTCTGTTCGAATTACAATACATTGATATAAATCAATAAACGAGGTTTCAATAACTCTCTTATGCATGACCGCGCTTTCTTTCTTATACGAGTCCAGACGGGAATCTCCCACTTTGTTTTCAGGCAACTTCTATCTCACACCCTGGGTTTCTTCAACAACGGCTCTCCTTGAAGTAATACCTGATCTTGGATGCCACCTTGTTCTTCTTTCAACAGGGGAGGTTGGGCTCCAGATTGAGCCGTACCTACAACCGAGGCCTGCTCCGTTAGTGGGATTCTATCCTTCAGGTACCGAACAAGCATGGAATGGAGGTCGTCCTTCGTAAAAGGTTTCGCGAGGATATCATTCATCCCGTGTTGTAAATACGTCACTAAATCTTGGTCTTCGATGTTACCTGTCATTGCAATAATCGGAGTTTGGTTGTCGAAACTTCTGATCACAGAGGTGGCAGTTGCACCATCTAGATTGGGCATCACGATATCCATCAGTACGAGGTCGTACTGGAATTTCTCTACTGTTTCAATAGCAGATAGGCCGTCCGTTACGACTTCCACCGAACAGCCATATTTTCTCAAGAATTTGGAACATAGTTGGATACAAACCGAATCATCTTCTACCAGCAGAACATGGAAGCCTGGGCGCAGGCTTGTAGGAGGATTGGCCTCTTCTTTCGACGGGGTAGCCTGCGCCAAGGGTATGCTCGTAGGTGCTACAGTACCCAACGGCGATACATGCGGTTGAACGTCGGAAGCAGATGAATTTTTGGCAACCTGTGAAGATGCATAGTTGCCGAGGTTTAATGGATGGGGAACCTTCAGGCCCTGTTGCGCCAGCGTGGATACCAGCAGATTGAAGTTCTCAACGAGGGAATTATTGTAGTTTTTAAGAGACACGAGGTTCTCCACCATGGAGTTATATCTGGAACTCATCTTTTGGAATTCGATTTTCAAACTATTGTTCTCTGCGCGCAGCTGCTGGTTATGCAGTTCGATACTATCTACGCGTTTTTTTAGCTGACTGAACTTGGTCTTGTTGATAGTGTTGTTTAGCAAAAGATTCGTGGTCGCCCCGAGGTCCATCGCTGGAAACGCGACCGCTCCGTTGCCCACCCGCTGGTGCCCTGCGAGCATGTCGTCTGTCAGCGAAACTTTTTTCTGCGTCACAGTTTTGCGTTTGATCCGGTCCAGTGCAGCCTCATCGTTACGTCGGAAGCGCGGGTGCTGGAACTCCCAGCTGTGTTCCCCATACACAGAGCTCTGTCGCTCCTCGGGAGTTCGCTTCACTTTGTGAAAATCGTACTTGTTGAGCTGCCGCACAAAGCTCGAGAAGTTTGAGTGCTTAAAATGCTTCGGTAGTATGTTCGTCGTAAATTCGTTAGTGTCTACAACCACGAAGCTATTACCTTCCTTCGTCCATGATATGATGTCTGTGTACTCCCCGGACTCCAGAATAGCAAAGAGCTTGCGCACAAAGTCGTTATATGCCGCGCGGGAACCGTTCCCACGGGGCACGCAACCTTTCTGGGCCGCCGGCAGCTTCTTGCCGACCTCCATCCCGCCCATCATCTGTATCTCCTCAGCCATCTTTAGTGTCCAACCTGGTCTGTACCTACCGAGCCAGATCTAGCTGCCTCTCCACGTATGGTGCGCTGCCGTGCTCTCGTGTCACCTGTGTCTGTGTTCGTGGGCGCACAGCTGCATATCCTGTTTATTCGTGCAAATCTATTCAGAACTGGCCTATTATCGGTACCCCCAAGCTCAGATCTTCAAACTGAGGTGCAAGGGTGTAGGCTTAGCTGCCCACGTAACCCGAAGCTGGAAGGTGTATGGGGACCTGCGTGAGCCTTTGGATACCAGGGCGACCAGGCGAAGTGGGGTATAGCGTCATACCCGTCCCTTCGGCATGTCGCTCTTGATTGCTGTGCACCGCGAAAGTGAGCGGCAAAGTTTGGCGGTGATGGACGCACGGCATCAGCACGTGACGGTGCCATGAAGTTCTGCAGCGCAACAGGTAGAGCATGCATGACCGGATAGGCAAAGTACAATTGTCCAGCACAAGTGCGGCAAAGAACAGCGGCAAAAGGCTGATGATGTAATTATTATAGATGTCTAATTAATTATAGCCCCGTCGGAATAGGCATTAAAGAGCAGTCAGCGCGGTGTCAAATCTCAAAGCGGCCGCTTACAAAATCGTCGTCCATATGGTGGTCATTGTAGTCTGGCTGCAGGTGGTCGGTGTTGCCCTTGCTGGCAAGGTCCATGCTGTCGTCGTCGCCATCCTCGATGACGTCCTCTGCAGGCGGCATTGTGGGGTCGCCAGGAATGAAAGAGCCGGGTTCCATAAAGTAGGAATTTTGCAGAAACTTGCGGGAGTTGTAGTTTGCGTTGTGCTCCTCGATAGCGGACTCATCGACAAATGTAAAGCCGGCAAACTTGGCCTGCATGGCTGGCGAGAGCGGTGTGGCTGCAATTGGCTGTTTGTTCATGAAAGAGGTGGACGTCTGGGTGAACTCTGGGTCGAAGTTGGAGGTATCCGTCTCAGAGGTTAGATGCGGCTTGAAGGGCGGCGGGATCTGCTTGTTGCGCAACGCTTCCCAATCGATGTCGCTGAGAAAGGGGTGGGCGCGGACCTCTGCGCCGTCGTTGACCGCACCGAGGCGGTGCTTGGGATTGCGGTTCAAAAGGCCCTTGACAAAGGAGCGACCTTCCGGCGATAGCACGTCCCTGGGGAATTTGACCTTGCCAAACGCAATCTTCTGGTACATCTTCTGGTTGTCCTCTGCAAAAAAAGGCGACCAGCCACAGCACATCTCGAATATCAAGACGCCCAGCGACCAGAAGTCAACCATTTTCGTGTAGCCGGTCTCATCGAGCAGCAGCTCGGGCGCTAGATACTCGGTGGTACCGCAGAACGTATTGGTGCGATCCTTTAGGTCCGCTTTTGAGAGGCCGAAGTCACATAGTGCGATATTGCCGTTGGCGTCTAAAAGGATGTTTTCTGGCTTGAGGTCGCGGTACACGATATCATTATCGTGAAGGTATTCCAACGCAAGCACCAACTCGGCAATGTAGAACTTTGCCCGCTCCTCCGTGAACCGACCTTCTTTCTGAAGGTGCCAGAAAAGCTCACCACCGCTCAGGAAGTCAGTCACCAAGTATAAGTCTGTGGGCGTTTGAAAAGAAAATTTCAAACCAACAATGAAGGGACACGACTTTGAAGCAGTACGAACGAGGATGTTGCGCTCACCAATAGTATGTGCAATCTCGTTTTTCTTGACAATCACCTTTTTAGACAATACCTTCATCGCATATATCCTCTTTGTGTCCTTCTTACGTACCTGGTAGACCTGACCGAATGTTCCCTTACCCAAAAGTCGCAACACCTCGAAGTCTTGCGGACCGTAGTGCCGCTTTTCGGTATGCCAGTACTCCCACCGGACAAGTATCTCACCGGATACCGACTCTCCAACGGTTCGACCGTTTAGTTTCGACCACTGGTTATGAACGTCGTGTTTGGTGTGTGTATTGGGCCGGAGGCGAACCTGGCCCAAGAACACATCACCATGGGCGGCATCATAAACAGAAATCTCCAACTCTGAACGTGCACCGATGACGTCAAAGGTCGTTTCGTGATGCCACACGGGGTTAGAGGAAGTGGTATTATAGTTGTGGTGCGCCGCAAGCTTGTCCAGCTGCGAGGAGGATTGCCTTGTGTATAGCGGCCGCACGTTCTTCTCATTAGCCGCCATCCTATTCCCCCAACGGGCATTATGCGTTCTTTGCGTATGGTCAATAGACTCTGGACCATCGGAGATGAATTCCGAGCTCTCGTAAGTACACACGACGTACGGCTGTGTCTGGTCGGAGCTCGTGAGCAAGTCCTTTGCCTTCACTATCGTCACCTTTAGCTTGCCCCGCGGCATATTTGAGTCCGATGCACTCTTGTCGGCGTTTTCGGGCGCCATGGGGGGGACGGCCGGGGGGGGCTTGGTCACAGTCAGATGGTCCTTGAGTGTGTGTGACTGGTGGGAAGACGTCTGTGGGAATATCTGCTGAGGCGGCTGACTGTGGTCGTTCTGGTACGAGTCCTGACGGTTAATTTCTTTCATGTGAGTCAACACGTTTTCCTGTTTGCCCGCGTTGAGGCCCGTAGTGCCGATAGCATAGGAGTTCTCGCTGAGCGCCGTCGTCGGGGTGGCCGTGTGAGTGAAGCTTGGAAAGAAGCCGTTTGCCGTCGACCGTGGACGGTCCTGCTGCTCGTGCGCCGACGGCTGATTTTTGGAAAAGAAGTTCATCATCCTGTGAACGCTCCTTGGACTGTGCGCCGCTGACTATTACAAAGCAAAGCACTAATCGGCTCGGCCTAGTGCAGTATAGTACAATATGTCCCCAACGTCCGTGGTCTATAGTGATCCTGCCCTTTGACGGACGGGCTGTGGTGGTCGTGCGATGAGGCAAGGTCTGGTGGTACGCTAAGTGTAACCACGAGCTTAAAAATATGTCAATAGCTGCGAAAACTAATATTTCTTCTGATCAATATTCAAAAAGAAACGAACTTGCCCTGGGCGTGAACAGATCCTGGTGCAGCTGGATCAGGCTAGAGAAAAGAAACAAGTAGGGCGTCGTAAAAAAGAAATACTCAACCCTTTGGACGGCTCTCACCGACTAAACAACGTACTGCTTGACTGGCGGCAAGTCGTATGGTGTTTTTCTAGCTCTTTATGTGAGGTTCGGACCAACTAGAGCGGTGTATTTCTGGATGTGTTTGCTGCGGACGTACAAAGAATTCTCGACGACTGCCCCTTAATCAATCTATCCGGTTATGTAAAGGGCTGCATTGAAAATCTTGGGCTGGATTATGTAAGGCAGCAGTTCGGCAGCTGCCAAAGTGCGCCTTGGCGGCGTGGCCGCTCCACTGAACGTAGACGTTCACGACAGGAACGCAGTTGAGCAGGAGTTGGTGCTGCGCATTGTAGCCGAGTACGTGTTTCAGATGCAGGGCGTGAGGCCCGAAAAGATCTTCGTAGTCCACGAGAACCACTTCCTCTTGTGCGATGGCCTGGCCGTCCACGGCGGTAAGCAGCAGAAATTCGGGAAGGCTACGGTCGCAGGCGGGCCCGGCGATGCTTTCGTAGGACAGGCCGCAGAAAGCTGCCGGCGCGACTTGCAGCCCGTAGGATGATGTGGCGTTGGGGGTGATGCGCTCGACCCGGAGGCGGGAGCATCGCAAGGCTGGAAAGTAGCGGTAGAAACAGTCACGGGTCGACTGCGGGGGAAAGAGCGGGCGGTTTGCGCCATCCAAAATGAGCTCTAGCGAGACCGTATTCGTGGCCAGCTGCGACTGTGCGGCAGCCGTGCTCCAGCGGCGATAAAACCCGCTCTCCAGCTCTATCGCGTGCTGGCTTCGCATCCAGTGCGGACGCAGCAGCGTGACATTGTAACGGTAGTCGATCTCAAAGAGGCGGTGGAAATGGTTCAGCAGGTGCGAGTCATAGAAGGCGGATTTGTTGCGGCGGAGAGGTCTGCATGTTCCACGAACGTGGTCGTATTCTACGTGTGAGGCCTCTAGTATTGGCGCTGCAACGCGGTCCTTCAAAGACTCCTCGGAGTCTTCTGTTTTGAAATCTGGAGCTGGTATCATGGCTTCCTCTGCAGTGGATGAATTGGCACGGCTTTTCAGCTGGTCAAGCTCCTGTAGGCGACGCAAGTTCTGTATATACACGTCGTTTTCACAGTACTTGTTCTTTTCGTAGCGAGCCTTCATCGAGGCAGTCAACCACAGTGGATGCGCCTCAGTGCTAAATATTTGGTTAGTGCGTTTTTGTGTATGCAATTCATTGGATACGTCAAAGAGGAGATAGAGATATTTTAAGGTCTCGCCCAAAACGAACGATTCCATCCTATCATGTGGCTCTCCCGTTATGACGTTTTGTATGCCCGCAAACCCACATTTCGTTTTAAAGCGCGTTGATAGAGCCTGGAGGATGCTTCGTCCGATATTCAGATAAAATGCGTCTTTAGTGGCCCTGTAAAGGGAATAGGTTGATTCTACAAACTCTGGCCGTAAAGGATACCACTCGAGCTGCACGGTATCATTTACGGTAACTTGCTGTTTCTTGTAGAGAGTAGTGAATAGCCAGCGTTCAGGAATTCCGCCGTAAGTGTTCCAGAGTTTCAAAGACATAAGGTTCTTTAGTTCGGCATCCGCAATGTCACCATGTAAAACCTGCAGCATAGGGAAAAACATGCTCAGGGAATCGATCCAGGGCGTTACAATATCACCGGTTGCAGTATGGACGTTCTGAAAGAACCAATCAGATTTCGAATAGACGGATAAAGCATAATATGCCGTTTCCCATACACTATGGAGATCAGAGTCGTCAAAAAGAATGGAGCCTTTTATGGCATATTCGTAGAAGGAGTCAATTGAAGCCCCAACACCAGTCATAGGATGATAGACATCTTCCGTATGCGGATTAAAAGACATTGGGAGAAGGTTGAGGTCACTCCGAAGCGACCAGGTCTTGTTAAAGGCATACCGAGCGATCAGCCGATACTTTTCATCAAACGTCAGATACGAAAGCATTGTGAACTCAAGCATCGGTGAGGCGCTTGCAGCAGCATTGTTTTCTTGCAGTAGCTCTTCCGGAACTCCTTCCAGCCCGTTAGCTAGGTTAACGCGTGGAACGGGTAGACCAGTTTCTGTTAAATAGGCCGGAAGTAGTCGGTCCGCTAGCTTCTTTGCCTTGGCGAGCAGGTGGCCATCATATTGCGAGCCGAGGTAAACTTTCTTGGTGGGGTCCACAGCATATAAATGCGCTGACATGAGGCCGGCAACAAGCCTGATCGTCGTCTCAAACACCTGCACCGTGACATTTAGTGAAAAATCTGCAGGTATTACCTTGTTCACCAGCTCTACTCCCTCCAGGAATTTGTCTACGTCTCCCATGACTGCAATGGTAGTCAATGAGTCAATAAGCGTGGTCGTGAAGTTGCCTAGGACATCATTCGTACTGATGTCGTAGGGATCTTGAAAGTTTCGCTTGTTGGGGACGCATGATATGGGCCTGACCTCATCAAATGGATATCCATGCTGTAGGTATTGGTCGTATCCATGATAGAAGAGAGAGCGGATCTCGTTTTTGTAATGCTCTAGCTCATATTTGTTGAAGGAGAAGGGTGAAAACAGCTCCGAGGCTGCAACTACTGCAAAGAATAAAGAGCAAAATATGGCACATAAGATGTCTTCCCAATTCATTTGGTACAGCTCTAATACTGTGAACCCTTAATCTCGGGTAGGCGCAACAGTTATGCGGCCAACCACGTTAACGTGATAATGATGTAGGTACCCCGGTGAAAAAAAGAGTATGTGGAACCGCCCAGCTGAACCAAGCGGATGAGACATGCCAACCATATCCAAGCATACTTGACCATGATGACGCAAAACTATCTAGCATAGTAGTCTTGCAGCTGAGACAGGCTTCAATCGTAAACCTCCCACCTTCACTATTGTCACGTGAGAGGCAACATAATTGATCTTGTGACTACCACCCATACATTTTGCTACCACCCATACATACTAATTAATGGGGAAAATAGGCGGCTGGTACAGATTCTTGCATCTCCTGCCCAGGAGGGCCGCGGGCCTCTCGTTCCCAGCGCGCGCAGGCGGCCGCAGGCCGACTGGTCCTACTACGCTCTCCCTGTGGGCCCGTGGGTACCCGCGCCTCAGAGTAGCAGACTCTTCAAAAGTTTTGACATTTCACCGAACAGGTCTGTTCATGTTAGTAACAGCAGAGTACGGAAATTATCCATAAGTAAAGATGGCTAGAGGACCGTATGTTAACTTTTGTGGGATTAAAGCTGTGGGCAGTACTTTACAGGTGTGCATTATATGGTAGCTGGGCCAGCAGTTTCGATGGGCCGTATCTTGGGTACCGCTAGATATACCGGTTGAACTAAGACCAAGATGGAGTCTACGCAGCACTTGGACCTCATCAACTTCCTCATTGTGTGCACCACTCCCCTGCTTGCTACTCAAGGATAATTACTAACACATCTTGCAGAAAGAAGCACCTGAAGAGATTGGCAGCTCCACACCACTGGTTGTTGGACAAGCTATCCGGCTGTTACGCTCCAAGACCATCCGCTGGTCCACACAAGTTGCGCGAGTCTTTGCCATTGATCGTCTTCTTGAGAAACAGATTAAAGTATGCTTTGAACGGTCGCGAGGTCAAGGCCATCCTAATGCAGCGTCATGTTAAGGTTGACGGTAAGGTCAGAACTGACACTACCTACCCAGCTGGTTTCATGGATGTCATCACTCTAGAGGCTACCAACGAGAACTTCAGATTGGTATACGATGTCAAGGGCAGATTTGCTGTCCACCGTATCACCGATGAGGAGGCTACTTACAAGTTGGGTAAGGTTAAGCGCGTTCAGCTAGGTAAGAAGGGTGTCCCATACGTGGTCACTCACGACGGCAGAACCATCAGATACCCAGACCCAAACATCAAGGTTAACGACACCGTCAAGGTTGACCTTGCTACTGGTAAGATTACCGACTTCATCAAGTTCGACACTGGTAAGTTGGTGTACGTCACCGGTGGCCGTAACTTGGGCCGTATTGGTGTCATCACCCACAGAGAGAGACACGAGGGTGGCTTTGACTTGGTTCACATCAAGGACTCCTTGGAGAACACTTTCGTCACCAGATTGAACAACGTTTTCGTCATCGGTGAGCAAGGTAGACCATGGATCTCCTTGCCAAGGGGTAAGGGTATTAAGTTGTCCATTGCTGAGGAGCGTGACCGTAGAAGAGCTCAACAAGGTTTGTAAGTTAAGCTACTATCTGGTGCGAGCTTTGTTTCGTAAATGTTCTACAATAAATAAAACTTCCTCTATGTACATTTGTTTAGAACCCACCCTGAAGGTGATGGTAATTTAATATTTGTCAATTTATAGAATTGACACATTCTATATGAAGATGGTCGCTGCTTACCTACCGTCTTCCTCAGGAACAGCACAGACTAGCCATAATCCGCTTTTTTTTGGTAGTAGGCCAATATCTCCGCCAGAGTACATAACGGATTCGAGAATGCTGGACTCTATTTGAGGACAATAAAAGTCGTTGAGTCTTTTGCTCTTCCGATTATCGGTTACGACTGTGGACCCTTTTAATAAATGAAACAGTGGTTATAACTTAATCTACCGGGCACTTGTCATTAATGATATATCTCTCCAGGCTTGTATGAGGGAAATAGCCTGCTTTGGTTGCGAACTCAACAATATGCTTACATCATGGGGATTTTACCACTTATGTAGACTGTTTGCTTATATTTGTATTTTATGTAAGGGTCATGTAGTATTCATAGAACAGGATTCATCCCATTTCTAGCCTTTGAGCTTAATAGGAAAGAGACTTGAAATAATTTCTCAGCAATTGCCTACTGTTGGGTCCACCATATAGTTTAACATCAGCTGCTGAATAGGTTTTGGTTGTTACTTTCTGTAAAATGTTTAACTCGTTTAGTGCGACCACAATTCTTTTCTCCATAAAACTATAAAAGACTAGGTGCGCAGTACCATCTTCTCCAGCTTCTTCGTTAATCTCAACAGATTGTACTACATTTGGAACAGGGTAAGATGGTGTTGATTGGTGAGGCGTGTCGTCGCCTGTGCAACCGGCGTCGTCTGCAGTAGTGTAGCCTCTGGATAGGTTCGCATCAGTAATTACTGGGCATCTAGAATCTCTGCGAGAAAGTCTAGGTAGTTCATTCGCAATCGATGTGAAGATTGGCTTGCCACTATTCATGTACGCGGCCAGTATTCCTCCCAATTTTGTTGGTACTTCTATGTATTTCCAATCATTCTGATACGGTGTCACAATGTATTCAACATCGGCCGTGAAGTTACCTCTATATAAGTCATATCTCATGGAACCAGTGTTTATCATGATGAAGCGAGACACAGTTTCATCATATGCATCGGAGCGCAACGTTGGAAGGATCTTGTTGGTGAGGAAGTTGTAGATGTTGTTTGGAGATTCAATTGGTTCTGCATCTAGATAATAATCCTCTGGAACATATCCAAATACAGTATTTAACCCGAGTTTCTCACGAAGCTCTTCAATTTGTGCGTTCACATATTCTCCGTCCTTTGTACGGAACTCTTCGATGTTCTTATACCCAGAATGGTGCATAAAGGATCTCAGGTTAAAGTCCATATAGGATCTGAAAAACTCTGGCTTTTCTTTAGCAACATCATCTATCGATAGGAATCCCACTGTTTCAGAATATCTGCCGCTTTGTAACGCAGTCGCTTTTTCGTCCAAAACCACGAAATCTCTGACATGAGTATGACCTCCGAAGTACTGGATAATAGTGTCAGGGTAAGATTCCCTTAGTCGTTTGTGTAACTGCAGAAGCTCTTCGTTTTCGCCACGGGTGACTGGTAAATGACCGAAGACAACTATAATATCAAGCTTGTCAGCGGGGTACTTTTCCACAGTTTGGGTGAACCAGTCCTTTTTAACCTCTTCGGCCAGAGGGGTTAACCTAACATTTTTAGCAGCCCACGGAAAATCGAACATGAATGCGAACGCCAATACACGTAGATTCTGGTTTGGCGTTTCAAAGTACCTATATTTATTGCCGAACGGATACACGTCCCCATCTTCTGTGATAAATTCCACATTGCTTGTGACATATTTATCACTTAGCTCAGGCTCCATTGCTGTTCCATAGTATTCCAAGCGAACCACATCTTCCGTATACAGTTCATGATTACCGAGAGTTAACAAGTCAAGTTTCTGAAGGTTAAAGATACCGCTTGACTTCAAACCCATCGGACTAGTGAGATCACTGAGACCATTACCGGTACGTTTGTCACCAGAGTCGATCAAAATAAGGTCCTTGTCTTTCACTCGTTCTCTGAACCGCTGGGCAAAGGAGACATAGTCACCCCAAGTCGCATCATAGTCTGGTTGTGATACATGAGATCCTAGCCATCCGTGGGTATCAGTGGTATGTAAAAAATTTAATTGGCCAAGCTTCAACTCGCGTAAGCTTATGGAATCCGCTGAATCAGTGTCCTTGTCCACATCATCTGGAACTATTGCAGCCGTGGCACCAGCTAACAAAAGACCAATATTCAAAAACTTCATATCTAATGGGTCCCAGCTGTGCTTCTAAGCTAATGAGCCAGACATCTGCCTGTAATCTTCATCCATGCTCCTTTATATATTGTGTGTGGACATTTTAAAGGTGTTTTGTACACCATCGTTACAGATTCCATGACATTTCCTAGTCACCAGATCAGGCAAAGGATACGTGCCTGTATCGAGATTTTCCTATAGGAAAAATAATGTTCCAACTGAGGATCGAACTCAGGACCTTTGCCGTGTGAAGGCAACGTGATAGCCACTACACTATTAGAACAAGGTTAAAGCCCTCCACTACTAATCAGATAATACGCTGCGGCTTAAAACATGACCTTTATTACTCTTAAAGTTGCTCAAATGGGAAGTAAGATATGATTCATGTTAGCTATTCCACTATAAAGGCTGAGTATTAGTCTTTTTCGATTTGACTTTCCAGGCCCTTCATACTCAATTAAACTTTGTGGCTCAACTAATGTGCTAACACGAGCGTGAAGGAAACTATCTATAGTCTCGAACTTAGCTTCAGTTGAATAGTAAGTCATCTCTGGTTTGCCTGATTGAGTACTAGTTAGAAAGGTTTGTCTATTTGCCTCTAATAGTTGCTTTAAACCTGGCCTGGGGAATATAAGATTTCTTCATACGGACATGCCAGAATAAGCCAAATCTCCGTGAAAAATTCCTACTCGCGAATAGTAAATCTCCGAGATCTAGAATTGCATAATTGGATTTCAGCCGAATATATGCATGACCCCGGTCAAACTTTTATGGGGTACACAAAGGATGCAGTTAAATTGCATTCCGCTAATCCAGCGATATATTCAGGATATGTCTATTGCGCAGTAACTTACGTCATAAATAATAGGCAACTATTTAAGGCACACTCTTGAGCATAAATATTTAACCATCAACGCAATAAAACTTCCTCTAATATCAGATATGTTAATATGAGAACTTGAGCGGGTTTTCGTACGATTTTCCCGAACCGGAACTACACATCACCACAACATAGTATGTAACACGGGTCGTTCAATAAGTTTTTTATTGAATTGCCCCAAGTGGAATAGCTCAAAAGTATTCAGGACATAGACTTTCAAATACTATAGCCGACTTGAATCTGGATATTGTATCTCAGCAGGCATTCTTTATCGCACTCTTTGGCACTAGCAATATACTCCTCCTTCCCGGTTCCATGTTGCCAAGCAAAGCCGATAGCATAACACTCAATCGGTACCACTGGTGGGTAAATATAGTTTCTATCTCATCATGTCATAAAATAAACATACCTATACAATTAGATAGTCATCGCTATGTCAGAGGGAGGAGGTAATCGTATAATATGAAATTTTATTTTAATGTCACTTAGTACGGTGCTAACATCAGCGACGCAGACGCCTGGCGCGGAAGTGACGGGTAGCCGGGTGGGCCTCGCATAAAGCAAGGAGTTGCGTATGTGGAACAGAGCACGTATGGTGGCACTAGGATAGTACATGTATAACGGTGAGCTGTTGCCAAGCGGCACGGGCACTGACGCGCGCGCGACACTGGCGCCGCGGATGACACTGGCGCCGCGGATGACACTGACGGGGTCACACTGACGCGGCCAGTGACACGGACACAGCACGATGCAAATTACGTAGACGCATGGATGGCATCATTTAGGTCTAAATTCTCGTGAAACTTGTGGAGCTCAGAAAGGAGCCGTTGGTCGTTGCCGTCACGTTCACAATTGAGGATTGCGTTGAGGGTTGCCACGTTGTCGGGGCGGGCCAAATAAGCGTTGGAATCGGGGAATTTGGATAAAATATCTTTACCAACAATCTTCCTGCCTCTGATATGGTTGAGGGATTGGAATTCGGCGGTGGGGCCGGAGTAACGAACTTTACAGGGAACTAAAAACATCTTCAATCCTTGAAAAACGACCACATAACATTTTCACTTTTTTTTTCTGCTGCCGCCTTTTTATCACGCGGGGCTGGGGGTGCAGGGAGCGTGCGATGACGCGGAATGCTTCGGCGTCGGTGAGGGCAGCAGCAGGGGAGTGGTTGTGCTTGTGCCAGTTTTGCTCGAACTCGGCGAGAAGTTGGAAGTATTTTTGAAACTGGTCGGGTGAATGCTTCCATATGGCACTGACGATCTTGGATGAGGAGTTATGGAAAATTGTCCTCATGATGATAAACTTGTTTCTTGGTCTGCTTGGCTTCTTTGAACCTTCTACAAACTCATACTTTGGACAGCCAGCAGGCTTAAGAAAGTTGGACGAGTAGGTAGAAGTTCTCTTGGGTAACTGTAGGTTAATAGTTCTGGTCATGGTTGGTTGTGGTAGGAAGAAAGCAGCACGCTCCTTTTTCTTTTTTTTTTTTAAGTGAGACGAACTGAATCGAACCAATCTTTCCTCGCTCCCCACAACTCAAATGTCAAGTATTGAAGAAACAGCTCAAGCAATCCAGGCGATTTGCAGTGTTCTGCTAGGTGAAGTATGTGTGACGAGTCTCATTGTAATCCCAGCCTCTGCCTTACTAACAGGAGATAAACAGCGAAGAAGAACAGTGTTACCCAAGGAAACAAAGGAGTTCCTGGAAAGTGTGTTTGAAAGGAAGCGTTGTCCCAACGCCAAAGAAAGACGGGCAATTGCAGAGAAATGCGGGTTAACACCTATACAGATAAGAATATGGTTCACAAATAAGCGAATGCGTTCCAAGACGCGAGGTGCGCGCTTTTAAAAGGACAGCTGAAAATTTTCTCTGCTTACCTTCTACCTCACACCCCACCGCCACCATGTCTATCGAAAACCTCAAGTCGTTCGACCCCTTTGCTGACACCGGCGACGACGAAGCCTCCTCCTCCAACTACATCCACATCCGTATCCAGCAGAGAAACGGCAGAAAAACGTTGACCACCGTGCAGGGCATCCCCGAGGAGTACGACCTCAAGCGCATCTTGAAGGTCTTGCGGAAGGACTTTGGCTGCAACGGCAACATGGTCAAGGACGACGAGATGGGCGAGATCATCCAGTTGCAGGGCGACCAGAGAGCCAAGGTCTGCGAGTTCCTGATCACGCAGCTGGCGATCCCCAAGAAGAACATCAAGATCCACGGGTTCTAGGCGCTATGTACTTTGTGTAACTCAATACATATCCTCCTCCTCCTCCTCCTCCTCCTCCTCCTCCTCCACGTCCCTCTGCGCCTCCGCATAGTACCTCACACAGTACGGGAACAGCTCCTCGCTGAACAGCCTGGCCAGCTCGTCGCCGTTGGCAAACTCCTCGCCCGGCCGCTCGCCTGTCCACCGGAACCACGCAAAGAACGTCCCGTCGTAGCGCTTCGGCCACTCCATCTCCACCGCCGCGCTCCGCACTTCCCCGTCCTCCCCCACCGTGAACTGCTTCCTCACGCTCTGCGCCCGCAGCCTGCCCTCCACCTCCCCGAACTCCACCGTGATCGCAAAGTCCCACGCCCCGGCCCCCGCCCACTCCACCTCCACCCGCCGGATCGCCTCCACGTACCGCCAGTCCGCCGCCCGCACGTAGTTCGCGAACTCCCCGTGCTGCGTCAGCACGATCCCCCAGAACCCCGCGATCCCCTCGATCGCCTTGCTGCGCCGCGCGTACACCGGCCCCAGCCGCCGCTGCCGCTCCACCTCCAGCGCCCGCTCCTCCCGCTCCCGCTCCCGCTCGCACTCCGCAAGCGCCTCCAGCGCGCGCGCCCTGCTCCCGTTAGTCCCCTGCCCGCCATTTAGCGCGGGCCCGCGCCCTTACGTGGTTTACGGATGCAGCGTCCGCTTCGCGGCGCTGGCTTTGGTGTGTGGGTGGCTGCCGCCGGTGTTTCGGGATGCACAGACGTCCCGTGCCGCCCCTGCGCCAGCTCCCGCTCCCGCGGTGTACGGAGGTCTGCGCTAACCGAGCCCACTTGCCTGCCGCCGAGCCCAGCCCGTATGTACGGCGGTAGCAGCTTCAACGGTGGCTTACCGAAGCGCGGTGCACCCCCACCCCACGAAGCACGGGCGCTCACGGGCGCTGCAGAGTGCGGACTGTAGGCCGGGTCGCATCGATGCGGTGGAACCCACGGCATGCGGTAACAGCTCCTGCTGTGATATGCACGTTGGACGGACTAGTAGCATAAATGCTACTTCTACAGGACATTCGCCTGATTTACCGCATAGAATGGAGCCGAGGGCAGATGCGAAGAACAAGAAGGCTAGGCGGCGACTTGGGCTTTCCTATGTAGCGCCGCATACCCCAATGGAAGACCTATCGGTAACCGGTAAGGCTAGCAAAACGAAAACAAGACCGAATACGGTAATAGCGGTACCTTAGTGCAGGAACGGGCCGCAGAACACGGCGGAGTTACAAGTCTCATTCCGGTACAAGCAGTCCGTCCAAGCTTATTCAGACGTGACACTGCTTGGAGCACAATAGACATTGCGCGTGAGTCTGACTTTACAGTCCTCACAAGCTGCTATTAAAGCTCCAGTAGCCGTCGGATCGTATCCCATTGTGCGAAGAACGCCGCCGCGTGCGCCAGCCCAACAAACACCATCCGCGCGCGGATCGTATGCCAGCCACAGTCTCCGCCGAAGAGAGATGCTGACGCCGCAAAAGAATTGGTCTGGCGGCCGGGTGCGCCCTGCCACGTTGGAAGTGCAGATCACGTGATGCTCCCTGGTGCCAGAAAAATCTGTAACGTTCTAGCGTCAGCGTCAGCGCTCTTGTCCCGCGCAGTGGGGGGAGCGTCCAGCCGTATAAATACGCACAGCCCATCACAAGAGAGGCATCCGTCTTTGTGAGATCGCCAACCAGAGGATACCAGATAAGAGAACTATACCAGAGAGCAAAATGTCTTTTAACTCGCCATTTTTTGACTTCTTCGACGCCATCAACAACGAGGTCGCCAACTACAACAGGCTACTTGGTCGCGGGCACAGCTCCTCTGCGGTGACCAAGCACGGCAAGAAGGACACCACGGACTGGCTCACGAATGCCAGGATCATTCCGCCCGTGGATGTCTTGGAACAGGAAAAGGACTACGAGGTGCACGTCAGTGTGCCGGGCATCGTGGACCAGGACAAGATCAGCATCGAGTTTCACAGCGACCGCGGAGAGCTAGTTATATCGGGCGAGGTGCCGACAAAGGAGACCGAGGAGAACAAGGACGGCTGGCGCGTGCGTGAGCGTGCCACTGGCAGCTTCCGACGTGTGGTCGGCTTGCCGGACAAGCCTGGCGTGGACGCAGAGCACATCACTGCGAACTACGAGCATGGGGTGCTCACGTTGCGCGTGCCAAAGCTGGAGCCTCGCGAGAACCAGGCAGTCCGCAAGATCCAGGTCGGGCGTGGCAGCGCCAAGTAATCTGCGTCGCTTTGGTTGTTTTAGTATGGAATAGCATGGATAGGTATATATTAAAGAAACATTGACTGTTTTTACACAAGGATGTATGGCGTAGAACGTGCATAATTGTCCCAATGTCGCTGCGCTTACCGGGCCTAGTGCGTACCGTATGGCACAGTAAATGATGGCTATGAGCTACCTTGATGCTATCCGCAAACGCAAGTAGGTACCAAGATTGCGTTCCTGGCTGCTGCAGATGGCGCGGATCGCCCTGTATATGGACGCACCTGGATCCAAGGTTTATAAAATAAGTACGAGTGGGCGCCCCCCTAGCACACGCCTAAAGAGTCGTCAGGCACGTGGTTTGCACCGGTTGTGTTGGTCGGTTTCGCGGCGTGCGTTCTTCAAGGTTGGTTTCGTGGTCTAGTCGGTTATGGCATCTGCTTAACACGCAGAACGTCCCCAGTTCGATCCTGGGCGAAATCAATTTTTTGCACCCGCGGTTAAATATCGCGCTGACTATCATCACTATCTACGATATGACTGGGTTTTTGCAGTTGGTCAGCACATTCGCAGCCTAATGTGAAGATGAGAGAGCTACATTGCTAGAAACATTTCCGGGGCTCAATACAGAGCTTAAGCCTTTTGCAATATATTTATATTGACATAGTTGAAGGCATGAGAAAGCTGGTGCTCTTTTAATCGTAGTGGACAAGCCCCCGTTGCATACTCTCTTCGAGAAACTTAAATTCTCAGTTATATTTGGTGCTGCGGGCGCAGCAACAACTGGATATCGTGGTAAACTCTCACCAACCCTCTACGCTGCGACTGATTCGATAATTGAAGTTATCATAACCACAAGAAATATGCGGTGTTTATATGCCATTGAGTTTAAAATAGACGTCTCCATAGTTCATATCCTGCCCTTACGCCTGATCGCGCAATTGTGAATCTTCATGCGTATAGAGTAAAATAGCCTATTGGACACACTCCTAATGGTTTCATTCCTTGATTATCCTTGTCCAGAAACTGCATATCCTCCATTGTTCCGCCTGTAAACCATTACACCTGCACACCGCATTCGTACTAAGAAAAGGATACCAACTATCAATGAATGTTGCTAATCCTCATCATTGCCCGACAAGGGGTATTTAAGATATGGTATCTCTTAAGAACCAATGGCAGCAGGAGTGACTGTAGGGACCGTTCTTCACAACCTTTGCAATATCTCTGGTAGTATAGCCTTGGAAGTCGAATTGATCTGAGCAATATGGTTTTCCATAGATTAGAACTCCGATCTATCACTTTCCGTCGCGTTGCTACAAGTCACAGATAGTATTACTATAGCAACAATGCTGCTGTTGCAGGTAATAAGTGGTTTGAAAAGTGCCGAGAAATCATTATGCGCTAACTTTTATCAAGTCATTCGCGTATAATATTGATATCCAAACTGATAACTATCTTGGCGATATTAAGTTGGCACATTACGCAAAGATACCACCCGTTCCAATATTTCGGGGTCAGCTTTTAATGATTCTTATACAGATCTTTGTGAATCTTGGCGTTATTAATTGGCAACTTCATAATATTGAGAACTATTGCGATCCTTAACAGCGGTTTAAGTTTACATGCCCAGGAATCAGAAAATACGTCAATACTTCTTTCATGTGAGATTCTATTGATCCAAAGAGAATTTCTGAACATTTCTATCCTATAATGAAATGGTGCTGGTTAATTGTGGCGTGTGAAGGATTGTTCTTCGGACTATGGAAAAAGCTCAGTCTCATGTCTGAAATATACCTTATCCTGACCGGTTTAGTAGAATTATTTAATAATGGGATGATTATTGCTGTTTCTTCCTATACTTTTCAGTATAATACTTCTGGTCTTTGTGTGGGTTTCATTAATATGCTTTACATGAGAAGATACTATCTTATATGGGAGAAATTTAATGAAAATGTGCCCAAATTTTATTATTTGCAGGTCTTGCTTACACTCAGTTTTAGTGCATTAATGTGATTTGAGTTGAAAGAGGATACCTCGAGCTGAATCAGGCCATGTTCCTAGATAAAATTTGTCTGAAGTTTTACAAGTTGGTCCTTTCTTAGCTTCAAAAGCTTGACTCAGGCGGAGCCAATACAGAGTCAAACATTCGAGATAGCCATGAAAGCTATCTACTAACAACAGAGCACTTAACATCAAATATTCTCAAGGTGCCGGAATGGATGAAAAAAGTCGTCACTGCCTCACCCTTGAGGCTGTAAAACTTTAGAGTTCCATTTTACGAGTAATATGGAATAAACTTTAAGAAGTTTATCTTTGGTTTCAAAGACCCGCTTAAGCTCTATCAGTTATATGGAGCACCCTCTATGAAGAAAAAGTGAGCGTCTTGGAAATACATGTGTACACGGCGATTATAGCCATAACTTCCTCTCAGCAAGAAATAGTTATATAATCAATCCTCCATGAGATCACAGTAGACAGTTCTCTAAATAAAAAAAATGTTAACTAAGCTTAAATTTATTTAAGATAACGCAAAATATTTTTTCGCTACTGAAAAGATTATATCGGCTATTCTGCGAGCGATATGATAGAGAGTGGTGCCATCATGTTTATCCAATACCGATAAACATCATGAAGACGAGTAAAAACACCTCTATAAACCAAATTAAGTATAATATTACGCAACTGGACGGTTAATCTTGCTCCTTAAAAATGCTTTTATCAACCGTATCTTTTTAGTCTATAATTTGCATGTGGTAGAGTCCGTATATCGTTTATTTGTGTATCATAGCATATCTTGAATTCACAACAAATGAGAAAATTTTTAAACACCATTCCCCTGGCGACATAGACTAAACATGCTAAATGACCATTTTTAAAATCAAATTTCTGTAAAAATCTCATAAGAGACTCTACGTAACTCACATTAAAGACCTATTGTGGATACCATTCATGAATAGATTCTTGGGAAATTATTCCTATCCTGAAGACTCCTCCTTTATCCATCCGCAAGCAGGCTCATGCCATGCTACACCACTCTTGTTATATATATTATCGCTCATTCATGGGTATCCATCCAGCTATGTTTCTCAATCAAAGAAAGATACAACACTACTATGACAAACTTTCTATACCTCGTAACTGCATTCATTTCGTTCGCTTCGGTTGCGTTGACTGCACAGAGTGAGAAAGAGGCAGCAGCAGAATTAAGATCTTTAATGTCCAAAGAGAAGACTTCTTTTCTGAACACAATCACCGCCACTGATGGTAGGCCTTTCAGCCTTGTGCACTACCATGTATCTACTGACAGGTGTGAAGGAATGGAGAAAACGGGTGAGCCTATTTTGATTGTAGTAGACAAGTCACCCCAAAGTCATTCCATTAGAAACAACGGGCCGGCATCCTTTTCCATAAATGATAACTCAATTCAGTACAAGATGAACGGTGTGCGCAGTACGTTCTATGGGTCTTTTGAAGAGCAGCAACCAACCGATGAGCTAAAAAAATGCTTCCTAAGTGTTCATCCAGATTCACAGGCGTTGATCCCCGGTTTTAACCCCAAGTTACCTACTCGCTTCTATAAGCTTAAAATATCAGGTATTTTCAATGTTCCGGGCGCAGCAACCAATGGATACCACGGTGCAGTCTCACCAAGCCTCTACGCTGCGGCAGTGCCGGCTTAAACACTTTAGAGGTTTCTTCTCTTAAGCTATTATCTATAAAGACATACGTATAACTATTATGGTAAAAAGTTTTTCAAAATGAAAAAAAAAAAAAAACATGCGCAAGGAGCTAATGAGCCACCATTGAAGATAAAGATACGCAAAAATTTTCCAAATTACTTTCTACATATGGGATTATTAGGGATTTGGGCAACATATTTGAATGGTTTAGAATTGATCAAATTACTGAATGAGGCACTTATTGTATTGTATTTCTATATGAGTTCTGCATTCAGCAACATATTTCTGAATAAGGTGCATGATATCTGAAATTTTCTTAATCCGAGAAAACAGTTACAGATGTTTGTATTTTGCAAAGAAAGAGCTGTAGAAATTTCCACATAATCCTTAATGGGTCATTTCTTGCGTATTCACTTTATGGTTGCCGTATAATTTATTTATTAAAATTATAGAGTGCATTGAAATGAGTTAATAAATCCTATCAGTTCCTTGTACAAAATTCCAACATTACTGAGGAGCACGTAGCATTATTTTACCTGATAAATGAATCGTAAATCCTTTTTCTGATATTTTAGTGAAATATTAGCATAGGACTGTTAAACCGCTTTATAAATTCAGAAACAATTAAACCTGCCGTTACGTAACTAATACGGGGTGTGGTAATCAACTGGAAGTCGTAATCACCTGGCGGCAAATATGTACATTTTATATAGACAAATAGGAATTACATTCGCATTACTACGTAGTAAGTCGCAACTTATCTATTAGTGCTGTATATCGACTTTTTTGGAGGTGAAGTAAATCATACCTCCGATATCCACGCGGCTATGATTAGGCTGACTCCCTGACATGACTTTACCTGATTTTCATGAATGTTAAGGGGCTAAATCTGCTATAACTCCATTAATACTTGCCGCAATAATCCCTGCAACCTTCAATTGCATCCACTAGACTCAGGCAACCATGCCAGAGGTTCTCATCTTCCTCAATCTGAAAATCTTTTAGTACAATTCGAGCTTATTTAATCGAATATCCTATCATTCAGTTTCTAGGCAGGTTCTGCCGCTTAATCTACCAGCATGGAAATACACAGCTTGCATAGTACAATTTACTTCTAAAATATTCTGGTGATTATCCTTCCATATGAAACAATTTGTGTCGAAGATAATGTAACCGCCCTGATACGTATAATAATTCCTTCAAGCCATACAATGACTATATAACGCCTTCATCACATATGAATGAGTTCTGCCTATTGGCACTCAATAGCAACAATGAAGTCGATTTTTTCATTAGTTACATGTTTTTTGGCACTAGTTACTTCGGCTTTCGCGCAAGCGTCGCAGGAGGAACAACAAGCAGCAGTGCAACTCAGGAAATTAATTAAAGACGAAAGTTCTTTCCAGTTGACAACAATCAATCAAAACGGTACTCCATATGGTATTAGAATGTACTATATTTCTCCCGACAGATGTGAGGGAGTAGAGCATGACGGCCAGCCCATTTTTTTGATGGTCGACACGACACTACAACAAGTAAACGCTAAAAACAATAACAACGTGTCTTTCTCAGTTGCGTCTATATCGATTGAAGACCCCATGAAAGCACCTCGTGCAAACTTCGCGGGTGAGCTCGAAGTACTCCAGCCCATTCCAGCCTTGCAGAAGTGCTTTGCAGACGTGCATCCTGATGCTAAACCTTGGATACCTAGCGGCCCTAGCCCCGTAAAGTTCTACCGCTTTAAAATCAAGTCAATATATTATGTCGCTGCGAAAGCTGGGTATAATGGATACATTGATCCAGCGCTATATGCCAATGCTAACTAAGAACATACACTATGCTTTATTATGACTGATATTTAAAAAAAATAAATAATGAGAGCTACGGGATTTGAACCCGCGCATCCGTAGATATCAGAGGGTTTACAACCTAAATCTGACGCCTTAACCACTCGGCCAAACTCTCTTATATGAGTGTGTATAAAAGGCGCGCCATACGTACGAGCAGGTTGGCCACGTGAACTGGCTGCCCAGGGTCAGAGCTGTATCCGCGAGTATCCCAAAACCCGTACAGTACGAAATACCCGCGCCACTTCCGCGGCAATGCCAGATAACACTCGCCACGGTGATTGTTATAGTAGGTTTGCACGTAAGTTATGCGCCATATGCCTTAGAGGAGTTGGGAAGATTCATAAATGATGGTTCCTAGATTGTAGTTATTGACTTTCTAGCATGTGAGTGGATGTCACTTGCAATCTCCAGCAACAAAGCGTACCGGCCTGCTACGTATTCTTTGTAGTCAATCATTGCCCTTGGTGAATACTTGTCGCTATACATATGCTGGGTTGCTGCGCAAGCGAGGCTTACAGCGCGGCTTGGCACGATGGGCACGTGACTTGTCACGGTGAACAAAGTAGGGGCCAAGCCCTCTCCTCAATTACGTCAGCGCAGAACAATGACGTATATCCGTATAAAGTGCGCAGAACAGCATAACAGCGCGGCAAAAGGAGGGGCGCAGCGATCGGTGCTGCATATAACCGCGGGCTGCTAAAATTGGGTATTTTGATCCGCCAGAAATAGCTTTCTGGCACTGCGCGGGTTTGAAGCCGCAGCGGCGCAACCTGTATATAAGCGACAGCCGGTCCTATACTTTTGTATCGTGTGCTCCGTCATCAGCAAGCATTGTACAGCAATTCCAGCACCACGCAACAAGACAGAATGAAGTTTATTTCCAGCATGCTCCTAGGCGCCGCCGCTCTTGCGAATGTCGCTCTTGCTGACTCTGAAGAGTTTAACTTTCTAGGCTTGAGATCTGGATCCAAGTTCCACTTCTCCTCCGTTCACGCCGACAACGGTGCTTTGAAGCTTGGCGGCAAGGGTGAGGCTTTGTCTGCTGTGATCACGGACAATGGAAAGTTGAGACTCTCGGACGGTAAGTACGCTGTTGTGACGGCTAGTGGCCCAATTATTGAGGGGTCCGAGCAGGATGCCTCGACCGGGTTCTCTGTTGCAGAGGGCTACTTGAAGTACGCTGGTAACTCTGCATTTGTACCTATTTCTGTCGGCGATAGCTACGAACTCTCTGTCCGTCCAATGGACCCTTCGGATATCGCGATCAGCATCCGCGCCCAGTCCAAGACAAACGTTGGCGCGGCGATTCCAGACTTTCTAGCAAACCTTTAAGATAGACATGCAAGCTGGACCTAAATAAAAATTAAGTTAAAAAAAATAATTTTATACTTGCACTCTGAGGCTAAGTGAAACGGCATCTTTACGTAACTAGAAAATTCTCCGAGGCTCCTATAGCCTTAGAGAAGGGAACCACAGGACCCAATGAGCCTTTTAATAAACAACATACTACAATAATGTTTGCATAGTAATCAAAAGTACAATATGAATGTCGACAAAGCGCCCCACAACTATTATCGGTGGGTATGGGTGGTAATGAGGAGAAGGCTTTACCTATATAGTAAAACAACTACCGTACTACGACGGAAAATATATGGTATATTCTAAAGTGAACCAATCAGCAGCGGTGGTGGTCTAGCAAAGTAGAGACCGGAATTAAAAAAATTAGGGATCGTAAACTTATGACAGTATACCAATGGAAAAAAAAGCTGTTTATAACAGATGTACCATCTCTCAGAATATACTGAAAGTATTTCCTAATCGGTATTCCTTAGCAATCTGCAGGTCATGTTGGATATATTCCGTATAACTTTGCACATCATCCATATGGACGATTTCACTGAGTAATTTAGGGAGGTTGTCTGCGGGATTGTATCTGCGACCTGCAATGAAACTGTATCGTAACGCAATTGTTCAGGTGTATGGGTGTACACGGAAATATCACGTGATAGTCATTAGTGAAAGGGCTACAGGCCATTATCAATTAACAATAATAAACCTGCTCGGCGCTGATAACAAACACTGAACATTGCGCCGCATGGGTCTTAAAAAATTACGATTAGCTATGAAACGAATTTATGGAATTAAACCAGCGACAATACTAAAGTATTTTAAGATAGAAAGCATTGACTGGCAAGTTTCGCCGTTGTACGAGCAAAAATTTTTGCCTATACGTAGACCCTAAGAAATGTCTCTGCAGCAGGCATTATAGGAGACTCTTACTGTGGCTTTCGTAAAAAGTCAGCTACGCACCCTTACATTTAAGTTTCTGCGATCATTTCTGTGGAGCCCTTGTTGTCTTCTCTCCATGATTGCAGAATTTTTAACGTGTATACTTGCAACTTGGACATCCAAAAAGTCATGTGGAACAACTAAGTTCCTTGTAGCGCGTGCCTAAAGATGGAATACAAACATATTTGGTTTACATTGGGGCTCCTTACCGCGTTTCATTGAAGCTGGAGAAGATCCAAAACATAGTTCGAACAGTTAATTCAGTGAAATTAACTGTAATTAAGACACTAAACACAGTCACTTATGCGTGGTGTCTTTACTACTCAAAATTGGCCTGGAAACCACAACTTCTCAGCGGCAGTGGCGCGAGCATTCAAGAACGATTCTTATGCAAAAGAGATGCATAAGAATCCTAACGTGTTTAAAGTTTCACGGAAGTAATATATTGCTACAACACTATGTGAGCAGAGTTGCAAGTTCACTTAATTTTCGCCGGGGAAAAAGATCATAGTGCAAATCAATAGGGCAGTCTTTATCTCGGTACTCTTATGAAGATGCACGGAAAATTCAATACTGTTTGAAGTGATTTTATCGTCGCCATTTGTTATCTATTTTTTGGCAGGACTCTTTAACTCCGATTCCCGGCTACATTACATAATCATTATCGCGGATGACTACTTCCTAATACGTAGAAGTCAGATATTAAAGAAGCCACCGGCCGTTTTGTTAAATTTTTCTAAGAAGAGCCAATCCTACGAGAGGATTATCGAGTTAGTTTTTTTTATCAGTTGAGTCACCGATAAAAAACCGTGTAAGAGCTGTAGATTGACTGCTGCAGTCTACATACTCAGAGCGAATACTGGCTGCCGCCACAGTTAGTTAGCAATGACCAAAGTTATCAGCAGCCATTATTAGCGCTTATCATGCTCGCTTAGAAAAGCTAACAGTCATGTAACGGCTTTCAACGGTTTTACTTGGCACTATACAACTTTTTATATGGATAGAGAGAGATATGAATGGATATATATATGCAGCTTTAAGTAAACATAAATTTCAAGGTAGCTATCAATGGAGCTTAACCTTGCTCGAAGAAGGTAAGCATGGAGAAGTTGTCGGGAGAATTTAAAGGGTCTCCTCCGTACTTCAATGAAGACAAGGATAGCAGCTCGCTATCACCAAGTTTACCTAGTCAAGACGATAAAAAGTACAAATACAATGTTTCTGCAGACGCACAAGAGACCAAAGAGGTCCTGACTGAGGATCAATTGATATATATCACTACTCGAATGGGCTATGAACACGCTACAGATCTCGAGCATATCCCTGAATCAGTAAGATACCTAGAGTCCAAGCTTGCGGACTTGGATGTCGAAAAGTGCTGTGAAATTATTGATGTACATATCAAGGAGCACGATCAGGACCCAAATTTAAGTACTGAGGATTGGAATGATCTAGTTCGTTTCTCTAAGAGAGATTTTGACCCCAAAAATCCGCAGCAGGTGTTTGAACTTAAAGTTGTTGCAGCTATCTTTCATTATTATTCGCCATACGTGGAAGTGAGGGCGGTCGCAAGCCCTGTGGATGATCCGACCATTCCAGTAGAGACTTTCCGTGCTTATTTCTTGGCGACTCTTTGGGTGGTTATCGGTAGTGGTTTCAACATGTTTTTTGCGCAGAGGCAGCCAGCAATCAGTCTTGGAGTATTTGCCGTGCAAATGCTGGTATATCCATGTGCAGTTTTGTGGGTGCGCGTGATGCCATGCTGGGGTTTCAAAGTCTTTGGTCGCAGAATTGCGCTCAACATTGAGTCTCAGTGGAGTGAGAAGGAGCAGATGTTTGTGACACTGCTGTACAGTATCACCAATGGCGCATTCTACTCTGAATATAATATTGTAACACAGCAAATTCACTACAAAAGCCCTATGTCATATGCATATCAATTTCTACTATCATTTTCACTTCAGTTCTTGGGGTTTGGATTAGCTGGAATCATGAGAAGATATGTCGTGTATCCATCAATTGCCCTTTGGCCATCCAGTATGACTACTATAGCCCTAAACAAGGCACTACTAAGCTCCGACCACTCGAATGGTATTGGTAGAAAAAAAATGTTTTACATTACTGCGACGGCCATATTTGTATACAATTGGTTTCCGACATACCTTTTCGAAGCCTTGAGTACCTTTAACTGGATGACTTGGATAAAGCCAGATAACTTCAGTCTTGCAACTGTCACCGGTGGGATTAATGGCGTGGGACTGAACCCAATTTCGACTTTCGATTGGACGAACATTGGAACGAGCAGCCTTTACCTCCCGTTCAGAGTAACACTGACTACGTATTTGGGAGGCCTACTTGCAGCACTAGTCACTCTTGGCGTCTATTATATGAATTACAGAGAATGCCAGTTTCTTCCAATATTCACGCAAAGCTTATATAATAACAGAGCAACATCGTACCGGGTAGAAGAAATACTGACTGAAGATCGAAAGCTCGACGAGCAGAAGTTCCAGAAATATGGATTTCCATACTATACTGCAGGTAACATTGTGGCATATGGGTGTTTTATGTGCGTTTACACCGCTCTTGTAGTGACATCCATTCTGCAGCAGGGGGCATTTTATGGACGGGTGTATAAAACTTGGATCCTAGATTTATGGTCGCTGAGAAAGCCGAGCTCATGGCGTGCAGTGTTCAGTAATGATAAGCACGTGCTAGACGATTTCCACGATTCACACAGTCGGATGATGAGGAAATACAAAGAGGTACCTGAATGGTGGTACATGACTATATTCATAGTTTCAATTGTAATTGGAATCATTGTGGTGAAAGTATTCAAAACAAATACACCTGTGTGGGGATTATTTCTAGCAGTAGCTTTAAATTTTGTTCTGTTACTTCCAATCACGTTACTACAAGCGACGCGCGGTGTTACTATAGGACTGAACCTGTTGCTGCAGATGATAAGTGGCCTGGCACTACCGGGAAATCCCTATGCTCTAATGTTTATCAAGGCCTTTGGGTATAATATTGATGGCCAAGCTGATAACTATCTTGGCAATATGAAGTTGGCACATTACGCAAAGATACCACCCGTTCCACTATTTCGGGGACAGCTTTTAATGGTTCTGATACAGATCTTTGTGAATCTTGGCGTTATCAATTGGCAACTTCATAATATTGAGAACTATTGCGATCCTAAGCAGCGGTTCAAGTTTACGTGTCCGGGAATTAGAACATACTTCAATGCTTCTGTTATGTGGGGTGCTATTGGGCCAAAGAGAATTTTTGAACATGTCTATCCTATCATGAAATGGTGCTGGTTAATTGGGGCGTGCGTAGGATTGTTCTTCGGACTATGGAAAAAGCTCAGTATCATGTACAAAAAGATACCCTACCCTGACCGGTTTAGTCCGGTAATATTTATCATTGGAATGCTTTCTTTTGGTCCTCCCTACAATTTGCAGTATACTACCTCTGGTCTCTATGTGGGCTTCATTTCTATGTGTTACATGAAAAGATACCACCTTCGCGTATGGGAAAGATATAACTATGTCGTTGCTGCTGGTATCTCCTGTGGTTTAGTGTTTTCTGCTATCGTGATGTTCTTCACCGTTCAATGGAAGGGTGTCGAAATATCATGGTGGGGGAATACGGTTTCATATGCGGGTCTTGATTACGCTCGGGTACCGCTTCTCAATGTGACTGAAACAGAGAGAGGATACTTTGGACCAGAACTTGGCCAAATTCCTGGGTAGCATAAGCGTGTCCTCTTACACACTGTTCCTGCCTCGTGTCAATGCTGTAATTTGATATGGCTTCATATTTATTTTTGGATGTCCTTAATTAAACGTTAAATTTGCACATATATTGGGTACAGCTCCTGTTTCTGTATCGATATGGATGCCTTAATGAAAATATCTATTAAATAATGCCCGTTTCTTCAGCTGTATCTCTGAAGAACGCCGAAGTGAAGTTAGTTACTTTGCTAGATACCCGTACGAAAATGGAAAACGGGTACTATAATCACAGCACTACCTTGCATTGATGACTGGACTAGAAGACATACATATTACAACTCTACTACGCAGTTTTCAGGTCCAGTGTCCCATAGTGTATGGGTGTACCGATATTGCTGGGGTAGGAATAGAGATGGATCATTTATTACGAGCGGAGGAAACCGGCAGCTATCGGCGGCTTCAAAGGAGGAGGGTTTCCTTAAATGAATTTTTAGACATGCAACCCCTAATTGCTGCACTTCGGAATAGTGTTTCCTTCTATGATACTATCCTAATCTGGTAGTTTTGTGCCGTAGGTCAAAACTAGGGCGATCCACTCATAGGTCCCGGAAGTCAATCTGCGTTGGAATGAATTTTAGGAGTGGATGTGCGAATATCTCTGGGAAAACAGCACTCTGCTTCTGTAGGCGGTCCCCAAATACAGATGAGATCGCACTGCAAAGCATGGGTTCTCAGCGCTTAGACATCCAAACTTAACCAGCAGGCAGGCAGGTACTTAAACTACTCACTTCCCAACTCTCGAAGCGATTTTTTACTAGTTGTAAGGATACGAGGTAGCATGTGTTTCTACTTTGTTAAAGCTCCTCTGTTCAGCGTGCCCGAGCAGCAATGTGTATTTCTCGCGATCTTATGTAGTGTATATAGCATTATTTTGTCAGCCCACAAGGCTGACGGTGGAAAGTATAAAGCTGCAACAGACTCCCATAACAAAATCGCTTTGTACTACGGATACAAAGAGTATCATGCTTGATAAGAATCTTATGCAGTTTGATGTAACCAAAATGTAACAAATGCAGAACAGTATGGAAAGCAATCTTACCACAGTAGCGAATAGCAGTCCCACAAGTACGTAAGCGTACAGTCCAGACTTGCCAGAAACTTCACTTAGAACCGAGGCCGGGTATGCAATGATAAACAAGAATACTTGCAAAAGTAAGTGAATGAATAAGATGCCAGCAACAGCCATCTTGATGATTTTTAGGTTATGAACCACTCTAGCGCGTTTCAGGGAAAAAGACTCGTTCTCTAACATAGCATCATTGTCGGGCTCATCGAAATAAGCTCCCAAAGACAACTCCATTGCTCTCTCTTCAGCCAGCACATATTTGCAGATCAGTATGAAGTTTGCAGCTACCGGAACCCAAGCTACAATCGAGTACAATACACAGGCCTCCCAAATAAAATATTTTGCAATAGCATCCAGAGACCAAGACTTAACTGATGGAAAGAAGTTTAATAAGCAACCACTAACATATAGTAACTCTGGATCAAATATTATCAGGTATATTGAACATAGTGCCAAAGCTGTGAACTTCCATCCATTCATCAGGCGCCCAGCCGGCGCTATGGTCTGTGCCATTAACTCAAAAGAATAGCAATTGAGGATTGCATAATTTTTGAGGTTAGCAAGGAGCTTCTCCGAATCTTCCTCTTTGAATAGTTGCACGGCTCTGGCCAAAACGCAGTTACAGAAAGCAACATGGCAGACGTAGCAGAATAGCCAGCATATGGCCGTTCTGTACCGGTATCGTTTCAGAGCAGTATCGTTTACTGCATCAACCTTATGCCCTTCGATGGAGGTCTTGCTCTCTGTATCGCGCAGCATCTCAGCGACTACGTGGCAGCGGGCTAGCGTAAATAGTGGATTCAGCCGGCAGTTTTTATGGCGAACGAGGGGTGACTGCTGCGCCAGGAAACGCACGATGGTGCCGGTGCACGAATGGCTGCAGGTCCGCCTCTCCAAGTCTTTCTCGTTGGTGCTTGGCCGGAGCCCCCAGACGTGTACGCAGGCACCCCACCACAAGACCTCAGAGAAGGGAGCCAGCATGGCGATCCGGACAATTACTCCGGCGCGCGCACTCCGGATAAACTAGTTGTGCGGGTTTGGCATGAGGCAGCGTGGCACGTCTGCTATTTAATACCTGAACCGGTATATAATAGACTACTATCATGAGATTTTCCGTCACTGAAAGTACCGTTTACGGGGGATGGCATGGGCCGTGGTAGCGCGATGACACGGCGGTCTGCCATAACTGTTTGGTTTCGGTGTATGGAGGGACAACCCCGGACAAGGCCTGCGCCGTCTATCCTGGGCACTGTGCCTCCAGATGGAGAGTAGTCTCCACAGAGAGCTCCGTACAGGCAGCTTATCAGATTTTGACGCAGTGGGGTTCCTAAATCCAGACGCGCACGGTGCCCTATGGCGTCCGGGTGCATTCACCGTAGGACAGCCGGACAAGGGGCAGAGGATAAGAAGCGGCGGTAGATATAGGCACGTCACGCTGGATGGAGAGACAGGCTTCCAAAAATGTATAGCTGTAGAGTGTAGTAAGCAAGGACATAGACAGTCCCGGAAATTCTATTACCTCTGAAAATCTAATGAATGCATTAATATCTAAATCTATAATGATACAAACCTTTAAATCTTGAAGATGAATATGAAGTTTTCCAATCTTCATCTCGTGGGAGTCGGCAAGTTCCGACCAAAACACAGTAACAGAAAGCAGCATGGCTGACGTAGCAGAATAGCCAGCATACGGTTGCACTGTTTTTCAAATAAATTATTGAATTACAGTGTTAACCAATAAATGATGTTAAAATTATTATTATTATTATTATTATACCATTCTGCTACGTAACTGGATCAGTCTTTCGATCATTGTCCAATATTACCACTGCTGTATCATATAGATATTGATCATGATTCAACGTGATTCTTCTGACAGTATTAACAATTATGAATTTTTGGCTATCGCTCTGTGCGGAGTCAAGGAACAAACTTTCTGTGCGTCACTTTACGTGTGCGTCTCGAAGATAAGAGACACATCGCACTCCAAAAGCTTGGAGGGAGAAGTGTAACGGATACGCCTGTGATGGACAAGCGATGGACACAAAGGATATGTGCTGGCCAGCGGTTGGCTAACACTATAAAAGGGGCAGGCGCGGTGATAGCTGCTCCTGGTTGTAGTACGGTAAGCCACTAGCAAAGAAATATGAGAATCTCCCAACTTGCAGCTTTAACTGGATTGTTCTTCAGCAGTGTCTGGGCCAGTGATTACTCTTATTGCGTTGGTTACATCCTCTCTCTTGGGGAGAGCTACGAAGTTGCTCAACATCTCTGCCGGTAATGATGAACTGCGAATGAATCAGTGGCACTCCAACAAATATGTAGGAACTGAAACAGCTATATAGTTTAATTACTAGAAAATACTATACTTTATGACATAAGATTTTCCGGGCGGAAAGTGCTGTTTGCGGTTCAAGATTAACTAGGTGCAGCGAGGCTACGAAAAAACATCTTGTCGGTCTGGAATAGCGTGCAGTTTATGGGGCCGTTAGCGAAGACTGCGGGGGATGGCGTGGGCCGTGACAACGCAATGATACGGCGGTCTGCCATAACGGTTTGGTTTCTCTGTATGGAGGGACAACCCCGGACAAGGCCTGCGCCGTCTATCCTGCGCGCTTGTGCCTACAGATGCAGTGTAGTGTCTCCCTAGAGAGCTCCGCACAGGATGCTTCTCAGATTTTGACGCAGGGCACTCCTGTCGGCGGCTAGTTTTCCGGGCAGTGTATTCGTGGGCAGAGGATAGAGCAGTGGCGTGCAACAGGCAGAGGATGGAGGCCGGGCAGAGGGTACAGGCGGCAGGTGCAGGCAGAAGCAGCTGCGCGCAGCAGGCAGAAAGAGGACAGTTGCAGAGGCAGGACGCGTGAGGGAGATCGCGCGGGCGTGGAGGCGCGCAGCAGGCGGGTCTCTCAGCGGTGTGGTGTATGGGTCTCTCAGCGGTGTGGTGTATGGGTCTCTCAGCGGTGTGGTGTATGGGTCTCTCAGCGGTGTGGTGTATGGGTCTCTCAGCGGTGTGGTGTATGGGTCTCTCAGCGGTGTGGTGTATGGGTCTCTCAGCGGTGTGGTGTATGGGTCTCTCAACGGTGTGGTGTATGGGTCTCTCAGCGGTGTGGTGTATGGGTCTCTCAGCGGTGTGGTGTATGGGTCTCTCAGCGGTGTGGTGTATGGGTCTCTCAGCGGTGTGGTGTATGGGTCTCTCAGCGGTGTGGTGTATGGGTCTCTCAGCGGTGTGGTGTATGGGTCTCTCAGCGGTGTGGTGTA